>NC_133945.1:636998-1273997 GCF_031877795.1 Strix aluco
AGCACAGAGCCCCAGATTCTATGTTGTCCTGGAGAGCTTGCAGAGCACTGGGGAAAGGCAGGCAGAGATTTCCTTCCTAGCACCTTCTCTGTGCCTGGGAAGCAGAAGTGTTCACATTGCTTCGCAGAATCGCTTTTGTGCAGAAAACAGTAACACTTGTTCAGAAGGAAAGAAAGCACAGAGCCCCAGATTTTATGTTGTCCTGGAGAGCTTGCAGAGCACTGGGGAAAGGCAGGCAGAGAATTCCCTGCTAGCACCTTCTCTGTGCCTGGGAAGCAGAAGTGTTCACATTGCTTCTCAGAATCGCTTTTGTGCAGAAAACAGTAACACTTGTTCAGAACGAAAGAAAGCACAGAGCCCCAGATTTTATGTTGTCCTGGAGAGCTTGCAGAGCACTGGGGAAAGGCAGGCAGAGAATTCCTTGCTAGCACCTTCTCTGTGCCTGGGAAGCAGAAGTGTTCACATTGCTTCGCAGAATCGCTTTTGTGCCGAAAACACTAACACTTGTTCAGAAGGAAAGAAAGCACAGATCCCCAGATTTTATGTTGTCCTGGAGAACTTGCAGAGCATTGGGGAAAGGCAGGCAGAGAATTCCCTGCTAGCACCTTCTCTGTGCCTGGGAAGCAGAAGTGTTCACATTGCTTCGCAGAATCGCTTTTGTGCAGAAAACAGTAACACTTGTTCAGAAGGAAAGAAAGCACAGAGCCCCAGATTTTATGTTGTCCTGGAGAGCTTGCAGAGCACTGGGGAAAGGCAGGCAGAGAATTCCTTGCTAGCACCTTCTCTGTGCCTGGGCAGCAGAAGTGTTCACATTGCTTCGCAGAATCGCTTTTGTGCAGAAAACAGTAACACTTGTTCAGAAGGAAAGAAAGCACAGAGCCCCAGATTTTATGTTGTCCTGGAGAGCTTGCAGAGCACTGGGGAAAGGCAGGCAGAGAATTCCTTGCTAGCACCTTCTCTGTGCCTGGGAAGCAGAAGTGTTCACATTGCTTCGCAGAATCGCTTTTGTGCCGAAAACACTAACACTTGTTCAGAAGGAAAGAAAGCACAGATCCCCAGATTTTATGTTGTCCTGGAGAACTTGCAGAGCATTGGGGAAAGGCAGGCAGAGAATTCCCTGCTAGCACCTTCTCTGTGCCTGGGAAGCAGAAGTGTTCACATTGCTTCGCAGAATCGCTTTTGTGCAGAAAACAGTAACACTTGTTCAGAAGGAAAGAAAGCACAGAGCCCCAGATTTTATGTTGTCCTGGAGAGCTTGCAGAGCACTGGGGAAAGGCAGGCAGAGAATTCCTTGCTAGCACCTTCTCTGTGCCTGGGCAGCAGAAGTGTTCACATTGCTTCGCAGAATCGCTTTTGTGCAGAAAACACTAACACTTGTTCAGAAGGAAAGAAAGCACAGAGCCCCAGATTTTATGTTGTCCTGGAGAGCTTGCAGAGCACTGGGGAAAGGCAGGCAGAGAATTCCCTGCTAGCACCTTCTCTGTGCCTGGGAAGCAGAAGTGTTCACATTGCTTCGCAGAATCGCTTTTGTGCAGAAAACAGTAACACTTGTTCAGAAGGAAAGAAAGCACAGAGCCCCAGATTTTATGTTGTCCTGGAGAGCTTGCAGAGCACTGGGGAAAGGCAGGCAGAGAATTCCCTGCTAGCACCTTCTCTGTGCCTGGGAAGCAGAAGTGTTCACATTGCTTCGCAAGAATCGCTTTTGTGCAGAAAACAGTAACACTTGTTCAGAACGAAAGAAAGCACAGAGCCCCAGATTGTATGTTGTCCTGGAGAGCTTGCAGAGCACTGGGGAAAGGCAGGCAGAGAATTCCCTGATAGCACCTTCTCTGTGCCTGTTCACATTGTTTCGCAGAATCGCTTTTGTGCAGAAAACAGTAACACTTGTTCAGAACGAAAGAAAGCACAGAGCCCCAGATTCTATGTTGTCCTGGAGAGCTTGCAGAGCACTGGGGAAAGGCAGGCAGAGATTTCCTTCCTAGCACCTTCTCTGTGCCTGGGAAGCAGAAGTGTTCACATTGCTTCGCAGAATCGCTTTTGTGCAGAAAACAGTAACACTTGTTCAGAAGGAAAGAAAGCACAGAGCCCCAGATTTTATGTTGTCCTGGAGAGCTTGCAGAGCACTGGGGAAAGGCAGGCAGAGAATTCCCTGCTAGCACCTTCTCTGTGCCTGGGAAGCAGAAGTGTTCACATTGCTTCGCAGAATCGCTTTTGTGCAGAAAACACTAACACTTGTTCAGAACGAAAGAAAGCACAGAGCCCCAGATTCAATGTTGTCCTGGAGAGCTTGCAGAGCACTGGGGAAAGGCAGGCAGAGAATTCCTTGCTAGCACCTTCTCTGTGCCTGGGAAGCAGAAGTGTTCACATTGCTTCGCAGAATCGCTTTTGTGCAGAAAACAGTAACACTTGTTCAGAACGAAAGAAAGCACAGAGCCCCAGATTTTATGTTGTCCTGGAGAGCTTGCAGAGCACTGGGGAAAGGCAGGCAGAGAATTCCTTGCTAGCACCTTCTCTGTGCCTGGGAAGCAGAAGTGTTCACATTGCTTCGCAGAATCGCTTTTGTGCAGAAAACAGTAACACTTGTTCAGAACGAAAGAAAGCACAGAGCCCCAGATTTGCTGTTGTCCTGGAGAGCTTGCAGAGCACTGGGGAAAGGCAGGCAGAGAATTCCCTGCTAGCACCTTCTCTGTGCCTGGGAAGCAGAAGTGTTCACATTGCTTCGCAGAATCGCTTTTGTGCAGAAAACAGTAACACTTGTTCAGAATGAAAGAAAGCATAGAGCCCCAGATTTTATGTTGTCCTGGAGAGCTTGCAGAGCACTGGGGAAAGGCAGGCAGAGAATTCCCTGATAGCACCTTCTCTGTGCCTGTTCACATTGCTTCGCAGAATCGCTTTTGTGCAGAAAACACTAACACTTGTTGAGAAGGAAAGAAAGCACAGAGCCCCAGATTTTATGTTGTCCTGGAGAGCTTGCAGAGCACTGGGGAAAGGCAGGCAGAGAATTCCTTGCTAGCACCTTCTCTGTGCCTGGGAAGCAGAAGTGTTCACATTGCTTCGCAAGAATCGCTTTTGTGCAGAAAACAGTAACACTTGTTCAGAAGGAAAGAAAGCACAGAGCCCCAGATTTTATGTTGTCCTGGAGAGCTTGCAGAGCACTGGGGAAAGGCAGGCAGAGAATTCCCTGCTAGCACCTTCTCTGTGCCTGGGAAGCAGAAGTGTTCACATTGCTTCGCAAGAATCGCTTTTGTGCAGAAAACAGTAACACTTGTTCAGAACGAAAGAAAGCACAGAGCCCCAGATTGTATGTTGTCCTGGAGAGCTTGCAGAGCACTGGGGAAAGGCAGGCAGAGAATTCCCTGATAGCACCTTCTCTGTGCCTGTTCACATTGTTTCGCAGAATCGCTTTTGTGCAGAAAACAGTAACACTTGTTCAGAACGAAAGAAAGCACAGAGCCCCAGATTCTATGTTGTCCTGGAGAGCTTGCAGAGCACTGGGGAAAGGCAGGCAGAGATTTCCTTCCTAGCACCTTCTCTGTGCCTGGGAAGCAGAAGTGTTCACATTGCTTCGCAGAATCGCTTTTGTGCAGAAAACAGTAACACTTGTTCAGAAGGAAAGAAAGCACAGAGCCCCAGATTTTATGTTGTCCTGGAGAGCTTGCAGAGCACTGGGGAAAGGCAGGCAGAGAATTCCTTGCTAGCACCTTCTCTGTGCCTGGGCAGCAGAAGTGTTCACATTGCTTCGCAGAATCGCTTTTGTGCAGAAAACAGTAACACTTGTTCAGAAGGAAAGAAAGCACAGAGCCCCAGATTTTATGTTGTCCTGGAGAGCTTGCAGAGCACTGGGGAAAGGCAGGCAGAGAATTCCTTGCTAGCACCTTCTCTGTGCCTGGGAAGCAGAAGTGTTCACATTGCTTCGCAGAATCGCTTTTGTGCAGAAAACACTAACACTTGTTCAGAAGGAAAGAAAGCACAGAGCCCCAGATTTTATGTTGTCCTGGAGAGCTTGCAGAGCACTGGGGAAAGGCAGGCAGAGAATTCCCTGCTAGCACCTTCTCTGTGCCTGTTCACATTGCTTCGCAGAATCGCTTTTGTGCAGAAAACAGTAACACTTGTTCAGAACGAAAGAAAGCACAGAGCCCCAGATTCTATGTTGTCCTGGAGAGCTTGCAGAGCACTGGGGAAAGGCAGGCAGAGATTTCCCTGCTAGCACCTTCTCTGTGCCTGGGAAGCAGAAGTGTTCACATTGCTTCGCAGAATCGCTTTTGTGCAGAAAACAGTAACACTTGTTCAGAAGGAAAGAAAGCACAGAGCCCCAGATTTTATGTTGTCCTGGAGAGCTTGCAGAGCACTGGGGAAAGGCAGGCAGAGAATTCCCTGCTAGCACCTTCTCTGTGCCTGGGAAGCAGAAGTGTTCACATTGCTTCGCAAGAATCGCTTTTGTGCAGAAAACAGTAACACTTGTTCAGAACGAAAGAAAGCACAGAGCCCCAGATTCTATGTTGTCCTGGAGAGCTTGCAGAGCACTGGGGAAAGGCAGGCAGAGAATTCCCTGATAGCACCTTCTCTGTGCCTGTTCACATTGTTTCGCAGAATCGCTTTTGTGCAGAAAACAGTAACACTTGTTCAGAACGAAAGAAAGCACAGAGCCCCAGATTCTATGTTGTCCTGGAGAGCTTGCAGAGCACTGGGGAAAGGCAGGCAGAGATTTCCTTCCTAGCACCTTCTCTGTGCCTGGGAAGCAGAAGTGTTCACATTGCTTCGCAGAATCGCTTTTGTGCAGAAAACAGTAACACTTGTTCAGAAGGAAAGAAAGCACAGAGCCCCAGATTTTATGTTGTCCTGGAGAGCTTGCAGAGCACTGGGGAAAGGCAGGCAGAGAATTCCCTGCTAGCACCTTCTCTGTGCCTGGGAAGCAGAAGTGTTCACATTGCTTCGCAGAATCGCTTTTGTGCAGAAAACAGTAACACTTGTTCAGAAGGAAAGAAAGCACAGAGCCCCAGATTTTATGTTGTCCTGGAGAGCTTGCAGAGCACTGGGGAAAGGCAGGCAGAGAATTCCCTGCTAGCACCTTCTCTGTGCCTGGGAAGCAGAAGTGTTCACATTGCTTCGCAGAATCGCTTTTGTGCAGAAAACACTAACACTTGTTCAGAACGAAAGAAAGCACAGAGCCCCAGATTCAATGTTGTCCTGGAGAGCTTGCAGAGCACTGGGGAAAGGCAGGCAGAGAATTCCTTGCTAGCACCTTCTCTGTGCCTGGGAAGCAGAAGTGTTCACATTGCTTCGCAGAATCGCTTTTGTGCAGAAAACAGTAACACTTGTTCAGAATGAAAGAAAGCACAGAGCCCCAGATTCTATGTTGTCCTGGAGAGCTTGCAGAGCACTGGGGAAAGGCAGGCAGAGAATTCCCTGCTAGCACCTTCTATGTGCCTGGGAAGCAGAAGTGTTCACATTGCTTCGCAGAATCGCTTTTGTGCAGAAAACAGTAACACTTGTTCAGAACGAAAGAAAGCACAGAGCCCCAGATTTGCTGTTGTCCTGGAGAGCTTGCAGAGCACTGGGGAAAGGCAGGCAGAGAATTCCCTGCTAGCACCTTCTCTGTGCCTGGGAAGCAGAAGTGTTCACATTGCTTCGCAGAATCGCTTTTGTGCAGAAAACAGTAACACTTGTTCAGAATGAAAGAAAGCACAGAGCCCCAGATTTTATGTTGTCCTGGAGAGCTTGCAGAGCACTGGGGAAAGGCAGGCAGAGAATTCCCTGATAGCACCTTCTCTGTGCCTGTTCACATTGCTTCGCAGAATCGCTTTTGTGCAGAAAACACTAACACTTGTTGAGAAGGAAAGAAAGCACAGAGCCCCAGATTTTATGTTGTCCTGGAGAGCTTGCAGAGCACTGGGGAAAGGCAGGCAGAGAATTCCTTGCTAGCACCTTCTCTGTGCCTGGGAAGCAGAAGTGTTCACATTGCTTCGCAAGAATCGCTTTTGTGCAGAAAACAGTAACACTTGTTCAGAAGGAAAGAAAGCACAGAGCCCCAGATTTTATGTTGTCCTGGAGAGCTTGCAGAGCACTGGGGAAAGGCAGGCAGAGAATTCCCTGCTAGCACCTTCTCTGTGCCTGTTCACATTGTTTCGCAGAATCGCTTTTGTGCAGAAAACAGTAACACTTGTTCAGAAGGAAAGAAAGCACAGAGCCCCAGATTTTATGTTGTCCTGGAGAGCTTGCAGAGCACTGGAGAAAGGCAGGCAGAGAATTCCCTGGTAGCACCTTCTCTGTGCCTGTTCACATTGCTTCGCAGAATCGCTTTTGTGCAGAAAACAGTAACACTTGTTCAGAAGGAAAGAAAGCACAGAGCCCCAGATTTTATGTTGTCCTGGAGAGCTTGCAGAGCACTGGGGAAAGGCAGGCAGAGAATTCCTTGCTAGCACCTTCTCTTTGCCTGGGAAGCAGAAGTGTTCACATTGCTTCGCAGAATCGCTTTTGTGCAGAAAACACTAACACTTGTTCAGAAGGAAAGAAAGCACAGAGCCCCAGATTTTATGTTGTCCTGGAGAGCTTGCAGAGCACTGGGGATAGTCAGGCAGAGAATTCCCTGCTAGCACCTTCTCTGTGCCTGTTCACATTGCTTCGCAGAATCGCTTTTGTGCAGAAAACAGTAACACTTGTTCAGAACGAAAGAAAGCACAGAGCCCCAGATTCTATGTTGTCCTGGAGAGCTTGCAGAGCACTGGGGAAAGGCAGGCAGAGAATTCCCTGCTAGCACCTTCTCTGTGCCTGGGAAGCAGAAGTGTTCACATTGCTTCGCAGAATCGCTTTTGTGCAGAAAACATAACACTTGTTCAGAAGGAAAGAAAGCACAGAGCCCCAGATTTTATGTTGTCCTGGAGAGCTTGCAGAGCACTGGGGAAAGGCAGGCAGAGAATTCCCTGCTAGCACCTTCTCTGTGCCTGGGAAGCAGAAGTGTTCACATTGCTTCGCAAGAATCGGTTTTGTGCAGAAAACAGTAACAGTTGTTCAGAACGAAAGAAAGCACAGAGCCCCAGATTTGCTGTTGTCCTGGAGAGCTTGCAGAGCACTGGGGAAAGGCAGGCAGAGAATTCCCTGATAGCACCTTCTCTGTGCCTGTTCACATTGTTTCGCAGAATCGCTTTTGTGCAGAAAACAGTCACACTTGTTCAGAACGAAAGAAAGCACAGAGCCCCAGATTCTATGTTGTCCTGGAGAGCTTGCAGAGCACTGGGGAAAGGCAGGCAGAGAATTCCCTGATAGCACCTTCTCTGTGCCTGTTCACATTGCTTCGCAGAATCGCTTTTGTGCAGAAAACACTAACACTTGTTGAGAAGGAAAGAAAGCACAGAGCCCCAGATTTTATGTTGTCCTGGAGAGCTTGCAGAGCACTGGGGAAAGGCAGGCAGAGAATTCCTTGCTAGCACCTTCTCTGTGCCTGGGAAGCAGAAGTGTTCACATTGCTTCGCAAGAATCGCTTTTGTGCAGAAAACAGTAACACTTGTTCAGAAGGAAAGAAAGCACAGAGCCCCAGATTTTATGTTGTCCTGGAGAGCTTGCAGAGCACTGGGGAAAGGCAGGCAGAGAATTCCCTGCTAGCACCTTCTCTGTGCCTGTTCACATTGTTTCGCAGAATCGCTTTTGTGCAGAAAACAGTAACACTTGTTCAGAAGGAAAGAAAGCACAGAGCCCCAGATTTTATGTTGTCCTGGAGAGCTTGCAGAGCACTGGAGAAAGGCAGGCAGAGAATTCCCTGGTAGCACCTTCTCTGTGCCTGTTCACATTGCTTCGCAGAATCGCTTTTGTGCAGAAAACAGTAACACTTGTTCAGAAGGAAAGAAAGCACAGAGCCCCAGATTTTATGTTGTCCTGGAGAGCTTGCAGAGCACTGGGGAAAGGCAGGCAGAGAATTCCTTGCTAGCACCTTCTCTTTGCCTGGGAAGCAGAAGTGTTCACATTGCTTCGCAGAATCGCTTTTGTGCAGAAAACACTAACACTTGTTCAGAAGGAAAGAAAGCACAGAGCCCCAGATTTTATGTTGTCCTGGAGAGCTTGCAGAGCACTGGGGATAGTCAGGCAGAGAATTCCCTGCTAGCACCTTCTCTGTGCCTGTTCACATTGCTTCGCAGAATCGCTTTTGTGCAGAAAACAGTAACACTTGTTCAGAACGAAAGAAAGCACAGAGCCCCAGATTCTATGTTGTCCTGGAGAGCTTGCAGAGCACTGGGGAAAGGCAGGCAGAGAATTCCCTGCTAGCACCTTCTCTGTGCCTGGGAAGCAGAAGTGTTCACATTGCTTCGCAGAATCGCTTTTGTGCAGAAAACATAACACTTGTTCAGAAGGAAAGAAAGCACAGAGCCCCAGATTTTATGTTGTCCTGGAGAGCTTGCAGAGCACTGGGGAAAGGCAGGCAGAGAATTCCCTGCTAGCACCTTCTCTGTGCCTGGGAAGCAGAAGTGTTCACATTGCTTCGCAAGAATCGGTTTTGTGCAGAAAACAGTAACAGTTGTTCAGAACGAAAGAAAGCACAGAGCCCCAGATTTGCTGTTGTCCTGGAGAGCTTGCAGAGCACTGGGGAAAGGCAGGCAGAGAATTCCCTGATAGCACCTTCTCTGTGCCTGTTCACATTGTTTCGCAGAATCGCTTTTGTGCAGAAAACAGTCACACTTGTTCAGAACGAAAGAAAGCACAGAGCCCCAGATTCTATGTTGTCCTGGAGAGCTTGCAGAGCACTGGGGAAAGGCAGGCAGAGATTTCCTTCCTAGCACCTTCTCTGTGCCTGGGAAGCAGAAGTGTTCACATTGCTTCGAAGAATCGCTGTTGTGCAGAAAACACTAACACTTGTTCAGAACGAAAGAAAGCACAGAGCCCCAGATTTTATGTTGTCCTGGAGAGCTTGCAGAGCACTGGGGAAAGGCAGGCAGAGAATTCCCTGATAGTACCTTCTCTGTGCCTGTTCACATTGCTTCGCAGAATCGCTTTTGTGCAGAAAACAGTAACACTTGTTCAGAACGAAAGAAAGCACAGAGCCCCAGATTTGCTGTTGTCCTGGAGAGCTTGCAGAGCACTGGGGAAAGGCAGGCAGAGAATTCCCTGCTAGCACCTTCTCTGTGCCTGGGAAGCAGAGTGTTCACATTGCTTCGCAGAATCGCTTTTGTGCAGAAAACACTAACACTTGTTCAGAATGAAAGAAAGCACAGAGGCCCAGATTCTATGTTGTCCTGGAGAGCTAGCAGAGCACTGGGGAAAGGCAGGCAGAGAATTCCCTGCTAGCACCTTCTCTGTGCCTGGGAAGCAGAAGTGTTCACATTGCTTCGCAGAATCGCTTTTGTGCAGAAAACAGTAACACTTGTTCAGAATGAAAGAAAGCACAGAGCCCCAGATTCTATGTTGTCCTGGAGAGCTTGCAGAGCACTGGGGAAAGGCAGGCAGAGAATTCCCTGCTAGCACCTTCTATGTGCCTGGGAAGCAGAAGTGTTCACATTGCCTCACAGAAGCGCTTTTGTGCAGAAAACACTAACACTTGTTCAGAACGAAAGAAAGCACAGAGCCCCAGATTTTATGTTGTCCTAGAGAGCTTGCAGAGCACTGGGGAAAGGCAGGCAGAGAATTCCCTGCTAGCACCTTCTCTGTGCCTGGGAAGCAGAAGTGTTCACATTGCTTCGCAGAATCGCTTTTGTGCAGAAAACAGTAACACTTGTTCAGAATGAAAGAAAGCACAGAGCCCCAGATTCTATGTTGTCCTGGAGAGCTTGCAGAGCACTGGGGAAAGGCAGGCAGAGAATTCCCTGCTAGCACCTTCTATGTGCCTGGGAAGCAGAAGTGTTCACATTGCCTCACAGAAGCGCTTTTGTGCAGAAAACAGTAACACTTGTTCAGAAGGAAAGAAAGCACAGAGCCCCAGATTCTATGTTGTCCTAGAGAGCTTGCAGAGCACTGGGGAAAGGCAGGCAGAGAATTCCCTGCTAGCACCTTCTCTGTGCCTGGGAAGCAGAAGTGTTCACATTGCTTCGCAGAATCGCTTTTGTGCAGAAAACAGTAACACTTGTTCAGAAGGAAAGAAAGCACAGAGCCCCAGATTTTATGTTGTCCTGGAGAGCTTGCAGAGCACTGGGGAAAGGCAGGCAGAGAATTCCCTGCTAGCACCTTCTCTGTGCCTGGGAAGCAGAAGTGTTCACATTGCTTCGCAAGAATCGCTTTTGTGCAGAAAACAGTAACAGTTGTTCAGAACGAAAGAAAGCACAGAGCCCCAGATTTGCTGTTGTCCTGGAGAGCTTGCAGAGCACTGGGGAAAGGCAGGCAGAGAATTCCCTGATAGCACCTTCTCTGTGCCTGTTCACATTGTTTCGCAGAATCGCTTTTGTGCAGAAAACAGTAACACTTGTTCAGAACGAAAGAAAGCACAGAGCCCCAGATTCTATGTTGTCCTGGAGAGCTTGCAGAGCACTGGGGAAAGGCAGGCAGAGATTTCCTTCCTAGCACCTTCTCTGTGCCTGGGAAGCAGAAGTGTTCACATTGCTTCGCAGAATCGCTTTTGTGCAGAAAACAGTAACACTTGTTCAGAAGGAAAGAAAGCACAGAGCCCCAGATTTTATGTTGTCCTGGAGAGCTTGCAGAGCACTGGGGAAAGGCAGGCAGAGAATTCCCTGCTAGCACCTTCTCTGTGCCTGGGAAGCAGAAGTGTTCACCTTGCTTCGCAGAATCGCTTTTGTGCAGAAAACAGTAACACTTGTTCAGAATAAAAGAAAGCACAGAGCCCCAGATTCTATGTTGTCCTGGAGAGCTTGCAGAGCACTGGGGAAAGGCAGGCAGAGAATTCCCTGCTAGCACCTTCTATGTGCCTGGGAAGCAGAAGTGTTCACATTGCCTCACAGAAGCGCTTTTGTGCAGAAAACACTAACACTTGTTCAGAACGAAAGAAAGCACAGAGCCCCAGATTTTATGTTGTCCTAGAGAGCTTGCAGAGCACTGGGGAAAGGCAGGCAGAGAATTCCCTGCTAGCACCTTCTCTGTGCCTGGGAAGCAGAAGTGTTCACATTGCTTCGCAGAATCGCTTTTGTGCAGAAAACAGTAACACTTGTTCAGAAGGAAAGAAAGCACAGAGCCCCAGATTCTATGTTGTCCTGGAGAGCTTGCAGAGCACTGGGGAAAGGCAGGCAGAGAATTCCCTGCTAGCACCTTCTCTGTGCCTGGGAAGCAGAAGTGTTCACATTGCTTCGCAGAATCGCTTTTGTGCAGAAAACATAACACTTGTTCAGAAGGAAAGAAAGCACAGAGCCCCAGATTTTATGTTGTCCTGGAGAGCTTGCAGAGCACTGGGGAAAGGCAGGCAGAGAATTCCCTGCTAGCACCTTCTCTGTGCCTGGGAAGCAGAAGTGTTCACATTGCTTCGCAGAATCGCTTTTGTGCAGAAAACACTAACACTTGTTCAGAACGAAAGAAAGCACAGAGCCCCAGATTCAATGTTGTCCTGGAGAGCTTGCAGAGCACTGGGGAAAGGCAGGCAGAGAATTCCTTGCTAGCACCTTCTCTGTGCCTGGGAAGCAGAAGTGTTCACATTGCTTCGCAGAATCGCTTTTGTGCAGAAAACAGTAACACTTGTTCAGAATGAAAGAAAGCACAGAGCCCCAGATTCTATGTTGTCCTGGAGAGCTTGCAGAGCACTGGGGAAAGGCAGGCAGAGAATTCCCTGCTAGCACCTTCTATGTGCCTGGGAAGCAGAAGTGTTCACATTGCTTCGCAGAATCGCTTTTGTGCAGAAAACAGTAACACTTGTTCAGAACGAAAGAAAGCACAGAGCCCCAGATTTGCTGTTGTCCTGGAGAGCTTGCAGAGCACTGGGGAAAGGCAGGCAGAGAATTCCCTGCTAGCACCTTCTCTGTGCCTGGGAAGCAGAAGTGTTCACATTGCTTCGCAGAATCGCTTTTGTGCAGAAAACAGTAACACTTGTTCAGAATGAAAGAAAGCACAGAGCCCCAGATTTTATGTTGTCCTGGAGAGCTTGCAGAGCACTGGGGAAAGGCAGGCAGAGAATTCCCTGATAGCACCTTCTCTGTGCCTGTTCACATTGCTTCGCAGAATCGCTTTTGTGCAGAAAACACTAACACTTGTTGAGAAGGAAAGAAAGCACAGAGCCCCAGATTTTATGTTGTCCTGGAGAGCTTGCAGAGCACTGGGGAAAGGCAGGCAGAGAATTCCTTGCTAGCACCTTCTCTGTGCCTGGGAAGCAGAAGTGTTCACATTGCTTCGCAAGAATCGCTTTTGTGCAGAAAACAGTAACACTTGTTCAGAAGGAAAGAAAGCACAGAGCCCCAGATTTTATGTTGTCCTGGAGAGCTTGCAGAGCACTGGGGAAAGGCAGGCAGAGAATTCCCTGATAGCACCTTCTCTGTGCCTGTTCACATTGTTTCGCAGAATCGCTTTTGTGCAGAAAACAGTAACACTTGTTCAGAAGGAAAGAAAGCACAGAGCCCCAGATTTTATGTTGTCCTGGAGAGCTTGCAGAGCACTGGAGAAAGGCAGGCAGAGAATTCCCTGGTAGCACCTTCTCTGTGCCTGTTCACATTGCTTCGCAGAATCGCTTTTGTGCAGAAAACAGTAACACTTGTTCAGAAGGAAAGAAAGCACAGAGCCCCAGATTTTATGTTGTCCTGGAGAGCTTGCAGAGCACTGGGGAAAGGCAGGCAGAGAATTCCCTGCTAGCACCTTCTCTGTGCCTGGGAAGCAGAAGTGTTCACATTGCTTCGCAGAATCGCTTTTGTGCAGAAAACATAACACTTGTTCAGAAGGAAAGAAAGCACAGAGCCCCAGATTTTATGTTGTCCTGGAGAGCTTGCAGAGCACTGGGGAAAGGCAGGCAGAGAATTCCCTGCTAGCACCTTCTCTGTGCCTGGGAAGCAGAAGTGTTCACATTGCTTCGCAAGAATCGGTTTTGTGCAGAAAACAGTAACAGTTGTTCAGAACGAAAGAAAGCACAGAGCCCCAGATTTGCTGTTGTCCTGGAGAGCTTGCAGAGCACTGGGGAAAGGCAGGCAGAGAATTCCCTGATAGCACCTTCTCTGTGCCTGTTCACATTGTTTCGCAGAATCGCTTTTGTGCAGAAAACAGTAACACTTGTTCAGAACGAAAGAAAGCACAGAGCCCCAGATTCTATGTTGTCCTGGAGAGCTTGCAGAGCACTGGGGAAAGGCAGGCAGAGATTTCCTTCCTAGCACCTTCTCTGTGCCTGGGAAGCAGAAGTGTTCACATTGCTTCGAAGAATCGCTGTTGTGCAGAAAACACTAACACTTGTTCAGAACGAAAGAAAGCACAGAGCCCCAGATTTTATGTTGTCCTGGAGAGCTTGCAGAGCACTGGGGAAAGGCAGGCAGAGAATTCCCTGATAGTACCTTCTCTGTGCCTGTTCACATTGCTTCGCAGAATCGCTTTTGTGCAGAAAACAGTAACACTTGTTCAGAACGAAAGAAAGCACAGAGCCCCAGATTTGCTGTTGTCCTGGAGAGCTTGCAGAGCACTGGGGAAAGGCAGGCAGAGAATTCCCTGCTAGCACCTTCTCTGTGCCTGGGAAGCAGAGTGTTCACATTGCTTCGCAGAATCGCTTTTGTGCAGAAAACACTAACACTTGTTCAGAATGAAAGAAAGCACAGAGGCCCAGATTCTCTGTTGTCCTGGAGAGCTAGCAGAGCACTGGGGAAAGGCAGGCAGAGAATTCCCTGCTAGCACCTTCTCTGTGCCTGGGAAGCAGAAGTGTTCACATTGCTTCGCAGAATCGCTTTTGTGCAGAAAACAGTAACACTTGTTCAGAATGAAAGAAAGCACAGAGCCCCAGATTCTATGTTGTCCTGGAGAGCTTGCAGAGCACTGGGGAAAGGCAGGCAGAGAATTCCCTGCTAGCACCTTCTATGTGCCTGGGAAGCAGAAGTGTTCACATTGCCTCACAGAAGCGCTTTTGTGCAGAAAACACTAACACTTGTTCAGAACGAAAGAAAGCACAGAGCCCCAGATTTTATGTTGTCCTAGAGAGCTTGCAGAGCACTGGGGAAAGGCAGGCAGAGAATTCCCTGCTAGCACCTTCTCTGTGCCTGGGAAGCAGAAGTGTTCACATTGCTTCGCAGAATCGCTTTTGTGCAGAAAACAGTAACACTTGTTCAGAATGAAAGAAAGCACAGAGCCCCAGATTCTATGTTGTCCTGGAGAGCTTGCAGAGCACTGGGGAAAGGCAGGCAGAGAATTCCCTGCTAGCACCTTCTATGTGCCTGGGAAGCAGAAGTGTTCACATTGCCTCACAGAAGCGCTTTTGTGCAGAAAACAGTAACACTTGTTCAGAAGGAAAGAAAGCACAGAGCCCCAGATTCTATGTTGTCCTAGAGAGCTTGCAGAGCACTGGGGAAAGGCAGGCAGAGAATTCCCTGCTAGCACCTTCTCTGTGCCTGGGAAGCAGAAGTGTTCACATTGCTTCGCAGAATCGCTTTTGTGCAGAAAACAGTAACACTTGTTCAGAAGGAAAGAAAGCACAGAGCCCCAGATTTTATGTTGTCCTGGAGAGCTTGCAGAGCACTGGGGAAAGGCAGGCAGAGAATTCCCTGCTAGCACCTTCTCTGTGCCTGGGAAGCAGAAGTGTTCACATTGCTTCGCAAGAATCGGTTTTGTGCAGAAAACAGTAACAGTTGTTCAGAACGAAAGAAAGCACAGAGCCCCAGATTTGCTGTTGTCCTGGAGAGCTTGCAGAGCACTGGGGAAAGGCAGGCAGAGAATTCCCTGATAGCACCTTCTCTGTGCCTGTTCACATTGTTTCGCAGAATCGCTTTTGTGCAGAAAACAGTAACACTTGTTCAGAACGAAAGAAAGCACAGAGCCCCAGATTCTATGTTGTCCTGGAGAGCTTGCAGAGCACTGGGGAAAGGCAGGCAGAGATTTCCTTCCTAGCACCTTCTCTGTGCCTGGGAAGCAGAAGTGTTCACATTGCTTCGCAGAATCGCTTTTGTGCAGAAAACAGTAACACTTGTTCAGAAGGAAAGAAAGCACAGAGCCCCAGATTTTATGTTGTCCTGGAGAGCTTGCAGAGCACTGGGGAAAGGCAGGCAGAGAATTCCCTGCTAGCACCTTCTCTGTGCCTGGGAAGCAGAAGTGTTCACCTTGCTTCGCAGAATCGCTTTTGTGCAGAAAACAGTAACACTTGTTCAGAATAAAAGAAAGCACAGAGCCCCAGATTCTATGTTGTCCTGGAGAGCTTGCAGAGCACTGGGGAAAGGCAGGCAGAGAATTCCCTGCTAGCACCTTCTATGTGCCTGGGAAGCAGAAGTGTTCACATTGCCTCACAGAAGCGCTTTTGTGCAGAAAACACTAACACTTGTTCAGAACGAAAGAAAGCACAGAGCCCCAGATTCTATGTTGTCCTGGAGAGCTTGCAGAGCACTGGGGAAAGGCAGGCAGAGAATTCCCTGCTAGCACCTTCTCTGTGCCTGGGAAGCAGAAGTGTTCACATTGCTTCGCAGAATCGCTTTTGTGCAGAAAACAGTAACACTTGTTCAGAAGGAAAGAAAGCACAGAGCCCCAGATTCTATGTTGTCCTGGAGAGCTTGCAGAGCACTGGGGAAAGGCAGGCAGAGAATTCCCTGCTAGCACCTTCTCTGTGCCTGGGAAGCAGAAGTGTTCACATTGCTTCGCAGAATCGCTTTTGTGCAGAAAACATAACACTTGTTCAGAAGGAAAGAAAGCACAGAGCCCCAGATTTTATGTTGTCCTGGAGAGCTTGCAGAGCACTGGGGAAAGGCAGGCAGAGAATTCCCTGCTAGCACCTTCTCTGTGCCTGGGAAGCAGAAGTGTTCACATTGCTTCGCAAGAATCGGTTTTGTGCAGAAAACAGTAACAGTTGTTCAGAACGAAAGAAAGCACAGAGCCCCAGATTTGCTGTTGTCCTGGAGAGCTTGCAGAGCACTGGGGAAAGGCAGGCAGAGAATTCCCTGATAGCACCTTCTCTGTGCCTGTTCACATTGTTTCGCAGAATCGCTTTTGTGCAGAAAACAGTAACACTTGTTCAGAACGAAAGAAAGCACAGAGCCCCAGATTCTATGTTGTCCTGGAGAGCTTGCAGAGCACTGGGGAAAGGCAGGCAGAGATTTCCTTCCTAGCACCTTCTCTGTGCCTGGGAAGCAGAAGTGTTCACATTGCTTCGCAGAATCGCTTTTGTGCAGAAAACAGTAACACTTGTTCAGAAGGAAAGAAAGCACAGAGCCCCAGATTTTATGTTGTCCTGGAGAGCTTGCAGAGCACTGGGGAAAGGCAGGCAGAGAATTCCCTGATAGTACCTTCTCTGTGCCTGTTCACATTGCTTCGCAGAATCGCTTTTGTGCAGAAAACAGTAACACTTGTTCAGAAGGAAAGAAAGCACAGAGCCCCAGATTTGCTGTTGTCCTGGAGAGCTTGCAGAGCACTGGGGAAAGGCAGGCAGAGAATTCCCTGCTAGCACCTTCTCTGTGCCTGGGAAGCAGAAGTGTTCACATTGCTTCGCAGAATCGCTTTTGTGCAGAAAACACTAACACTTGTTCAGAATGAAAGAAAGCACAGAGCCCCAGATTCTATGTTGTCCTGGAGAGCTAGCAGAGCACTGGGGAAAGGCAGGCAGAGAATTCCCTGCTAGCACCTTCTCTGTGCCTGGGAAGCAGAGTGTTCACATTGCTTCGCAGAATCGCTTTTGTGCAGAAAACAGTAACACTTGT
Organism: Strix aluco; assembly: GCF_031877795.1. Lineage (NCBI taxonomy): Eukaryota > Metazoa > Chordata > Aves > Strigiformes > Strigidae > Strix > Strix aluco. Next base: position 653,717 of record NC_133945.1, read on the forward strand.
TCAGAATGAAAGAAAGCACAGAGCCCCAGATTCTATGTTGTCCTGGAGAGCTTGCAGAGCACTGGGGAAAGGCAGGCAGAGAATTCCCTGCTAGCACCTTCTATGTGCCTGGGAAGCAGAAGTGTTCACATTGCCTCACAGAAGCGCTTTTGTGCAGAATACACTAACACTTGTTCAGAACGAAAGAAAGCACAGAGCCCCAGATTTTATGTTGTCCTAGAGAGCTTGCAGAGCACTGGGGAAAGGCAGGCAGAGAATTCCCTGCTAGCACCTTCTCTGTGCCTGGGAAGCAGAAGTGTTCACATTGCTTCGCAGAATCGCTTTTGTGCAGAAAACACTAACACTTGTTCAGAATGAAAGAAAGCACAGAGCCCCAGATTCTATGTTGTCCTGGAGAGCTTGCAGAGCACTGGGGAAAGGCAGGCAGAGAATTCCCTGCTAGCACCTTCTATGTGCCTGGGAAGCAGAAGTGTTCACATTGCCTCACAGAAGCGCTTTTGTGCAGAAAACACTAACACTTGTTCAGAAGGAAAGAAAGCACAGAGCCCCAGATTCTATGTTGTCCTAGAGAGCTTGCAGAGCACTGGGGAAAGGCAGGCAGAGAATTCCCTGCTAGCACCTTCTCTGTGCCTGGGAAGCAGAAGTGTTCACATTGCTTCGCAGAATCGCTTTTGTGCAGAAAACAGTAACACTTGTTCAGAAGGAAAGAAAGCACAGAGCCCCAGATTTTATGTTGTCCTGGAGAGCTTGCAGAGCACTGGGGAAAGGCAGGCAGAGAATTCCCTGCTAGCACCTTCTCTGTGCCTGGGAAGCAGAAGTGTTCACATTGCTTCGCAAGAATCGCTTTTGTGCAGAAAACAGTAACAGTTGTTCAGAACGAAAGAAAGCACAGAGCCCCAGATTTGCTGTTGTCCTGGAGAGCTTGCAGAGCACTGGGGAAAGGCAGGCAGAGAATTCCCTGATAGCACCTTCTCTGTGCCTGTTCACATTGTTTCGCAGAATCGCTTTTGTGCAGAAAACAGTAACACTTGTTCAGAACGAAAGAAAGCACAGAGCCCCAGATTCTATGTTGTCCTGGAGAGCTTGCAGAGCACTGGGGAAAGGCAGGCAGAGATTTCCTTCCTAGCACCTTCTCTGTGCCTGGGAAGCAGAAGTGTTCACACTGCTTCGCAGAATCGCTTTTGTGCAGAAAACAATAACACTTGTTCAGAAGGAAAGAAAGCACAGAGCCCCAGATTTTATGTTGTCCTGGAGAGCTTGCAGAGCACTGGGGAAAGGCAGGCAGAGAATTCCCTGCTAGCACCTTCTCTGTGCCTGGGAAGCAGAAGTGTTCACATTGCTTCGCAGAATCGCTTTTGTGCAGAAAACAGTAACACTTGTTCAGAATAAAAGAAAGCACAGAGCCCCAGATTCTATGTTGTCCTGGAGAGCTTGCAGAGCACTGGGGAAAGGCAGGCAGAGAATTCCCTGCTAGCACCTTCTATGTGCCTGGGAAGCAGAAGTGTTCACATTGCCTCACAGAAGCGCTTTTGTGCAGAAAACACTAACACTTGTTCAGAACGAAAGAAAGCACAGAGCCCCAGATTTTATGTTGTCCTAGAGAGCTTGCAGAGCACTGGGGAAAGGCAGGCAGAGAATTCCCTGCTAGCACCTTCTCTGTGCCTGGGAAGCAGAAGTGTTCACATTGCTTCGCAGAATCGCTTTTGTGCAGAAAACAGTAACACTTGTTCAGAATGAAAGAAAGCACAGAGCCCCAGATTCTATGTTGTCCTGGAGAGCTTGCAGAGCACTGGGGAAAGGCAGGCAGAGAATTCCCTGCTAGCACCTTCTATGTGCCTGGGAAGCAGAAGTGTTCACATTGCCTCACAGAAGCGCTTTTGTGCAGAAAACACTAACACTTGTTCAGAACGAAAGAAAGCACAGAGCCCCAGATTTTATGTTGTCCTAGAGAGCTTGCAGAGCACTGGGGAAAGGCAGGCAGAGAATTCCCTGCTAGCACCTTCTCTGTGCCTGGGAAGCAGAAGTGTTCACATTGCTTCGCAGAATCGCTTTTGTGCAGAAAACAGTAACACTTGTTCAGAAGGAAAGAAAGCACAGAGCCCCAGATTCTATGTTGTCCTGGAGAGCTTGCAGAGCACTGGGGAAAGGCAGGCAAAGAATTCCCTGATAGCACCTTCTCTGTGCCTGTTCACATTGCTTCGCAGAATCGCTTTTGTGCAGAAAACAGTAACAGTTGTTCAGAACGAAAGAAAGCACAGAGCCCCAGATTTGCTGTTGTCCTGGAGAGCTTGCAGAGCACTGGGGAAAGGCAGGCAGAGAATTCCCTGATAGCACCTTCTCTGTGCCTGTTCACATTGTTTCGCAGAATCGCTTTTGTGCAGAAAACAGTAACACTTGTTCAGAACGAAAGAAAGCACAGAGCCCCAGATTCTATGTTGTCCTGGAGAGCTTGCAGAGCACTGGGGAAAGGCAGGCAGAGATTTCCTTCCTAGCACCTTCTCTGTGCCTGGGAAGCAGAAGTGTTCACATTGCTTCGCAGAATCGCTTTTGTGCAGAAAACAGTAACACTTGTTCAGAAGGAAAGAAAGCACAGAGCCCCAGATTTTATGTTGTCCTGGAGAGCTTGCAGAGCACTGGGGAAAGGCAGGCAGAGAATTCCCTGCTAGCACCTTCTCTGTGCCTGGGAAGCAGAAGTGTTCACATTGCTTCGCAGAATCGCTTTTGTGCAGAAAACAGTAACACTTGTTCAGAATGAAAGAAAGCACAGAGCCCCAGATTCTATGTTGTCCTGGAGAGCTTGCAGAGCACTGGGGAAAGGCAGGCAGAGAATTCCCTGCTAGCACCTTCTATGTGCCTGGGAAGCAGAAGTGTTCACATTGCCTCACAGAAGCGCTTTTGTGCAGAAAACACTAACACTTGTTCAGAACGAAAGAAAGCACAGAGCCCCAGATTTTATGTTGTCCTAGAGAGCTTGCAGAGCACTGGGGAAAGGCAGGCAGAGAATTCCCTGCTAGCACCTTCTCTGTGCCTGGGAAGCAGAAGTGTTCACATTGCTTCGCAGAATCGCTTTTGTGCAGAAAACAGTAACACTTGTTCAGAATGAAAGAAAGCACAGAGCCCCAGATTCTATGTTGTCCTGGAGAGCTTGCAGAGCACTGGGGAAAGGCAGGCAGAGAATTCCCTGCTAGCACCTTCTATGTGCCTGGGAAGCAGAAGTGTTCACATTGCCTCACAGAAGCGCTTTTGTGCAGAAAACACTAACACTTCTTCAGAACGAAAGAAAGCACAGAGCCCCAGATTTTATGTTGTCCTAGAGAGCTTGCAGAGCACTGGGGAAAGGCAGGCAGAGAATTCCCTGCTAGCACCTTCTCTGTGCCTGGGAAGCAGAAGTGTTCACATTGCTTCGCAGAATCGCTTTTGTGCAGAAAACAGTAACACTTGTTCAGAATGAAAGAAAGCACAGAGCCCCAGATTCTATGTTGTCCTGGAGAGCTAGCAGAGCACTGGGGAAAGGCAGGCAGAGAATTCCCTGCTAGCACCTTCTCTGTGCCTGGGAAGCAGAAGTGTTCACATTGCTTCGCAGAATCGCTTTTGTGCAGAAAACAGTAACACTTGTTCAGAATGAAAGAAAGCACAGAGCCCCAGATTCTATGTTGTCCTGGAGAGCTTGCAGAGCACTGGGGAAAGGCAGGCAGAGAATTCCCTGCTAGCACCTTCTATGTGCCTGGGAAGCAGAAGTGTTCACATTGCCTCACAGAAGCGCTTTTGTGCAGAATACACTAACACTTGTTCAGAACGAAAGAAAGCACAGAGCCCCAGATTTTATGTTGTCCTAGAGAGCTTGCAGAGCACTGGGGAAAGGCAGGCAGAGAATTCCCTGCTAGCACCTTCTCTGTGCCTGGGAAGCAGAAGTGTTCACATTGCTTCGCAGAATCGCTTTTGTGCAGAAAACACTAACACTTGTTCAGAATGAAAGAAAGCACAGAGCCCCAGATTCTATGTTGTCCTGGAGAGCTTGCAGAGCACTGGGGAAAGGCAGGCAGAGAATTCCCTGCTAGCACCTTCTATGTGCCTGGGAAGCAGAAGTGTTCACATTGCCTCACAGAAGCGCTTTTGTGCAGAAAACACTAACACTTGTTCAGAAGGAAAGAAAGCACAGAGCCCCAGATTCTATGTTGTCCTAGAGAGCTTGCAGAGCACTGGGGAAAGGCAGGCAGAGAATTCCCTGCTAGCACCTTCTCTGTGCCTGGGAAGCAGAAGTGTTCACATTGCTTCGCAGAATCGCTTTTGTGCAGAAAACAGTAACACTTGTTCAGAAGGAAAGAAAGCACAGAGCCCCAGATTTTATGTTGTCCTGGAGAGCTTGCAGAGCACTGGGGAAAGGCAGGCAGAGAATTCCCTGCTAGCACCTTCTCTGTGCCTGGGAAGCAGAAGTGTTCACATTGCTTCGCAAGAATCGCTTTTGTGCAGAAAACAGTAACAGTTGTTCAGAACGAAAGAAAGCACAGAGCCCCAGATTTGCTGTTGTCCTGGAGAGCTTGCAGAGCACTGGGGAAAGGCAGGCAGAGAATTCCCTGATAGCACCTTCTCTGTGCCTGTTCACATTGTTTCGCAGAATCGCTTTTGTGCAGAAAACAGTAACACTTGTTCAGAACGAAAGAAAGCACAGAGCCCCAGATTCTATGTTGTCCTGGAGAGCTTGCAGAGCACTGGGGAAAGGCAGGCAGAGATTTCCTTCCTAGCACCTTCTCTGTGCCTGGGAAGCAGAAGTGTTCACACTGCTTCGCAGAATCGCTTTTGTGCAGAAAACAATAACACTTGTTCAGAAGGAAAGAAAGCACAGAGCCCCAGATTTTATGTTGTCCTGGAGAGCTTGCAGAGCACTGGGGAAAGGCAGGCAGAGAATTCCCTGCTAGCACCTTCTCTGTGCCTGGGAAGCAGAAGTGTTCACATTGCTTCGCAGAATCGCTTTTGTGCAGAAAACAGTAACACTTGTTCAGAATAAAAGAAAGCACAGAGCCCCAGATTCTATGTTGTCCTGGAGAGCTTGCAGAGCACTGGGGAAAGGCAGGCAGAGAATTCCCTGCTAGCACCTTCTATGTGCCTGGGAAGCAGAAGTGTTCACATTGCCTCACAGAAGCGCTTTTGTGCAGAAAACACTAACACTTGTTCAGAACGAAAGAAAGCACAGAGCCCCAGATTTTATGTTGTCCTAGAGAGCTTGCAGAGCACTGGGGAAAGGCAGGCAGAGAATTCCCTGCTAGCACCTTCTCTGTGCCTGGGAAGCAGAAGTGTTCACATTGCTTCGCAGAATCGCTTTTGTGCAGAAAACAGTAACACTTGTTCAGAATGAAAGAAAGCACAGAGCCCCAGATTCTATGTTGTCCTGGAGAGCTTGCAGAGCACTGGGGAAAGGCAGGCAGAGAATTCCCTGCTAGCACCTTCTATGTGCCTGGGAAGCAGAAGTGTTCACATTGCCTCACAGAAGCGCTTTTGTGCAGAAAACACTAACACTTGTTCAGAACGAAAGAAAGCACAGAGCCCCAGATTTTATGTTGTCCTAGAGAGCTTGCAGAGCACTGGGGAAAGGCAGGCAGAGAATTCCCTGCTAGCACCTTCTCTGTGCCTGGGAAGCAGAAGTGTTCACATTGCTTCGCAGAATCGCTTTTGTGCAGAAAACAGTAACACTTGTTCAGAAGGAAAGAAAGCACAGAGCCCCAGATTCTATGTTGTCCTGGAGAGCTTGCAGAGCACTGGGGAAAGGCAGGCAAAGAATTCCCTGATAGCACCTTCTCTGTGCCTGTTCACATTGCTTCGCAGAATCGCTTTTGTGCAGAAAACAGTAACACTTGTTCAGAAGGAAAGAAAGCACAGAGCCCCAGATTCTATGTTGTCCTGGAGAGCTTGCAGAGCACTGGGGAAAGGCAGGCAGAGAATTCCCTGCTAGCACCTTCTCTGTGCCTGGGAAGCAGTAGTGTTCACATTGCTTCGCAGAATCGCTTTTGTGCAGAAAACAGTAACACTTGTTCAGAAGGAAAGAAAGCACAGAGCCCCAGATTTTATGTTGTCCTGGAGAGCTTGCAGAGCACTGGGGAAAGGCAGGCAGAGAATTCCCTGCTAGCACCTTCTCTGTGCCTGGGAAGCAGAAGTGTTCACATTGCTTCGCAAGAATCGCTTTTGTGCAGAAAACAGTAACAGTTGTTCAGAACGAAAGAAAGCACAGAGCCCCAGATTTGCTGTTGTCCTGGAGAGCTTGCAGAGCACTGGGGAAAGGCAGGCAGAGAATTCCCTGATAGCACCTTCTCTGTGCCTGTTCACATTGTTTCGCAGAATCGCTTTTGTGCAGAAAACAGTAACACTTGTTCAGAACGAAAGAAAGCACAGAGCCCCAGATTCTATGTTGTCCTGGAGAGCTTGCAGAGCACTGGGGAAAGGCAGGCAGAGATTTCCTTCCTAGCACCTTCTCTGTGCCTGGGAAGCAGAAGTGTTCACATTGCTTCGCAGAATCGCTTTTGTGCAGAAAACAGTAACACTTGTTCAGAAGGAAAGAAAGCACAGAGCCCCAGATTTTATGTTGTCCTGGAGAGCTTGCAGAGCACTGGGGAAAGGCAGGCAGAGAATTCCCTGCTAGCACCTTCTCTGTGCCTGGGAAGCAGAAGTGTTCACATTGCTTCGCAGAATCGCTTTTGTGCAGAAAACAGTAACACTTGTTCAGAATGAAAGAAAGCACAGAGCCCCAGATTCTATGTTGTCCTGGAGAGCTTGCAGAGCACTGGGGAAAGGCAGGCAGAGAATTCCCTGCTAGCACCTTCTATGTGCCTGGGAAGCAGAAGTGTTCACATTGCCTCACAGAAGCGCTTTTGTGCAGAAAACACTAACACTTCTTCAGAACGAAAGAAAGCACAGAGCCCCAGATTTTATGTTGTCCTAGAGAGCTTGCAGAGCACTGGGGAAAGGCAGGCAGAGAATTCCCTGCTAGCACCTTCTCTGTGCCTGGGAAGCAGAAGTGTTCACATTGCTTCGCAGAATCGCTTTTGTGCAGAAAACAGTAACACTTGTTCAGAAGGAAAGAAAGCACAGAGCCCCAGATTTTATGTTGTCCTGGAGAGCTTGCAGAGCACTGGGGAAAGGCAGGCAGAGAATTCCCTGCTAGCACCTTCTCTGTGCCTGGGAAGCAGAAGTGTTCACATTGCTTCGCAAGAATCGGTTTTGTGCAGAAAACAGTAACAGTTGTTCAGAACGAAAGAAAGCACAGAGCCCCAGATTTGCTGTTGTCCTGGAGAGCTTGCAGAGCACTGGGGAAAGGCAGGCAGAGAATTCCCTGATAGCACCTTCTCTGTGCCTGTTCACATTGCTTCGCAGAATCGCTTTTGTGCAGAAAACAGTAACACTTGTTCAGAATGAAAGAAAGCACAGAGCCCCAGATTCTATGTTGTCCTGGAGAGCTTGCAGAGCACTGGGGAAAGGCAGGCAGAGATTTCCTTCCTAGCACCTTCTCTGTGCCTGGGAAGCAGAAGTGTTCACATTGCTTCGCAGAATCGCTTTTGTGCAGAAAACAGTAACACTTGTTCAGAAGGAAAGAAAGCACAGAGCCCCAGATTTTATGTTGTCCTGGAGAGCTTGCAGAGCACTGGGGAAAGGCAGGCAGAGAATTCCCTGCTAGCACCTTCTCTGTGCCTGGGAAGCAGAAGTGTTCACATTGCTTCGCAGAATCGCTTTTGTGCAGAAAACAGTAACACTTGTTCAGAAGGAAAGAAAGCACAGAGCCCCAGATTTTATGTTGTCCTGGAGAGCTTGCAGAGCACTGGGGAAAGGCAGGCAGACAATTCCTTGCTAGCACCTTCTCTGTGCCTGGGAAGCAGAAGTGTTCACATTGCTTCGCAGAATCGCTTTTGTGCCGAAAACACTAACACTTGTTCAGAAGGAAAGAAAGCACAGATCCCCAGATTTTATGTTGTCCTGGAGAACTTGCAGAGCATTGGGGAAAGGCAGGCAGAGAATTCCCTGCTAGCACCTTCTCTGTGCCTGGGAAGCAGAAGTGTTCACATTGCTTCGCAGAATCGCTTTTGTGCAGAAAACAGTAACACTTGTTCAGAAGGAAAGAAAGCACAGAGCCCCAGATTTTATGTTGTCCTGGAGAGCTTGCAGAGCACTGGGGAAAGGCAGGCAAAGAATTCCTTGCTAGCACCTTCTCTGTGCCTGGGCAGCAGAAGTGTTCACATTGCTTCGCAGAATCGCTTTTGTGCAGAAAACAGTAACACTTGTTCAGAAGGAAAGAAAGCACAGAGCCCCAGATTTTATGTTGTCCTGGAGAGCTTGCAGAGCACTGGGGAAAGGCAGGCAGAGAATTCCTTGCTAGCACCTTCTCTGTGCCTGGGAAGCAGAAGTGTTCACATTGCTTCGCAGAATCGCTTTTGTGCAGAAAACACTAACACTTGTTCAGAAGGAAAGAAAGCACAGAGCCCCAGATTTTATGTTGTCCTGGAGAGCTTGCAGAGCACTGGGGAAAGGCAGGCAGAGAATTCCCTGATAGCACCTTCTCTGTGCCTGTTCACATTGCTTCGCAGAATCGCTTTTGTGCAGAAAACAGTAACACTTGTTCAGAACGAAAGAAAGCACAGAGCCCCAGATTCTATGTTGTCCTGGAGAGCTTGCAGAGCACTGGGGAAAGGCAGGCAGAGATTTCCCTGCTAGCACCTTCTCTGTGCCTGGGAAGCAGAAGTGTTCACATTGCTTCGCAGAATCGCTTTTGTGCAGAAAACAGTAACACTTGTTCAGAAGGAAAGAAAGCACAGAGCCCCAGATTTTATGTTGTCCTGGAGAGCTTGCAGAGCACTGGGGAAAGGCAGGCAGAGAATTCCCTGCTAGCACCTTCTCTGTGCCTGGGAAGCAGAAGTGTTCACATTGCTTCGCAAGAATCGCTTTTGTGCAGAAAACAGTAACACTTGTTCAGAACGAAAGAAAGCACAGAGCCCCAGATTCTATGTTGTCCTGGAGAGCTTGCAGAGCACTGGGGAAAGGCAGGCAGAGAATTCCCTGATAGCACCTTCTCTGTGCCTGTTCACATTGTTTCGCAGAATCGCTTTTGTGCAGAAAACAGTAACACTTGTTCAGAACGAAAGAAAGCACAGAGCCCCAGATTCTATGTTGTCCTGGAGAGCTTGCAGAGCACTGGGGAAAGGCAGGCAGAGATTTCCTTCCTAGCACCTTCTCTGTGCCTGGGAAGCAGAAGTGTTCACATTGCTTCGCAGAATCGCTTTTGTGCAGAAAACAGTAACACTTGTTCAGAAGGAAAGAAAGCACAGAGCCCCAGATTTTATGTTGTCCTGGAGAGCTTGCAGAGCACTGGGGAAAGGCAGGCAGAGAATTCCCTGCTAGCACCTTCTCTGTGCCTGGGAAGCAGAAGTGTTCACATTGCTTCGCAGAATCGCTTTTGTGCAGAAAACACTAACACTTGTTCAGAACGAAAGAAAGCACAGAGCCCCAGATTCAATGTTGTCCTGGAGAGCTTGCAGAGCACTGGGGAAAGGCAGGCAGAGAATTCCTTGCTAGCACCTTCTCTGTGCCTGGGAAGCAGAAGTGTTCACATTGCTTCGCAGAATCGCTTTTGTGCAGAAAACAGTAACACTTGTTCAGAATGAAAGAAAGCACAGAGCCCCAGATTCTATGTTGTCCTGGAGAGCTTGCAGAGCACTGGGGAAAGGCAGGCAGAGAATTCCCTGCTAGCACCTTCTATGTGCCTGGGAAGCAGAAGTGTTCACATTGCTTCGCAGAATCGCTTTTGTGCAGAAAACAGTAACACTTGTTCAGAACGAAAGAAAGCACAGAGCCCCAGATTTGCTGTTGTCCTGGAGAGCTTGCAGAGCACTGGGGAAAGGCAGGCAGAGAATTCCCTGCTAGCACCTTCTCTGTGCCTGGGAAGCAGAAGTGTTCACATTGCTTCGCAGAATCGCTTTTGTGCAGAAAACAGTAACACTTGTTCAGAATGAAAGAAAGCACAGAGCCCCAGATTTTATGTTGTCCTGGAGAGCTTGCAGAGCACTGGGGAAAGGCAGGCAGAGAATTCCCTGATAGCACCTTCTCTGTGCCTGTTCACATTGCTTCGCAGAATCGCTTTTGTGCAGAAAACACTAACACTTGTTGAGAAGGAAAGAAAGCACAGAGCCCCAGATTTTATGTTGTCCTGGAGAGCTTGCAGAGCACTGGGGAAAGGCAGGCAGAGAATTCCTTGCTAGCACCTTCTCTGTGCCTGGGAAGCAGAAGTGTTCACATTGCTTCGCAAGAATCGCTTTTGTGCAGAAAACAGTAACACTTGTTCAGAAGGAAAGAAAGCACAGAGCCCCAGATTTTATGTTGTCCTGGAGAGCTTGCAGAGCACTGGGGAAAGGCAGGCAGAGAATTCCCTGATAGCACCTTCTCTGTGCCTGTTCACATTGTTTCGCAGAATCGCTTTTGTGCAGAAAACAGTAACACTTGTTCAGAAGGAAAGAAAGCACAGAGCCCCAGATTTTATGTTGTCCTGGAGAGCTTGCAGAGCACTGGAGAAAGGCAGGCAGAGAATTCCCTGCTAGCACCTTCTCTGTGCCGGTTCACATTGCTTCGCAGAATCGCTTTTGTGCAGAAAACAGTAACACTTGTTCAGAACGAAAGAAAGCACAGAGCCCCAGATTCTATGTTGTCCTGGAGAGCTTGCAGAGCACTGGGGAAAGGCAGGCAGAGAATTCCCTGCTAGCACCTTCTCTGTGCCTGGGAAGCAGAAGTGTTCACATTGCTTCGCAGAATCGCTTTTGTGCAGAAAACATAACACTTGTTCAGAAGGAAAGAAAGCACAGAGCCCCAGATTTTATGTTGTCCTGGAGAGCTTGCAGAGCACTGGGGAAAGGCAGGCAGAGAATTCCCTGCTAGCACCTTCTCTGTGCCTGGGAAGCAGAAGTGTTCACATTGCTTCGCAAGAATCGGTTTTGTGCAGAAAACAGTAACAGTTGTTCAGAACGAAAGAAAGCACAGAGCCCCAGATTTGCTGTTGTCCTGGAGAGCTTGCAGAGCACTGGGGAAAGGCAGGCAGAGAATTCCCTGATAGCACCTTCTCTGTGCCTGTTCACATTGTTTCGCAGAATCGCTTTTGTGCAGAAAACAGTAACACTTGTTCAGAACGAAAGAAAGCACAGAGCCCCAGATTCTATGTTGTCCTGGAGAGCTTGCAGAGCACTGGGGAAAGGCAGGCAGAGATTTCCTTCCTAGCACCTTCTCTGTGCCTGGGAAGCAGAAGTGTTCACATTGCTTCGCAGAATCGCTTTTGTGCAGAAAACAGTAACACTTGTTCAGAAGGAAAGAAAGCACAGAGCCCCAGATTTTATGTTGTCCTGGAGAGCTTGCAGAGCACTGGGGAAAGGCAGGCAGAGAATTCCCTGCTAGCACCTTCTATGTGCCTGTTCACATTGCTTCGCAGAATCGCTTTTGTGCAGAAAACAGTAACACTTGTTCAGAAGGAAAGAAAGCACAGAGCCCCAGATTTGCTGTTGTCCTGGAGAGCTTGCAGAGCACTGGGGAAAGGCAGGCAGAGAATTCCCTGCTAGCACCTTCTCTGTGCCTGGGAAGCAGAGTGTTCACATTGCTTCGCAGAATCGCTTTTGTGCAGAAAACACTAACACTTGTTCAGAATGAAAGAAAGCACAGAGCCCCAGATTCTATGTTGTCCTGGAGAGCTAGCAGAGCACTGGGGAAAGGCAGGCAGAGAATTCCCTGCTAGCACCTTCTCTGTGCCTGGGAAGCAGAAGTGTTCACATTGCTTCGCAGAATCGCTTTTGTGCAGAAAACAGTAACACTTGTTCAGAATGAAAGAAAGCACAGAGCCCCAGATTCTATGTTGTCCTGGAGAGCTTGCAGAGCACTGGGGAAAGGCAGGCAGAGAATTCCCTGCTAGCACCTTCTATGTGCCTGGGAAGCAGAAGTGTTCACATTGCCTCACAGAAGCGCTTTTGTGCAGAAAACACTAACACTTGTTCAGAACGAAAGAAAGCACAGAGCCCCAGATTTTATGTTGTCCTAGAGAGCTTGCAGAGCACTGGGGAAAGGCAGGCAGAGAATTCCCTGCTAGCACCTTCTCTGTGCCTGGGAAGCAGAAGTGTTCACATTGCTTCGCAGAATCGCTTTTGTGCAGAAAACAGTAACACTTGTTCAGAATGAAAGAAAGCACAGAGCCCCAGATTCTATGTTGTCCTGGAGAGCTTGCAGAGCACTGGGGAAAGGCAGGCAGAGAATTCCCTGCTAGCACCTTCTATGTGCCTGGGAAGCAGAAGTGTTCACATTGCCTCACAGAAGCGCTTTTGTGCAGAAAACACTAACACTTGTTCAGAAGGAAAGAAAGCACAGAGCCCCAGATTCTATGTTGTCCTAGAGAGCTTGCAGAGCACTGGGGAAAGGCAGGCAGAGAATTCCCTGCTAGCACCTTCTCTGTGCCTGGGAAGCAGAAGTGTTCACATTGCTTCGCAGAATCGCTTTTGTGCAGAAAACAGTAACACTTGTTCAGAAGGAAAGAAAGCACAGAGACCCAGATTTTATGTTGTCCTGGAGAGCTTGCAGAGCACTGGGGAAAGGCAGGCAGAGAATTCCCTGCTAGCACCTTCTCTGTGCCTGGGAAGCAGAAGTGTTCACATTGCTTCGCAGAATCGCTTTTGTGCAGAAAACAGTAACAGTTGTTCAGAACGAAAGAAAGCACAGAGCCCCAGATTTGCTGTTGTCCTGGAGAGCTTGCAGAGCACTGGGGAAAGGCAGGCAGAGAATTCCCTGATAGCACCTTCTCTGTGCCTGTTCACATTGTTTCGCAGAATCGCTTTTGTGCAGAAAACAGTAACACTTGTTCAGAACGAAAGAAAGCACAGAGCCCCAGATTCTATGTTGTCCTGGAGAGCTTGCAGAGCACTGGGGAAAGGCAGGCAGAGATTTCCTTCCTAGCACCTTCTCTGTGCCTGGGAAGCAGAAGTGTTCACATTGCTTCGCAGAATCGCTTTTGTGCAGAAAACAGTAACACTTGTTCAGAAGGAAAGAAAGCACAGAGCCCCAGATTTTATGTTGTCCTGGAGAGCTTGCAGAGCACTGGGGAAAGGCAGGCAGAGAATTCCCTGCTAGCACCTTCTCTGTGCCTGGGAAGCAGAAGAGTTCACATTGCTTCGCAGAATCGCTTTTGTGCAGAAAACAGTAACACTTGTTCAGAATAAAAGGAAGCACAGAGCCCCAGATTCTATGTTGTCCTGGAGAGCTTGCAGAGCACTGGGGAAAGGCAGGCAGAGAATTCCCTGCTAGCACCTTCTATGTGCCTGGGAAGCAGAAGTGTTCACATTGCCTCACAGAAGCGCTTTTGTGCAGAAAACACTAACACTTGTTCAGAACGAAAGAAAGCACAGAGCCCCAGATTTTATGTTGTCCTAGAGAGCTTGCAGAGCACTGGGGAAAGGCAGGCAGAGAATTCCCTGCTAGCACCTTCTCTGTGCCTGGGAAGCAGAAGTGTTCACATTGCTTCGCAGAATCGCTTTTGTGCAGAAAACAGTAACACTTGTTCAGAAGGAAAGAAAGCACAGAGCCCCAGATTCTATGTTGTCCTGGAGAGCTTGCAGAGCACTGGGGAAAGGCAGGCAGAGAATTCCCTGCTAGCACCTTCTCTGTGCCTGGGAAGCAGAAGTGTTCACATTGCTTCGCAGAATCGCTTTTGTGCAGAAAACATAACACTTGTTCAGAAGGAAAGAAAGCACAGAGCCCCAGATTTTATGTTGTCCTGGAGAGCTTGCAGAGCACTGGGGAAAGGCAGGCAGAGAATTCCCTGCTAGCACCTTCTCTGTGCCTGGGAAGCAGAAGTGTTCACATTGCTTCGCAAGAATCGGTTTTGTGCAGAAAACAGTAACAGTTGTTCAGAACGAAAGAAAGCACAGAGCCCCAGATTTGCTGTTGTCCTGGAGAGCTTGCAGAGCACTGGGGAAAGGCAGGCAGAGAATTCCCTGATAGCACCTTCTCTGTGCCTGTTCACATTGTTTCGCAGAATCGCTTTTGTGCAGAAAACAGTAACACTTGTTCAGAACGAAAGAAAGCACAGAGCCCCAGATTCTATGTTGTCCTGGAGAGCTTGCAGAGCACTGGGGAAAGGCAGGCAGAGATTTCCTTCCTAGCACCTTCTCTGTGCCTGGGAAGCAGAAGTGTTCACATTGCTTCGCAGAATCGCTTTTGTGCAGAAAACAGTAACACTTGTTCAGAAGGAAAGAAAGCACAGAGCCCCAGATTTTATGTTGTCCTGGAGAGCTTGCAGAGCACTGGGGAAAGGCAGGCAGAGAATTCCCTGATAGTACCTTCTCTGTGCCTGTTCACATTGCTTCGCAGAATCGCTTTTGTGCAGAAAACAGTAACACTTGTTGAGAAGGAAAGAAAGCACAGAGCCCCAGATTTGCTGTTGTCCTGGAGAGCTTGCAGAGCACTGGGGAAAGGCAGGCAGAGAATTCCCTGATAGCACCTTCTCTGTGCCTGTTCACATTGTTTCGCAGAATCGCTTTTGTGCAGAAAACAGTAACACTTGTTCAGAACGAAAGAAAGCACAGAGCCCCAGATTCTATGTTGTCCTGGAGAGCTTGCAGAGCACTGGGGAAAGGCAGGCAGAGATTTCCTTCCTAGCACCTTCTCTGTGCCTGGGAAGCAGAAGTGTTCACATTGCTTCGCAGAATCGCTTTTGTGCAGAAAACAGTAACACTTGTTCAGAAGGAAAGAAAGCACAGAGCCCCAGATTTTATGTTGTCCTGGAGAGCTTGCAGAGCACTGGGGAAAGGCAGGCAGAGAATTCCCTGCTAGCACCTTCTCTGTGCCTGGGAAGCAGAAGTGTTCACATTGCTTCGCAGAATCGCTTTTGTGCAGAAAACAGTAACACTTGTTCAGAATGAAAGAAAGCACAGAGCCCCAGATTCTATGTTGTCCTGGAGAGCTTGCAGAGCACTGGGGAAAGGCAGGCAGAGAATTCCCTGCTAGCACCTTCTATGTGCCTGGGAAGCAGAAGTGTTCACATTGCCTCACAGAAGCGCTTTTGTGCAGAAAACACTAACACTTGTTCAGAACGAAAGAAAGCACAGAGCCCCAGATTTTATGTTGTCCTAGAGAGCTTGCAGAGCACTGGGGAAAGGCAGGCAGAGAATTCCCTGCTAGCACCTTCTCTGTGCCTGGGAAGCAGAAGTGTTCACATTGCTTCGCAGAATCGCTTTTGTGCAGAAAACAGTAACACTTGTTCAGAATGAAAGAAAGCACAGAGCCCCAGATTCTATGTTGTCCTGGAGAGCTTGCAGAGCACTGGGGAAAGGCAGGCAGAGAATTCCCTGCTAGCACCTTCTATGTGCCTGGGAAGCAGAAGTGTTCACATTGCCTCACAGAAGCGCTTTTGTGCAGAAAACACTAACACTTGTTCAGAACGAAAGAAAGCACAGAGCCCCAGATTTTATGTTGTCCTAGAGAGCTTGCAGAGCACTGGGGAAAGGCAGGCAGAGAATTCCCTGCTAGCACCTTCTCTGTGCCTGGGAAGCAGAAGTGTTCACATTGCTTCGCAGAATCGCTTTTGTGCAGAAAACAGTAACACTTGTTCAGAATAAAAGGAAGCACAGAGCCCCAGATTCTATGTTGTCCTGGAGAGCTTGCAGAGCACTGGGGAAAGGCAGGCAGAGAATTCCCTGCTAGCACCTTCTCTGTGCCTGGGAAGCAGAAGTGTTCACATTGCTTCGCAAGAATCGCTTTTGTGCAGAAAACAGTAACAGTTGTTCAGAACGAAAGAAAGCACAGAGCCCCAGATTTGCTGTTGTCCTGGAGAGCTTGCAGAGCACTGGGGAAAGGCAGGCAGAGAATTCCCTGATAGCACCTTCTCTGTGCCTGTTCACATTGCTTCGCAGAATCGCTTTTGTGCAGAAAACAGTAACACTTGTTCAGAATGAAAGAAAGCACAGAGCCCCAGATTCTATGTTGTCCTGGAGAGCTTGCAGAGCACTGGGGAAAGGCAGGCAGAGATTTCCTTCCTAGCACCTTCTCTGTGCCTGGGAAGCAGAAGTGTTCACATTGCTTCGCAGAATCGCTTTTGTGCAGAAAACAGTAACACTTGTTCAGAAGGAAAGAAAGCACAGAGCCCCAGATTTTATGTTGTCCTGGAGAGCTTGCAGAGCACTGGGGAAAGGCAGGCAGAGAATTCCCTGCTAGCACCTTCTCTGTGCCTGGGAAGCAGAAGTGTTCACATTGCTTCGCAGAATCGCTTTTGTGCAGAAAACAGTAACACTTGTTCAGAAGGAAAGAAAGCACAGAGCCCCAGATTTTATGTTGTCCTGGAGAGCTTGCAGAGCACTGGGGAAAGGCAGGCAGACAATTCCTTGCTAGCACCTTCTCTGTGCCTGGGAAGCAGAAGTGTTCACATTGCTTCGCAGAATCGCTTTTGTGCCGAAAACACTAACACTTGTTCAGAAGGAAAGAAAGCACAGATCCCCAGATTTTATGTTGTCCTGGAGAACTTGCAGAGCATTGGGGAAAGGCAGGCAGAGAATTCCCTGCTAGCACCTTCTCTGTGCCTGGGAAGCAGAAGTGTTCACATTGCTTCGCAGAATCGCTTTTGTGCAGAAAACAGTAACACTTGTTCAGAAGGAAAGAAAGCACAGAGCCCCAGATTTTATGTTGTCCTGGAGAGCTTGCAGAGCACTGGGGAAAGGCAGGCAAAGAATTCCTTGCTAGCACCTTCTCTGTGCCTGGGCAGCAGAAGTGTTCACATTGCTTCGCAGAATCGCTTTTGTGCAGAAAACAGTAACACTTGTTCAGAAGGAAAGAAAGCACAGAGCCCCAGATTTTATGTTGTCCTGGAGAGCTTGCAGAGCACTGGGGAAAGGCAGGCAGAGAATTCCTTGCTAGCACCTTCTCTGTGCCTGGGAAGCAGAAGTGTTCACATTGCTTCGCAGAATCGCTTTTGTGCAGAAAACACTAACACTTGTTCAGAAGGAAAGAAAGCACAGAGCCCCAGATTTTATGTTGTCCTGGAGAGCTTGCAGAGCACTGGGGAAAGGCAGGCAGAGAATTCCCTGCTAGCACCTTCTCTGTGCCTGTTCACATTGCTTCGCAGAATCGCTTTTGTGCAGAAAACAGTAACACTTGTTCAGAACGAAAGAAAGCACAGAGCCCCAGATTCTATGTTGTCCTGGAGAGCTTGCAGAGCACTGGGGAAAGGCAGGCAGAGATTTCCCTGCTAGCACCTTCTCTGTGCCTGGGAAGCAGAAGTGTTCACATTGCTTCGCAGAATCGCTTTTGTGCAGAAAACAGTAACACTTGTTCAGAAGGAAAGAAAGCACAGAGCCCCAGATTTTATGTTGTCCTGGAGAGCTTGCAGAGCACTGGGGAAAGGCAGGCAGAGAATTCCCTGCTAGCACCTTCTCTGTGCCTGGGAAGCAGAAGTGTTCACATTGCTTCGCAAGAATCGCTTTTGTGCAGAAAACAGTAACACTTGTTCAGAACGAAAGAAAGCACAGAGCCCCAGATTCTATGTTGTCCTGGAGAGCTTGCAGAGCACTGGGGAAAGGCAGGCAGAGAATTCCCTGATAGCACCTTCTCTGTGCCTGTTCACATTGTTTCGCAGAATCGCTTTTGTGCAGAAAACAGTAACACTTGTTCAGAACGAAAGAAAGCACAGAGCCCCAGATTCTATGTTGTCCTGGAGAGCTTGCAGAGCACTGGGGAAAGGCAGGCAGAGATTTCCTTCCTAGCACCTTCTCTGTGCCTGGGAAGCAGAAGTGTTCACATTGCTTCGCAGAATCGCTTTTGTGCAGAAAACAGTAACACTTGTTCAGAAGGAAAGAAAGCACAGAGCCCCAGATTTTATGTTGTCCTGGAGAGCTTGCAGAGCACTGGGGAAAGGCAGGCAGAGAATTCCCTGCTAGCACCTTCTCTGTGCCTGGGAAGCAGAAGTGTTCACATTGCTTCGCAGAATCGCTTTTGTGCAGAAAACACTAACACTTGTTCAGAACGAAAGAAAGCACAGAGCCCCAGATTCAATGTTGTCCTGGAGAGCTTGCAGAGCACTGGGGAAAGGCAGGCAGAGAATTCCTTGCTAGCACCTTCTCTGTGCCTGGGAAGCAGAAGTGTTCACATTGCTTCGCAGAATCGCTTTTGTGCAGAAAACAGTAACACTTGTTCAGAATGAAAGAAAGCACAGAGCCCCAGATTCTATGTTGTCCTGGAGAGCTTGCAGAGCACTGGGGAAAGGCAGGCAGAGAATTCCCTGCTAGCACCTTCTATGTGCCTGGGAAGCAGAAGTGTTCACATTGCTTCGCAGAATCGCTTTTGTGCAGAAAACAGTAACACTTGTTCAGAACGAAAGAAAGCACAGAGCCCCAGATTTGCTGTTGTCCTGGAGAGCTTGCAGAGCACTGGGGAAAGGCAGGCAGAGAATTCCCTGCTAGCACCTTCTCTGTGCCTGGGAAGCAGAAGTGTTCACATTGCTTCGCAGAATCGCTTTTGTGCAGAAAACAGTAACACTTGTTCAGAATGAAAGAAAGCACAGAGCCCCAGATTTTATGTTGTCCTGGAGAGCTTGCAGAGCACTGGGGAAAGGCAGGCAGAGAATTCCCTGATAGCACCTTCTCTGTGCCTGTTCACATTGCTTCGCAGAATCGCTTTTGTGCAGAAAACACTAACACTTGTTGAGAAGGAAAGAAAGCACAGAGCCCCAGATTTTATGTTGTCCTGGAGAGCTTGCAGAGCACTGGGGAAAGGCAGGCAGAGAATTCCTTGCTAGCACCTTCTCTGTGCCTGGGAAGCAGAAGTGTTCACATTGCTTCGCAAGAATCGCTTTTGTGCAGAAAACAGTAACACTTGTTCAGAAGGAAAGAAAGCACAGAGCCCCAGATTTTATGTTGTCCTGGAGAGCTTGCAGAGCACTGGGGAAAGGCAGGCAGAGAATTCCCTGATAGCACCTTCTCTGTGCCTGTTCACATTGTTTCGCAGAATCGCTTTTGTGCAGAAAACAGTAACACTTGTTCAGAAGGAAAGAAAGCACAGAGCCCCAGATTTTATGTTGTCCTGGAGAGCTTGCAGAGCACTGGAGAAAGGCAGGCAGAGAATTCCCTGCTAGCACCTTCTCTGTGCCGGTTCACATTGCTTCGCAGAATCGCTTTTGTGCAGAAAACAGTAACACTTGTTCAGAAGGAAAGAAAGCACAGAGCCCCAGATTTTATGTTGTCCTGGAGAGCTTGCAGAGCACTGGGGAAAGGCAGGCAGAGAATTCCTTGCTAGCACCTTCTCTTTGCCTGGGAAGCAGAAGTGTTCACATTGCTTCGCAGAATCGCTTTTGTGCAGAAAACACTAACACTTGTTCAGAAGGAAAGAAAGCACAGAGCCCCAGATTTTATGTTGTCCTGGAGAGCTTGCAGAGCACTGGGGATAGTCAGGCAGAGAATTCCCTGCTAGCACCTTCTCTGTGCCTGTTCACATTGCTTCGCAGAAGCGCTTTTGTGCAGAAAACAGTAACACTTGTTCAGAACGAAAGAAAGCACAGAGCCCCAGATTCTATGTTGTCCTGGAGAGCTTGCAGAGCACTGGGGAAAGGCAGGCAGAGAATTCCCTGCTAGCACCTTCTCTGTGCCTGGGAAGCAGAAGTGTTCACATTGCTTCGCAAGAATCGGTTTTGTGCAGAAAACAGTAACAGTTGTTCAGAACGAAAGAAAGCACAGAGCCCCAGATTTGCTGTTGTCCTGGAGAGCTTGCAGAGCACTGGGGAAAGGCAGGCAGAGAATTCCCTGATAGCACCTTCTCTGTGCCTGTTCACATTGTTTCGCAGAATCGCTTTTGTGCAGAAAACAGTAACACTTGTTCAGAACGAAAGAAAGCACAGAGCCCCAGATTCTATGTTGTCCTGGAGAGCTTGCAGAGCACTGGGGAAAGGCAGGCAGAGATTTCCTTCCTAGCACCTTCTCTGTGCCTGGGAAGCAGAAGTGTTCACATTGCTTCGCAGAATCGCTTTTGTGCAGAAAACAGTAACACTTGTTCAGAAGGAAAGAAAGCACAGAGCCCCAGATTTTATGTTGTCCTGGAGAGCTTGCAGAGCACTGGGGAAAGGCAGGCAGAGAATTCCCTGCTAGCACCTTCTATGTGCCTGTTCACATTGCTTCGCAGAATCGCTTTTGTGCAGAAAACAGTAACACTTGTTCAGAAGGAAAGAAAGCACAGAGCCCCAGATTTGCTGTTGTCCTGGAGAGCTTGCAGAGCACTGGGGAAAGGCAGGCAGAGAATTCCCTGCTAGCACCTTCTCTGTGCCTGGGAAGCAGAGTGTTCACATTGCTTCGCAGAATCGCTTTTGTGCAGAAAACACTAACACTTGTTCAGAATGAAAGAAAGCACAGAGCCCCAGATTCTATGTTGTCCTGGAGAGCTAGCAGAGCACTGGGGAAAGGCAGGCAGAGAATTCCCTGCTAGCACCTTCTCTGTGCCTGGGAAGCAGAAGTGTTCACATTGCTTCGCAGAATCGCTTTTGTGCAGAAAACAGTAACACTTGTTCAGAATGAAAGAAAGCACAGAGCCCCAGATTCTATGTTGTCCTGGAGAGCTTGCAGAGCACTGGGGAAAGGCAGGCAGAGAATTCCCTGCTAGCACCTTCTATGTGCCTGGGAAGCAGAAGTGTTCACATTGCCTCACAGAAGCGCTTTTGTGCAGAAAACACTAACACTTGTTCAGAACGAAAGAAAGCACAGAGCCCCAGATTTTATGTTGTCCTAGAGAGCTTGCAGAGCACTGGGGAAAGGCAGGCAGAGAATTCCCTGCTAGCACCTTCTCTGTGCCTGGGAAGCAGAAGTGTTCACATTGCTTCGCAGAATCGCTTTTGTGCAGAAAACAGTAACACTTGTTCAGAATGAAAGAAAGCACAGAGCCCCAGATTCTATGTTGTCCTGGAGAGCTTGCAGAGCACTGGGGAAAGGCAGGCAGAGAATTCCCTGCTAGCACCTTCTATGTGCCTGGGAAGCAGAAGTGTTCACATTGCCTCACAGAAGCGCTTTTGTGCAGAAAACACTAACACTTGTTCAGAAGGAAAGAAAGCACAGAGCCCCAGATTCTATGTTGTCCTAGAGAGCTTGCAGAGCACTGGGGAAAGGCAGGCAGAGAATTCCCTGCTAGCACCTTCTCTGTGCCTGGGAAGCAGAAGTGTTCACATTGCTTCGCAGAATCGCTTTTGTGCAGAAAACAGTAACACTTGTTCAGAAGGAAAGAAAGCACAGAGACCCAGATTTTATGTTGTCCTGGAGAGCTTGCAGAGCACTGGGGAAAGGCAGGCAG
This sequence comes from Strix aluco, assembly GCF_031877795.1. Lineage (NCBI taxonomy): Eukaryota > Metazoa > Chordata > Aves > Strigiformes > Strigidae > Strix > Strix aluco. The sequence goes on from NC_133945.1 coordinate 675,029, forward strand.
AGAATTCCCTGCTAGCACCTTCTCTGTGCCTGGGAAGCAGAAGTGTTCACATTGCTTCGCAGAATCGCTTTTGTGCAGAAAACAGTAACAGTTGTTCAGAACGAAAGAAAGCACAGAGCCCCAGATTTGCTGTTGTCCTGGAGAGCTTGCAGAGCACTGGGGAAAGGCAGGCAGAGAATTCCCTGATAGCACCTTCTCTGTGCCTGTTCACATTGTTTCGCAGAATCGCTTTTGTGCAGAAAACAGTAACACTTGTTCAGAACGAAAGAAAGCACAGAGCCCCAGATTCTATGTTGTCCTGGAGAGCTTGCAGAGCACTGGGGAAAGGCAGGCAGAGATTTCCTTCCTAGCACCTTCTCTGTGCCTGGGAAGCAGAAGTGTTCACATTGCTTCGCAGAATCGCTTTTGTGCAGAAAACAGTAACACTTGTTCAGAAGGAAAGAAAGCACAGAGCCCCAGATTTTATGTTGTCCTGGAGAGCTTGCAGAGCACTGGGGAAAGGCAGGCAGAGAATTCCCTGCTAGCACCTTCTCTGTGCCTGGGAAGCAGAAGAGTTCACATTGCTTCGCAGAATCGCTTTTGTGCAGAAAACAGTAACACTTGTTCAGAATAAAAGGAAGCACAGAGCCCCAGATTCTATGTTGTCCTGGAGAGCTTGCAGAGCACTGGGGAAAGGCAGGCAGAGAATTCCCTGCTAGCACCTTCTATGTGCCTGGGAAGCAGAAGTGTTCACATTGCCTCACAGAAGCGCTTTTGTGCAGAAAACACTAACACTTGTTCAGAACGAAAGAAAGCACAGAGCCCCAGATTTTATGTTGTCCTGGAGAGCTTGCAGAGCACTGGGGAAAGGCAGGCAGAGAATTCCCTGCTAGCACCTTCTCTGTGCCTGGGAAGCAGAAGTGTTCACATTGCTTCGCAGAATCGCTTTTGTGCAGAAAACAGTAACACTTGTTCAGAAGGAAAGAAAGCACAGAGCCCCAGATTCTATGTTGTCCTGGAGAGCTTGCAGAGCACTGGGGAAAGGCAGGCAGAGAATTCCCTGCTAGCACCTTCTCTGTGCCTGGGAAGCAGAAGTGTTCACATTGCTTCGCAGAATCGCTTTTGTGCAGAAAACATAACACTTGTTCAGAAGGAAAGAAAGCACAGAGCCCCAGATTTTATGTTGTCCTGGAGAGCTTGCAGAGCACTGGGGAAAGGCAGGCAGAGAATTCCCTGCTAGCACCTTCTCTGTGCCTGGGAAGCAGAAGTGTTCACATTGCTTCGCAAGAATCGGTTTTGTGCAGAAAACAGTAACAGTTGTTCAGAACGAAAGAAAGCACAGAGCCCCAGATTTGCTGTTGTCCTGGAGAGCTTGCAGAGCACTGGGGAAAGGCAGGCAGAGAATTCCCTGATAGCACCTTCTCTGTGCCTGTTCACATTGTTTCGCAGAATCGCTTTTGTGCAGAAAACAGTAACACTTGTTCAGAACGAAAGAAAGCACAGAGCCCCAGATTCTATGTTGTCCTGGAGAGCTTGCAGAGCACTGGGGAAAGGCAGGCAGAGATTTCCTTCCTAGCACCTTCTCTGTGCCTGGGAAGCAGAAGTGTTCACATTGCTTCGCAGAATCGCTTTTGTGCAGAAAACAGTAACACTTGTTCAGAAGGAAAGAAAGCACAGAGCCCCAGATTTTATGTTGTCCTGGAGAGCTTGCAGAGCACTGGGGAAAGGCAGGCAGAGAATTCCCTGATAGTACCTTCTCTGTGCCTGTTCACATTGCTTCGCAGAATCGCTTTTGTGCAGAAAACAGTAACACTTGTTGAGAAGGAAAGAAAGCACAGAGCCCCAGATTTGCTGTTGTCCTGGAGAGCTTGCAGAGCACTGGGGAAAGGCAGGCAGAGAATTCCCTGCTAGCACCTTCTCTGTGCCTGGGAAGCAGAGTGTTCACATTGCTTCGCAGAATCGCTTTTGTGCAGAAAACACTAACACTTGTTCAGAATGAAAGAAAGCACAGAGCCCCAGATTCTATGTTGTCCTGGAGAGCTAGCAGAGCACTGGGGAAAGGCAGGCAGAGAATTCCCTGCTAGCACCTTCTCTGTGCCTGGGAAGCAGAAGTGTTCACATTGCTTCGCAGAATCGCTTTTGTGCAGAAAACAGTAACACTTGTTCAGAATGAAAGAAAGCACAGAGCCCCAGATTCTATGTTGTCCTGGAGAGCTTGCAGAGCACTGGGGAAAGGCAGGCAGAGAATTCCCTGCTAGCACCTTCTATGTGCCTGGGAAGCAGAAGTGTTCACATTGCCTCACAGAAGCGCTTTTGTGCAGAAAACACTAACACTTGTTCAGAACGAAAGAAAGCACAGAGCCCCAGATTTTATGTTGTCCTAGAGAGCTTGCAGAGCACTGGGGAAAGGCAGGCAGAGAATTCCCTGCTAGCACCTTCTCTGTGCCTGGGAAGCAGAAGTGTTCACATTGCTTCGCAGAATCGCTTTTGTGCAGAAAACAGTAACACTTGTTCAGAATGAAAGAAAGCACAGAGCCCCAGATTCTATGTTGTCCTGGAGAGCTTGCAGAGCACTGGGGAAAGGCAGGCAGAGAATTCCCTGCTAGCACCTTCTCTGTGCCTGGGAAGCAGAAGTGTTCACATTGCTTCGCAGAATCGCTTTTGTGCAGAAAACAGTAACACTTGTTCAGAAGGAAAGAAAGCACAGAGACCCAGATTTTATGTTGTCCTGGAGAGCTTGCAGAGCACTGGGGAAAGGCAGGCAGAGAATTCCCTGCTAGCACCTTCTCTGTGCCTGGGAAGCAGAAGTGTTCACATTGCTTCGCAGAATCGCTTTTGTGCAGAAAACAGTAACAGTTGTTCAGAACGAAAGAAAGCACAGAGCCCCAGATTTGCTGTTGTCCTGGAGAGCTTGCAGAGCACTGGGGAAAGGCAGGCAGAGAATTCCCTGATAGCACCTTCTCTGTGCCTGTTCACATTGTTTCGCAGAATCGCTTTTGTGCAGAAAACAGTAACACTTGTTCAGAACGAAAGAAAGCACAGAGCCCCAGATTCTATGTTGTCCTGGAGAGCTTGCAGAGCACTGGGGAAAGGCAGGCAGAGATTTCCTTCCTAGCACCTTCTCTGTGCCTGGGAAGCAGAAGTGTTCACATTGCTTCGCAGAATCGCTTTTGTGCAGAAAACAGTAACACTTGTTCAGAAGGAAAGAAAGCACAGAGCCCCAGATTTTATGTTGTCCTGGAGAGCTTGCAGAGCACTGGGGAAAGGCAGGCAGAGAATTCCCTGCTAGCACCTTCTCTGTGCCTGGGAAGCAGAAGAGTTCACATTGCTTCGCAGAATCGCTTTTGTGCAGAAAACAGTAACACTTGTTCAGAATAAAAGGAAGCACAGAGCCCCAGATTCTATGTTGTCCTGGAGAGCTTGCAGAGCACTGGGGAAAGGCAGGCAGAGAATTCCCTGCTAGCACCTTCTATGTGCCTGGGAAGCAGAAGTGTTCACATTGCCTCACAGAAGCGCTTTTGTGCAGAAAACACTAACACTTGTTCAGAACGAAAGAAAGCACAGAGCCCCAGATTTTATGTTGTCCTAGAGAGCTTGCAGAGCACTGGGGAAAGGCAGGCAGAGAATTCCCTGCTAGCACCTTCTCTGTGCCTGGGAAGCAGAAGTGTTCACATTGCTTCGCAGAATCGCTTTTGTGCAGAAAACAGTAACACTTGTTCAGAATGAAAGAAAGCACAGAGCCCCAGATTCTATGTTGTCCTGGAGAGCTTGCAGAGCACTGGGGAAAGGCAGGCAGAGAATTCCCTGCTAGCACCTTCTCTGTGCCTGGGAAGCAGAAGTGTTCACATTGCTTCGCAGAATCGCTTTTGTGCAGAAAACATAACACTTGTTCAGAAGGAAAGAAAGCACAGAGCCCCAGATTTTATGTTGTCCTGGAGAGCTTGCAGAGCACTGGGGAAAGGCAGGCAGAGAATTCCCTGCTAGCACCTTCTCTGTGCCTGGGAAGCAGAAGTGTTCACATTGCTTCGCAAGAATCGGTTTTGTGCAGAAAACAGTAACAGTTGTTCAGAACGAAAGAAAGCACAGAGCCCCAGATTTGCTGTTGTCCTGGAGAGCTTGCAGAGCACTGGGGAAAGGCAGGCAGAGAATTCCCTGATAGCACCTTCTCTGTGCCTGTTCACATTGTTTCGCAGAATCGCTTTTGTGCAGAAAACAGTAACACTTGTTCAGAACGAAAGAAAGCACAGAGCCCCAGATTCTATGTTGTCCTGGAGAGCTTGCAGAGCACTGGGGAAAGGCAGGCAGAGATTTCCTTCCTAGCACCTTCTCTGTGCCTGGGAAGCAGAAGTGTTCACATTGCTTCGCAGAATCGCTTTTGTGCAGAAAACAGTAACACTTGTTCAGAAGGAAAGAAAGCACAGAGCCCCAGATTTTATGTTGTCCTGGAGAGCTTGCAGAGCACTGGGGAAAGGCAGGCAGAGAATTCCCTGATAGTACCTTCTCTGTGCCTGTTCACATTGCTTCGCAGAATCGCTTTTGTGCAGAAAACAGTAACACTTGTTGAGAAGGAAAGAAAGCACAGAGCCCCAGATTTGCTGTTGTCCTGGAGAGCTTGCAGAGCACTGGGGAAAGGCAGGCAGAGAATTCCCTGCTAGCACCTTCTCTGTGCCTGGGAAGCAGAGTGTTCACATTGCTTCGCAGAATCGCTTTTGTGCAGAAAACACTAACACTTGTTCAGAATGAAAGAAAGCACAGAGCCCCAGATTCTATGTTGTCCTGGAGAGCTAGCAGAGCACTGGGGAAAGGCAGGCAGAGAATTCCCTGCTAGCACCTTCTCTGTGCCTGGGAAGCAGAAGTGTTCACATTGCTTCGCAGAATCGCTTTTGTGCAGAAAACAGTAACACTTGTTCAGAATGAAAGAAAGCACAGAGCCCCAGATTCTATGTTGTCCTGGAGAGCTTGCAGAGCACTGGGGAAAGGCAGGCAGAGAATTCCCTGCTAGCACCTTCTCTGTGCCTGGGAAGCAGAAGTGTTCACATTGCTTCGCAGAATCGCTTTTGTGCAGAAAACAGTAACACTTGTTCAGAATGAAAGAAAGCACAGAGCCCCAGATTCTATGTTGTCCTGGAGAGCTTGCAGAGCACTGGGGAAAGGCAGGCAGAGAATTCCCTGCTAGCACCTTCTATGTGCCTGGGAAGCAGAAGTGTTCACATTGCCTCACAGAATCGCTTTTGTGCAGAAAACAGTAACACTTGTTCAGAAGGAAAGAAAGCACAGAGCCCCAGATTCTATGTTGTCCTAGAGAGCTTGCAGAGCACTGGGGAAAGGCAGGCAGAGAATTCCCTGCTAGCACCTTCTCTGTGCCTGGGAAGCAGAAGTGTTCACATTGCTTCGCAGAATCGCTTTTGTGCAGAAAACAGTAACACTTGTTCAGAAGGAAAGAAAGCACAGAGCCCCAGATTTTATGTTGTCCTGGAGAGCTTGCAGAGCACTGGGGAAAGGCAGGCAGAGAATTCCCTGCTAGCACCTTCTCTGTGCCTGGGAAGCAGAAGTGTTCACATTGCTTCGCAAGAATCGCTTTTGTGCAGAAAACAGTAACAGTTGTTCAGAACGAAAGAAAGCACAGAGCCCCAGATTTGCTGTTGTCCTGGAGAGCTTGCAGAGCACTGGGGAAAGGCAGGCAGAGAATTCCCTGATAGCACCTTCTCTGTGCCTGTTCACATTGTTTCGCAGAATCGCTTTTGTGCAGAAAACAGTAACACTTGTTCAGAACGAAAGAAAGCACAGAGCCCCAGATTCTATGTTGTCCTGGAGAGCTTGCAGAGCACTGGGGAAAGGCAGGCAGAGATTTCCTTCCTAGCCCCTTCTCTGTGCCTGGGAAGCAGAAGTGTTCACATTGCTTCGCAGAATCGCTTTTGTGCAGAAAACAGTAACACTTGTTCAGAATGAAAGAAAGCACAGAGCCCCAGATTTTATGTTGTCCTGGAGAGCTTGCAGAGCACTGGGGAAAGGCAGGCAGAGAATTCCCTGCTAGCACCTTCTCTGTGCCTGGGAAGCAGAAGTGTTCACATTGCTTCGCAGAATCGCTTTTGTGCAGAAAACAGTAACACTTGTTCAGAATAAAAGAAAGCACAGAGCCCCAGATTCTATGTTGTCCTGGAGAGCTTGCAGAGCACTGGGGAAAGGCAGGCAGAGAATTCCCTGCTAGCACCTTCTATGTGCCTGGGAAGCAGAAGTGTTCACATTGCCTCACAGAAGCGCTTTTGTGCAGAAAACACTAACACTTGTTCAGAACGAAAGAAAGCACAGAGCCCCAGATTTTATGTTGTCCTAGAGAGCTTGCAGAGCACTGGGGAAAGGCAGGCAGAGAATTCCCTGCTAGCACCTTCTCTGTGCCTGGGAAGCAGAAGTGTTCACATTGCTTCGCAGAATCGCTTTTGTGCAGAAAACAGTAACACTTGTTCAGAATGAAAGAAAGCACAGAGCCCCAGATTCTATGTTGTCCTGGAGAGCTTGCAGAGCACTGGGGAAAGGCAGGCAGAGAATTCCCTGCTAGCACCTTCTATGTGCCTGGGAAGCAGAAGTGTTCACATTGCCTCACAGAAGCGCTTTTGTGCAGAAAACACTAACACTTGTTCAGAACGAAAGAAAGCACAGAGCCCCAGATTTTATGTTGTCCTAGAGAGCTTGCAGAGCACTGGGGAAAGGCAGGCAGAGAATTCCCTGCTAGCACCTTCTCTGTGCCTGGGAAGCAGAAGTGTTCACATTGCTTCGCAGAATCGCTTTTGTGCAGAAAACAGTAACACTTGTTCAGAAGGAAAGAAAGCACAGAGCCCCAGATTCTATGTTGTCCTGGAGAGCTTGCAGAGCACTGGGGAAAGGCAGGCAAAGAATTCCCTGATAGCACCTTCTCTGTGCCTGTTCACATTGCTTCGCAGAATCGCTTTTGTGCAGAAAACAGTAACACTTGTTCAGAAGGAAAGAAAGCACAGAGCCCCAGATTCTATGTTGTCCTGGAGAGCTTGCAGAGCACTGGGGAAAGGCAGGCAGAGAATTCCCTGCTAGCACCTTCTCTGTGCCTGGGAAGCAGAAGTGTTCACATTGCTTCGCAGAATCGCTTTTGTGCAGAAAACAGTAACACTTGTTCAGAAGGAAAGAAAGCACAGAGCCCCAGATTTTATGTTGTCCTGGAGAGCTTGCAGAGCACTGGGGAAAGGCAGGCAGAGAATTCCCTGCTAGCACCTTCTCTGTGCCTGGGAAGCAGAAGTGTTCACATTGCTTCGCAAGAATCGCTTTTGTGCAGAAAACAGTAACAGTTGTTCAGAACGAAAGAAAGCACAGAGCCCCAGATTTGCTGTTGTCCTGGAGAGCTTGCAGAGCACTGGGGAAAGGCAGGCAGAGAATTCCCTGATAGCACCTTCTCTGTGCCTGTTCACATTGTTTCGCAGAATCGCTTTTGTGCAGAAAACAGTAACACTTGTTCAGAACGAAAGAAAGCACAGAGCCCCAGATTCTATGTTGTCCTGGAGAGCTTGCAGAGCACTGGGGAAAGGCAGGCAGAGATTTCCTTCCTAGCACCTTCTCTGTGCCTGGGAAGCAGAAGTGTTCACATTGCTTCGCAGAATCGCTTTTGTGCAGAAAACAGTAACACTTGTTCAGAAGGAAAGAAAGCACAGAGCCCCAGATTTTATGTTGTCCTGGAGAGCTTGCAGAGCACTGGGGAAAGGCAGGCAGAGAATTCCCTGCTAGCACCTTCTCTGTGCCTGGGAAGCAGAAGTGTTCACATTGCTTCGCAGAATCGCTTTTGTGCAGAAAACAGTAACACTTGTTCAGAATGAAAGAAAGCACAGAGCCCCAGATTCTATGTTGTCCTGGAGAGCTTGCAGAGCACTGGGGAAAGGCAGGCAGAGAATTCCCTGCTAGCACCTTCTATGTGCCTGGGAAGCAGAAGTGTTCACATTGCCTCACAGAAGCGCTTTTGTGCAGAAAACACTAACACTTGTTCAGAACGAAAGAAAGCACAGAGCCCCAGATTTTATGTTGTCCTAGAGAGCTTGCAGAGCACTGGGGAAAGGCAGGCAGAGAATTCCCTGCTAGCACCTTCTCTGTGCCTGGGAAGCAGAAGTGTTCACATTGCTTCGCAGAATCGCTTTTGTGCAGAAAACAGTAACACTTGTTCAGAATGAAAGAAAGCACAGAGCCCCAGATTCTATGTTGTCCTGGAGAGCTTGCAGAGCACTGGGGAAAGGCAGGCAGAGAATTCCCTGCTAGCACCTTCTATGTGCCTGGGAAGCAGAAGTGTTCACATTGCCTCACAGAAGCGCTTTTGTGCAGAAAACACTAACACTTGTTCAGAACGAAAGAAAGCACAGAGCCCCAGATTTTATGTTGTCCTAGAGAGCTTGCAGAGCACTGGGGAAAGGCAGGCAGAGAATTCCCTGCTAGCACCTTCTCTGTGCCTGGGAAGCAGAAGTGTTCACATTGCTTCGCAGAATCGCTTTTGTGCAGAAAACAGTAACACTTGTTCAGAAGGAAAGAAAGCACAGAGCCCCAGATTTTATGTTGTCCTGGAGAGCTTGCAGAGCACTGGGGAAAGGCAGGCAGAGAATTCCCTGCTAGCACCTTCTCTGTGCCTGGGAAGCAGAAGTGTTCACATTGCTTCGCAAGAATCGGTTTTGTGCAGAAAACAGTAACAGTTGTTCAGAACGAAAGAAAGCACAGAGCCCCAGATTTGCTGTTGTCCTGGAGAGCTTGCAGAGCACTGGGGAAAGGCAGGCAGAGAATTCCCTGATAGCACCTTCTCTGTGCCTGTTCACATTGCTTCGCAGAATCGCTTTTGTGCAGAAAACAGTAACACTTGTTCAGAACGAAAGAAAGCACAGAGCCCCAGATTCTATGTTGTCCTGGAGAGCTTGCAGAGCACTGGGGAAAGGCAGGCAGAGATTTCCTTCCTAGCACCTTCTCTGTGCCTGGGAAGCAGAAGTGTTCACATTGCTTCGCAGAATCGCTTTTGTGCAGAAAACAGTAACACTTGTTCAGAATGAAAGAAAGCACAGAGCCCCAGATTCTATGTTGTCCTGGAGAGCTTGCAGAGCACTGGGGAAAGGCAGGCAGAGAATTCCCTGCTAGCACCTTCTCTGTGCCTGGGAAGCAGAAGTGTTCACATTGCTTCGCAAGAATCGCTTTTGTGCAGAAAACAGTAACAGTTGTTCAGAACGAAAGAAAGCACAGAGCCCCAGATTTGCTGTTGTCCTGGAGAGCTTGCAGAGCACTGGGGAAAGGCAGGCAGAGAATTCCCTGATAGCACCTTCTCTGTGCCTGTTGACATTGTTTCGCAGAATCGCTTTTGTGCAGAAAACAGTAACACTTGTTCAGAACGAAAGAAAGCACAGAGCCCCAGATTCTATGTTGTCCTGGAGAGCTTGCAGAGCACTGGGGAAAGGCAGGCAGAGATTTCCTTCCTAGCACCTTCTCTGTGCCTGGGAAGCAGAAGTGTTCACATTGCTTCGCAGAATCGCTTTTGTGCAGAAAACAGTAACACTTGTTCAGAATGAAAGAAAGCACAGAGCCCCAGATTTTATGTTGTCCTGGAGAGCTTGCAGAGCACTGGGGAAAGGCAGGCAGAGAATTCCCTGCTAGCACCTTCTCTGTGCCTGGGAAGCAGAAGTGTTCACATTGCTTCGCAGAATCGCTTTTGTGCAGAAAACAGTAACACTTGTTCAGAATAAAAGAAAGCACAGAGCCCCAGATTCTATGTTGTCCTGGAGAGCTTGCAGAGCACTGGGGAAAGGCAGGCAGAGAATTCCCTGCTAGCACCTTCTATGTGCCTGGGAAGCAGAAGTGTTCACATTGCCTCACAGAAGCGCTTTTGTGCAGAAAACACTAACACTTGTTCAGAACGAAAGAAAGCACAGAGCCCCAGATTTTATGTTGTCCTAGAGAGCTTGCAGAGCACTGGGGAAAGGCAGGCAGAGAATTCCCTGCTAGCACCTTCTCTGTGCCTGGGAAGCAGAAGTGTTCACATTGCTTCGCAGAATCGCTTTTGTGCAGAAAACAGTAACACTTGTTCAGAAGGAAAGAAAGCACAGAGCCCCAGATTCTATGTTGTCCTGGAGAGCTTGCAGAGCACTGGGGAAAGGCAGGCAGAGAATTCCCTGCTAGCACCTTCTATGTGCCTGGGAAGCAGAAGTGTTCACATTGCCTCACAGAAGCGCTTTTGTGCAGAAAACACTAACACTTGTTCAGAACGAAAGAAAGCACAGAGCCCCAGATTTTATGTTGTCCTAGAGAGCTTGCAGAGCACTGGGGAAAGGCAGGCAGAGAATTCCCTGCTAGCACCTTCTCTGTGCCTGGGAAGCAGAAGTGTTCACATTGCTTCGCAGAATCGCTTTTGTGCAGAAAACAGTAACACTTGTTCAGAAGGAAAGAAAGCACAGAGCCCCAGATTCTATGTTGTCCTGGAGAGCTTGCAGAGCACTGGGGAAAGGCAGGCAAAGAATTCCCTGATAGCACCTTCTCTGTGCCTGTTCACATTGCTTCGCAGAATCGCTTTTGTGCAGAAAACAGTAACACTTGTTCAGAAGGAAAGAAAGCACAGAGCCCCAGATTCTATGTTGTCCTGGAGAGCTTGCAGAGCACTGGGGAAAGGCAGGCAGAGAATTCCCTGCTAGCACCTTCTCTGTGCCTGGGAAGCAGAAGTGTTCACATTGCTTCGCAGAATCGCTTTTGTGCAGAAAACAGTAACACTTGTTCAGAACGAAAGAAAGCACAGAGCCCCAGATTTTATGTTGTCCTGGAGAGCTTGCAGAGCACTGGGGAAAGGCAGGCAGAGAATTCCCTGCTAGCACCTTCTCTGTGCCTGGGAAGCAGAAGTGTTCACATTGCTTCGCAAGAATCGCTTTTGTGCAGAAAACAGTAACAGTTGTTCAGAACGAAAGAAAGCACAGAGCCCCAGATTTGCTGTTGTCCTGGAGAGCTTGCAGAGCACTGGGGAAAGGCAGGCAGAGAATTCCCTGATAGCACCTTCTCTGTGCCTGTTCACATTGTTTCGCAGAATCGCTTTTGTGCAGAAAACAGTAACACTTGTTCAGAACGAAAGAAAGCACAGAGCCCCAGATTCTATGTTGTCCTGGAGAGCTTGCAGAGCACTGGGGAAAGGCAGGCAGAGATTTCCTTCCTAGCACCTTCTCTGTGCCTGGGAAGCAGAAGTGTTCACATTGCTTCGCAGAATCGCTTTTGTGCAGAAAACAGTAACACTTGTTCAGAATGAAAGAAAGCACAGAGCCCCAGATTTTATGTTGTCCTAGAGAGCTTGCAGAGCACTGGGGAAAGGTAGGCAGAGAATTCCCTGCTAGCACCTTCTCTGTGCCTGGGAAGCAGAAGTGTTCACATTGCTTCGCAGAATCGCTTTTGTGCAGAAAACAGTAACACTTGTTCAGAATGAAAGAAAGCACAGAGCCCCAGATTCTATGTTGTCCTGGAGAGCTTGCAGAGCACTGGGGAAAGGCAGGCAGAGAATTCCCTGCTAGCACCTTCTATGTGCCTGGGAAGCAGAAGTGTTCACATTGCCTCACAGAAGCGCTTTTGTGCAGAAAACACTAACACTTGTTCAGAACGAAAGAAAGCACAGAGCCCCAGATTTTATGTTGTCCTAGAGAGCTTGCAGAGCACTGGGGAAAGGCAGGCAGAGAATTCCCTGCTAGCACCTTCTCTGTGCCTGGGAAGCAGAAGTGTTCACATTGCTTCGCAGAATCGCTTTTGTGCAGAAAACACTAACACTTGTTCAGAAGGAAAGAAAGCACAGAGCCCCAGATTTTATGTTGTCCTGGAGAGCTTGCAGAGCACTGGGGAAAGGCAGGCAGAGAATTCCCTGCTAGCACCTTCTCTGTGCCTGGGAAGCAGAAGTGTTCACATTGCTTCGCAAGAATCGGTTTTGTGCAGAAAACAGTAACAGTTGTTCAGAACGAAAGAAAGCACAGAGCCCCAGATTTGCTGTTGTCCTGGAGAGCTTGCAGAGCACTGGGGAAAGGCAGGCAGAGAATTCCCTGATAGCACCTTCTCTGTGCCTGTTCACATTGCTTCGCAGAATCGCTTTTGTGCAGAAAACAGTAACACTTGTTCAGAACGAAAGAAAGCACAGAGCCCCAGATTCTATGTTGTCCTGGAGAGCTTGCAGAGCACTGGGGAAAGGCAGGCAGAGATTTCCTTCCTAGCACCTTCTCTGTGCCTGGGAAGCAGAAGTGTTCACATTGCTTCGCAGAATCGCTTTTGTGCAGAAAACAGTAACACTTGTTCAGAAGGAAAGAAAGCACAGAGCCCCAGATTTTATGTTGTCCTGGAGAGCTTGCAGAGCACTGGGGAAAGGCAGGCAGAGAATTCCCTGCTAGCACCTTCTCTGTGCCTGGGAAGCAGAAGTGTTCACATTGCTTCGCAGAATCGCTTTTGTGCAGAAAACAGTAACACTTGTTCAGAAGGAAAGAAAGCACAGAGCCCCAGATTTTATGTTGTCCTGGAGAGCTTGCAGAGCACTGGGGAAAGGCAGGCAGAGAATTCCTTGCTAGCACCTTCTCTGTGCCTGGGAAGCAGAAGTGTTCACATTGCTTTGCAGAATCGCTTTTGTGCCGAAAACACTAACACTTGTTCAGAAGGAAAGAAAGCACAGAGCCCCAGATTTTATGTTGTCCTGGAGAACTTGCAGAGCATTGGGGAAAGGCAGGCAGAGAATTCCCTGCTAGCACCTTCTCTGTGCCTGGGAAGCAGAAGTGTTCACATTGCTTCGCAGAATCGCTTTTGTGCAGAAAACAGTAACACTTGTTCAGAAGGAAAGAAAGCACAGAGCCCCAGATTTTATGTTGTCCTGGAGAGCTTGCAGAGCACTGGGGAAAGGCAGGCAAAGAATTCCTTGCTAGCACCTTCTCTGTGCCTGGGCAGCAGAAGTGTTCACATTGCTTCGCAGAATCGCTTTTGTGCAGAAAACAGTAACACTTGTTCAGAAGGAAAGAAAGCACAGAGCCCCAGATTCTATGTTGTCCTGGAGAGCTTGCAGAGCACTGGGGAAAGGCAGGCAGAGAATTCCTTGCTAGCACCTTCTCTGTGCCTGGGAAGCAGAAGTGTTCACATTGCTTCGCAGAATCGCTTTTGTGCAGAAAACAGTAACACTTGTTCAGAAGGAAAGAAAGCACAGAGCCCCAGATTTTATGTTGTCCTGGAGAGCTTGCAGAGCACTGGGGAAAGGCAGGCAGAGAATTCCCTGCTAGCACCTTCTCTGTGCCTGTTCACATTGCTTCGCAGAATCGCTTTTGTGCAGAAAACAGTAACACTTGTTCAGAACGAAAGAAAGCACAGAGCCCCAGATTCTATGTTGTCCTGGAGAGCTTGCAGAGCACTGGGGAAAGGCAGGCAGAGATTTCCCTGCTAGCACCTTCTCTGTGCCTGGGAAGCAGAAGTGTTCACATTGCTTCGCAGAATCGCTTTTGTGCAGAAAACAGTAACACTTGTTCAGAAGGAAAGAAAGCACAGAGCCCCAGATTTTATGTTGTCCTGGAGAGCTTGCAGAGCACTGGGGAAAGGCAGGCAGAGAATTCCCTGCTAGCACGTTCTCTGTGCCTGGGAAGCAGAAGTGTTCACATTGCTTCGCAAGAATCGCTTTTGTGCAGAAAACAGTAACAGTTGTTCAGAACGAAAGAAAGCACAGAGCCCCAGATTCTATGTTGTCCTGGAGAGCTTGCAGAGCACTGGGGAAAGGCAGGCAGAGAATTCCCTGATAGCACCTTCTCTGTGCCTGTTCACATTGTTTCGCAGAATCGCTTTTGTGCAGAAAACAGTAACACTTGTTCAGAACGAAAGAAAGCACAGAGCCCCAGATTCTATGTTGTCCTGGAGAGCTTGCAGAGCACTGGGGAAAGGCAGGCAGAGATTTCCTTCCTAGCACCTTCTCTGTGCCTGGGAAGCAGAAGTGTTCACATTGCTTCGCAGAATCGCTTTTGTGCAGAAAACAGTAACACTTGTTCAGAATGAAAGAAAGCACAGAGCCCCAGATTTTATGTTGTCCTGGAGAGCTTGCAGAGCACTGGGGAAAGGCAGGCAGAGAATTCCCTGCTAGCACCTTCTCTGTGCCTGGGAAGCAGAAGTGTTCACATTGCTTCGCAGAATCGCTTTTGTGCAGAAAACACTAACACTTGTTCAGAATAAAAGAAAGCACAGAGCCCCAGATTCTATGTTGTCCTGGAGAGCTTGCAGAGCACTGGGGAAAGGCAGGCAGAGAATTCCCTGCTAGCACCTTCTATGTGCCTGGGAAGCAGAAGTGTTCACATTGCCTCACAGAAGCGCTTTTGTGCAGAAAACACTAACACTTGTTCAGAACGAAAGAAAGCACAGAGCCCCAGATTTTATGTTGTCCTAGAGAGCTTGCAGAGCACTGGGGAAAGGCAGGCAGAGAATTCCCTGCTAGCACCTTCTCTGTGCCTGGGAAGCAGAAGTGTTCACATTGCTTCGCAGAATCGCTTTTGTGCAGAAAACAGTAACACTTGTTCAGAAGGAAAGAAAGCACAGAGCCCCAGATTCTATGTTGTCCTGGAGAGCTTGCAGAGCACTGGGGAAAGGCAGGCAGAGAATTCCCTGCTAGCACCTTCTATGTGCCTGGGAAGCAGAAGTGTTCACATTGCCTCACAGAAGCGCTTTTGTGCAGAAAACACTAACACTTGTTCAGAACGAAAGAAAGCACAGAGCCCCAGATTTTATGTTGTCCTAGAGAGCTTGCAGAGCACTGGGGAAAGGCAGGCAGAGAATTCCCTGCTAGCACCTTCTCTGTGCCTGGGAAGCAGAAGTGTTCACATTGCTTCGCAGAATCGCTTTTGTGCAGAAAACAGTAACACTTGTTCAGAAGGAAAGAAAGCACAGAGCCCCAGATTCTATGTTGTCCTGGAGAGCTTGCAGAGCACTGGGGAAAGGCAGGCAAAGAATTCCCTGATAGCACCTTCTCTGTGCCTGTTCACATTGCTTCGCAGAATCGCTTTTGTGCAGAAAACAGTAACACTTGTTCAGAAGGAAAGAAAGCACAGAGCCCCAGATTCTATGTTGTCCTGGAGAGCTTGCAGAGCACTGGGGAAAGGCAGGCAGAGAATTCCCTGCTAGCACCTTCTCTGTGCCTGGGAAGCAGAAGTGTTCACATTGCTTCGCAGAATCGCTTTTGTGCAGAAAACAGTAACACTTGTTCAGAACGAAAGAAAGCACAGAGCCCCAGATTTTATGTTGTCCTGGAGAGCTTGCAGAGCACTGGGGAAAGGCAGGCAGAGAATTCCCTGCTAGCACCTTCTCTGTGCCTGGGAAGCAGAAGTGTTCACATTGCTTCGCAAGAATCGCTTTTGTGCAGAAAACAGTAACAGTTGTTCAGAACGAAAGAAAGCACAGAGCCCCAGATTTGCTGTTGTCCTGGAGAGCTTGCAGAGCACTGGGGAAAGGCAGGCAGAGAATTCCCTGATAGCACCTTCTCTGTGCCTGTTCACATTGTTTCGCAGAATCGCTTTTGTGCAGAAAACAGTAACACTTGTTCAGAACGAAAGAAAGCACAGAGCCCCAGATTCTATGTTGTCCTGGAGAGCTTGCAGAGCACTGGGGAAAGGCAGGCAGAGATTTCCTTCCTAGCACCTTCTCTGTGCCTGGGAAGCAGAAGTGTTCACATTGCTTCGCAGAATCGCTTTTGTGCAGAAAACAGTAACACTTGTTCAGAACGAAAGAAAGCACAGAGCCCCAGATTTTATGTTGTCCTAGAGAGCTTGCAGAGCACTGGGGAAAGGTAGGCAGAGAATTCCCTGCTAGCACCTTCTCTGTGCCTGGGAAGCAGAAGTGTTCACATTGCTTCGCAGAATCGCTTTTGTGCAGAAAACAGTAACACTTGTTCAGAATGAAAGAAAGCACAGAGCCCCAGATTCTATGTTGTCCTGGAGAGCTTGCAGAGCACTGGGGAAAGGCAGGCAGAGAATTCCCTGCTAGCACCTTCTATGTGCCTGGGAAGCAGAAGTGTTCACATTGCCTCACAGAAGCGCTTTTGTGCAGAAAACACTAACACTTGTTCAGAACGAAAGAAAGCACAGAGCCCCAGATTTTATGTTGTCCTAGAGAGCTTGCAGAGCACTGGGGAAAGGCAGGCAGAGAATTCCCTGCTAGCACCTTCTCTGTGCCTGGGAAGCAGAAGTGTTCACATTGCTTCGCAGAATCGCTTTTGTGCAGAAAACACTAACACTTGTTCAGAAGGAAAGAAAGCACAGAGCCCCAGATTTTATGTTGTCCTGGAGAGCTTGCAGAGCACTGGGGAAAGGCAGGCAGAGAATTCCCTGCTAGCACCTTCTCTGTGCCTGGGAAGCAGAAGTGTTCACATTGCTTCGCAAGAATCGGTTTTGTGCAGAAAACAGTAACAGTTGTTCAGAACGAAAGAAAGCACAGAGCCCCAGATTTGCTGTTGTCCTGGAGAGCTTGCAGAGCACTGGGGAAAGGCAGGCAGAGAATTCCCTGATAGCACCTTCTCTGTGCCTGTTCACATTGCTTCGCAGAATCGCTTTTGTGCAGAAAACAGTAACACTTGTTCAGAACGAAAGAAAGCACAGAGCCCCAGATTCTATGTTGTCCTGGAGAGCTTGCAGAGCACTGGGGAAAGGCAGGCAGAGATTTCCTTCCTAGCACCTTCTCTGTGCCTGGGAAGCAGAAGTGTTCACATTGCTTCGCAGAATCGCTTTTGTGCAGAAAACAGTAACACTTGTTCAGAAGGAAAGAAAGCACAGAGCCCCAGATTTTATGTTGTCCTGGAGAGCTTGCAGAGCACTGGGGAAAGGCAGGCAGAGAATTCCCTGCTAGCACCTTCTCTGTGCCTGGGAAGCAGAAGTGTTCACATTGCTTCGCAGAATCGCTTTTGTGCAGAAAACAGTAACACTTGTTCAGAAGGAAAGAAAGCACAGAGCCCCAGATTTTATGTTGTCCTGGAGAGCTTGCAGAGCACTGGGGAAAGGCAGGCAGAGAATTCCTTGCTAGCACCTTCTCTGTGCCTGGGAAGCAGAAGTGTTCACATTGCTTTGCAGAATCGCTTTTGTGCCGAAAACACTAACACTTGTTCAGAAGGAAAGAAAGCACAGAGCCCCAGATTTTATGTTGTCCTGGAGAACTTGCAGAGCATTGGGGAAAGGCAGGCAGAGAATTCCCTGCTAGCACCTTCTCTGTGCCTGGGAAGCAGAAGTGTTCACATTGCTTCGCAGAATCGCTTTTGTGCAGAAAACAGTAACACTTGTTCAGAAGGAAAGAAAGCACAGAGCCCCAGATTTTATGTTGTCCTGGAGAGCTTGCAGAGCACTGGGGAAAGGCAGGCAAAGAATTCCTTGCTAGCACCTTCTCTGTGCCTGGGCAGCAGAAGTGTTCACATTGCTTCGCAGAATCGCTTTTGTGCAGAAAACAGTAACACTTGTTCAGAAGGAAAGAAAGCACAGAGCCCCAGATTCTATGTTGTCCTGGAGAGCTTGCAGAGCACTGGGGAAAGGCAGGCAGAGAATTCCTTGCTAGCACCTTCTCTGTGCCTGGGAAGCAGAAGTGTTCACATTGCTTCGCAGAATCGCTTTTGTGCAGAAAACAGTAACACTTGTTCAGAAGGAAAGAAAGCACAGAGCCCCAGATTTTATGTTGTCCTGGAGAGCTTGCAGAGCACTGGGGAAAGGCAGGCAGAGAATTCCCTGCTAGCACCTTCTCTGTGCCTGTTCACATTGCTTCGCAGAATCGCTTTTGTGCAGAAAACAGTAACACTTGTTCAGAACGAAAGAAAGCACAGAGCCCCAGATTCTATGTTGTCCTGGAGAGCTTGCAGAGCACTGGGGAAAGGCAGGCAGAGATTTCCCTGCTAGCACCTTCTCTGTGCCTGGGAAGCAGAAGTGTTCACATTGCTTCGCAGAATCGCTTTTGTGCAGAAAACAGTAACACTTGTTCAGAAGGAAAGAAAGCACAGAGCCCCAGATTTTATGTTGTCCTGGAGAGCTTGCAGAGCACTGGGGAAAGGCAGGCAGAGAATTCCCTGCTAGCACGTTCTCTGTGCCTGGGAAGCAGAAGTGTTCACATTGCTTCGCAAGAATCGCTTTTGTGCAGAAAACAGTAACAGTTGTTCAGAACGAAAGAAAGCACAGAGCCCCAGATTCTATGTTGTCCTGGAGAGCTTGCAGAGCACTGGGGAAAGGCAGGCAGAGAATTCCCTGATAGCACCTTCTCTGTGCCTGTTCACATTGTTTCGCAGAATCGCTTTTGTGCAGAAAACAGTAACACTTGTTCAGAACGAAAGAAAGCACAGAGCCCCAGATTCTATGTTGTCCTGGAGAGCTTGCAGAGCACTGGGGAAAGGCAGGCAGAGATTTCCTTCCTAGCACCTTCTCTGTGCCTGGGAAGCAGAAGTGTTCACATTGCTTCGCAGAATCGCTTTTGTGCAGAAAACAGTAACACTTGTTCAGAAGGAAAGAAAGCACAGAGCCCCAGATTTTATGTTGTCCTGGAGAGCTTGCAGAGCACTGGGGAAAGGCAGGCAGAGAATTCCCTGCTAGCACCTTCTCTGTGCCTGGGAAGCAGAAGTGTTCACATTGCTTCGCAGAATCGCTTTTGTGCAGAAAACACTAACACTTGTTCAGAACGAAAGAAAGCACAGAGCCCCAGATTCAATGTTGTCCTGGAGAGCTTGCAGAGCACTGGGGAAAGGCAGGCAGAGAATTCCTTGCTAGCACCTTCTCTGTGCCTGGGAAGCAGAAGTGTTCACATTGCTTCGCAGAATCGCTTTTGTGCAGAAAACAGTAACACTTGTTCAGAATGAAAGAAAGCACAGAGCCCCAGATTTGCTGTTGTCCTGGAGAGCTTGCAGAGCACTGGGGAAAGGCAGGCAGAGAATTCCCTGCTAGCACCTTCTATGTGCCTGGGAAGCAGAAGTGTTCACATTGCTTCGCAGAATCGCTTTTGTGCAGAAAACAGTAACACTTGTTCAGAACGAAAGAAAGCACAGAGCCCCAGATTTGCTGTTGTCCTGGAGAGCTTGCAGAGCACTGGGGAAAGGCAGGCAGAGAATTCCCTGCTAGCACCTTCTCTGTGCCTGGGAAGCAGAAGTGTTCACATTGCTTCGCAGAATCGCTTTTGTGCAGAAAACAGTAACACTTGTTCAGAATGAAAGAAAGCACAGAGCCCCAGATTTTATGTTGTCCTGGAGAGCTTGCAGAGCACTGGGGAAAGGCAGGCAGAGAATTCCCTGATAGCACCTTCTCTGTGCCTGTTCACATTGCTTCGCAGAATCGCTTTTGTGCAGAAAACACTAACACTTGTTGAGAAGGAAAGAAAGCACAGAGCCCCAGATTTTATGTTGTCCTGGAGAGCTTGCAGAGCACTGGGGAAAGGCAGGCAGAGAATTCCTTGCTAGCACCTTCTCTGTGCCTGGGAAGCAGAAGTGTTCACATTGCTTCGCAGAATCGCTTTTGTGCAGAAAACAGTAACACTTGTTCAGAAGGAAAGAAAGCACAGAGCCCCAGATTTTATGTTGTCCTGGAGAGCTTGCAGAGCACTGGGGAAAGGCAGGCAGAGAATTCCCTGATAGCACCTTCTCTGTGCCTGTTCACATTGTTTCGCAGAATCGCTTTTGTGCAGAAAACAGTAACACTTGTTCAGAAGGAAAGAAAGCACAGAGCCCCAGATTTTATGTTGTCCTGGAGAGCTTGCAGAGCACTGGAGAAAGGCAGGCAGAGAATTCCCTGCTAGCACTTTCTCTGTGCCTGGGAAGCAGAAGTGTTCACATTGCTTCGCAGAATCGCTTTTGTGCAGAAAACACTAACACTTGTTCAGAAGGAAAGAAAGCACAGAGCCCCAGATTTTATGTTGTCCTGGAGAGCTTGCAGAGCAGTGGGGAAAGGCAGGCAGAGAATTCCCTGCTAGCACCTTCTCTGTGCCTGTTCACATTGCTTCGCAGAATCGCTTTTGTGCAGAAAACAGTAACACTTGTTCAGAACGAAAGAAAGCACAGAGCCCCAGATTCTATGTTGTCCTGGAGAGCTTGCAGAGCACTGGGGAAAGGCAGGCAGAGAATTCCCTGCTAGCACCTTCTCTGTGCCTGGGAAGCAGAAGTGTTCACATTGCTTCGCAGAATCGCTTTTGTGCAGAAAACAGTAACACTTGTTCAGAATGAAAGAAAGCACAGAGCCCCAGATTTTATGTTGTCCTGGAGAGCTTGCAGAGCACTGGGGAAAGGCAGGCAGAGAATTCCCTGATAGCACCTTCTCTGTGCCTGTTCACATTGCTTCGCAGAATCGCTTTTGTGCAGAAAACACTAACACTTGTTGAGAAGGAAAGAAAGCACAGAGCCCCAGATTTTATGTTGTCCTGGAGAGCTTGCAGAGCACTGGGGAAAGGCAGGCAGAGAATTCCTTGCTAGCACCTTCTCTGTGCCTGGGAAGCAGAAGTGTTCACATTGCTTCGCAGAATCGCTTTTGTGCAGAAAACAGTAACACTTGTTCAGAAGGAAAGAAAGCACAGAGCCCCAGATTTTATGTTGTCCTGGAGAGCTTGCAGAGCACTGGGGAAAGGCAGGCAGAGAATTCCCTGATAGCACCTTCTCTGTGCCTGTTCACATTGTTTCGCAGAATCGCTTTTGTGCAGAAAACAGTAACACTTGTTCAGAAGGAAAGAAAGCACAGAGCCCCAGATTTTATGTTGTCCTGGAGAGCTTGCAGAGCACTGGAGAAAGGCAGGCAGAGAATTCCCTGCTAGCACTTTCTCTGTGCCTGGGAAGCAGAAGTGTTCACATTGCTTCGCAGAATCGCTTTTGTGCAGAAAACACTAACACTTGTTCAGAAGGAAAGAAAGCACAGAGCCCCAGATTTTATGTTGTCCTGGAGAGCTTGCAGAGCAGTGGGGAAAGGCAGGCAGAGAATTCCCTGCTAGCACCTTCTCTGTGCCTGTTCACATTGCTTCGCAGAATCGCTTTTGTGCAGAAAACAGTAACACTTGTTCAGAACGAAAGAAAGCACAGAGCCCCAGATTCTATGTTGTCCTGGAGAGCTTGCAGAGCACTGGGGAAAGGCAGGCAGAGAATTCCCTGCTAGCACCTTCTCTGTGCCTGGGAAGCAGAAGTGTTCACATTGCTTCGCAGAATCGCTTTTGTGCAGAAAACATAACACTTGTTCAGAAGGAAAGAAAGCACAGAGCCCCAGATTTTATGTTGTCCTGGAGAGCTTGCAGAGCACTGGGGAAAGGCAGGCAGAGAATTCCCTGCTAGCACCTTCTCTGTGCCTGGGAAGCAGAAGTGTTCACATTGCTTCGCAAGAATCGGTTTTGTGCAGAAAACAGTAACAGTTGTTCAGAACGAAAGAAAGCACAGAGCCCCAGATTTGCTGTTGTCCTGGAGAGCTTGCAGAGCACTGGGGAAAGGCAGGCAGAGAATTCCCTGCTAGCACCTTCTCTGTGCCTGTTCACATTGTTTCGCAGAATCGCTTTTGTGCAGAAAACAGTAACACTTGTTCAGAATGAAAGAAAGCACAGAGCCCCAGATTCTATGTTGTCCTGGAGAGCTTGCAGAGCACTGGGGAAAGGCAGGCAGAGATTTCCTTCCTAGCACCTTCTCTGTGCCTGGGAAGCAGAAGTGTTCACATTGCTTCGCAGAATCGCTTTTGTGCAGAAAACAGTAACACTTGTTCAGAAGGAAAGAAAGCACAGAGCCCCAGATTTTATGTTGTCCTGGAGAGCTTGCAGAGCACTGGGGAAAGGCAGGCAGAGAATTCCCTGATAGTACCTTCTCTGTGCCTGTTCACATTGCTTCGCAGAATCGCTTTTGTGCAGAAAACAGTAACACTTGTTCAGAAGGAAAGAAAGCACAGAGCCCCAGATTCTATGTTGTCCTGGAGAGCTTGCAGAGCACTGGGGAAAGGCAGGCAGAGAATTCCCTGCTAGCACCTTCTCTGTGCCTGGGAAGCAGAAGTGTTCACATTGCTTCGCAGAATCGCTTTTGTGCAGAAAACAGTAACACTTGTTCAGAATGAAAGAAAGCACAGAGCCCCATATTTGCTGTTGTCCTGGAGAGTTTGCAGAGCACTGGGGAAAGGCAGGCAGAGAATTCCCTGCTAGCACCTTCTCTGTGCCTGGGAAGCAGAAGTGTTCACATTGCTTCGCAGAATCGCTTTTGTGCAGAAAACAGTAACACTTGTTCAGAAGGAAAGAAAGCACAGAGCCCCAGATTTTATGTTGTCCTGGAGAGCTTGCAGAGCACTGGGGAAAGGCAGGCAGAGAATTCCCTGATAGTACCTTCTCTGTGCCTGTTCACATTGCTTCGCAGAATCGCTTTTGTGCAGAAAACAGTCACACCTGTTCAGAAGGAAAGAAAGCACAGAGCCCCAGATTTGCTGTTGTCCTGGAGAGCTTGCAGAGCACTGGGGAAAGGCAGGCAGAGAATTCCCTGCTAGCACCTTCTCTGTGCCTGGGAAGCAGAGTGTTCACATTGCTTCGCAGAATCGCTTTTGTGCAGAAAACACTAACACTTGTTCAGAATGAAAGAAAGCACAGAGCCCCAGATTCTATGTTGTCCTGGAGAGCTAGCAGAGCACTGGGGAAAGGCAGGCAGAGAATTCCCTGCTAGCACCTTCTCTGTGCCTGGGAAGCAGAAGTGTTCACATTGCTTCGCAGAATCGCTTTTGTGCAGAAAACAGTAACACTTGTTCAGAATGAAAGAAAGCACAGAGCCCCAGATTCTATGTTGTCCTGGAGAGCTTGCAGAGCACTGGGGAAAGGCAGGCAGAGAATTCCCTGCTAGCACCTTCTATGTGCCTGGGAAGCAGAAGTGTTCACATTGCCTCACAGAAGCGCTTTTGTGCAGAAAACACTAACACTTGTTCAGAACGAAAGAAAGCACAGAGCCCCAGATTTTATGTTGTCCTAGAGAGCTTGCAGAGCACTGGGGAAAGGCAGGCAGAGAATTCCCTGCTAGCACCTTCTCTGTGCCTGGGAAGCAGAAGTGTTCACATTGCTTCGCAGAATCGCTTTTGTGCAGAAAACAGTAACACTTGTTCAGAATGAAAGAAAGCACAGAGCCCCAGATTCTATGTTGTCCTGGAGAGCTTGCAGAGCACTGGGGAAAGGCAGGCAGAGAATTCCCTGCTAGCACCTTCTATGTGCCTGGGAAGCAGAAGTGTTCACATTGCCTCACAGAAGCGCTTTTGTGCAGAAAACACTAACACTTGTTCAGAAGGAAAGAAAGCACAGAGCCCCAGATTCTATGTTGTCCTAGAGAGCTTGCAGAGCACTGGGGAAAGGCAGGCAGAGAATTCCCTGCTAGCACCTTCTCTGTGCCTGGGAAGCAGAAGTGTTCACATTGCTTCGCAGAATCGCTTTTGTGCAGAAAACAGTAACACTTGTTCAGAAGGAAAGAAAGCACAGAGCCCCAGATTTTATGTTGTGCTGGAGAGCTTGCAGAGCACTGGGGAAAGGCAGGCAGAGAATTCCCTGCTAGCACCTTCTCTGTGCCTGGGAAGCAGAAGTGTTCACATTGCTTCGCAAGAATCGCTTTTGTGCAGAAAACAGTAACAGTTGTTCAGAACGAAAGAAAGCACAGAGCCCCAGATTTGCTGTTGTCCTGGAGAGCTTGCAGAGCACTGGGGAAAGGCAGGCAGAGAATTCCCTGATAGCACCTTCTCTGTGCCTGTTCACATTGTTTTGCAGAATCGCTTTTGTGCAGAAAACAGTAACACTTGTTCAGAACGAAAGAAAGCACAGAGCCCCAGATTCTATGTTGTCCTGGAGAGCTTGCAGAGCACTGGGGAAAGGCAGGCAGAGATTTCCTTCCTAGCACCTTCTCTGTGCCTGGGAAGCAGAAGTGTTCACATTGCTTCGCAGAATCGCTTTTGTGCAGAAAACAGTAACACTTGTTCAGAATGAAAGAAAGCACAGAGCCCCAGATTTTATGTTGTCCTGGAGAGCTTGCAGAGCACTGGGGAAAGGCAGGCAGAGAATTCCCTGCTAGCACCTTCTCTGTGCCTGGGAAGCAGAAGTGTTCACATTGCTTCGCAGAATCGCTTTTGTGCAGAAAACAGTAACACTTGTTCAGAATAAAAGAAAGCACAGAGCCCCAGATTCTATGTTGTCCTGGAGAGCTTGCAGAGCACTGGGGAAAGGCAGGCAGAGAATTCCCTGCTAGCACCTTCTATGTGCCTGGGAAGCAGAAGTGTTCACATTGCCTCACAGAAGCGCTTTTGTGCAGAAAACACTAACACTTGTTCAGAACGAAAGAAAGCACAGAGCCCCAGATTTTATGTTGTCCTAGAGAGCTTGCAGAGCACTGGGGAAAGGCAGGCAGAGAATTCCCTGCTAGCACCTTCTCTGTGCCTGGGAAGCAGAAGTGTTCACATTGCTTCGCAGAATCGCTTTTGTGCAGAAAACAGTAACACTTGTTCAGAATGAAAGAAAGCACAGAGCCCCAGATTCTATGTTGTCCTGGAGAGCTTGCAGAGCACTGGGGAAAGGCAGGCAGAGAATTCCCTGCTAGCACCTTCTATGTGCCTGGGAAGCAGAAGTGTTCACATTGCCTCACAGAAGCGCTTTTGTGCAGAAAACACTAACACTTGTTCAGAACGAAAGAAAGCACAGAGCCCCAGATTTTATGTTGTCCTAGAGAGCTTGCAGAGCACTGGGGAAAGGCAGGCAGAGAATTCCCTGCTAGCACCTTCTCTGTGCCTGGGAAGCAGAAGTGTTCACATTGCTTCGCAGAATCGCTTTTGTGCAGAAAACAGTAACACTTGTTCAGAAGGAAAGAAAGCACAGAGCCCCAGATTCTATGTTGTCCTGGAGAGCTTGCAGAGCACTGGGGAAAGGCAGGCAAAGAATTCCCTGATAGCACCTTCTCTGTGCCTGTTCACATTGCTTCGCAGAATCGCTTTTGTGCAGAAAACAGTAACACTTGTTCAGAAGGAAAGAAAGCACAGAGCCCCAGATTCTATGTTGTCCTGGAGAGCTTGCAGAGCACTGGGGAAAGGCAGGCAGAGAATTCCCTGCTAGCACCTTCTCTGTGCCTGGGAAGCAGAAGTGTTCACATTGCTTCGCAGAATCGCTTTTGTGCAGAAAACAGTAACACTTGTTCAGAAGGAAAGAAAGCACAGAGCCCCAGATTTTATGTTGTCCTGGAGAGCTTGCAGAGCACTGGGGAAAGGCAGGCAGAGAATTCCCTGATAGCACCTTCTCTGTGCCTGTTCACATTGTTTCGCAGAATCGCTTTTGTGCAGAAAACAGTAACACTTGTTCAGAACGAAAGAAAGCACAGAGCCCCAGATTCTATGTTGTCCTGGAGAGCTTGCAGAGCACTGGGGAAAGGCAGGCAGAGATTTCCTTCCTAGCACCTTCTCTGTGCCTGGGAAGCAGAAGTGTTCACATTGCTTCGCAGAATCGCTTTTGTGCAGAAAACAGTAACACTTGTTCAGAAGGAAAGAAAGCACAGAGCCCCAGATTTTATGTTGTCCTGGAGAGCTTGCAGAGCACTGGGGAAAGGCAGGCAGAGAATTCCCTGCTAGCACCTTCTCTGTGCCTGGGAAGCAGAAGTGTTCACATTGCTTCGCAGAATCGCTTTTGTGCAGAAAACAGTAACACTTGTTCAGAATGAAAGAAAGCACAGAGCCCCAGATTCTATGTTGTCCTGGAGAGCTTGCAGAGCACTGGGGAAAGGCAGGCAGAGAATTCCCTGCTAGCACCTTCTATGTGCCTGGGAAGCAGAAGTGTTCACATTGCCTCACAGAAGCGCTTTTGTGCAGAAAACACTAACACTTGTTCAGAACGAAAGAAAGCACAGAGCCCCAGATTTTATGTTGTCCTAGAGAGCTTGCAGAGCACTGGGGAAAGGCAGGCAGAGAATTCCCTGCTAGCACCTTCTCTGTGCCTGGGAAGCAGAAGTGTTCACATTGCTTCGCAGAATCGCTTTTGTGCAGAAAACAGTAACACTTGTTCAGAAGGAAAGAAAGCACAGAGCCCCAGATTCTATGTTGTCCTGGAGAGCTTGCAGAGCACTGGGGAAAGGCAGGCAGAGAATTCCCTGCTAGCACCTTCTATGTGCCTGGGAAGCAGAAGTGTTCACATTGCCTCACAGAAGCGCTTTTGTGCAGAAAACACTAACACTTGTTCAGAACGAAAGAAAGCACAGAGCCCCAGATTTTATGTTGTCCTAGAGAGCTTGCAGAGCACTGGGGAAAGGCAGGCAGAGAATTCCCTGCTAGCACCTTCTCTGTGCCTGGGAAGCAGAAGTGTTCACATTGCTTCGCAGAATCGCTTTTGTGCAGAAAACAGTAACACTTGTTCAGAAGGAAAGAAAGCACAGAGCCCCAGATTTTATGTTGTCCTGGAGAGCTTGCAGAGCACTGGGGAAAGGCAGGCAGAGAATTCCCTGCTAGCACCTTCTCTGTGCCTGGGAAGCAGAAGTGTTCACATTGCTTCGCAAGAATCGGTTTTGTGCAGAAAACAGTAACAGTTGTTCAGAACGAAAGAAAGCACAGAGCCCCAGATTTGCTGTTGTCCTGGAGAGCTTGCAGAGCACTGGGGAAAGGCAGGCAGAGAATTCCCTGATAGCACCTTCTCTGTGCCTGTTCACATTGCTTCGCAGAATCGCTTTTGTGCAGAAAACAGTAACACTTGTTCAGAACGAAAGAAAGCACAGAGCCCCAGATTCTATGTTGTCCTGGAGAGCTTGCAGAGCACTGGGGAAAGGCAGGCAGAGATTTCCTTCCTAGCACCTTCTCTGTGCCTGGGAAGCAGAAGTGTTCACATTGCTTCGCAGAATCGCTTTTGTGCAGAAAACAGTAACACTTGTTCAGAAGGAAAGAAAGCACAGAGCCCCAGATTTTATGTTGTCCTGGAGAGCTTGCAGAGCACTGGGGAAAGGCAGGCAGAGAATTCCCTGCTAGCACCTTCTCTGTGCCTGGGAAGCAGAAGTGTTCACATTGCTTCGCAAGAATCGCTTTTGTGCAGAAAACAGTAACAGTTGTTCAGAACGAAAGAAAGCACAGAGCCCCAGATTTGCTGTTGTCCTGGAGAGCTTGCAGAGCACTGCGGAAAGGCAGGCAGAGAATTCCCTGATAGCACCTTCTCTGTGCCTGTTCACATTGTTTCGCAGAATCGCTTTTGTGCAGAAAACAGTAACACTTGTTCAGAACGAAAGAAAGCACAGAGCCCCAGATTCTATGTTGTCCTGGAGAGCTTGCAGAGCACTGGGGAAAGGCAGGCAGAGATTTCCTTCCTATCACCTTCTCTGTGCCTGGGAAGCAGAAGTGTTCACATTGCTTCGCAGAATCGCTTTTGTGCAGAAAACAGTAACACTTGTTCAGAATGAAAGAAAGCACAGAGCCCCAGATTTTATGTTGTCCTGGAGAGCTTGCAGAGCACTGGGGAAAGGCAGGCAGAGAATTCCCTGCTAGCACCTTCTCTGTGCCTGGGAAGCAGAAGTGTTCACATTGCTTCGCAGAATCGCTTTTGTGCAGAAAACAGTAACACTTGTTCAGAATAAAAGAAAGCACAGAGCCCCAGATTCTATGTTGTCCTGGAGAGCTTGCAGAGCACTGGGGAAAGGCAGGCAGAGAATTCCCTGCTAGCATCTTCTATGTGCCTGGGAAGCAGAAGTGTTCACATTGCCTCACAGAAGCGCTTTTGTGCAGAAAACACTAACACTTGTTCAGAACGAAAGAAAGCACAGAGCCCCAGATTTTATGTTGTCCTAGAGAGCTTGCAGAGCACTGGGGAAAGGCAGGCAGAGAATTCCCTGCTAGCACCTTCTATGTGCCTGGGAAGCAGAAGTGTTCACATTGCCTCACAGAAGCGCTTTTGTGCAGAAAACATTAACACTTGTTCAGAACGAAAGAAAGCACAGAGCCCCAGATTTTATGTTGTCCTAGAGAGCTTGCAGAGCACTGGGGAAAGGCAGGCAGAGAATTCCCTGCTAGCACCTTCTCTGTGCCTGGGAAGCAGAAGTGTTCACATTGCTTCGCAGAATCGCTTTTGTGCAGAAAACAGTAACACTTGTTCAGAAGGAAAGAAAGCACAGAGCCCCAGATTCTATGTTGTCCTGGAGAGCTTGCAGAGCACTGGGGAAAGGCAGGCAAAGAATTCCCTGATAGCACCTTCTCTGTGCCTGTTCACATTGCTTCGCAGAATCGCTTTTGTGCAGAAAACAGTAACACTTGTTCAGAAGGAAAGAAAGCACAGAGCCCCAGATTCTATGTTGTCCTGGAGAGCTTGCAGAGCACTGGGGAAAGGCAGGCAGAGAATTCCCTGCTAGCACCTTCTCTGTGCCTGGGAAGCAGAAGTGTTCACATTGCTTCGCAGAATCGCTTTTGTGCAGAAAACAGTAACACTTGTTCAGAAGGAAAGAAAGCACAGAGCCCCAGATTTTATGTTGTCCTGGAGAGCTTGCAGAGCACTGGGGAAAGGCAGGCAGAGAATTCCCTGCTAGCACCTTCTCTGTGCCTGGGAAGCAGAAGTGTTCACATTGCTTCGCAAGAATCGCTTTTGTGCAGAAAACAGTAACAGTTGTTCAGAACGAAAGAAAGCACAGAGCCCCAGATTTGCTGTTGTCCTGGAGAGCTTGCAGAGCACTGGGGAAAGGCAGGCAGAGAATTCCCTGATAGCACCTTCTCTGTGCCTGTTCACATTGTTTCGCAGAATCGCTTTTGTGCAGAAAACAGTAACACTTGTTCAGAACGAAAGAAAGCACAGAGCCCCAGATTCTATGTTGTCCTGGAGAGCTTGCAGAGCACTGGGGAAAGGCAGGCAGAGATTTCCTTCCTAGCACCTTCTCTGTGCCTGGGAAGCAGAAGTGTTCACATTGCTTCGCAGAATCGCTTTTGTGCAGAAAACAGTAACACTTGTTCAGAAGGAAAGAAAGCACAGAGCCCCAGATTTTATGTTGTCCTGGAGAGCTTGCAGAGCACTGGGGAAAGGCAGGCAGAGAATTCCCTGCTAGCACCTTCTCTGTGCCTGGGAAGCAGAAGTGTTCACATTGCTTCGCAGAATCGCTTTTGTGCAGAAAACAGTAACACTTGTTCAGAATGAAAGAAAGCACAGAGCCCCAGATTCTATGTTGTCCTGGAGAGCTTGCAGAGCACTGGGGAAAGGCAGGCAGAGAATTCCCTGCTAGCACCTTCTATGTGCCTGGGAAGCAGAAGTGTTCACATTGCCTCACAGAAGCGCTTTTGTGCAGAAAACACTAACACTTGTTCAGAACGAAAGAAAGCACAGAGCCCCAGATTTTATGTTGTCCTAGAGAGCTTGCAGAGCACTGGGGAAAGGCAGGCAGAGAATTCCCTGCTAGCACCTTCTCTGTGCCTGGGAAGCAGAAGTGTTCACATTGCTTCGCAGAATCGCTTTTGTGCAGAAAACAGTAACACTTGTTCAGAATGAAAGAAAGCACAGAGCCCCAGATTCTATGTTGTCCTGGAGAGCTTGCAGAGCACTGGGGAAAGGCAGGCAGAGAATTCCCTGCTAGCACCTTCTATGTGCCTGGGAAGCAGAAGTGTTCACATTGCCTCACAGAAGCGCTTTTGTGCAGAAAACACTAACACTTGTTCAGAACGAAAGAAAGCACAGAGCCCCAGATTCTATGTTGTCCTGGAGAGCTTGCAGAGCACTGGGGAAAGGCAGGCAGAGATTTCCTTCCTAGCACCTTCTCTGTGCCTGGGAAGCAGAAGTGTTCACATTGCTTCGCAGAATCGCTTTTGTGCAGAAAACAGTAACACTTGTTCAGAAGGAAAGAAAGCACAGAGCCCCAGATTTTATGTTGTCCTGGAGAGCTTGCAGAGCACTGGGGAAAGGCAGGCAGAGAATTCCCTGCTAGCACCTTCTCTGTGCCTGGGAAGCAGAAGTGTTCACATTGCTTCGCAAGAATCGCTTTTGTGCAGAAAACAGTAACAGTTGTTCAGAACGAAAGAAAGCACAGAGCCCCAGATTTGCTGTTGTCCTGGAGAGCTTGCAGAGCACTGGGGAAAGGCAGGCAGAGAATTCCCTGATAGCACCTTCTCTGTGCCTGTTCACATTGTTTCGCAGAATCGCTTTTGTGCAGAAAACAGTAACACTTGTTCAGAACGAAAGAAAGCACAGAGCCCCAGATTCTATGTTGTCCTGGAGAGCTTGCAGAGCACTGGGGAAAGGCAGGCAGAGATTTCCTTCCTAGCACCTTCTCTGTGCCTGGGAAGCAGAAGTGTTCACATTGCTTCGCAGAATCGCTTTTGTGCAGAAAACAGTAACACTTGTTCAGAAGGAAAGAAAGCACAGAGCCCCAGATTTTATGTTGTCCTGGAGAGCTTGCAGAGCACTGGGGAAAGGCAGGCAGAGAATTCCCTGCTAGCACCTTCTCTGTGCCTGGGAAGCAGAAGTGTTCACATTGCTTCGCAGAATCGCTTTTGTGCAGAAAACAGTAACACTTGTTCAGAATGAAAGAAAGCACAGAGCCCCAGATTTTATGTTGTCCTGGAGAGCTTGCAGAGCACTGGGGAAAGGCAGGCAGAGAATTCCCTGCTAGCACCTTCTCTGTGCCTGGGAAGCAGAAGTGTTCACATTGCTTCGCAGAATCGCTTTTGTGCAGAAAACAGTAACACTTGTTCAGAATAAAAGAAAGCACAGAGCCCCAGATTCTATGTTGTCCTGGAGAGCTTGCAGAGCACTGGGGAAAGGCAGGCAGAGAATTCCCTGCTAGCACCTTCTATGTGCCTGGGAAGCAGAAGTGTTCACATTGCCTCACAGAAGCGCTTTTGTGCAGAAAACACTAACACTTGTTCAGAACGAAAGAAAGCACAGAGCCCCAGATTTTATGTTGTCCTAGAGAGCTTGCAGAGCACTGGGGAAAGGCAGGCAGAGAATTCCCTGCTAGCACCTTCTCTGTGCCTGGGAAGCAGAAGTGTTCACATTGCTTCGCAGAATCGCTTTTGTGCAGAAAACAGTAACACTTGTTCAGAAGGAAAGAAAGCACAGAGCCCCAGATTCTATGTTGTCCTGGAGAGCTTGCAGAGCACTGGGGAAAGGCAGGCAGAGAATTCCCTGCTAGCACCTTCTATGTGCCTGGGAAGCAGAAGTGTTCACATTGCCTCACAGAAGCGCTTTTGTGCAGAAAACACTAACACTTGTTCAGAACGAAAGAAAGCACAGAGCCCCAGATTTTATGTTGTCCTAGAGAGCTTGCAGAGCACTGGGGAAAGGCAGGCAGAGAATTCCCTGCTAGCACCTTCTCTGTGCCTGGGAAGCAGAAGTGTTCACATTGCTTCGCAGAATCGCTTTTGTGCAGAAAACAGTAACACTTGTTCAGAAGGAAAGAAAGCACAGAGCCCCAGATTCTATGTTGTCCTGGAGAGCTTGCAGAGCACTGGGGAAAGGCAGGCAAAGAATTCCCTGATAGCACCTTCTCTGTGCCTGTTCACATTGCTTCGCAGAATCGCTTTTGTGCAGAAAACAGTAACACTTGTTCAGAAGGAAAGAAAGCACAGAGCCCCAGATTCTATGTTGTCCTGGAGAGCTTGCAGAGCACTGGGGAAAGGCAGGCAGAGAATTCCCTGCTAGCACCTTCTCTGTGCCTGGGAAGCAGAAGTGTTCACATTGCTTCGCAGAATCGCTTTTGTGCAGAAAACAGTAACACTTGTTCAGAAGGAAAGAAAGCACAGAGCCCCAGATTTTATGTTGTCCTGGAGAGCTTGCAGAGCACTGGGGAAAGGCAGGCAGAGAATTCCCTGCTAGCACCTTCTCTGTGCCTGGGAAGCAGAAGTGTTCACATTGCTTCGCAAGAATCGCTTTTGTGCAGAAAACAGTAACAGTTGTTCAGAACGAAAGAAAGCACAGAGCCCCAGATTTGCTGTTGTCCTGGAGAGCTTGCAGAGCACTGGGGAAAGGCAGGCAGAGAATTCCCTGATAGCACCTTCTCTGTGCCTGTTCACATTGTTTCGCAGAATCGCTTTTGTGCAGAAAACAGTAACACTTGTTCAGAACGAAAGAAAGCACAGAGCCCCAGATTCTATGTTGTCCTGGAGAGCTTGCAGAGCACTGGGGAAAGGCAGGCAGAGATTTCCTTCCTAGCACCTTCTCTGTGCCTGGGAAGCAGAAGTGTTCACATTGCTTCGCAGAATCGCTTTTGTGCAGAAAACAGTAACACTTGTTCAGAACGAAAGAAAGCACAGAGCCCCAGATTTTATTTTGTCCTAGAGAGCTTGCAGAGCACTGGGGAAAGGTAGGCAGAGAATTCCCTGCTAGCACCTTCTCTGTGCCTGGGAAGCAGAAGTGTTCACATTGCTTCGCAGAATCGCTTTTGTGCAGAAAACAGTAACACTTGTTCAGAATGAAAGAAAGCACAGAGCCCCAGATTCTATGTTGTCCTGGAGAGCTTGCAGAGCACTGGGGAAAGGCAGGCAGAGAATTCCCTGCTAGCACCTTCTATGTGCCTGGGAAGCAGAAGTGTTCACATTGCCTCACAGAAGCGCTTTTGTGCAGAAAACACTAACACTTGTTCAGAACGAAAGAAAGCACAGAGCCCCAGATTTTATGTTGTCCTAGAGAGCTTGCAGAGCACTGGGGAAAGGCAGGCAGAGAATTCCCTGCTAGCACCTTCTCTGTGCCTGGGAAGCAGAAGTGTTCACATTGCTTCGCAGAATCGCTTTTGTGCAGAAAACACTAACACTTGTTCAGAAGGAAAGAAAGCACAGAGCCCCAGATTTTATGTTGTCCTGGAGAGCTTGCAGAGCACTGGGGAAAGGCAGGCAGAGAATTCCCTGCTAGCACCTTCTCTGTGCCTGGGAAGCAGAAGTGTTCACATTGCTTCGCAAGAATCGGTTTTGTGCAGAAAACAGTAACACTTGTTCAGAACGAAAGAAAGCACAGAGCCCCAGATTTGCTGTTGTCCTGGAGAGCTTGCAGAGCACTGGGGAAAGGCAGGCAGAGAATTCCCTGATAGCACCTTCTCTGTGCCTGTTCACATTGCTTCGCAGAATCGCTTTTGTGCAGAAAACAGTAACACTTGTTCAGAACGAAAGAAAGCACAGAGCCCCAGATTCTATGTTGTCCTGGAGAGCTTGCAGAGCACTGGGGAAAGGCAGGCAGAGATTTCCTTCCTAGCACCTTCTCTGTGCCTGGGAAGCAGAAGTGTTCACATTGCTTCGCAGAATCGCTTTTGTGCAGAAAACAGTAACACTTGTTCAGAAGGAAAGAAAGCACAGAGCCCCAGATTTTATGTTGTCCTGGAGAGCTTGCAGAGCACTGGGGAAAGGCAGGCAGAGAATTCCCTGCTAGCACCTTCTCTGTGCCTGGGAAGCAGAAGTGTTCACATTGCTTCGCAGAATCGCTTTTGTGCAGAAAACAGTAACACTTGTTCAGAAGGAAAGAAAGCACAGAGCCCCAGATTTTATGTTGTCCTGGAGAGCTTGCAGAGCACTGGGGAAAGGCAGGCAGAGAATTCCTTGCTAGCACCTTCTCTGTGCCTGGGAAGCAGAAGTGTTCACATTGCTTCGCAGAATCGCTTTTGTGCCGAAAACACTAACACTTGTTCAGAAGGAAAGAAAGCACAGAGCCCCAGATTTTATGTTGTCCTGGAGAACTTGCAGAGCATTGGGGAAAGGCAGGCAGAGAATTCCCTGCTAGCACCTTCTCTGTGCCTGGGAAGCAGAAGTGTTCACATTGCTTCGCAGAATCGCTTTTGTGCAGAAAACAGTAACACTTGTTCAGAAGGAAAGAAAGCACAGAGCCCCAGATTTTATGTTGTCCTGGAGAGCTTGCAGAGCACTGGGGAAAGGCAGGCAAAGAATTCCTTGCTAGCACCTTCTCTGTGCCTGGGCAGCAGAAGTGTTCACATTGCTTCGCAGAATCGCTTTTGTGCAGAAAACAGTAACACTTGTTCAGAAGGAAAGAAAGCACAGAGCCCCAGATTCTATGTTGTCCTGGAGAGCTTGCAGAGCACTGGGGAAAGGCAGGCAGAGAATTCCTTGCTAGCACCTTCTCTGTGCCTGGGAAGCAGAAGTGTTCACATTGCTTCGCAGAATCGCTTTTGTGCAGAAAACAGTAACACTTGTTCAGAAGGAAAGAAAGCACAGAGCCCCAGATTTTATGTTGTCCTGGAGAGCTTGCAGAGCACTGGGGAAAGGCAGGCAGAGAATTCCCTGCTAGCACCTTCTCTGTGCCTGTTCACATTGCTTCGCAGAATCGCTTTTGTGCAGAAAACAGTAACACTTGTTCAGAACGAAAGAAAGCACAGAGCCCCAGATTCTATGTTGTCCTGGAGAGCTTGCAGAGCACTGGGGAAAGGCAGGCAGAGATTTCCCTGCTAGCACCTTCTCTGTGCCTGGGAAGCAGAAGTGTTCACATTGCTTCGCAGAATCGCTTTTGTGCAGAAAACAGTAACACTTGTTCAGAAGGAAAGAAAGCACAGAGCCCCAGATTTTATGTTGTCCTGGAGAGCTTGCAGAGCACTGGGGAAAGGCAGGCAGAGAATTCCCTGCTAGCACGTTCTCTGTGCCTGGGAAGCAGAAGTGTTCACATTGCTTCGCAAGAATCGCTTTTGTGCAGAAAACAGTAACAGTTGTTCAGAACGAAAGAAAGCACAGAGCCCCAGATTCTATGTTGTCCTGGAGAGCTTGCAGAGCACTGGGGAAAGGCAGGCAGAGAATTCCCTGATAGCACCTTCTCTGTGCCTGTTCACATTGTTTCGCAGAATCGCTTTTGTGCAGAAAACAGTAACACTTGTTCAGAACGAAAGAAAGCACAGAGCCCCAGATTCTATGTTGTCCTGGAGAGCTTGCAGAGCACTGGGGAAAGGCAGGCAGAGATTTCCTTCCTAGCACCTTCTCTGTGCCTGGGAAGCAGAAGTGTTCACATTGCTTCGCAGAATCGCTTTTGTGCAGAAAACAGTAACACTTGTTCAGAAGGAAAGAAAGCACAGAGCCCCAGATTTTATGTTGTCCTGGAGAGCTTGCAGAGCACTGGGGAAAGGCAGGCAGAGAATTCCCTGCTAGCACCTTCTCTGTGCCTGGGAAGCAGAAGTGTTCACATTGCTTCGCAGAATCGCTTTTGTGCAGAAAACACTAACACTTGTTCAGAACGAAAGAAAGCACAGAGCCCCAGATTCAATGTTGTCCTGGAGAGCTTGCAGAGCACTGGGGAAAGGCAGGCAGAGAATTCCTTGCTAGCACCTTCTCTGTGCCTGGGAAGCAGAAGTGTTCACATTGCTTCGCAGAATCGCTTTTGTGCAGAAAACAGTAACACTTGTTCAGAATGAAAGAAAGCACAGAGCCCCAGATTTGCTGTTGTCCTGGAGAGCTTGCAGAGCACTGGGGAAAGGCAGGCAGAGAATTCCCTGCTAGCACCTTCTATGTGCCTGGGAAGCAGAAGTGTTCACATTGCTTCGCAGAATCGCTTTTGTGCAGAAAACAGTAACACTTGTTCAGAACGAAAGAAAGCACAGAGCCCCAGATTTGCTGTTGTCCTGGAGAGCTTGCAGAGCACTGGGGAAAGGCAGGCAGAGAATTCCCTGCTAGCACCTTCTCTGTGCCTGGGAAGCAGAAGTGTTCACATTGCTTCGCAGAATCGCTTTTGTGCAGAAAACAGTAACACTTGTTCAGAATGAAAGAAAGCACAGAGCCCCAGATTTTATGTTGTCCTGGAGAGCTTGCAGAGCACTGGGGAAAGGCAGGCAGAGAATTCCCTGATAGCACCTTCTCTGTGCCTGTTCACATTGCTTCGCAGAATCGCTTTTGTGCAGAAAACACTAACACTTGTTGAGAAGGAAAGAAAGCACAGAGCCCCAGATTTTATGTTGTCCTGGAGAGCTTGCAGAGCACTGGGGAAAGGCAGGCAGAGAATTCCTTGCTAGCACCTTCTCTGTGCCTGGGAAGCAGAAGTGTTCACATTGCTTCGCAGAATCGCTTTTGTGCAGAAAACAGTAACACTTGTTCAGAAGGAAAGAAAGCACAGAGCCCCAGATTTTATGTTGTCCTGGAGAGCTTGCAGAGCACTGGGGAAAGGCAGGCAGAGAATTCCCTGATAGCACCTTCTCTGTGCCTGTTCACATTGTTTCGCAGAATCGCTTTTGTGCAGAAAACAGTAACACTTGTTCAGAAGGAAAGAAAGCACAGAGCCCCAGATTTTATGTTGTCCTGGAGAGCTTGCAGAGCACTGGAGAAAGGCAGGCAGAGAATTCCCTGCTAGCACTTTCTCTGTGCCTGGGAAGCAGAAGTGTTCACATTGCTTCGCAGAATCGCTTTTGTGCAGAAAACACTAACACTTGTTCAGAAGGAAAGAAAGCACAGAGCCCCAGATTTTATGTTGTCCTGGAGAGCTTGCAGAGCAGTGGGGAAAGGCAGGCAGAGAATTCCCTGCTAGCACCTTCTCTGTGCCTGTTCACATTGCTTCGCAGAATCGCTTTTGTGCAGAAAACAGTAACACTTGTTCAGAACGAAAGAAAGCACAGAGCCCCAGATTCTATGTTGTCCTGGAGAGCTTGCAGAGCACTGGGGAAAGGCAGGCAGAGAATTCCCTGCTAGCACCTTCTCTGTGCCTGGGAAGCAGAAGTGTTCACATTGCTTCGCAGAATCGCTTTTGTGCAGAAAACATAACACTTGTTCAGAAGGAAAGAAAGCACAGAGCCCCAGATTTTATGTTGTCCTGGAGAGCTTGCAGAGCACTGGGGAAAGGCAGGCAGAGAATTCCCTGCTAGCACCTTCTCTGTGCCTGGGAAGCAGAAGTGTTCACATTGCTTCGCAAGAATCGGTTTTGTGCAGAAAACAGTAACAGTTGTTCAGAACGAAAGAAAGCACAGAGCCCCAGATTTGCTGTTGTCCTGGAGAGCTTGCAGAGCACTGGGGAAAGGCAGGCAGAGAATTCCCTGCTAGCACCTTCTCTGTGCCTGTTCACATTGTTTCGCAGAATCGCTTTTGTGCAGAAAACAGTAACACTTGTTCAGAATGAAAGAAAGCACAGAGCCCCAGATTCTATGTTGTCCTGGAGAGCTTGCAGAGCACTGGGGAAAGGCAGGCAGAGATTTCCTTCCTAGCACCTTCTCTGTGCCTGGGAAGCAGAAGTGTTCACATTGCTTCGCAGAATCGCTTTTGTGCAGAAAACAGTAACACTTGTTCAGAAGGAAAGAAAGCACAGAGCCCCAGATTTTATGTTGTCCTGGAGAGCTTGCAGAGCACTGGGGAAAGGCAGGCAGAGAATTCCCTGATAGTACCTTCTCTGTGCCTGTTCA
This sequence comes from Strix aluco, assembly GCF_031877795.1. Taxonomy (NCBI): domain Eukaryota; kingdom Metazoa; phylum Chordata; class Aves; order Strigiformes; family Strigidae; genus Strix; species Strix aluco. Next base: position 712,227 of record NC_133945.1, read on the forward strand.
CATTGCTTCGCAGAATCGCTTTTGTGCAGAAAACAGTAACACTTGTTCAGAAGGAAAGAAAGCACAGAGCCCCAGATTCTATGTTGTCCTGGAGAGCTTGCAGAGCACTGGGGAAAGGCAGGCAGAGAATTCCCTGCTAGCACCTTCTCTGTGCCTGGGAAGCAGAAGTGTTCACATTGCTTCGCAGAATCGCTTTTGTGCAGAAAACAGTAACACTTGTTCAGAATGAAAGAAAGCACAGAGCCCCATATTTGCTGTTGTCCTGGAGAGTTTGCAGAGCACTGGGGAAAGGCAGGCAGAGAATTCCCTGCTAGCACCTTCTCTGTGCCTGGGAAGCAGAAGTGTTCACATTGCTTCGCAGAATCGCTTTTGTGCAGAAAACAGTAACACTTGTTCAGAAGGAAAGAAAGCACAGAGCCCCAGATTTTATGTTGTCCTGGAGAGCTTGCAGAGCACTGGGGAAAGGCAGGCAGAGAATTCCCTGATAGTACCTTCTCTGTGCCTGTTCACATTGCTTCGCAGAATCGCTTTTGTGCAGAAAACAGTAACACTTGTTCAGAAGGAAAGAAAGCACAGAGCCCCAGATTTGCTGTTGTCCTGGAGAGCTTGCAGAGCACTGGGGAAAGGCAGGCAGAGAATTCCCTGCTAGCACCTTCTCTGTGCCTGGGAAGCAGAGTGTTCACATTGCTTCGCAGAATCGCTTTTGTGCAGAAAACACTAACACTTGTTCAGAATGAAAGAAAGCACAGAGCCCCAGATTCTATGTTGTCCTGGAGAGCTAGCAGAGCACTGGGGAAAGGCAGGCAGAGAATTCCCTGCTAGCACCTTCTCTGTGCCTGGGAAGCAGAAGTGTTCACATTGCTTCGCAGAATCGCTTTTGTGCAGAAAACAGTAACACTTGTTCAGAATGAAAGAAAGCACAGAGCCCCAGATTCTATGTTGTCCTGGAGAGCTTGCAGAGCACTGGGGAAAGGCAGGCAGAGAATTCCCTGCTAGCACCTTCTATGTGCCTGGGAAGCAGAAGTGTTCACATTGCCTCACAGAAGCGCTTTTGTGCAGAAAACACTAACACTTGTTCAGAACGAAAGAAAGCACAGAGCCCCAGATTTTATGTTGTCCTAGAGAGCTTGCAGAGCACTGGGGAAAGGCAGGCAGAGAATTCCCTGCTAGCACCTTCTCTGTGCCTGGGAAGCAGAAGTGTTCACATTGCTTCGCAGAATCGCTTTTGTGCAGAAAACAGTAACACTTGTTCAGAATGAAAGAAAGCACAGAGCCCCAGATTCTATGTTGTCCTGGAGAGCTTGCAGAGCACTGGGGAAAGGCAGGCAGAGAATTCCCTGCTAGCACCTTCTATGTGCCTGGGAAGCAGAAGTGTTCACATTGCCTCACAGAAGCGCTTTTGTGCAGAAAACACTAACACTTGTTCAGAAGGAAAGAAAGCACAGAGCCCCAGATTCTATGTTGTCCTAGAGAGCTTGCAGAGCACTGGGGAAAGGCAGGCAGAGAATTCCCTGCTAGCACCTTCTCTGTGCCTGGGAAGCAGAAGTGTTCACATTGCTTCGCAGAATCGCTTTTGTGCAGAAAACAGTAACACTTGTTCAGAAGGAAAGAAAGCACAGAGCCCCAGATTTTATGTTGTCCTGGAGAGCTTGCAGAGCACTGGGGAAAGGCAGGCAGAGAATTCCCTGCTAGCACCTTCTCTGTGCCTGGGAAGCAGAAGTGTTCACATTGCTTCGCAAGAATCGCTTTTGTGCAGAAAACAGTAACAGTTGTTCAGAACGAAAGAAAGCACAGAGCCCCAGATTTGCTGTTGTCCTGGAGAGCTTGCAGAGCACTGGGGAAAGGCAGGCAGAGAATTCCCTGATAGCACCTTCTCTGTGCCTGTTCACATTGTTTTGCAGAATCGCTTTTGTGCAGAAAACAGTAACACTTGTTCAGAACGAAAGAAAGCACAGAGCCCCAGATTCTATGTTGTCCTGGAGAGCTTGCAGAGCACTGGGGAAAGGCAGGCAGAGATTTCCTTCCTAGCACCTTCTCTGTGCCTGGGAAGCAGAAGTGTTCACATTGCTTCGCAGAATCGCTTTTGTGCAGAAAACAGTAACACTTGTTCAGAATGAAAGAAAGCACAGAGCCCCAGATTTTATGTTGTCCTGGAGAGCTTGCAGAGCACTGGGGAAAGGCAGGCAGAGAATTCCCTGCTAGCACCTTCTCTGTGCCTGGGAAGCAGAAGTGTTCACATTGCTTCGCAGAATCGCTTTTGTGCAGAAAACAGTAACACTTGTTCAGAATAAAAGAAAGCACAGAGCCCCAGATTCTATGTTGTCCTGGAGAGCTTGCAGAGCACTGGGGAAAGGCAGGCAGAGAATTCCCTGCTAGCACCTTCTATGTGCCTGGGAAGCAGAAGTGTTCACATTGCCTCACAGAAGCGCTTTTGTGCAGAAAACACTAACACTTGTTCAGAACGAAAGAAAGCACAGAGCCCCAGATTTTATGTTGTCCTAGAGAGCTTGCAGAGCACTGGGGAAAGGCAGGCAGAGAATTCCCTGCTAGCACCTTCTCTGTGCCTGGGAAGCAGAAGTGTTCACATTGCTTCGCAGAATCGCTTTTGTGCAGAAAACAGTAACACTTGTTCAGAAGGAAAGAAAGCACAGAGCCCCAGATTCTATGTTGTCCTGGAGAGCTTGCAGAGCACTGGGGAAAGGCAGGCAGAGAATTCCCTGCTAGCACCTTCTATGTGCCTGGGAAGCAGAAGTGTTCACATTGCCTCACAGAAGCGCTTTTGTGCAGAAAACACTAACACTTGTTCAGAACGAAAGAAAGCACAGAGCCCCAGATTTTATGTTGTCCTAGAGAGCTTGCAGAGCACTGGGGAAAGGCAGGCAGAGAATTCCCTGCTAGCACCTTCTCTGTGCCTGGGAAGCAGAAGTGTTCACATTGCTTCGCAGAATCGCTTTTGTGCAGAAAACAGTAACACTTGTTCAGAAGGAAAGAAAGCACAGAGCCCCAGATTCTATGTTGTCCTGGAGAGCTTGCAGAGCACTGGGGAAAGGCAGGCAAAGAATTCCCTGATAGCACCTTCTCTGTGCCTGTTCACATTGCTTCGCAGAATCGCTTTTGTGCAGAAAACAGTAACACTTGTTCAGAAGGAAAGAAAGCACAGAGCCCCAGATTCTATGTTGTCCTGGAGAGCTTGCAGAGCACTGGGGAAAGGCAGGCAGAGAATTCCCTGCTAGCACCTTCTCTGTGCCTGGGAAGCAGAAGTGTTCACATTGCTTCGCAGAATCGCTTTTGTGCAGAAAACAGTAACACTTGTTCAGAAGGAAAGAAAGCACAGAGCCCCAGATTTTATGTTGTCCTGGAGAGCTTGCAGAGCACTGGGGAAAGGCAGGCAGAGAATTCCCTGATAGCACCTTCTCTGTGCCTGTTCACATTGTTTCGCAGAATCGCTTTTGTGCAGAAAACAGTAACACTTGTTCAGAACGAAAGAAAGCACAGAGCCCCAGATTCTATGTTGTCCTGGAGAGCTTGCAGAGCACTGGGGAAAGGCAGGCAGAGATTTCCTTCCTAGCACCTTCTCTGTGCCTGGGAAGCAGAAGTGTTCACATTGCTTCGCAGAATCGCTTTTGTGCAGAAAACAGTAACACTTGTTCAGAAGGAAAGAAAGCACAGAGCCCCAGATTTTATGTTGTCCTGGAGAGCTTGCAGAGCACTGGGGAAAGGCAGGCAGAGAATTCCCTGCTAGCACCTTCTCTGTGCCTGGGAAGCAGAAGTGTTCACATTGCTTCGCAGAATCGCTTTTGTGCAGAAAACAGTAACACTTGTTCAGAATGAAAGAAAGCACAGAGCCCCAGATTCTATGTTGTCCTGGAGAGCTTGCAGAGCACTGGGGAAAGGCAGGCAGAGAATTCCCTGCTAGCACCTTCTATGTGCCTGGGAAGCAGAAGTGTTCACATTGCCTCACAGAAGCGCTTTTGTGCAGAAAACACTAACACTTGTTCAGAACGAAAGAAAGCACAGAGCCCCAGATTTTATGTTGTCCTAGAGAGCTTGCAGAGCACTGGGGAAAGGCAGGCAGAGAATTTCCTGCTAGCACCTTCTCTGTGCCTGGGAAGCAGAAGTGTTCACATTGCTTCGCAGAATCGCTTTTGTGCAGAAAACAGTAACACTTGTTCAGAATGAAAGAAAGCACAGAGCCCCAGATTCTATGTTGTCCTGGAGAGCTTGCAGAGCACTGGGGAAAGGCAGGCAGAGAATTCCCTGCTAGCACCTTCTATGTGCCTGGGAAGCAGAAGTGTTCACATTGCCTCACAGAAGCGCTTTTGTGCAGAAAACACTAACACTTGTTCAGAACGAAAGAAAGCACAGAGCCCCAGATTTTATGTTGTCCTAGAGAGCTTGCAGAGCACTGGGGAAAGGCAGGCAGAGAATTCCCTGCTAGCACCTTCTCTGTGCCTGGGAAGCAGAAGTGTTCACATTGCTTCGCAGAATCGCTTTTGTGCAGAAAACAGTAACACTTGTTCAGAAGGAAAGAAAGCACAGAGCCCCAGATTTTATGTTGTCCTGGAGAGCTTGCAGAGCACTGGGGAAAGGCAGGCAGAGAATTCCCTGCTAGCACCTTCTCTGTGCCTGGGAAGCAGAAGTGTTCACATTGCTTCGCAAGAATCGGTTTTGTGCAGAAAACAGTAACAGTTGTTCAGAACGAAAGAAAGCACAGAGCCCCAGATTTGCTGTTGTCCTGGAGAGCTTGCAGAGCACTGGGGAAAGGCAGGCAGAGAATTCCCTGATAGCACCTTCTCTGTGCCTGTTCACATTGTTTCGCAGAATCGCTTTTGTGCAGAAAACAGTAACACTTGTTCAGAACGAAAGAAAGCACAGAGCCCCAGATTCTATGTTGTCCTGGAGAGCTTGCAGAGCACTGGGGAAAGGCAGGCAGAGATTTCCTTCCTAGCACCTTCTCTGTGCCTGGGAAGCAGAAGTGTTCACATTGCTTCGCAGAATCGCTTTTGTGCAGAAAACAGTAACACTTGTTCAGAAGGAAAGAAAGCACAGAGCCCCAGATTTTATGTTGTCCTGGAGAGCTTGCAGAGCACTGGGGAAAGGCAGGCAGAGAATTCCCTGCTAGCACCTTCTCTGTGCCTGGGAAGCAGAAGTGTTCACATTGCTTCGCAGAATCGCTTTTGTGCAGAAAACAGTAACACTTGTTCAGAATAAAAGAAAGCACAGAGCCCCAGATTCTATGTTGTCCTGGAGAGCTTGCAGAGCACTGGGGAAAGGCAGGCAGAGAATTCCCTGCTAGCATCTTCTATGTGCCTGGGAAGCAGAAGTGTTCACATTGCCTCACAGAAGCGCTTTTGTGCAGAAAACACTAACACTTGTTCAGAACGAAAGAAAGCACAGAGCCCCAGATTTTATGTTGTCCTAGAGAGCTTGCAGAGCACTGGGGAAAGGCAGGCAGAGAATTCCCTGCTAGCACCTTCTATGTGCCTGGGAAGCAGAAGTGTTCACATTGCCTCACAGAAGCGCTTTTGTGCAGAAAACACTAACACTTGTTCAGAACGAAAGAAAGCACAGAGCCCCAGATTTTATGTTGTCCTAGAGAGCTTGCAGAGCACTGGGGAAAGGCAGGCAGAGAATTCCCTGCTAGCACCTTCTCTGTGCCTGGGAAGCAGAAGTGTTCACATTGCTTCGCAGAATCGCTTTTGTGCAGAAAACAGTAACACTTGTTCAGAAGGAAAGAAAGCACAGAGCCCCAGATTCTATGTTGTCCTGGAGAGCTTGCAGAGCACTGGGGAAAGGCAGGCAAAGAATTCCCTGATAGCACCTTCTCTGTGCCTGTTCACATTGCTTCGCAGAATCGCTTTTGTGCAGAAAACAGTAACACTTGTTCAGAAGGAAAGAAAGCACAGAGCCCCAGATTCTATGTTGTCCTGGAGAGCTTGCAGAGCACTGGGGAAAGGCAGGCAGAGAATTCCCTGCTAGCACCTTCTCTGTGCCTGGGAAGCAGAAGTGTTCACATTGCTTCGCAGAATCGCTTTTGTGCAGAAAACAGTAACACTTGTTCAGAAGGAAAGAAAGCACAGAGCCCCAGATTTTATGTTGTCCTGGAGAGCTTGCAGAGCACTGGGGAAAGGCAGGCAGAGAATTCCCTGCTAGCACCTTCTCTGTGCCTGGGAAGCAGAAGTGTTCACATTGCTTCGCAAGAATCGCTTTTGTGCAGAAAACAGTAACAGTTGTTCAGAACGAAAGAAAGCACAGAGCCCCAGATTTGCTGTTGTCCTGGAGAGCTTGCAGAGCACTGGGGAAAGGCAGGCAGAGAATTCCCTGATAGCACCTTCTCTGTGCCTGTTCACATTGTTTCGCAGAATCGCTTTTGTGCAGAAAACAGTAACACTTGTTCAGAACGAAAGAAAGCACAGAGCCCCAGATTCTATGTTGTCCTGGAGAGCTTGCAGAGCACTGGGGAAAGGCAGGCAGAGATTTCCTTCCTAGCACCTTCTCTGTGCCTGGGAAGCAGAAGTGTTCACATTGCTTCGCAGAATCGCTTTTGTGCAGAAAACAGTAACACTTGTTCAGAAGGAAAGAAAGCACAGAGCCCCAGATTTTATGTTGTCCTGGAGAGCTTGCAGAGCACTGGGGAAAGGCAGGCAGAGAATTCCCTGCTAGCACCTTCTCTGTGCCTGGGAAGCAGAAGTGTTCACATTGCTTCGCAGAATCTCTTTTGTGCAGAAAACAGTAACACTTGTTCAGAATGAAAGAAAGCACAGAGCCCCAGATTCTATGTTGTCCTGGAGAGCTTGCAGAGCACTGGGGAAAGGCAGGCAGAGAATTCCCTGCTAGCACCTTCTATGTGCCTGGGAAGCAGAAGTGTTCACATTGCCTCACAGAAGCGCTTTTGTGCAGAAAACACTAACACTTGTTCAGAACGAAAGAAAGCACAGAGCCCCAGATTTTATGTTGTCCTAGAGAGCTTGCAGAGCACTGGGGAAAGGTAGGCAGAGAATTCCCTGCTAGCACCTTCTCTGTACCTGGGAAGCAGAAGTGTTCACATTGCTTCGCAGAATCGCTTTTGTGCAGAAAACAGTAACACTTGTTCAGAATGAAAGAAAGCACAGAGCCCCAGATTCTATGTTGTCCTGGAGAGCTTGCAGAGCACTGGGGAAAGGCAGGCAGAGAATTCCCTGCTAGCACCTTCTATGTGCCTGGGAAGCAGAAGTGTTCACATTGCCTCACAGAAGCGCTTTTGTGCAGAAAACACTAACACTTGTTCAGAACGAAAGAAAGCACAGAGCCCCAGATTTTATGTTGTCCTAGAGAGCTTGCAGAGCACTGGGGAAAGGCAGGCAGATATTTCCCTGCTAGCACCTTCTCTGTGCCTGGGAAGCAGAAGTGTTCACATTGCTTCGCAGAATCGCTTTTGTGCAGAAAACAGTAACACTTGTTCAGAAGGAAAGAAAGCACAGAGCCCCAGATTTTATGTTGTCCTGGAGAGCTTGCAGAGCACTGGGGAAAGGCAGGCAGAGAATTCCCTGCTAGCACCTTCTCTGTGCCTGGGAAGCAGAAGTGTTCACATTGCTTCGCAAGAATCGGTTTTGTGCAGAAAACAGTAACAGTTGTTCAGAACGAAAGAAAGCACAGAGCCCCAGATTTGCTGTTGTCCTGGAGAGCTTGCAGAGCACTGGGGAAAGGCAGGCAGAGAATTCCCTGATAGCACCTTCTCTGTGCCTGTTCACATTGCTTCGCAGAATCGCTTTTGTGCAGAAAACAGTAACACTTGTTCAGAACGAAAGAAAGCACAGAGCCCCAGATTCTATGTTGTCCTGGAGAGCTTGCAGAGCACTGCGGAAAGGCAGGCAGAGATTTCCTTCCTAGCACCTTCTCTGTGCCTGGGAAGCAGAAGTGTTCACATTGCTTCGCAGAATCGCTTTTGTGCAGAAAACAGTAACACTTGTTCAGAAGGAAAGAAAGCACAGAGCCCCAGATTTTATGTTGTCCTGGAGAGCTTGCAGAGCACTGGGGAAAGGCAGGCAGAGAATTCCCTGCTAGCACCTTCTCTGTGCCTGGGAAGCAGAAGTGTTCACATTGCTTCGCAGAATCGCTTTTGTGCAGAAAACAGTAACACTTGTTCAGAAGGAAAGAAAGCACAGAGCCCCAGATTTTATGTTGTCCTGGAGAGCTTGCAGAGCACTGGGGAAAGGCAGGCAGAGAATTCCTTGCTAGCACCTTCTCTGTGCCTGGGAAGCAGAAGTGTTCACATTGCTTCGCAGAATCGCTTTTGTGCCGAAAACACTAACACTTGTTCAGAAGGAAAGAAAGCACAGAGCCCCAGATTTTATGTTGTCCTGGAGAACTTGCAGAGCATTGGGGAAAGGCAGGCAGAGAATTCCCTGCTAGCACCTTCTCTGTGCCTGGGAAGCAGAAGTGTTCACATTGCTTCGCAGAATCGCTTTTGTGCAGAAAACAGTAACACTTGTTCAGAAGGAAAGAAAGCACAGAGCCCCAGATTTTATGTTGTCCTGGAGAGCTTGCAGAGCACTGGGGAAAGGCAGGCAAAGAATTCCTTGCTAGCACCTTCTCTGTGCCTGGGCAGCAGAAGTGTTCACATTGCTTCGCAGAATCGCTTTTGTGCAGAAAACAGTAACACTTGTTCAGAAGGAAAGAAAGCACAGAGCCCCAGATTTTATGTTGTCCTGGAGAGCTTGCAGAGCACTGGGGAAAGGCAGGCAGAGAATTCCTTGCTAGCACCTTCTCTGTGCCTGGGAAGCAGAAGTGTTCACATTGCTTCGCAGAATCGCTTTTGTGCAGAAAACAGTAACACTTGTTCAGAAGGAAAGAAAGCACAGAGCCCCAGATTTTATGTTGTCCTGGAGAGCTTGCAGAGCACTGGGGAAAGGCAGGCAGAGAATTCCCTGCTAGCACCTTCTCTGTGCCTGTTCACATTGCTTCGCAGAATCGCTTTTGTGCAGAAAACAGTAACACTTGTTCAGAACGAAAGAAAGCACAGAGCCCCAGATTCTATGTTGTCCTGGAGAGCTTGCAGAGCACTGGGGAAAGGCAGGCAGAGATTTCCCTGCTAGCACCTTCTCTGTGCCTGGGAAGCAGAAGTGTTCACATTGCTTCGCAGAATCGCTTTTGTGCAGAAAACAGTAACACTTGTTCAGAAGGAAAGAAAGCACAGAGCCCCAGATTTTATGTTGTCCTGGAGAGCTTGCAGAGCACTGGGGAAAGGCAGGCAGAGAATTCCCTGCTAGCACGTTCTCTGTGCCTGGGAAGCAGAAGTGTTCACATTGCTTCGCAAGAATCGCTTTTGTGCAGAAAACAGTAACAGTTGTTCAGAACGAAAGAAAGCACAGAGCCCCAGATTCTATGTTGTCCTGGAGAGCTTGCAGAGCACTGGGGAAAGGCAGGCAGAGAATTCCCTGCTAGCACCTTCTCTGTGCCTGGGAAGCAGAAGTGTTCACATTGCTTCGCAGAATCGCTTTTTTGCAGAAAACACTAACACTTGTTCAGAACGAAAGAAAGCACAGAGCCCCAGATTCAATGTTGTCCTGGAGAGCTTGCAGAGCACTGGGGAAAGGCAGGCAGAGAATTCCTTGCTAGCACCTTCTCTGTGCCTGGGAAGCAGAAGTGTTCACATTGCTTCGCAGAATCGCTTTTGTGCAGAAAACAGTAACACTTGTTCAGAATGAAAGAAAGCACAGAGCCCCAGATTTGCTGTTGTCCTGGAGAGCTTGCAGAGCACTGGGGAAAGGCAGGCAGAGAATTCCCTGCTAGCACCTTCTATGTGCCTGGGAAGCAGAAGTGTTCACATTGCTTCGCAGAATCGCTTTTGTGCAGAAAACAGTAACACTTGTTCAGAACGAAAGAAAGCACAGAGCCCCAGATTTGCTGTTGTCCTGGAGAGCTTGCAGAGCACTGGGGAAAGGCAGGCAGAGAATTCCCTGCTAGCACCTTCTCTGTGCCTGGGAAGCAGAAGTGTTCACATTGCTTCGCAGAATCGCTTTTGTGCAGAAAACAGTAACACTTGTTCAGAATGAAAGAAAGCACAGAGCCCCAGATTTTATGTTGTCCTGGAGAGCTTGCAGAGCACTGGGGAAAGGCAGGCAGAGAATTCCCTGATAGCACCTTCTCTGTGCCTGTTCACATTGCTTCGCAGAATCGCTTTTGTGCAGAAAACACTAACACTTGTTGAGAAGGAAAGAAAGCACAGAGCCCCAGATTTTATGTTGTCCTGGAGAGCTTGCAGAGCACTGGGGAAAGGCAGGCAGAGAATTCCTTGCTAGCACCTTCTCTGTGCCTGGGAAGCAGAAGTGTTCACATTGCTTCGCAGAATCGCTTTTGTGCAGAAAACAGTAACACTTGTTCAGAAGGAAAGAAAGCACAGAGCCCCAGATTTTATGTTGTCCTGGAGAGCTTGCAGAGCACTGGGGAAAGGCAGGCAGAGAATTCCCTGATAGCACCTTCTCTGTGCCTGTTCACATTGTTTCGCAGAATCGCTTTTGTGCAGAAAACAGTAACACTTGTTCAGAAGGAAAGAAAGCACAGAGCCCCAGATTTTATGTTGTCCTGGAGAGCTTGCAGAGCACTGGAGAAAGGCAGGCAGAGAATTCCCTGCTAGCACCTTCTCTGTGCCTGGGAAGCAGAAGTGTTCACATTGCTTCGCAGAATCGCTTTTGTGCAGAAAACACTAACACTTGTTCAGAAGGAAAGAAAGCACAGAGCCCCAGATTTTATGTTGTCCTGGAGAGCTTGCAGAGCAGTGGGGAAAGGCAGGCAGAGAATTCCCTGCTAGCACCTTCTCTGTGCCTGTTCACATTGCTTCGCAGAATCGCTTTTGTGCAGAAAACAGTAACACTTGTTCAGAACGAAAGAAAGCACAGAGCCCCAGATTCTATGTTGTCCTGGAGAGCTTGCAGAGCACTGGGGAAAGGCAGGCAGAGAATTCCCTGCTAGCACCTTCTCTGTGCCTGGGAAGCAGAAGTGTTCACATTGCTTCGCAGAATCGCTTTTGTGCAGAAAACATAACACTTGTTCAGAAGGAAAGAAAGCACAGAGCCCCAGATTTTATGTTGTCCTGGAGAGCTTGCAGAGCACTGGGGAAAGGCAGGCAGAGAATTCCCTGCTAGCACCTTCTCTGTGCCTGGGAAGCAGAAGTGTTCACATTGCTTCGCAAGAATCGGTTTTGTGCAGAAAACAGTAACAGTTGTTCAGAACGAAAGAAAGCACAGAGCCCCAGATTTGCTGTTGTCCTGGAGAGCTTGCAGAGCACTGGGGAAAGGCAGGCAGAGAATTCCCTGCTAGCACCTTCTCTGTGCCTGTTCACATTGTTTCGCAGAATCGCTTTTGTGCAGAAAACAGTAACACTTGTTCAGAATGAAAGAAAGCACAGAGCCCCAGATTCTATGTTGTCCTGGAGAGCTTGCAGAGCACTGGGGAAAGGCAGGCAGAGATTTCCTTCCTAGCACCTTCTCTGTGCCTGGGAAGCAGAAGTGTTCACATTGCTTCGCAGAATCGCTTTTGTGCAGAAAACAGTAACACTTGTTCAGAAGGAAAGAAAGCACAGAGCCCCAGATTTTATGTTGTCCTGGAGAGCTTGCAGAGCACTGGGGAAAGGCAGGCAGAGAATTCCCTGATAGTACCTTCTCTGTGCCTGTTCACATTGCTTCGCAGAATCGCTTTTGTGCAGAAAACAGTAACACTTGTTCAGAAGGAAAGAAAGCACAGAGCCCCAGATTCTATGTTGTCCTGGAGAGCTTGCAGAGCACTGGGGAAAGGCAGGCAGAGAATTCCCTGCTAGCACCTTCTCTGTGCCTGGGAAGCAGAAGTGTTCACATTGCTTCGCAGAATCGCTTTTGTGCAGAAAACAGTAACACTTGTTCAGAATGAAAGAAAGCACAGAGCCCCATATTTGCTGTTGTCCTGGAGAGTTTGCAGAGCACTGGGGAAAGGCAGGCAGAGAATTCCCTGCTAGCACCTTCTCTGTGCCTGGGAACCAGAAGTGTTCACATCGGCTCGCAGAATCGCTTTTGTGCAGAAAACACTAACACTTGTTCAGAACGAAAGAAAGCACAGAGCCCCAGATTCTATGTTGTCCTGGAGAGCTTGCAGAGCACTGGGGAAAGGCAGGCAAAGAATTCCCTGATAGCACCTTCTCTGTGCCTGTTCACATTGCTTCGCAGAATCGCTTTTGTGCAGAAAACAGTAACACTTGTTCAGAAGGAAAGAAAGCACAGAGCCCCAGATTCTATGTTGTCCTGGAGAGCTTGCAGAGCACTGGGGAAAGGCAGGCAGAGAATTCCCTGCTAGCACCTTCTCTGTGCCTGGGAAGCAGAAGTGTTCACATTGCTTCGCAGAATCGCTTTTGTGCAGAAAACAGTAACACTTGTTCAGAAGGAAAGAAAGCACAGAGCCCCAGATTTTATGTTGTCCTGGAGAGCTTGCAGAGCACTGGGGAAAGGCAGGCAGAGAATTCCCTGCTAGCACCTTCTCTGTGCCTGGGAAGCAGAAGTGTTCACATTGCTTCGCAAGAATCGCTTTTGTGCAGAAAACAGTAACAGTTGTTCAGAACGAAAGAAAGCACAGAGCCCCAGATTTGCTGTTGTCCTGGAGAGCTTGCAGAGCACTGGGGAAAGGCAGGCAGAGAATTCCCTGATAGCACCTTCTCTGTGCCTGTTCACATTGTTTCGCAGAATCGCTTTTGTGCAGAAAACAGTAACACTTGTTCAGAACGAAAGAAAGCACAGAGCCCCAGATTCTATGTTGTCCTGGAGAGCTTGCAGAGCACTGGGGAAAGGCAGGCAGAGATTTCCTTCCTAGCACCTTCTCTGTGCCTGGGAAGCAGAAGTGTTCACATTGCTTCGCAGAATCGCTTTTGTGCAGAAAACAGTAACACTTGTTCAGAAGGAAAGAAAGCACAGAGCCCCAGATTTTATGTTGTCCTGGAGAGCTTGCAGAGCACTGGGGAAAGGCAGGCAGAGAATTCCCTGCTAGCACCTTCTCTGTGCCTGGGAAGCAGAAGTGTTCACATTGCTTCGCAGAATCTCTTTTGTGCAGAAAACAGTAACACTTGTTCAGAATGAAAGAAAGCACAGAGCCCCAGATTCTATGTTGTCCTGGAGAGCTTGCAGAGCACTGGGGAAAGGCAGGCAGAGAATTCCCTGCTAGCACCTTCTATGTGCCTGGGAAGCAGAAGTGTTCACATTGCCTCACAGAAGCGCTTTTGTGCAGAAAACACTAACACTTGTTCAGAACGAAAGAAAGCACAGAGCCCCAGATTTTATGTTGTCCTAGAGAGCTTGCAGAGCACTGGGGAAAGGTAGGCAGAGAATTCCCTGCTAGCACCTTCTCTGTGCCTGGGAAGCAGAAGTGTTCACATTGCTTCGCAGAATCGCTTTTGTGCAGAAAACAGTAACACTTGTTCAGAATGAAAGAAAGCACAGAGCCCCAGATTCTATGTTGTCCTGGAGAGCTTGCAGAGCACTGGGGAAAGGCAGGCAGAGAATTCCCTGCTAGCACCTTCTATGTGCCTGGGAAGCAGAAGTGTTCACATTGCCTCACAGAAGCGCTTTTGTGCAGAAAACACTAACACTTGTTCAGAACGAAAGAAAGCACAGAGCCCCAGATTTTATGTTGTCCTAGAGAGCTTGCAGAGCACTGGGGAAAGGCAGGCAGAGAATTCCCTGCTAGCACCTTCTCTGTGCCTGGGAAGCAGAAGTGTTCACATTGCTTCGCAGAATCGCTTTTGTGCAGAAAACAGTAACACTTGTTCAGAAGGAAAGAAAGCACAGAGCCCCAGATTTTATGTTGTCCTGGAGAGCTTGCAGAGCACTGGGGAAAGGCAGGCAGAGAATTCCCTGCTAGCACCTTCTCTGTGCCTGGGAAGCAGAAGTGTTCACATTGCTTCGCAAGAATCGGTTTTGTGCAGAAAACAGTAACAGTTGTTCAGAACGAAAGAAAGCACAGAGCCCCAGATTTGCTGTTGTCCTGGAGAGCTTGCAGAGCACTGGGGAAAGGCAGGCAGAGAATTCCCTGATAGCACCTTCTCTGTGCCTGTTCACATTGCTTCGCAGAATCGCTTTTGTGCAGAAAACAGTAACACTTGTTCAGAACGAAAGAAAGCACAGAGCCCCAGATTCTATGTTGTCCTGGAGAGCTTGCAGAGCACTGGGGAAAGGCAGGCAGAGATTTCCTTCCTAGCACCTTCTCTGTGCCTGGGAAGCAGAAGTGTTCACATTGCTTCGCAGAATCGCTTTTGTGCAGAAAACAGTAACACTTGTTCAGAAGGAAAGAAAGCACAGAGCCCCAGATTTTATGTTGTCCTGGAGAGCTTGCAGAGCACTGGGGAAAGGCAGGCAGAGAATTCCCTGCTAGCACCTTCTCTGTGCCTGGGAAGCAGAAGTGTTCACATTGCTTCGCAGAATCGCTTTTGTGCAGAAAACAGTAACACTTGTTCAGAAGGAAAGAAAGCACAGAGCCCCAGATTTTATGTTGTCCTGGAGAGCTTGCAGAGCACTGGGGAAAGGCAGGCAGAGAATTCCTTGCTAGCACCTTCTCTGTGCCTGGGAAGCAGAAGTGTTCACATTGCTTCGCAGAATCGCTTTTGTGCCGAAAACACTAACACTTGTTCAGAAGGAAAGAAAGCACAGAGCCCCAGATTTTATGTTGTCCTGGAGAACTTGCAGAGCATTGGGGAAAGGCAGGCAGAGAATTCCCTGCTAGCACCTTCTCTGTGCCTGGGAAGCAGAAGTGTTCACATTGCTTCGCAGAATCGCTTTTGTGCAGAAAACAGTAACACTTGTTCAGAAGGAAAGAAAGCACAGAGCCCCAGATTTTATGTTGTCCTGGAGAGCTTGCAGAGCACTGGGGAAAGGCAGGCAGAGAATTCCCTGCTAGCACCTTCTCTGTGCCTGGGAAGCAGAAGTGTTCACATTGCTTCGCAGAATCTCTTTTGTGCAGAAAACAGTAACACTTGTTCAGAATGAAAGAAAGCACAGAGCCCCAGATTCTATGTTGTCCTGGAGAGCTTGCAGAGCACTGGGGAAAGGCAGGCAGAGAATTCCCTGCTAGCACCTTCTATGTGCCTGGGAAGCAGAAGTGTTCACATTGCCTCACAGAAGCGCTTTTGTGCAGAAAACACTAACACTTGTTCAGAACGAAAGAAAGCACAGAGCCCCAGATTTTATGTTGTCCTAGAGAGCTTGCAGAGCACTGGGGAAAGGTAGGCAGAGAATTCCCTGCTAGCACCTTCTCTGTGCCTGGGAAGCAGAAGTGTTCACATTGCTTCGCAGAATCGCTTTTGTGCAGAAAACAGTAACACTTGTTCAGAATGAAAGAAAGCACAGAGCCCCAGATTCTATGTTGTCCTGGAGAGCTTGCAGAGCACTGGGGAAAGGCAGGCAGAGAATTCCCTGCTAGCACCTTCTATGTGCCTGGGAAGCAGAAGTGTTCACATTGCCTCACAGAAGCGCTTTTGTGCAGAAAACACTAACACTTGTTCAGAACGAAAGAAAGCACAGAGCCCCAGATTTTATGTTGTCCTAGAGAGCTTGCAGAGCACTGGGGAAAGGCAGGCAGAGAATTCCCTGCTAGCACCTTCTCTGTGCCTGGGAAGCAGAAGTGTTCACATTGCTTCGCAGAATCGCTTTTGTGCAGAAAACAGTAACACTTGTTCAGAAGGAAAGAAAGCACAGAGCCCCAGATTTTATGTTGTCCTGGAGAGCTTGCAGAGCACTGGGGAAAGGCAGGCAGAGAATTCCCTGCTAGCACCTTCTCTGTGCCTGGGAAGCAGAAGTGTTCACATTGCTTCGCAAGAATCGGTTTTGTGCAGAAAACAGTAACAGTTGTTCAGAACGAAAGAAAGCACAGAGCCCCAGATTTGCTGTTGTCCTGGAGAGCTTGCAGAGCACTGGGGAAAGGCAGGCAGAGAATTCCCTGATAGCACCTTCTCTGTGCCTGTTCACATTGCTTCGCAGAATCGCTTTTGTGCAGAAAACAGTAACACTTGTTCAGAACGAAAGAAAGCACAGAGCCCCAGATTCTATGTTGTCCTGGAGAGCTTGCAGAGCACTGGGGAAAGGCAGGCAGAGATTTCCTTCCTAGCACCTTCTCTGTGCCTGGGAAGCAGAAGTGTTCACATTGCTTCGCAGAATCGCTTTTGTGCAGAAAACAGTAACACTTGTTCAGAAGGAAAGAAAGCACAGAGCCCCAGATTTTATGTTGTCCTGGAGAGCTTGCAGAGCACTGGGGAAAGGCAGGCAGAGAATTCCCTGCTAGCACCTTCTCTGTGCCTGGGAAGCAGAAGTGTTCACATTGCTTCGCAGAATCGCTTTTGTGCAGAAAACAGTAACACTTGTTCAGAAGGAAAGAAAGCACAGAGCCCCAGATTTTATGTTGTCCTGGAGAGCTTGCAGAGCACTGGGGAAAGGCAGGCAGAGAATTCCTTGCTAGCACCTTCTCTGTGCCTGGGAAGCAGAAGTGTTCACATTGCTTCGCAGAATCGCTTTTGTGCCGAAAACACTAACACTTGTTCAGAAGGAAAGAAAGCACAGAGCCCCAGATTTTATGTTGTCCTGGAGAACTTGCAGAGCATTGGGGAAAGGCAGGCAGAGAATTCCCTGCTAGCACCTTCTCTGTGCCTGGGCAGCAGAAGTGTTCACATTGCTTCGCAGAATCGCTTTTGTGCAGAAAACAGTAACACTTGTTCAGAAGGAAAGAAAGCACAGAGCCCCAGATTTTATGTTGTCCTGGAGAGCTTGCAGAGCACTGGGGAAAGGCAGGCAGAGAATTCCTTGCTAGCACCTTCTCTGTGCCTGGGAAGCAGAAGTGTTCACATTGCTTCGCAGAATCGCTTTTGTGCAGAAAACAGTAACACTTGTTCAGAAGGAAAGAAAGCACAGAGCCCCAGATTTTATGTTGTCCTGGAGAGCTTGCAGAGCACTGGGGAAAGGCAGGCAGAGAATTCCCTGCTAGCACCTTCTCTGTGCCTGTTCACATTGCTTCGCAGAATCGCTTTTGTGCAGAAAACAGTAACACTTGTTCAGAACGAAAGAAAGCACAGAGCCCCAGATTCTATGTTGTCCTGGAGAGCTTGCAGAGCACTGGGGAAAGGCAGGCAGAGATTTCCCTGCTAGCACCTTCTCTGTGCCTGGGAAGCAGAAGTGTTCACATTGCTTCGCAGAATCGCTTTTGTGCAGAAAACAGTAACACTTGTTCAGAAGGAAAGAAAGCACAGAGCCCCAGATTTTATGTTGTCCTGGAGAGCTTGCAGAGCACTGGGGAAAGGCAGGCAGAGAATTCCCTGCTAGCACGTTCTCTGTGCCTGGGAAGCAGAAGTGTTCACATTGCTTCGCAAGAATCGCTTTTGTGCAGAAAACAGTAACAGTTGTTCAGAACGAAAGAAAGCACAGAGCCCCAGATTCTATGTTGTCCTGGAGAGCTTGCAGAGCACTGGGGAAAGGCAGGCAGAGAATTCCCTGATAGCACCTTCTCTGTGCCTGTTCACATTGTTTCGCAGAATCGCTTTTGTGCAGAAAACAGTAACACTTGTTCAGAACGAAAGAAAGCACAGAGCCCCAGATTCTATGTTGTCCTGGAGAGCTTGCAGAGCACTGGGGAAAGGCAGGCAGAGATTTCCTTCCTAGCACCTTCTCTGTGCCTGGGAAGCAGAAGTGTTCACATTGCTTCGCAGAATCGCTTTTGTGCAGAAAACAGTAACACTTGTTCAGAAGGAAAGAAAGCACAGAGCCCCAGATTTTATGTTGTCCTGGAGAGCTTGCAGAGCACTGGGGAAAGGCAGGCAGAGAATTCCCTGCTAGCACCTTCTCTGTGCCTGGGAAGCAGAAGTGTTCACATTGCTTCGCAGAATCGCTTTTGTGCAGAAAACACTAACACTTGTTCAGAACGAAAGAAAGCACAGAGCCCCAGATTCAATGTTGTCCTGGAGAGCTTGCAGAGCACTGGGGAAAGGCAGGCAGAGAATTCCTTGCTAGCACCTTCTCTGTGCCTGGGAAGCAGAAGTGTTCACATTGCTTCGCAGAATCGCTTTTGTGCAGAAAACAGTAACACTTGTTCAGAATGAAAGAAAGCACAGAGCCCCAGATTTGCTGTTGTCCTGGAGAGCTTGCAGAGCACTGGGGAAAGGCAGGCAGAGAATTCCCTGCTAGCACCTTCTATGTGCCTGGGAAGCAGAAGTGTTCACATTGCTTCGCAGAATCGCTTTTGTGCAGAAAACAGTAACACTTGTTCAGAACGAAAGAAAGCACAGAGCCCCAGATTTTATGTTGTCCTGGAGAGCTTGCAGAGCACTGGGGAAAGGCAGGCAGAGAATTCCCTGCTAGCACCTTCTCTGTGCCTGGGAAGCAGAAGTGTTCACATTGCTTCGCAGAATCGCTTTTGTGCAGAAAACAGTAACACTTGTTCAGAATGAAAGAAAGCACAGAGCCCCAGATTTTATGTTGTCCTGGAGAGCTTGCAGAGCACTGGGGAAAGGCAGGCAGAGAATTCCCTGATAGCACCTTCTCTGTGCCTGTTCACATTGCTTCGCAGAATCGCTTTTGTGCAGAAAACACTAACACTTGTTGAGAAGGAAAGAAAGCACAGAGCCCCAGATTTTATGTTGTCCTGGAGAGCTTGCAGAGCACTGGGGAAAGGCAGGCAGAGAATTCCTTGCTAGCACCTTCTCTGTGCCTGGGAAGCAGAAGTGTTCACATTGCTTCGCAGAATCGCTTTTGTGCAGAAAACAGTAACACTTGTTCAGAAGGAAAGAAAGCACAGAGCCCCAGATTTTATGTTGTCCTGGAGAGCTTGCAGAGCACTGGGGAAAGGCAGGCAGAGAATTCCCTGCTAGCACCTTCTCTGTGCCTGTTCACATTGCTTCGCAGAATCGCTTTTGTGCAGAAAACAGTAACAGTTGTTCAGAACGAAAGAAAGCACAGAGCCCCAGATTCTATGTTGTCCTGGAGAGCTTGCAGAGCACTGGGGAAAGGCAGGCAGAGAATTCCCTGCTAGCACCTTCTCTGTGCCTGGGAAGCAGAAGTGTTCACATTGCTTCGCAGAATCGCTTTTGTGCAGAAAACATAACACTTGTTCAGAAGGAAAGAAAGCACAGAGCCCCAGATTTTATGTTGTCCTGGAGAGCTTGCAGAGCACTGGGGAAAGGCAGGCAGAGAATTCCCTGCTAGCACCTTCTCTGTGCCTGGGAAGCAGAAGTGTTCACATTGCTTCGCAAGAATCGGTTTTGTGCAGAAAACAGTAACAGTTGTTCAGAACGAAAGAAAGCACAGAGCCCCAGATTTGCTGTTGTCCTGGAGAGCTTGCAGAGCACTGGGGAAAGGCAGGCAGAGAATTCCTTGCTAGCACCATCTCTGTGCCTGGGAAGCAGTAGTGTTTACATTGCTTCACAGAATCGCTTTTGTGCAGAAAACAGCAACACTTGTTCAGAACGAAAGAAAGCACAGAGCCCCAGATTCTATGTTGTCCTGGAGAGCTTGCAGAGCACTGGGGAAAGGCAGGCAGAGAATTCCCTGCTAGCACCTTCTCTGTGCCTGGGAAGCAGAAGTGTTCACATTGCTTCGCAGAATCGCTTTTGTGCAGAAAACACTAACACTTGTTCAGAACGAAAGAAAGCACAGAGCCCCAGATTTTATGTTGTCCTGGAGAGCTTGCAGAGCACTGGGGAAAGGCAGGCAGAGAATTCCTTGCTAGCACCTTCTCTGTGCCTGGGAAGCAGAAGTGTTCACATTGCTTCGCAGAATCGCTTTTGTGCAGAAAACAGTAACACTTGTTCAGAACGAAAGAAAGCACAGAGCCCCAGATTCTATGTTGTCCTGGAGAGCTTGCAGAGCACTGGGGAAAGGCAGGCAGAGTATTCCCTGCTAGCACCTTCTAAGTGCCTGGGAAGCAGAAGTGTTCACATTGCTTCGCAGAATCGCTTTTGTGCAGAAAACAGTAACACTTGTTCAGAACGAAAGAAAGCACAGAGCCCCAGATTTTATGTTGTCCTGGAGAGCTTGCAGAGCACTGGGGAAAGGCAGGCAAAGAATTCCCTGCTAGCACCTTCTCTGTGCCTGGGAAGCAGAAGTGTTCACATTGCTTCTCAGAATCGCTTTTGTGCAGAAAACAGTAACACTTGTTCAGAATGAAAGAAAGCACAGAGCCCCAGATTTGCTGTTGTCCTGGAGAGCTTGCAGAGCACTGGGGAAAGGCAGGCAGAGAATTCCCTGCTAGCACCTTCTCTGTGCCTGGGAAGCAGAGTGTTCACATTGCTTCGCAGAATCGCTTTTGTGCAGAAAACACTAACACTTGTTCAGAACGAAAGAAAGCACGGAGCCCCAGATTTGCTGTTGTCCTGGAGAGCTTGCAGAGCACTGGGGAAAGGCAGGCAGAGAATTCCCTGCTAGCACCTTCTCTGTGCCTGGGAAGCATGGTGTTCATATTGCTTCTCAGAATCGCTTTTATGCAGAAAACAGTAACACTTGTTCAGAACGAAAGAAAGCACAGAGCCCCAGATTCTATGTTGTCCTGGAGAGCTTGCAGAGCACTGGGGAAAGGCAGGCAAAGAATTCCCTGCTAGCACCTTCTCTGTGCCTGGGAAGCAGAAGTGTTCACATTGCTTCGCAGAATCGCTTTTGTGCAGAAAACACTAACACTTGTTCAGAACGAAAGAAAGCACAGAGCCCCAGATTCTATGTTGTCCTGGAGAGCTTGCAGAGCACTGGGGAAAGGCAGGCAGAGAATTCCCTGCTAGCACCTTCTCTGTGCCTGGGAAGCAGAAGTGTTCACATTGCTTCGCAGAATCGCTTTTGTGCAGAAAACAGTAACACTTGTTCAGAATGAAAGAAAGCACAGAGCCCCAGATTCTATGTTGTCCTGGAGAGCTTGCAGAGCACTGGGGAAAGGCAGGCAGAGAATTCCCTGCTAGCACCTTCTATGTGCCTGGGAAGCAGAAGTGTTCACATTGCTTCGCAGAATCGCTTTTGTGCAGAAAACACTAACACTTGTTCAGAAGGAAAGAAAGCACAGAGCCCCAGATTTTATGTTGTCCTGGAGAGCTTGCAGAGCACTGGGGAAAGGCAGGCAGAGAATTCCCTGATAGCACCTTCTCTGTGCCTGTTCACATTGTTTCGCAGAATCGCTTTTGTGCAGAAAACAGTAACACTTGTTCAGAAGGAAAGAAAGCACAGAGCCCCAGATTTTATGTTGTCCTGGAGAGCTTGCAGAGCAGTGGGGAAAGGCAGGCAGAGAATTCCCTGCTAGCACCTTCTCTGTGCCTGGGAAGCAGAAGTGTTCACATTGCTTCGCAAGAATCGCCTTTGTGCAGAAAACAGTAACAGTTGTTCAGAACGAAAGAAAGCACAGAGCCCCAGATTTGCTGTTGTCCTGGAGAGCTTGCAGAACACTGGGGAAAGGCAGGCAGAGAATTCCCTGATAGCACCTTCTCTGTGCCTGTTCACATTGTTTCGCAGAATCGCTTTTGTGCAGAAAACAGTAACACTTGTTCAGAACGAAAGAAAGCACAGAGCCCCAGATTCTATGTTGTCCTGGAGAGCTTGCAGAGCACTGGGGAAAGGCAGGCAGAGATTTCCTTCCTAGCACCTTCTCTGTGCCTGGGAAGCAGAAGTGTTCACATTGCTTCGCAGAATCGCTTTTGTGCAGAAAACAGTAACACTTGTTCAGAAGGAAAGAAAGCACAGAGCCCCAGATTTTATGTTGTCCTGGAGAGCTTGCAGAGCACTGGGGAAAGGCAGGCAGAGAATTCCCTGCTAGCACCTTCTCTGTGCCTGGGAAGCAGAAGTGTTCACATTGCTTCGCAAGAATCGCTTTTGTGCAGAAAACAGTAACAGTTGTTCAGAACGAAAGAAAGCACAGAGCCCCAGATTTGCTGTTGTCCTGGAGAGCTTGCAGAGCACTGGGGAAAGGCAGGCAGAGAATTCCCTGATAGCACCTTCTCTGTGCCTGTTCACATTGTTTCGCAGAATCGCTTTTGTGCAGGAAACAGTAACACTTGTTCAGAAGGAAAGAAAGCACAGAGCCCCAGATTCTATGTTGTCCTGGAGAGCTTGCAGAGCACTGGGGAAAGGCAGGCAGAGATTTCCTTCCTAGCACCTTCTCTGTGCCTGGGAAGCAGAAGTGTTCACATTGCTTCGCAGAATCGCTTTTGTGCAGAAAACAGTAACACTTGTTCAGAAGGAAAGAAAGCACAGAGCCCCAGATTCTATGTTGTCCTGGAGAGCTTGCAGAGCACTGGGGAAAGGCAGGCAGAGAATTCCCTGCTAGCACCTTCTATGTGCCTGGGAAGCAGAAGTGTTCACATTGCCTCACAGAAGCGCTTTTGTGCAGAAAACACTAACACTTGTTCAGAACGAAAGAAAGCACAGAGCCCCAGATTTTATGTTGTCCTAGAGAGCTTGCAGAGCACTGGGGAAAGGCAGGCAGAGAATTCCCTGCTAGCACCTTCTCTGTGCCTGGGAAGCAGAAGTGTTCACATTGCTTCGCAGAATCGCTTTTGTGCAGAAAACAGTAACACTTGTTCAGAAGGAAAGAAAGCACAGAGCCCCAGATTCTATGTTGTCCTGGAGAGCTTGCAGAGCACTGGGGAAAGGCAGGCAGAGAATTCCCTGCTAGCACCTTCTATGTGCCTGGGAAGCAGAAGTGTTCACATTGCCTCACAGAAGCGCTTTTGTGCAGAAAACACTAACACTTGTTCAGAACGAAAGAAAGCACAGAGCCCCAGATTTTATGTTGTCCTAGAGAGCTTGCAGAGCACTGGGGAAAGGCAGGCAGAGAATTCCCTGCTAGCACCTTCTCTGTGCCTGGGAAGCAGAAGTGTTCACATTGCTTCGCAGAATCGCTTTTGTGCAGAAAACAGTAACACTTGTTCAGAAGGAAAGAAAGCACAGAGCCCCAGATTTTATGTTGTCCTGGAGAGCTTGCAGAGCACTGGGGAAAGGCAGGCAAAGAATTCCCTGATAGCACCTTCTCTGTGCCTGTTCACATTGCTTCGCAGAATCGCTTTTGTGCAGAAAACAGTAACACTTGTTCAGAAGGAAAGAAAGCACAGAGCCCCAGATTCTATGTTGTCCTGGAGAGCTTGCAGAGCACTGGGGAAAGGCAGGCAGAGAATTCCCTGCTAGCACCTTCTCTGTGCCTGGGAAGCAGAAGTGTTCACATTGCTTCGCAGAATCGCTTTTGTGCAGAAAACAGTAACACTTGTTCAGAAGGAAAGAAAGCACAGAGCCCCAGATTTTATGTTGTCCTGGAGAGCTTGCAGAGCACTGGGGAAAGGCAGGCAGAGAATTCCCTGCTAGCACCTTCTCTGTGCCTGGGAAGCAGAAGTGTTCACATTGCTTCGCAAGAATCGCTTTTGTGCAGAAAACAGTAACAGTTGTTCAGAACGAAAGAAAGCACAGAGCCCCAGATTCTATGTTGTCCTGGAGAGCTTGCAGAGCACTGGGGAAAGGCAGGCAGAGAATTCCCTGATAGCACCTTCTCTGTGCCTGTTCACATTGTTTCGCAGAATCGCTTTTGTGCAGAAAACAGTAACACTTGTTCAGAACGAAAGAAAGCACAGAGCCCCAGATTCTATGTTGTCCTGGAGAGCTTGCAGAGCACTGGGGAAAGGCAGGCAGAGATTTCCTTCCTAGCACCTTCTCTGTGCCTGGGAAGCAGAAGTGTTCTCATTGCTTCGCAGAATCGCTTTTGTGCAGAAAACAGTAACACTTGTTCAGAAGGAAAGAAAGCACAGAGCCCCAGATTTTATGTTGTCCTGGAGAGCTTGCAGAGCACTGGGGAAAGGCAGGCAGAGAATTCCCTGCTAGCACCTTCTCTGTGCCTGGGAAGCAGAAGTGTTCACATTGCTTCGCAAGAATCGCTTTTGTGCAGAAAACAGTAACAGTTGTTCAGAACGAAAGAAAGCACAGAGCCCCAGATTTGCTGTTGTCCTGGAGAGCTTGCAGAGCACTGGGGAAAGGCAGGCAGAGAATTCCCTGATAGCACCTTCTCTGTGCCTGTTCACATTGTTTCGCAGAATCGCTTTTGTGCAGAAAACAGTAACACTTGTTCAGAACGAAAGAAAGCACAGAGCCCCAGATTCTATGTTGTCCTGGAGAGCTTGCAGAGCACTGGGGAAAGGCAGGCAGAGATTTCCTTCCTAGCACCTTCTCTGTGCCTGGGAAGCAGAAGTGTTCACATTGCTTCGCAGAATCGCTTTTGTGCAGAAAACAGTAACACTTGTTCAGAAGGAAAGAAAGCACAGAGCCCCAGATTCTATGTTGTCCTGGAGAGCTTGCAGAGCACTGGGGAAAGGCAGGCAGAGAATTCCCTGCTAGCACCTTCTATGTGCCTGGGAAGCAGAAGTGTTCACATTGCCTCACAGAAGCGCTTTTGTGCAGAAAACACTAACACTTGTTCAGAACGAAAGAAAGCACAGAGCCCCAGATTTTATGTTGTCCTAGAGAGCTTGCAGAGCACTGGGGAAAGGCAGGCAGAGAATTCCCTGCTAGCACCTTCTCTGTGCCTGGGAAGCAGAAGTGTTCACATTGCTTCGCAGAATCGCTTTTGTGCAGAAAACAGTAACACTTGTTCAGAATGAAAGAAAGCACAGAGCCCCAGATTCTATGTTGTCCTGGAGAGCTTGCAGAGCACTGGGGAAAGGCAGGCAGAGAATTCCCTGCTAGCACCTTCTATGTGCCTGGGAAGCAGAAGTGTTCACATTGCCTCACAGAAGCGCTTTTGTGCAGAAAACAGCAACACTTGTTCAGAACGAAAGAAAGCACAGAGCCCCAGATTTTATGTTGTCCTAGAGAGCTTGCAGAGCACTGGGGAAAGGCAGGCAGAGAATTCCCTGCTAGCACCTTCTCTGTGCCTGGGAAGCAGAAGTGTTCACATTGCCTCACAGAAGCGCTTTTGTGCAGAAAACAGTAACACTTGTTCAGAAGGAAAGAAAGCACAGAGCCCCAGATTCTATGTTGTCCTGGAGAGCTTGCAGAGCACTGGGGAAAGGCAGGCAGAGAATTCCCTGCTAGCACCTTCTCTGTGCCTGGGAAGCAGAAGTGTTCACATTGCTTCGCAGAATCGCTTTTGTGCAGAAAACAGTAACACTTGTTCAGAAGGAAAGAAAGCACAGAGCCCCAGATTTTATGTTGTCCTGGAGAGCTTGCAGAGCAGTGGGGAAAGGCAGGCAGAGAATTCCCTGCTAGCACCTTCTCTGTGCCTGGGAAGCAGAAGTGTTCACATTGCTTCGCAAGAATCGCTTTTGTGCAGAAAACAGTAACACTTGTTCAGAAGGAAAGAAAGCACAGAGCCCCAGATTTGCTGTTGTCCTGGAGAGCTTGCAGAGCACTGGGGAAAGGCAGGCAGAGAATTCCCTGATAGCACCTTCTCTGTGCCTGTTCACATTGTTTCGCAGAATCGCTTTTGTGCAGAAAACAGTAACACTTGTTCAGAACGAAAGAAAGCACAGAGCCCCAGATTCTATGTTGTCCTGGAGAGCTTGCAGAGCACTGGGGAAAGGCAGGCAGAGATTTCCTTCCTAGCACCTTCTCTGTGCCTGGGAAGCAGAAGTGTTCACATTGCTTCGCAGAATCGCTTTTGTGCAGAAAACAGTAACACTTGTTCAGAATAAAAGAAAGCACAGAGCCCCAGATTCTATGTTGTCCTGGAGAGCTTGCAGAGCACTGGGGAAAGGCAGGCAGAGAATTCCCTGCTAGCACCTTCTATGTGCCTGGGAAGCAGAAGTGTTCACATTGCTTCGCAGAATCGCTTTTGTGCAGAAAACAGTAACACTTGTTCAGAATGAAAGAAAGCACAGAGCCCCAGATTCTATGTTGTCCTGGAGAGCTTGCAGAGCACTGGGGAAAGGCAGGCAGAGAATTCCCTGCTAGCACCTTCTATGTGCCTGGGAAGCAGAAGTGTTCACATTGCCTCACAGAAGCGCTTTTGTGCAGAAAACACTAACACTTGTTCAGAACGAAAGAAAGCACAGAGCCCCAGATTTTATGTTGTCCTAGAGAGCTTGCAGAGCACTGGGGAAAGGCAGGCAGAGAATTCCCTGCTAGCACCTTCTCTGTGCCTGGGAAGCAGAAGTGTTCACATTGCTTCGCAGAATCGCTTTTGTGCAGAAAACAGTAACACTTGTTCAGAATGAAAGAAATCACAGAGCCCCAGATTCTATGTTGTCCTGGAGAGCTTGCAGAGCACTGGGGAAAGGCAGGCAGAGAATTCCCTGCTAGCACCTTCTATGTGCCTGGGAAGCAGAAGTGTTCACATTGCCTCACAGAAGCGCTTTTGTGCAGAAAACACTAACACTTGTTCAGAACGAAAGAAAGCACAGAGCCCCAGATTTTATGTTGTCCTAGAGAGCTTGCAGAGCACTGGGGAAAGGCAGGCAGAGAATTCCCTGCTAGCACCTTCTCTGTGCCTGGGAAGCAGAAGTGTTCACATTGCTTCGCAGAATCGCTTTTGTGCAGAAAACAGTAACACTTGTTCAGAAGGAAAGAAAGCACAGAGCCCCAGATTTTATGTTGTCCTGGAGAGCTTGCAGAGCACTGGGGAAAGGCAGGCAGAGAATTCCCTGCTAGCACCTTCTCTGTGCCTGGGAAGCAGAAGTGTTCACATTGCTTCGCAAGAATCGGTTTTGTGCAGAAAACAGTAACAGTTGTTCAGAACGAAAGAAAGCACAGAGCCCCAGATTCTATGTTGTCCTGGAGAGCTTGCAGAGCACTGGGGAAAGGCAGGCAGAGAATTCCTTGCTAGCACCTTCTCTGTGCCTGGGAAGCAGAAGTGTTCACATTGCTTCGCAGAATCGCTTTTGTGCAGAAAACACTAACACTTGTTCAGAAGGAAAGAAAGCACAGAGCCCCAGATTCTATGTTGTCCTGGAGAGCTTGCAGAGCACTGGGGAAAGGCAGGCAGAGAATTCCCTGCTAGCACCTTCTCTGTGCCTGTTCACATTGCTTCGCAGAATCGCTTTTGTGCAGAAAACAGTAACACTTGTTCAGAACGAAAGAAAGCACAGAGCCCCAGATTCTATGTTGTCCTGGAGAGCTTGCAGAGCACTGGGGAAAGGCAGGCAGAGATTTCCCTGCTAGCACCTTCTCTGTGCCTGGGAAGCAGAAGTGTTCACATTGCTTCGCAGAATCGCTTTTGTGCAGAAAACAGTAACACTTGTTCAGAAGGAAAGAAAGCACAGAGCCCCAGATTTTATGTTGTCCTGGAGAGCTTGCAGAGCACTGGGGAAAGGCAGGCAGAGAATTCCCTGCTAGCACCTTCTCTGTGCCTGGGAAGCAGAAGTGTTCACATTGCTTCGCAAGAATCGGTTTTGTGCAGAAAACAGTAACACTTGTTCAGAACGAAAGAAAGCACAGAGCCCCAGATTCTATGTTGTCCTGGAGAGCTTGCAGAGCACTGGGGAAAGGCAGGCAGAGAATTCCCTGATAGCACCTTCTCTGTGCCTGTTCACATTGTTTCGCAGAATCGCTTTTGTGCAGAAAACAGTAACACTTGTTCAGAACGAAAGAAAGCACAGAGCCCCAGATTCTATGTTGTCCTGGAGAGCTTGCAGAGCACTGGGGAAAGGCAGGCAGAGATTTCCTTCCTAGCACCTTCTCTGTGCCTGGGAAGCAGAAGTGTTCACATTGCTTCGCAGAATCGCTTTTGTGCAGAAAACAGTAACACTTGTTCAGAAGGAAAGAAAGCACAGAGCCCCAGATTTTATGTTGTCCTGGAGAGCTTGCAGAGCACTGGGGAAAGGCAGGCAGAGAATTCCCTGCTAGCACCTTCTCTGTGCCTGGGAAGCAGAAGTGTTCACATTGCTTCGCAGAATCGCTTTTGTGCAGAAAACAGTAACACTTGTTCAGAAGGAAAGAAAGCACAGAGCCCCAGATTTTATGTTGTCCTGGAGAGCTTGCAGAGCACTGGGGAAAGGCAGGCAGAGAATTCCCTGCTAGCACCTTCTCTGTGCCTGGGAAGCAGAAGTGTTCACATTGCTTCGCAGAATCGCTTTTGTGCAGAAAACAGTAACACTTGTTCAGAATGAAAGAAAGCACAGAGCCCCAGATTCTATGTTGTCCTGGAGAGCTTGCAGAGCACTGGGGAAAGGCAGGCAGAGAATTCCCTGCTAGCACCTTCTATGTGCCTGGGAAGCAGAAGTGTTCACATTGCTTCGCA
This sequence comes from Strix aluco, assembly GCF_031877795.1. Lineage (NCBI taxonomy): Eukaryota > Metazoa > Chordata > Aves > Strigiformes > Strigidae > Strix > Strix aluco. The sequence continues at coordinate 740,385 of NC_133945.1, forward strand.
GAATCGCTTTTGTGCAGAAAACAGTAACACTTGTTCAGAACGAAAGAAAGCACAGAGCCCCAGATTTGCTGTTGTCCTGGAGAGCTTGCAGAGCACTGGGGAAAGGCAGGCAGAGAATTCCCTGCTAGCACCTTCTCTGTGCCTGGGAAGCAGAAGTGTTCACATTGCTTCGCAGAATCGCTTTTGTGCAGAAAACAGTAACACTTGTTCAGAATGAAAGAAAGCACAGAGCCCCAGATTTTATGTTGTCCTGGAGAGCTTTCAGAGCACTGGGGAAAGGCAGGCAGAGAATTCCCTGATAGCACCTTCTCTGTGCCTGTTCACATTGCTTCGCAGAATCGCTTTTGTGCAGAAAACACTAACACTTGTTGAGAAGGAAAGAAAGCACAGAGCCCCAGATTTTATGTTGTCCTGGAGAGCTTGCAGAGCACTGGGGAAAGGCAGGCAGAGAATTCCTTGCTAGCACCTTCTCTGTGCCTGGGAAGCAGAAGTGTTCACATTGCTTCGCAAGAATCGCTTTTGTGCAGAAAACAGTAACACTTGTTCAGAAGGAAAGAAAGCACAGAGCCCCAGATTTTATGTTGTCCTGGAGAGCTTGCAGAGCACTGGGGAAAGGCAGGCAGAGAATTCCCTGATAGCACCTTCTCTGTGCCTGTTCACATTGTTTCGCAGAATCGCTTTTGTGCAGAAAACAGTAACACTTGTTCAGAAGGAAAGAAAGCACAGAGCCCCAGATTTTATGTTGTCCTGGAGAGCTTGCAGAGCACTGGAGAAAGGCAGGCAGAGAATTCCCTGCTAGCACCTTCTCTGTGCCTGGGAAGCAGAAGTGTTCACATTGCTTCGCAGAATCGCTTTTGTGCAGAAAACACTAACACTTGTTCAGAAGGAAAGAAAGCACAGAGCCCCAGATTTTATGTTGTCCTGGAGAGCTTGCAGAGCAGTGGGGAAAGGCAGGCAGAGAATTCCCTGATAGCACCTTCTCTGTGCCTGTTCACATTGCTTCGCAGAATCGCTTTTGTGCAGAAAACAGTAACACTTGTTCAGAACGAAAGAAAGCACAGAGCCCCAGATTCTATGTTGTCCTGGAGAGCTTGCAGAGCACTGGGGAAAGGCAGGCAGAGAATTCCCTGCTAGCACCTTCTCTGTGCCTGGGAAGCAGAAGTGTTCACATTGCTTCGCAGAATCGCTTTTGTGCAGAAAACATAACACTTGTTCAGAAGGAAAGAAAGCACAGAGCCCCAGATTTTATGTTGTCCTGGAGAGCTTGCAGAGCACTGGGGAAAGGCAGGCAGAGAATTCCCTGCTAGCACCTTCTCTGTGCCTGGGAAGCAGAAGTGTTCACATTGCTTCGCAAGAATCGGTTTTGTGCAGAAAACAGTAACAGTTGTTCAGAACGAAAGAAAGCACAGAGCCCCAGATTTGCTGTTGTCCTGGAGAGCTTGCAGAGCACTGGGGAAAGGCAGGCAGAGAATTCCCTGATAGCACCTTCTCTGTGCCTGTTCACATTGTTTCGCAGAATCGCTTTTGTGCAGAAAACAGTAACACTTGTTCAGAACGAAAGAAAGCACAGAGCCCCAGATTCTATGTTGTCCTGGAGAGCTTGCAGAGCACTGGGGAAAGGCAGGCAGAGATTTCCTTCCTAGCACCTTCTCTGTGCCTGGGAAGCAGAAGTGTTCACATTGCTTCGCAGAATCGCTTTTGTGCAGAAAACAGTAACACTTGTTCAGAAGGAAAGAAAGCACAGAGCCCCAGATTTTATGTTGTCCTGGAGAGCTTGCAGAGCACTGGGGAAAGGCAGGCAGAGAATTCCCTGATAGTACCTTCTCTGTGCCTGTTCACATTGCTTCGCAGAATCGCTTTTGTGCAGAAAACAGTAACACTTGTTCAGAAGGAAAGAAAGCACAGAGCCCCAGATTTGCTGTTGTCCTGGAGAGCTTGCAGAGCACTGGGGAAAGGCAGGCAGAGAATTCCCTGATAGCACCTTCTCTGTGCCTGGGAAGCAGAGTGTTCACATTGCTTCGCAGAATCGCTTTTGTGCAGAAAACACTAACACTTGTTCAGAATGAAAGAAAGCACAGAGCCCCAGATTCTATGTTGTCCTGGAGAGCTAGCAGAGCACTGGGGAAAGGCAGGCAGAGAATTCCCTGCTAGCACCTTCTCTGTGCCTGGGAAGCAGAAGTGTTCACATTGCTTCGCAGAATCGCTTTTGTGCAGAAAACAGTAACACTTGTTCAGAATGAAAGAAAGCACAGAGCCCCAGATTCTATGTTGTCCTGGAGAGCTTGCAGAGCACTGGGGAAAGGCAGGCAGAGAATTCCCTGCTAGCACCTTCTCTGTGCCTGGGAAGCAGAAGTGTTCACATTGCTTCGCAGAATCGCTTTTGTGCAGAAAACAGTAACACTTGTTCAGAAGGAAAGAAAGCACAGAGCCCCAGATTCTATGTTGTCCTGGAGAGCTTGCAGAGCACTGGGGAAAGGCAGGCAGAGAATTCCCTGCTAGCACCTTCTATGTGCCTGGGAAGCAGAAGTGTTCACATTGCCTCACAGAAGCGCTTTTGTGCAGAAAACACTAACACTTGTTCAGAACGAAAGAAAGCACAGAGCCCCAGATTTTATGTTGTCCTAGAGAGCTTGCAGAGCACTGGGGAAAGGCAGGCAGAGAATTCCCTGCTAGCACCTTCTCTGTGCCTGGGAAGCAGAAGTGTTCACATTGCTTCGCAGAATCGCTTTTGTGCAGAAAACAGTAACACTTGTTCAGAAGGAAAGAAAGCACAGAGCCCCAGATTTTATGTTGTCCTGGAGAGCTTGCAGAGCACTGGGGAAAGGCAGGCAAAGAATTCCCTGATAGCACCTTCTCTGTGCCTGTTCACATTGCTTCGCAGAATCGCTTTTGTGCAGAAAACAGTAACACTTGTTCAGAAGGAAAGAAAGCACAGAGCCCCAGATTCTATGTTGTCCTGGAGAGCTTGCAGAGCACTGGGGAAAGGCAGGCAGAGAATTCCCTGCTAGCACCTTCTCTGTGCCTGGGAAGCAGAAGTGTTCACATTGCTTCGCAGAATCGCTTTTGTGCAGAAAACAGTAACACTTGTTCAGAAGGAAAGAAAGCACAGAGCCCCAGATTTTATGTTGTCCTGGAGAGCTTGCAGAGCACTGGGGAAAGGCAGGCAGAGAATTCCCTGCTAGCACCTTCTCTGTGCCTGGGAAGCAGAAGTGTTCACATTGCTTCGCAAGAATCGCTTTTGTGCAGAAAACAGTAACAGTTGTTCAGAACGAAAGAAAGCACAGAGCCCCAGATTCTATGTTGTCCTGGAGAGCTTGCAGAGCACTGGGGAAAGGCAGGCAGAGAATTCCCTGATAGCACCTTCTCTGTGCCTGTTCACATTGTTTCGCAGAATCGCTTTTGTGCAGAAAACAGTAACACTTGTTCAGAACGAAAGAAAGCACAGAGCCCCAGATTCTATGTTGTCCTGGAGAGCTTGCAGAGCACTGGGGAAAGGCAGGCAGAGATTTCCTTCCTAGCACCTTCTCTGTGCCTGGGAAGCAGAAGTGTTCACATTGCTTCGCAGAATCGCTTTTGTGCAGAAAACAGTAACACTTGTTCAGAAGGAAAGAAAGCACAGAGCCCCAGATTTTATGTTGTCCTGGAGAGCTTGCAGAGCACTGGGGAAAGGCAGGCAGAGAATTCCCTGCTAGCACCTTCTCTGTGCCTGGGAAGCAGAAGTGTTCACATTGCTTCGCAAGAATCGCTTTTGTGCAGAAAACAGTAACAGTTGTTCAGAACGAAAGAAAGCACAGAGCCCCAGATTTGCTGTTGTCCTGGAGAGCTTGCAGAGCACTGGGGAAAGGCAGGCAGAGAATTCCCTGATAGCACCTTCTCTGTGCCTGTTCACATTGTTTCGCAGAATCGCTTTTGTGCAGAAAACAGTAACACTTGTTCAGAACGAAAGAAAGCACAGAGCCCCAGATTCTATGTTGTCCTGGAGAGCTTGCAGAGCACTGGGGAAAGGCAGGCAGAGATTTCCTTCCTAGCACCTTCTCTGTGCCTGGGAAGCAGAAGTGTTCACATTGCTTCGCAGAATCGCTTTTGTGCAGAAAACAGTAACACTTGTTCAGAAGGAAAGAAAGCACAGAGCCCCAGATTCTATGTTGTCCTGGAGAGCTTGCAGAGCACTGGGGAAAGGCAGGCAGAGAATTCCCTGCTAGCACCTTCTATGTGCCTGGGAAGCAGAAGTGTTCACATTGCCTCACAGAAGCGCTTTTGTGCAGAAAACACTAACACTTGTTCAGAACGAAAGAAAGCACAGAGCCCCAGATTTTATGTTGTCCTAGAGAGCTTGCAGAGCACTGGGGAAAGGCAGGCAGAGAATTCCCTGCTAGCACCTTCTCTGTGCCTGGGAAGCAGAAGTGTTCACATTGCTTCGCAGAATCGCTTTTGTGCAGAAAACAGTAACACTTGTTCAGAATGAAAGAAAGCACAGAGCCCCAGATTCTATGTTGTCCTGGAGAGCTTGCAGAGCACTGGGGAAAGGCAGGCAGAGAATTCCCTGCTAGCACCTTCTCTGTGCCTGGGAAGCAGAAGTGTTCACATTGCCTCACAGAAGCGCTTTTGTGCAGAAAACAGCAACACTTGTTCAGAACGAAAGAAAGCACAGAGCCCCAGATTTTATGTTGTCCTAGAGAGCTTGCAGAGCACTGGGGAAAGGCAGGCAGAGAATTCCCTGCTAGCACCTTCTCTGTGCCTGGGAAGCAGAAGTGTTCACATTGCCTCACAGAAGCGCTTTTGTGCAGAAAACAGTAACACTTGTTCAGAAGGAAAGAAAGCACAGAGCCCCAGATTCTATGTTGTCCTGGAGAGCTTGCAGAGCACTGGGGAAAGGCAGGCAGAGAATTCCCTGCTAGCACCTTCTCTGTGCCTGGGAAGCAGAAGTGTTCACATTGCTTCGCAGAATCGCTTTTGTGCAGAAAACAGTAACACTTGTTCAGAAGGAAAGAAAGCACAGAGCCCCAGATTTTATGTTGTCCTGGAGAGCTTGCAGAGCAGTGGGGAAAGGCAGGCAGAGAATTCCCTGCTAGCACCTTCTCTGTGCCTGGGAAGCAGAAGTGTTCACATTGCTTCGCAAGAATCGCTTTTGTGCAGAAAACAGTAACACTTGTTCAGAAGGAAAGAAAGCACAGAGCCCCAGATTTGCTGTTGTCCTGGAGAGCTTGCAGAGCACTGGGGAAAGGCAGGCAGAGAATTCCCTGATAGCACCTTCTCTGTGCCTGTTCACATTGTTTCGCAGAATCGCTTTTGTGCAGAAAACAGTAACACTTGTTCAGAACGAAAGAAAGCACAGAGCCCCAGATTCTATGTTGTCCTGGAGAGCTTGCAGAGCACTGGGGAAAGGCAGGCAGAGATTTCCTTCCTAGCACCTTCTCTGTGCCTGGGAAGCAGAAGTGTTCACATTGCTTCGCAGAATCGCTTTTGTGCAGAAAACAGTAACACTTGTTCAGAATAAAAGAAAGCACAGAGCCCCAGATTCTATGTTGTCCTGGAGAGCTTGCAGAGCACTGGGGAAAGGCAGGCAGAGAATTCCCTGCTAGCACCTTCTATGTGCCTGGGAAGCAGAAGTGTTCACATTGCTTCGCAGAATCGCTTTTGTGCAGAAAACAGTAACACTTGTTCAGAATGAAAGAAAGCACAGAGCCCCAGATTCTATGTTGTCCTGGAGAGCTTGCAGAGCACTGGGGAAAGGCAGGCAGAGAATTCCCTGCTAGCACCTTCTATGTGCCTGGGAAGCAGAAGTGTTCACATTGCCTCACAGAAGCGCTTTTGTGCAGAAAACACTAACACTTGTTCAGAACGAAAGAAAGCACAGAGCCCCAGATTTTATGTTGTCCTAGAGAGCTTGCAGAGCACTGGGGAAAGGCAGGCAGAGAATTCCCTGCTAGCACCTTCTCTGTGCCTGGGAAGCAGAAGTGTTCACATTGCTTCGCAGAATCGCTTTTGTGCAGAAAACAGTAACACTTGTTCAGAATGAAAGAAATCACAGAGCCCCAGATTCTATGTTGTCCTGGAGAGCTTGCAGAGCACTGGGGAAAGGCAGGCAGAGAATTCCCTGCTAGCACCTTCTATGTGCCTGGGAAGCAGAAGTGTTCACATTGCCTCACAGAAGCGCTTTTGTGCAGAAAACACTAACACTTGTTCAGAACGAAAGAAAGCACAGAGCCCCAGATTTTATGTTGTCCTAGAGAGCTTGCAGAGCACTGGGGAAAGGCAGGCAGAGAATTCCCTGCTAGCACCTTCTCTGTGCCTGGGAAGCAGAAGTGTTCACATTGCTTCGCAGAATCGCTTTTGTGCAGAAAACAGTAACACTTGTTCAGAAGGAAAGAAAGCACAGAGCCCCAGATTCTATGTTGTCCTGGAGAGCTTGCAGAGCACTGGGGAAAGGCAGGCAGAGAATTCCCTGCTAGCACCTTCTCTGTGCCTGGGAAGCAGAAGTGTTCACATTGCTTCGCAAGAATCGGTTTTGTGCAGAAAACAGTAACAGTTGTTCAGAACGAAAGAAAGCACAGAGCCCCAGATTCTATGTTGTCCTGGAGAGCTTGCAGAGCACTGGGGAAAGGCAGGCAGAGAATTCCTTGCTAGCACCTTCTCTGTGCCTGGGAAGCAGAAGTGTTCACATTGCTTCGCAGAATCGCTTTTGTGCAGAAAACACTAACACTTGTTCAGAAGGAAAGAAAGCACAGAGCCCCAGATTCTATGTTGTCCTGGAGAGCTTGCAGAGCACTGGGGAAAGGCAGGCAGAGAATTCCCTGCTAGCACCTTCTCTGTGCCTGTTCACATTGCTTCGCAGAATCGCTTTTGTGCAGAAAACAGTAACACTTGTTCAGAACGAAAGAAAGCACAGAGCCCCAGATTCTATGTTGTCCTGGAGAGCTTGCAGAGCACTGGGGAAAGGCAGGCAGAGATTTCCCTGCTAGCACCTTCTCTGTGCCTGGGAAGCAGAAGTGTTCACATTGCTTCGCAGAATCGCTTTTGTGCAGAAAACAGTAACACTTGTTCAGAAGGAAAGAAAGCACAGAGCCCCAGATTTTATGTTGTCCTGGAGAGCTTGCAGAGCACTGGGGAAAGGCAGGCAGAGAATTCCCTGCTAGCACCTTCTCTGTGCCTGGGAAGCAGAAGTGTTCACATTGCTTCGCAAGAATCGCTTTTGTGCTGAAAACAGTAACAGTTGTTCAGAACGAAAGAAAGCACAGAGCCCCAGATTCTATGTTGTCCTGGAGAGCTTGCAGAGCACTGGGGAAAGGCAGGCAGAGAATTCCCTGATAGCACCTTCTCTGTGCCTGTTCACATTGTTTCGCAGAATCGCTTTTGTGCAGAAAACAGTAACACTTGTTCAGAACGAAAGAAAGCACAGAGCCCCAGATTCTATGTTGTCCTGGAGAGCTTGCAGAGCACTGGGGAAAGGCAGGCAGAGATTTCCTTCCTAGCACCTTCTCTGTGCCTGGGAAGCAGAAGTGTTCTCATTGCTTCGCAGAATCGCTTTTGTGCAGAAAACAGTAACACTTGTTCAGAAGGAAAGAAAGCACAGAGCCCCAGATTTTATGTTGTCCTGGAGAGCTTGCAGAGCACTGGGGAAAGGCAGGCAGAGAATTCCCTGCTAGCACCTTCTCTGTGCCTGGGAAGCAGAAGTGTTCACATTGCTTCGCAAGAATCGCTTTTGTGCAGAAAACAGTAACAGTTGTTCAGAACGAAAGAAAGCACAGAGCCCCAGATTTGCTGTTGTCCTGGAGAGCTTGCAGAGCACTGGGGAAAGGCAGGCAGAGAATTCCCTGATAGCACCTTCTCTGTGCCTGTTCACATTGTTTCGCAGAATCGCTTTTGTGCAGAAAACAGTAACACTTGTTCAGAACGAAAGAAAGCACAGAGCCCCAGATTCTATGTTGTCCTGGAGAGCTTGCAGAGCACTGGGGAAAGGCAGGCAGAGATTTCCTTCCTAGCACCTTCTCTGTGCCTGGGAAGCAGAAGTGTTCACATTGCTTCGCAGAATCGCTTTTGTGCAGAAAACAGTAACACTTGTTCAGAAGGAAAGAAAGCACAGAGCCCCAGATTCTATGTTGTCCTGGAGAGCTTGCAGAGCACTGGGGAAAGGCAGGCAGAGAATTCCCTGCTAGCACCTTCTATGTGCCTGGGAAGCAGAAGTGTTCACATTGCCTCACAGAAGCGCTTTTGTGCAGAAAACACTAACACTTGTTCAGAACGAAAGAAAGCACAGAGCCCCAGATTTTATGTTGTCCTAGAGAGCTTGCAGAGCACTGGGGAAAGGCAGGCAGAGAATTCCCTGCTAGCACCTTCTCTGTGCCTGGGAAGCAGAAGTGTTCACATTGCTTCGCAGAATCGCTTTTGTGCAGAAAACAGTAACACTTGTTCAGAATGAAAGAAAGCACAGAGCCCCAGATTCTATGTTGTCCTGGAGAGCTTGCAGAGCACTGGGGAAAGGCAGGCAGAGAATTCCCTGCTAGCACCTTCTATGTGCCTGGGAAGCAGAAGTGTTCACATTGCCTCACAGAAGCGCTTTTGTGCAGAAAACAGCAACACTTGTTCAGAACGAAAGAAAGCACAGAGCCCCAGATTTTATGTTGTCCTAGAGAGCTTGCAGAGCACTGGGGAAAGGCAGGCAGAGAATTCCCTGCTAGCACCTTCTCTGTGCCTGGGAAGCAGAAGTGTTCACATTGCCTCACAGAAGCGCTTTTGTGCAGAAAACAGTAACACTTGTTCAGAAGGAAAGAAAGCACAGAGCCCCAGATTCTATGTTGTCCTGGAGAGCTTGCAGAGCACTGGGGAAAGGCAGGCAGAGAATTCCCTGCTAGCACCTTCTCTGTGCCTGGGAAGCAGAAGTGTTCACATTGCTTCGCAGAATCGCTTTTGTGCAGAAAACAGTAACACTTGTTCAGAAGGAAAGAAAGCACAGAGCCCCAGATTTTATGTTGTCCTGGAGAGCTTGCAGAGCAGTGGGGAAAGGCAGGCAGAGAATTCCCTGCTAGCACCTTCTCTGTGCCTGGGAAGCAGAAGTGTTCACATTGCTTCGCAAGAATCGCTTTTGTGCAGAAAACAGTAACACTTGTTCAGAAGGAAAGAAAGCACAGAGCCCCAGATTTGCTGTTGTCCTGGAGAGCTTGCAGAGCACTGGGGAAAGGCAGGCAGAGAATTCCCTGATAGCACCTTCTCTGTGCCTGTTCACATTGTTTCGCAGAATCGCTTTTGTGCAGAAAACAGTAACACTTGTTCAGAACGAAAGAAAGCACAGAGCCCCAGATTCTATGTTGTCCTGGAGAGCTTGCAGAGCACTGGGGAAAGGCAGGCAGAGATTTCCTTCCTAGCACCTTCTCTGTGCCTGGGAAGCAGAAGTGTTCACATTGCTTCGCAGAATCGCTTTTGTGCAGAAAACAGTAACACTTGTTCAGAATAAAAGAAAGCACAGAGCCCCAGATTCTATGTTGTCCTGGAGAGCTTGCAGAGCACTGGGGAAAGGCAGGCAGAGAATTCCCTGCTAGCACCTTCTATGTGCCTGGGAAGCAGAAGTGTTCACATTGCTTCGCAGAATCGCTTTTGTGCAGAAAACAGTAACACTTGTTCAGAATGAAAGAAAGCACAGAGCCCCAGATTCTATGTTGTCCTGGAGAGCTTGCAGAGCACTGGGGAAAGGCAGGCAGAGAATTCCCTGCTAGCACCTTCTATGTGCCTGGGAAGCAGAAGTGTTCACATTGCCTCACAGAAGCGCTTTTGTGCAGAAAACACTAACACTTGTTCAGAACGAAAGAAAGCACAGAGCCCCAGATTTTATGTTGTCCTAGAGAGCTTGCAGAGCACTGGGGAAAGGCAGGCAGAGAATTCCCTGCTAGCACCTTCTCTGTGCCTGGGAAGCAGAAGTGTTCACATTGCTTCGCAGAATCGCTTTTGTGCAGAAAACAGTAACACTTGTTCAGAATGAAAGAAATCACAGAGCCCCAGATTCTATGTTGTCCTGGAGAGCTTGCAGAGCACTGGGGAAAGGCAGGCAGAGAATTCCCTGCTAGCACCTTCTATGTGCCTGGGAAGCAGAAGTGTTCACATTGCCTCACAGAAGCGCTTTTGTGCAGAAAACACTAACACTTGTTCAGAACGAAAGAAAGCACAGAGCCCCAGATTTTATGTTGTCCTAGAGAGCTTGCAGAGCACTGGGGAAAGGCAGGCAGAGAATTCCCTGCTAGCACCTTCTCTGTGCCTGGGAAGCAGAAGTGTTCACATTGCTTCGCAGAATCGCTTTTGTGCAGAAAACAGTAACACTTGTTCAGAAGGAAAGAAAGCACAGAGCCCCAGATTTTATGTTGTCCTGGAGAGCTTGCAGAGCACTGGGGAAAGGCAGGCAGAGAATTCCCTGCTAGCACCTTCTCTGTGCCTGGGAAGCAGAAGTGTTCACATTGCTTCGCAAGAATCGGTTTTGTGCAGAAAACAGTAACAGTTGTTCAGAACGAAAGAAAGCACAGAGCCCCAGATTCTATGTTGTCCTGGAGAGCTTGCAGAGCACTGGGGAAAGGCAGGCAGAGAATTCCTTGCTAGCACCTTCTCTGTGCCTGGGAAGCAGAAGTGTTCACATTGCTTCGCAGAATCGCTTTTGTGCAGAAAACACTAACACTTGTTCAGAAGGAAAGAAAGCACAGAGCCCCAGATTCTATGTTGTCCTGGAGAGCTTGCAGAGCACTGGGGAAAGGCAGGCAGAGAATTCCCTGCTAGCACCTTCTCTGTGCCTGTTCACATTGCTTCGCAGAATCGCTTTTGTGCAGAAAACAGTAACACTTGTTCAGAACGAAAGAAAGCACAGAGCCCCAGATTCTATGTTGTCCTGGAGAGCTTGCAGAGCACTGGGGAAAGGCAGGCAGAGATTTCCCTGCTAGCACCTTCTCTGTGCCTGGGAAGCAGAAGTGTTCACATTGCTTCGCAGAATCGCTTTTGTGCAGAAAACAGTAACACTTGTTCAGAAGGAAAGAAAGCACAGAGCCCCAGATTTTATGTTGTCCTGGAGAGCTTGCAGAGCACTGGGGAAAGGCAGGCAGAGAATTCCCTGCTAGCACCTTCTCTGTGCCTGGGAAGCAGAAGTGTTCACATTGCTTCGCAAGAATCGGTTTTGTGCAGAAAACAGTAACACTTGTTCAGAACGAAAGAAAGCACAGAGCCCCAGATTCTATGTTGTCCTGGAGAGCTTGCAGAGCACTGGGGAAAGGCAGGCAGAGAATTCCCTGATAGCACCTTCTCTGTGCCTGTTCACATTGTTTCGCAGAATCGCTTTTGTGCAGAAAACAGTAACACTTGTTCAGAACGAAAGAAAGCACAGAGCCCCAGATTCTATGTTGTCCTGGAGAGCTTGCAGAGCACTGGGGAAAGGCAGGCAGAGATTTCCTTCCTAGCACCTTCTCTGTGCCTGGGAAGCAGAAGTGTTCACATTGCTTCGCAGAATCGCTTTTGTGCAGAAAACAGTAACACTTGTTCAGAAGGAAAGAAAGCACAGAGCCCCAGATTTTATGTTGTCCTGGAGAGCTTGCAGAGCACTGGGGAAAGGCAGGCAGAGAATTCCCTGCTAGCACCTTCTCTGTGCCTGGGAAGCAGAAGTGTTCACATTGCTTCGCAGAATCGCTTTTGTGCAGAAAACAGTAACACTTGTTCAGAAGGAAAGAAAGCACAGAGCCCCAGATTTTATGTTGTCCTGGAGAGCTTGCAGAGCACTGGGGAAAGGCAGGCAGAGAATTCCCTGCTAGCACCTTCTCTGTGCCTGGGAAGCAGAAGTGTTCACATTGCTTCGCAGAATCGCTTTTGTGCAGAAAACAGTAACACTTGTTCAGAATGAAAGAAAGCACAGAGCCCCAGATTCTATGTTGTCCTGGAGAGCTTGCAGAGCACTGGGGAAAGGCAGGCAGAGAATTCCCTGCTAGCACCTTCTATGTGCCTGGGAAGCAGAAGTGTTCACATTGCTTCGCAGAATCGCTTTTGTGCAGAAAACAGTAACACTTGTTCAGAACGAAAGAAAGCACAGAGCCCCAGATTTGCTGTTGTCCTGGAGAGCTTGCAGAGCACTGGGGAAAGGCAGGCAGAGAATTCCCTGCTAGCACCTTCTCTGTGCCTGGGAAGCAGAAGTGTTCACATTGCTTCGCAGAATCGCTTTTGTGCAGAAAACAGTAACACTTGTTCAGAATGAAAGAAAGCACAGAGCCCCAGATTTTATGTTGTCCTGGAGAGCTTTCAGAGCACTGGGGAAAGGCAGGCAGAGAATTCCCTGATAGCACCTTCTCTGTGCCTGTTCACATTGCTTCGCAGAATCGCTTTTGTGCAGAAAACACTAACACTTGTTGAGAAGGAAAGAAAGCACAGAGCCCCAGATTTTATGTTGTCCTGGAGAGCTTGCAGAGCACTGGGGAAAGGCAGGCAGAGAATTCCTTGCTAGCACCTTCTCTGTGCCTGGGAAGCAGAAGTGTTCACATTGCTTCGCAAGAATCGCTTTTGTGCAGAAAACAGTAACACTTGTTCAGAAGGAAAGAAAGCACAGAGCCCCAGATTTTATGTTGTCCTGGAGAGCTTGCAGAGCACTGGGGAAAGGCAGGCAGAGAATTCCCTGATAGCACCTTCTCTGTGCCTGTTCACATTGTTTCGCAGAATCGCTTTTGTGCAGAAAACAGTAACACTTGTTCAGAAGGAAAGAAAGCACAGAGCCCCAGATTTTATGTTGTCCTGGAGAGCTTGCAGAGCACTGGAGAAAGGCAGGCAGAGAATTCCCTGCTAGCACCTTCTCTGTGCCTGGGAAGCAGAAGTGTTCTCATTGCTTCGCAGAATCGCTTTTGTGCAGAAAACAGTAACACTTGTTCAGAAGGAAAGAAAGCACAGAGCCCCAGATTTTATGTTGTCCTGGAGAGCTTGCAGAGCACTGGGGAAAGGCAGGCAGAGAATTCCCTGCTAGCACCTTCTCTGTGCCTGGGAAGCAGAAGTGTTCACATTGCTTCGCAAGAATCGCTTTTGTGCAGAAAACAGTAACAGTTGTTCAGAACGAAAGAAAGCACAGAGCCCCAGATTTGCTGTTGTCCTGGAGAGCTTGCAGAGCACTGGGGAAAGGCAGGCAGAGAATTCCCTGATAGCACCTTCTCTGTGCCTGTTCACATTGTTTCGCAGAATCGCTTTTGTGCAGAAAACAGTAACACTTGTTCAGAACGAAAGAAAGCACAGAGCCCCAGATTCTATGTTGTCCTGGAGAGCTTGCAGAGCACTGGGGAAAGGCAGGCAGAGATTTCCTTCCTAGCACCTTCTCTGTGCCTGGGAAGCAGAAGTGTTCACATTGCTTCGCAGAATCGCTTTTGTGCAGAAAACAGTAACACTTGTTCAGAAGGAAAGAAAGCACAGAGCCCCAGATTCTATGTTGTCCTGGAGAGCTTGCAGAGCACTGGGGAAAGGCAGGCAGAGAATTCCCTGCTAGCACCTTCTATGTGCCTGGGAAGCAGAAGTGTTCACATTGCCTCACAGAAGCGCTTTTGTGCAGAAAACACTAACACTTGTTCAGAACGAAAGAAAGCACAGAGCCCCAGATTTTATGTTGTCCTAGAGAGCTTGCAGAGCACTGGGGAAAGGCAGGCAGAGAATTCCCTGCTAGCACCTTCTCTGTGCCTGGGAAGCAGAAGTGTTCACATTGCTTCGCAGAATCGCTTTTGTGCAGAAAACAGTAACACTTGTTCAGAATGAAAGAAAGCACAGAGCCCCAGATTCTATGTTGTCCTGGAGAGCTTGCAGAGCACTGGGGAAAGGCAGGCAGAGAATTCCCTGCTAGCACCTTCTATGTGCCTGGGAAGCAGAAGTGTTCACATTGCCTCACAGAAGCGCTTTTGTGCAGAAAACAGCAACACTTGTTCAGAACGAAAGAAAGCACAGAGCCCCAGATTTTATGTTGTCCTAGAGAGCTTGCAGAGCACTGGGGAAAGGCAGGCAGAGAATTCCCTGCTAGCACCTTCTCTGTGCCTGGGAAGCAGAAGTGTTCACATTGCCTCACAGAAGCGCTTTTGTGCAGAAAACAGTAACACTTGTTCAGAAGGAAAGAAAGCACAGAGCCCCAGATTCTATGTTGTCCTGGAGAGCTTGCAGAGCACTGGGGAAAGGCAGGCAGAGAATTCCCTGCTAGCACCTTCTCTGTGCCTGGGAAGCAGAAGTGTTCACATTGCTTCGCAGAATCGCTTTTGTGCAGAAAACAGTAACACTTGTTCAGAAGGAAAGAAAGCACAGAGCCCCAGATTTTATGTTGTCCTGGAGAGCTTGCAGAGCAGTGGGGAAAGGCAGGCAGAGAATTCCCTGCTAGCACCTTCTCTGTGCCTGGGAAGCAGAAGTGTTCACATTGCTTCGCAAGAATCGCTTTTGTGCAGAAAACAGTAACACTTGTTCAGAAGGAAAGAAAGCACAGAGCCCCAGATTTGCTGTTGTCCTGGAGAGCTTGCAGAGCACTGGGGAAAGGCAGGCAGAGAATTCCCTGATAGCACCTTCTCTGTGCCTGTTCACATTGTTTCGCAGAATCGCTTTTGTGCAGAAAACAGTAACACTTGTTCAGAACGAAAGAAAGCACAGAGCCCCAGATTCTATGTTGTCCTGGAGAGCTTGCAGAGCACTGGGGAAAGGCAGGCAGAGATTTCCTTCCTAGCACCTTCTCTGTGCCTGGGAAGCAGAAGTGTTCACATTGCTTCGCAGAATCGCTTTTGTGCAGAAAACAGTAACACTTGTTCAGAATAAAAGAAAGCACAGAGCCCCAGATTCTATGTTGTCCTGGAGAGCTTGCAGAGCACTGGGGAAAGGCAGGCAGAGAATTCCCTGCTAGCACCTTCTATGTGCCTGGGAAGCAGAAGTGTTCACATTGCTTCGCAGAATCGCTTTTGTGCAGAAAACAGTAACACTTGTTCAGAATGAAAGAAAGCACAGAGCCCCAGATTCTATGTTGTCCTGGAGAGCTTGCAGAGCACTGGGGAAAGGCAGGCAGAGAATTCCCTGCTAGCACCTTCTATGTGCCTGGGAAGCAGAAGTGTTCACATTGCCTCACAGAAGCGCTTTTGTGCAGAAAACACTAACACTTGTTCAGAACGAAAGAAAGCACAGAGCCCCAGATTTTATGTTGTCCTAGAGAGCTTGCAGAGCACTGGGGAAAGGCAGGCAGAGAATTCCCTGCTAGCACCTTCTCTGTGCCTGGGAAGCAGAAGTGTTCACATTGCTTCGCAGAATCGCTTTTGTGCAGAAAACAGTAACACTTGTTCAGAATGAAAGAAATCACAGAGCCCCAGATTCTATGTTGTCCTGGAGAGCTTGCAGAGCACTGGGGAAAGGCAGGCAGAGAATTCCCTGCTAGCACCTTCTATGTGCCTGGGAAGCAGAAGTGTTCACATTGCCTCACAGAAGCGCTTTTGTGCAGAAAACACTAACACTTGTTCAGAACGAAAGAAAGCACAGAGCCCCAGATTTTATGTTGTCCTAGAGAGCTTGCAGAGCACTGGGGAAAGGCAGGCAGAGAATTCCCTGCTAGCACCTTCTCTGTGCCTGGGAAGCAGAAGTGTTCACATTGCTTCGCAGAATCGCTTTTGTGCAGAAAACAGTAACACTTGTTCAGAAGGAAAGAAAGCACAGAGCCCCAGATTTTATGTTGTCCTGGAGAGCTTGCAGAGCACTGGGGAAAGGCAGGCAGAGAATTCCCTGCTAGCACCTTCTCTGTGCCTGGGAAGCAGAAGTGTTCACATTGCTTCGCAAGAATCGGTTTTGTGCAGAAAACAGTAACAGTTGTTCAGAACGAAAGAAAGCACAGAGCCCCAGATTCTATGTTGTCCTGGAGAGCTTGCAGAGCACTGGGGAAAGGCAGGCAGAGAATTCCTTGCTAGCACCTTCTCTGTGCCTGGGAAGCAGAAGTGTTCACATTGCTTCGCAGAATCGCTTTTGTGCAGAAAACACTAACACTTGTTCAGAAGGAAAGAAAGCACAGAGCCCCAGATTCTATGTTGTCCTGGAGAGCTTGCAGAGCACTGGGGAAAGGCAGGCAGAGAATTCCCTGCTAGCACCTTCTCTGTGCCTGTTCACATTGCTTCGCAGAATCGCTTTTGTGCAGAAAACAGTAACACTTGTTCAGAACGAAAGAAAGCACAGAGCCCCAGATTCTATGTTGTCCTGGAGAGCTTGCAGAGCACTGGGGAAAGGCAGGCAGAGATTTCCCTGCTAGCACCTTCTCTGTGCCTGGGAAGCAGAAGTGTTCACATTGCTTCGCAGAATCGCTTTTGTGCAGAAAACAGTAACACTTGTTCAGAAGGAAAGAAAGCACAGAGCCCCAGATTTTATGTTGTCCTGGAGAGCTTGCAGAGCACTGGGGAAAGGCAGGCAGAGAATTCCCTGCTAGCACCTTCTCTGTGCCTGGGAAGCAGAAGTGTTCACATTGCTTCGCAAGAATCGGTTTTGTGCAGAAAACAGTAACACTTGTTCAGAACGAAAGAAAGCACAGAGCCCCAGATTCTATGTTGTCCTGGAGAGCTTGCAGAGCACTGGGGAAAGGCAGGCAGAGAATTCCCTGATAGCACCTTCTCTGTGCCTGTTCACATTGTTTCGCAGAATCGCTTTTGTGCAGAAAACAGTAACACTTGTTCAGAACGAAAGAAAGCACAGAGCCCCAGATTCTATGTTGTCCTGGAGAGCTTGCAGAGCACTGGGGAAAGGCAGGCAGAGATTTCCTTCCTAGCACCTTCTCTGTGCCTGGGAAGCAGAAGTGTTCACATTGCTTCGCAGAATCGCTTTTGTGCAGAAAACAGTAACACTTGTTCAGAAGGAAAGAAAGCACAGAGCCCCAGATTTTATGTTGTCCTGGAGAGCTTGCAGAGCACTGGGGAAAGGCAGGCAGAGAATTCCCTGCTAGCACCTTCTCTGTGCCTGGGAAGCAGAAGTGTTCACATTGCTTCGCAGAATCGCTTTTGTGCAGAAAACAGTAACACTTGTTCAGAAGGAAAGAAAGCACAGAGCCCCAGATTTTATGTTGTCCTGGAGAGCTTGCAGAGCACTGGGGAAAGGCAGGCAGAGAATTCCCTGCTAGCACCTTCTCTGTGCCTGGGAAGCAGAAGTGTTCACATTGCTTCGCAGAATCGCTTTTGTGCAGAAAACAGTAACACTTGTTCAGAATGAAAGAAAGCACAGAGCCCCAGATTCTATGTTGTCCTGGAGAGCTTGCAGAGCACTGGGGAAAGGCAGGCAGAGAATTCCCTGCTAGCACCTTCTATGTGCCTGGGAAGCAGAAGTGTTCACATTGCTTCGCAGAATCGCTTTTGTGCAGAAAACAGTAACACTTGTTCAGAACGAAAGAAAGCACAGAGCCCCAGATTTGCTGTTGTCCTGGAGAGCTTGCAGAGCACTGGGGAAAGGCAGGCAGAGAATTCCCTGCTAGCACCTTCTCTGTGCCTGGGAAGCAGAAGTGTTCACATTGCTTCGCAGAATCGCTTTTGTGCAGAAAACAGTAACACTTGTTCAGAATGAAAGAAAGCACAGAGCCCCAGATTTTATGTTGTCCTGGAGAGCTTTCAGAGCACTGGGGAAAGGCAGGCAGAGAATTCCCTGATAGCACCTTCTCTGTGCCTGTTCACATTGCTTCGCAGAATCGCTTTTGTGCAGAAAACACTAACACTTGTTGAGAAGGAAAGAAAGCACAGAGCCCCAGATTTTATGTTGTCCTGGAGAGCTTGCAGAGCACTGGGGAAAGGCAGGCAGAGAATTCCTTGCTAGCACCTTCTCTGTGCCTGGGAAGCAGAAGTGTTCACATTGCTTCGCAAGAATCGCTTTTGTGCAGAAAACAGTAACACTTGTTCAGAAGGAAAGAAAGCACAGAGCCCCAGATTTTATGTTGTCCTGGAGAGCTTGCAGAGCACTGGGGAAAGGCAGGCAGAGAATTCCCTGATAGCACCTTCTCTGTGCCTGTTCACATTGTTTCGCAGAATCGCTTTTGTGCAGAAAACAGTAACACTTGTTCAGAAGGAAAGAAAGCACAGAGCCCCAGATTTTATGTTGTCCTGGAGAGCTTGCAGAGCACTGGAGAAAGGCAGGCAGAGAATTCCCTGCTAGCACCTTCTCTGTGCCTGGGAAGCAGAAGTGTTCACATTGCTTCGCAGAATCGCTTTTGTGCAGAAAACACTAACACTTGTTCAGAAGGAAAGAAAGCACAGAGCCCCAGATTTTATGTTGTCCTGGAGAGCTTGCAGAGCAGTGGGGAAAGGCAGGCAGAGAATTCCCTGATAGCACCTTCTCTGTGCCTGTTCACATTGCTTCGCAGAATCGCTTTTGTGCAGAAAACAGTAACACTTGTTCAGAACGAAAGAAAGCACAGAGCCCCAGATTCTATGTTGTCCTGGAGAGCTTGCAGAGCACTGGGGAAAGGCAGGCAGAGAATTCCCTGCTAGCACCTTCTCTGTGCCTGGGAAGCAGAAGTGTTCACATTGCTTCGCAGAATCGCTTTTGTGCAGAAAACATAACACTTGTTCAGAAGGAAAGAAAGCACAGAGCCCCAGATTTTATGTTGTCCTGGAGAGCTTGCAGAGCACTGGGGAAAGGCAGGCAGAGAATTCCCTGCTAGCACCTTCTCTGTGCCTGGGAAGCAGAAGTGTTCACATTGCTTCGCAAGAATCGGTTTTGTGCAGAAAACAGTAACAGTTGTTCAGAACGAAAGAAAGCACAGAGCCCCAGATTTGCTGTTGTCCTGGAGAGCTTGCAGAGCACTGGGGAAAGGCAGGCAGAGAATTCCCTGATAGCACCTTCTCTGTGCCTGTTCACATTGTTTCGCAGAATCGCTTTTGTGCAGAAAACAGTAACACTTGTTCAGAACGAAAGAAAGCACAGAGCCCCAGATTCTATGTTGTCCTGGAGAGCTTGCAGAGCACTGGGGAAAGGCAGGCAGAGATTTCCTTCCTAGCACCTTCTCTGTGCCTGGGAAGCAGAAGTGTTCACATTGCTTCGCAGAATCGCTTTTGTGCAGAAAACAGTAACACTTGTTCAGAAGGAAAGAAAGCACAGAGCCCCAGATTTTATGTTGTCCTGGAGAGCTTGCAGAGCACTGGGGAAAGGCAGGCAGAGAATTCCCTGATAGTACCTTCTCTGTGCCTGTTCACATTGCTTCGCAGAATCGCTTTTGTGCAGAAAACAGTAACACTTGTTCAGAAGGAAAGAAAGCACAGAGCCCCAGATTTGCTGTTGTCCTGGAGAGCTTGCAGAGCACTGGGGAAAGGCAGGCAGAGAATTCCCTGATAGCACCTTCTCTGTGCCTGGGAAGCAGAGTGTTCACATTGCTTCGCAGAATCGCTTTTGTGCAGAAAACACTAACACTTGTTCAGAATGAAAGAAAGCACAGAGCCCCAGATTCTATGTTGTCCTGGAGAGCTAGCAGAGCACTGGGGAAAGGCAGGCAGAGAATTCCCTGCTAGCACCTTCTCTGTGCCTGGGAAGCAGAAGTGTTCACATTGCTTCGCAGAATCGCTTTTGTGCAGAAAACAGTAACACTTGTTCAGAATGAAAGAAAGCACAGAGCCCCAGATTCTATGTTGTCCTGGAGAGCTTGCAGAGCACTGGGGAAAGGCAGGCAGAGAATTCCCTGCTAGCACCTTCTCTGTGCCTGGGAAGCAGAAGTGTTCACATTGCTTCGCAGAATCGCTTTTGTGCAGAAAACAGTAACACTTGTTCAGAAGGAAAGAAAGCACAGAGCCCCAGATTCTATGTTGTCCTGGAGAGCTTGCAGAGCACTGGGGAAAGGCAGGCAGAGAATTCCCTGCTAGCACCTTCTATGTGCCTGGGAAGCAGAAGTGTTCACATTGCCTCACAGAAGCGCTTTTGTGCAGAAAACACTAACACTTGTTCAGAACGAAAGAAAGCACAGAGCCCCAGATTTTATGTTGTCCTAGAGAGCTTGCAGAGCACTGGGGAAAGGCAGGCAGAGAATTCCCTGCTAGCACCTTCTCTGTGCCTGGGAAGCAGAAGTGTTCACATTGCTTCGCAGAATCGCTTTTGTGCAGAAAACAGTAACACTTGTTCAGAAGGAAAGAAAGCACAGAGCCCCAGATTTTATGTTGTCCTGGAGAGCTTGCAGAGCACTGGGGAAAGGCAGGCAAAGAATTCCCTGATAGCACCTTCTCTGTGCCTGTTCACATTGCTTCGCAGAATCGCTTTTGTGCAGAAAACAGTAACACTTGTTCAGAAGGAAAGAAAGCACAGAGCCCCAGATTCTATGTTGTCCTGGAGAGCTTGCAGAGCACTGGGGAAAGGCAGGCAGAGAATTCCCTGCTAGCACCTTCTCTGTGCCTGGGAAGCAGAAGTGTTCACATTGCTTCGCAGAATCGCTTTTGTGCAGAAAACAGTAACACTTGTTCAGAAGGAAAGAAAGCACAGAGCCCCAGATTTTATGTTGTCCTGGAGAGCTTGCAGAGCACTGGGGAAAGGCAGGCAGAGAATTCCCTGCTAGCACCTTCTCTGTGCCTGGGAAGCAGAAGTGTTCACATTGCTTCGCAAGAATCGCTTTTGTGCAGAAAACAGTAACAGTTGTTCAGAACGAAAGAAAGCACAGAGCCCCAGATTCTATGTTGTCCTGGAGAGCTTGCAGAGCACTGGGGAAAGGCAGGCAGAGAATTCCCTGATAGCACCTTCTCTGTGCCTGTTCACATTGTTTCGCAGAATCGCTTTTGTGCAGAAAACAGTAACACTTGTTCAGAACGAAAGAAAGCACAGAGCCCCAGATTCTATGTTGTCCTGGAGAGCTTGCAGAGCACTGGGGAAAGGCAGGCAGAGAATTCCTTGCTAGCACCTTCTCTGTGCCTGGGAAGCAGAAGTGTTCACATTGCTTCGCAGAATCGCTTTTGTGCAGAAAACAGTAACACTTGTTCAGAAGGAAAGAAAGCACAGAGCCCCAGATTTTATGTTGTCCTGGAGAGCTTGCAGAGCACTGGGGAAAGGCAGGCAGAGAATTCCCTGCTAGCACCTTCTCTGTGCCTGGGAAGCAGAAGTGTTCACATTGCTTCGCAAGAATCGCTTTTGTGCAGAAAACAGTAACAGTTGTTCAGAACGAAAGAAAGCACAGAGCCCCAGATTTGCTGTTGTCCTGGAGAGCTTGCAGAGCACTGGGGAAAGGCAGGCAGAGAATTCCCTGATAGCACCTTCTCTGTGCCTGTTCACATTGTTTCGCAGAATCGCTTTTGTGCAGAAAACAGTAACACTTGTTCAGAACGAAAGAAAGCACAGAGCCCCAGATTCTATGTTGTCCTGGAGAGCTTGCAGAGCACTGGGGAAAGGCAGGCAGAGATTTCCTTCCTAGCACCTTCTCTGTGCCTGGGAAGCAGAAGTGTTCACATTGCTTCGCAGAATCGCTTTTGTGCAGAAAACAGTAACACTTGTTCAGAAGGAAAGAAAGCACAGAGCCCCAGATTCTATGTTGTCCTGGAGAGCTTGCAGAGCACTGGGGAAAGGCAGGCAGAGAATTCCCTGCTAGCACCTTCTATGTGCCTGGGAAGCAGAAGTGTTCACATTGCCTCACAGAAGCGCTTTTGTGCAGAAAACACTAACACTTGTTCAGAACGAAAGAAAGCACAGAGCCCCAGATTTTATGTTGTCCTAGAGAGCTTGCAGAGCACTGGGGAAAGGCAGGCAGAGAATTCCCTGCTAGCACCTTCTCTGTGCCTGGGAAGCAGAAGTGTTCACATTGCTTCGCAGAATCGCTTTTGTGCAGAAAACAGTAACACTTGTTCAGAATGAAAGAAAGCACAGAGCCCCAGATTCTATGTTGTCCTGGAGAGCTTGCAGAGCACTGGGGAAAGGCAGGCAGAGAATTCCCTGCTAGCACCTTCTCTGTGCCTGGGAAGCAGAAGTGTTCACATTGCCTCACAGAAGCGCTTTTGTGCAGAAAACAGCAACACTTGTTCAGAACGAAAGAAAGCACAGAGCCCCAGATTTTATGTTGTCCTAGAGAGCTTGCAGAGCACTGGGGAAAGGCAGGCAGAGAATTCCCTGCTAGCACCTTCTCTGTGCCTGGGAAGCAGAAGTGTTCACATTGCCTCACAGAAGCGCTTTTGTGCAGAAAACAGTAACACTTGTTCAGAAGGAAAGAAAGCACAGAGCCCCAGATTCTATGTTGTCCTGGAGAGCTTGCAGAGCACTGGGGAAAGGCAGGCAGAGAATTCCCTGCTAGCACCTTCTCTGTGCCTGGGAAGCAGAAGTGTTCACATTGCTTCGCAGAATCGCTTTTGTGCAGAAAACAGTAACACTTGTTCAGAAGGAAAGAAAGCACAGAGCCCCAGATTTTATGTTGTCCTGGAGAGCTTGCAGAGCAGTGGGGAAAGGCAGGCAGAGAATTCCCTGCTAGCACCTTCTCTGTGCCTGGGAAGCAGAAGTGTTCACATTGCTTCGCAAGAATCGCTTTTGTGCAGAAAACAGTAACACTTGTTCAGAAGGAAAGAAAGCACAGAGCCCCAGATTTGCTGTTGTCCTGGAGAGCTTGCAGAGCACTGGGGAAAGGCAGGCAGAGAATTCCCTGATAGCACCTTCTCTGTGCCTGTTCACATTGTTTCGCAGAATCGCTTTTGTGCAGAAAACAGTAACACTTGTTCAGAACGAAAGAAAGCACAGAGCCCCAGATTCTATGTTGTCCTGGAGAGCTTGCAGAGCACTGGGGAAAGGCAGGCAGAGATTTCCTTCCTAGCACCTTCTCTGTGCCTGGGAAGCAGAAGTGTTCACATTGCTTCGCAGAATCGCTTTTGTGCAGAAAACAGTAACACTTGTTCAGAATAAAAGAAAGCACAGAGCCCCAGATTCTATGTTGTCCTGGAGAGCTTGCAGAGCACTGGGGAAAGGCAGGCAGAGAATTCCCTGCTAGCACCTTCTATGTGCCTGGGAAGCAGAAGTGTTCACATTGCTTCGCAGAATCGCTTTTGTGCAGAAAACAGTAACACTTGTTCAGAATGAAAGAAAGCACAGAGCCCCAGATTCTATGTTGTCCTGGAGAGCTTGCAGAGCACTGGGGAAAGGCAGGCAGAGAATTCCCTGCTAGCACCTTCTATGTGCCTGGGAAGCAGAAGTGTTCACATTGCCTCACAGAAGCGCTTTTGTGCAGAAAACACTAACACTTGTTCAGAACGAAAGAAAGCACAGAGCCCCAGATTTTATGTTGTCCTAGAGAGCTTGCAGAGCACTGGGGAAAGGCAGGCAGAGAATTCCCTGCTAGCACCTTCTCTGTGCCTGGGAAGCAGAAGTGTTCACATTGCTTCGCAGAATCGCTTTTGTGCAGAAAACAGTAACACTTGTTCAGAATGAAAGAAATCACAGAGCCCCAGATTCTATGTTGTCCTGGAGAGCTTGCAGAGCACTGGGGAAAGGCAGGCAGAGAATTCCCTGCTAGCACCTTCTATGTGCCTGGGAAGCAGAAGTGTTCACATTGCCTCACAGAAGCGCTTTTGTGCAGAAAACACTAACACTTGTTCAGAACGAAAGAAAGCACAGAGCCCCAGATTTTATGTTGTCCTAGAGAGCTTGCAGAGCACTGGGGAAAGGCAGGCAGAGAATTCCCTGCTAGCACCTTCTCTGTGCCTGGGAAGCAGAAGTGTTCACATTGCTTCGCAGAATCGCTTTTGTGCAGAAAACAGTAACACTTGTTCAGAAGGAAAGAAAGCACAGAGCCCCAGATTCTATGTTGTCCTGGAGAGCTTGCAGAGCACTGGGGAAAGGCAGGCAGAGAATTCCCTGCTAGCACCTTCTCTGTGCCTGGGAAGCAGAAGTGTTCACATTGCTTCGCAAGAATCGGTTTTGTGCAGAAAACAGTAACAGTTGTTCAGAACGAAAGAAAGCACAGAGCCCCAGATTCTATGTTGTCCTGGAGAGCTTGCAGAGCACTGGGGAAAGGCAGGCAGAGAATTCCTTGCTAGCACCTTCTCTGTGCCTGGGAAGCAGAAGTGTTCACATTGCTTCGCAGAATCGCTTTTGTGCAGAAAACACTAACACTTGTTCAGAAGGAAAGAAAGCACAGAGCCCCAGATTCTATGTTGTCCTGGAGAGCTTGCAGAGCACTGGGGAAAGGCAGGCAGAGAATTCCCTGCTAGCACCTTCTCTGTGCCTGTTCACATTGCTTCGCAGAATCGCTTTTGTGCAGAAAACAGTAACACTTGTTCAGAACGAAAGAAAGCACAGAGCCCCAGATTCTATGTTGTCCTGGAGAGCTTGCAGAGCACTGGGGAAAGGCAGGCAGAGATTTCCCTGCTAGCACCTTCTCTGTGCCTGGGAAGCAGAAGTGTTCACATTGCTTCGCAGAATCGCTTTTGTGCAGAAAACAGTAACACTTGTTCAGAAGGAAAGAAAGCACAGAGCCCCAGATTTTATGTTGTCCTGGAGAGCTTGCAGAGCACTGGGGAAAGGCAGGCAGAGAATTCCCTGCTAGCACCTTCTCTGTGCCTGGGAAGCAGAAGTGTTCACATTGCTTCGCAAGAATCGGTTTTGTGCAGAAAACAGTAACACTTGTTCAGAACGAAAGAAAGCACAGAGCCCCAGATTCTATGTTGTCCTGGAGAGCTTGCAGAGCACTGGGGAAAGGCAGGCAGAGAATTCCCTGATAGCACCTTCTCTGTGCCTGTTCACATTGTTTCGCAGAATCGCTTTTGTGCAGAAAACAGTAACACTTGTTCAGAACGAAAGAAAGCACAGAACCCCAGATTCTATGTTGTCCTGGAGAGCTTGCAGAGCACTGGGGAAAGGCAGGCAGAGATTTCCTTCCTAGCACCTTCTCTGTGCCTGGGAAGCAGAAGTGTTCACATTGCTTCGCAGAATCGCTTTTGTGCAGAAAACAGTAACACTTGTTCAGAAGGAAAGAAAGCACAGAGCCCCAGATTTTATGTTGTCCTGGAGAGCTTGCAGAGCACTGGGGAAAGGCAGGCAGAGAATTCCCTGCTAGCACCTTCTCTGTGCCTGGGAAGCAGAAGTGTTCACATTGCTTCGCAGAATCGCTTTTGTGCAGAAAACAGTAACACTTGTTCAGAAGGAAAGAAAGCACAGAGCCCCAGATTTTATGTTGTCCTGGAGAGCTTGCAGAGCACTGGGGAAAGGCAGGCAGAGAATTCCCTGCTAGCACCTTCTCTGTGCCTGGGAAGCAGAAGTGTTCACATTGCTTCGCAGAATCGCTTTTGTGCAGAAAACAGTAACACTTGTTCAGAATGAAAGAAAGCACAGAGCCCCAGATTCTATGTTGTCCTGGAGAGCTTGCAGAGCACTGGGGAAAGGCAGGCAGAGAATTCCCTGCTAGCACCTTCTATGTGCCTGGGAAGCAGAAGTGTTCACATTGCTTCGCAGAATCGCTTTTGTGCAGAAAACAGTAACACTTGTTCAGAACGAAAGAAAGCACAGAGCCCCAGATTTGCTGTTGTCCTGGAGAGCTTGCAGAGCACTGGGGAAAGGCAGGCAGAGAATTCCCTGCTAGCACCTTCTCTGTGCCTGGGAAGCAGAAGTGTTCACATTGCTTCGCAGAATCGCTTTTGTGCAGAAAACAGTAACACTTGTTCAGAATGAAAGAAAGCACAGAGCCCCAGATTTTATGTTGTCCTGGAGAGCTTTCAGAGCACTGGGGAAAGGCAGGCAGAGAATTCCCTGATAGCACCTTCTCTGTGCCTGTTCACATTGCTTCGCAGAATCGCTTTTGTGCAGAAAACACTAACACTTGTTGAGAAGGAAAGAAAGCACAGAGCCCCAGATTTTATGTTGTCCTGGAGAGCTTGCAGAGCACTGGGGAAAGGCAGGCAGAGAATTCCTTGCTAGCACCTTCTCTGTGCCTGGGAAGCAGAAGTGTTCACATTGCTTCGCAAGAATCGCTTTTGTGCAGAAAACAGTAACACTTGTTCAGAAGGAAAGAAAGCACAGAGCCCCAGATTTTATGTTGTCCTGGAGAGCTTGCAGAGCACTGGGGAAAGGCAGGCAGAGAATTCCCTGATAGCACCTTCTCTGTGCCTGTTCACATTGTTTCGCAGAATCGCTTTTGTGCAGAAAACAGTAACACTTGTTCAGAAGGAAAGAAAGCACAGAGCCCCAGATTTTATGTTGTCCTGGAGAGCTTGCAGAGCACTGGAGAAAGGCAGGCAGAGAATTCCCTGCTAGCACCTTCTCTGTGCCTGGGAAGCAGAAGTGTTCACATTGCTTCGCAGAATCGCTTTTGTGCAGAAAACACTAACACTTGTTCAGAAGGAAAGAAAGCACAGAGCCCCAGATTTTATGTTGTCCTGGAGAGCTTGCAGAGCAGTGGGGAAAGGCAGGCAGAGAATTCCCTGATAGCACCTTCTCTGTGCCTGTTCACATTGCTTCGCAGAATCGCTTTTGTGCAGAAAACAGTAACACTTGTTCAGAACGAAAGAAAGCACAGAGCCCCATATTCTATGTTGTCCTGGAGAGCTTGCAGAGCACTGGGGAAAGGCAGGCAGAGAATTCCCTGCTAGCACCTTCTCTGTGCCTGGGAAGCAGAAGTGTTCACATTGCTTCGCAGAATCGCTTTTGTGCAGAAAACATAACACTTGTTCAGAAGGAAAGAAAGCACAGAGCCCCAGATTTTATGTTGTCCTGGAGAGCTTGCAGAGCACTGGGGAAAGGCAGGCAGAGAATTCCCTGCTAGCACCTTCTCTGTGCCTGGGAAGCAGAAGTGTTCACATTGCTTCGCAAGAATCGGTTTTGTGCAGAAAACAGTAACAGTTGTTCAGAACGAAAGAAAGCACAGAGCCCCAGATTTGCTGTTGTCCTGGAGAGCTTGCAGAGCACTGGGGAAAGGCAGGCAGAGAATTCCCTGATAGCACCTTCTCTGTGCCTGTTCACATTGTTTCGCAGAATCGCTTTTGTGCAGAAAACAGTAACACTTGTTCAGAACGAAAGAAAGCACAGAGCCCCAGATTCTATGTTGTCCTGGAGAGCTTGCAGAGCACTGGGGAAAGGCAGGCAGAGATTTCCTTCCTAGCACCTTCTCTGTGCCTGGGAAGCAGAAGTGTTCACATTGCTTCGCAGAATCGCTTTTGTGCAGAAAACAGTAACACTTGTTCAGAAGGAAAGAAAGCACAGAGCCCCAGATTTTATGTTGTCCTGGAGAGCTTGCAGAGCACTGGGGAAAGGCAGGCAGAGAATTCCCTGATAGTACCTTCTCTGTGCCTGTTCACATTGCTTCGCAGAATCGCTTTTGTGCAGAAAACAGTAACACTTGTTCAGAAGGAAAGAAAGCACAGAGCCCCAGATTTGCTGTTGTCCTGGAGAGCTTGCAGAGCACTGGGGAAAGGCAGGCAGAGAATTCCCTGATAGCACCTTCTCTGTGCCTGGGAAGCAGAGTGTTCACATTGCTTCGCAGAATCGCTTTTGTGCAGAAAACACTAACACTTGTTCAGAATGAAAGAAAGCACAGAGCCCCAGATTCTATGTTGTCCTGGAGAGCTAGCAGAGCACTGGGGAAAGGCAGGCAGAGAATTCCCTGCTAGCACCTTCTCTGTGCCTGGGAAGCAGAAGTGTTCACATTGCTTCGCAGAATCGCTTTTGTGCAGAAAACAGTAACACTTGTTCAGAATGAAAGAAAGCACAGAGCCCCAGATTCTATGTTGTCCTGGAGAGCTTGCAGAGCACTGGGGAAAGGCAGGCAGAGAATTCCCTGCTAGCACCTTCTATGTGCCTGGGAAGCAGAAGTGTTCACATTGCCTCACAGAAGCGCTTTTGTGCAGAAAACACTAACACTTGTTCAGAAGGAAAGAAAGCACAGAGCCCCAGATTCTATGTTGTCCTAGAGAGCTTGCAGAGCACTGGGGAAAGGCAGGCAGAGAATTCCCTGCTAGCACCTTCTCTGTGCCTGGGAAGCAGAAGTGTTCACATTGCTTCGCAGAATCGCTTTTGTGCAGAAAACAGTAACACTTGTTCAGAAGGAAAGAAAGCACAGAGCCCCAGATTTTATGTTGTCCTGGAGAGCTTGCAGAGCACTGGGGAAAGGCAGGCAGAGAATTCCCTGCTAGCACCTTCTCTGTGCCTGGGAAGCAGAAGTGTTCACATTGCTTCGCAGAATCGCTTTTGTGCAGAAAACAGTAACAGTTGTTCAGAACGAAAGAAAGCACAGAGCCCCAGATTTGCTGTTGTCCTGGAGAGCTTGCAGAGCACTGGGGAAAGGCAGGCAGAGAATTCCCTGATAGCACCTTCTCTGTGCCTGTTCACATTGTTTCGCAGAATCGCTTTTGTGCAGAAAACAGTAACACTTGTTCAGAACGAAAGAAAGCACAGAGCCCCAGATTCTATGTTGTCCTGGAGAGCTTGCAGAGCACTGGGGAAAGGCAGGCAGAGATTTCCTTCCTAGCACCTTCTCTGTGCCTGGGAAGCAGAAGTGTTCACATTGCTTCGCAGAATCGCTTTTGTGCAGAAAACAGTAACACTTGTTCAGAAGGAAAGAAAGCACAGAGCCCCAGATTCTATGTTGTCCTGGAGAGCTTGCAGAGCACTGGGGAAAGGCAGGCAGAGAATTCCCTGCTAGCACCTTCTATGTGCCTGGGAAGCAGAAGTGTTCACATTGCCTCACAGAAGCGCTTTTGTGCAGAAAACACTAACACTTGTTCAGAACGAAAGAAAGCACAGAGCCCCAGATTTTATGTTGTCCTAGAGAGCTTGCAGAGCACTGGGGAAAGGCAGGCAGAGAATTCCCTGCTAGCACCTTCTCTGTGCCTGGGAAGCAGAAGTGTTCACATTGCTTCGCAGAATCGCTTTTGTGCAGAAAACAGTAACACTTGTTCAGAATGAAAGAAAGCACAGAGCCCCAGATTCTATGTTGTCCTGGAGAGCTTGCAGAGCACTGGGGAAAGGCAGGCAGAGAATTCCCTGCTAGCACCTTCTCTGTGCCTGGGAAGCAGAAGTGTTCACATTGCTTCGCAGAATCGCTTTTGTGCAGAAAACATAACACTTGTTCAGAAGGAAAGAAAGCACAGAGCCCCAGATTTTATGTTGTCCTGGAGAGCTTGCAGAGCACTGGGGAAAGGCAGGCAGAGAATTCCCTGCTAGCACCTTCTCTGTGCCTGGGAAGCAGAAGTGTTCACATTGCTTCGCAGAATCGCTTTTGTGCAGAAAACATAACACTTGTTCAGAAGGAAAGAAAGCACAGAGCCCCAGATTTTATGTTGTCCTGGAGAGCTTGCAGAGCACTGGGGAAAGGCAGGCAGAGAATTCCCTGATAGCACCTTCTCTGTGCCTGTTCACATTGTTTCGCAGAATCGCTTTTGTGCAGAAAACAGTAACACTTGTTCAGAAGGAAAGAAAGCACAGAGCCCCAGATTTTATGTTGTCCTGGAGAGCTTGCAGAGCACTGGAGAAAGGCAGGCAGAGAATTCCCTGCTAGCACCTTCTCTGTGCCTGGGAAGCAGAAGTGTTCACATTGCTTCGCAGAATCGCTTTTGTGCAGAAAACACTAACACTTGTTCAGAAGGAAAGAAAGCACAGAGCCCCAGATTTTATGTTGTCCTGGAGAGCTTGCAGAGCAGTGGGGAAAGGCAGGCAGAGAATTCCCTGATAGCACCTTCTCTGTGCCTGTTCACATTGCTTCGCAGAATCGCTTTTGTGCAGAAAACAGTAACACTTGTTCAGAACGAAAGAAAGCACAGAGCCCCATATTCTATGTTGTCCTGGAGAGCTTGCAGAGCACTGGGGAAAGGCAGGCAGAGAATTCCCTGCTAGCACCTTCTCTGTGCCTGGGAAGCAGAAGTGTTCACATTGCTTCGCAGAATCGCTTTTGTGCAGAAAACATAACACTTGTTCAGAAGGAAAGAAAGCACAGAGCCCCAGATTTTATGTTGTCCTGGAGAGCTTGCAGAGCACTGGGGAAAGGCAGGCAGAGAATTCCCTGCTAGCACCTTCTCTGTGCCTGGGAAGCAGAAGTGTTCACATTGCTTCGCAAGAATCGGTTTTGTGCAGAAAACAGTAACAGTTGTTCAGAACGAAAGAAAGCACAGAGCCCCAGATTTGCTGTTGTCCTGGAGAGCTTGCAGAGCACTGGGGAAAGGCAGGCAGAGAATTCCCTGATAGCACCTTCTCTGTGCCTGTTCACATTGTTTCGCAGAATCGCTTTTGTGCAGAAAACAGTAACACTTGTTCAGAACGAAAGAAAGCACAGAGCCCCAGATTCTATGTTGTCCTGGAGAGCTTGCAGAGCACTGGGGAAAGGCAGGCAGAGATTTCCTTCCTAGCACCTTCTCTGTGCCTGGGAAGCAGAAGTGTTCACATTGCTTCGCAGAATCGCTTTTGTGCAGAAAACAGTAACACTTGTTCAGAAGGAAAGAAAGCACAGAGCCCCAGATTTTATGTTGTCCTGGAGAGCTTGCAGAGCACTGGGGAAAGGCAGGCAGAGAATTCCCTGATAGTACCTTCTCTGTGCCTGTTCACATTGCTTCGCAGAATCGCTTTTGTGCAGAAAACAGTAACACTTGTTCAGAAGGAAAGAAAGCACAGAGCCCCAGATTTGCTGTTGTCCTGGAGAGCTTGCAGAGCACTGGGGAAAGGCAGGCAGAGAATTCCCTGATAGCACCTTCTCTGTGCCTGGGAAGCAGAGTGTTCACATTGCTTCGCAGAATCGCTTTTGTGCAGAAAACACTAACACTTGTTCAGAATGAAAGAAAGCACAGAGCCCCAGATTCTATGTTGTCCTGGAGAGCTAGCAGAGCACTGGGGAAAGGCAGGCAGAGAATTCCCTGCTAGCACCTTCTCTGTGCCTGGGAAGCAGAAGTGTTCACATTGCTTCGCAGAATCGCTTTTGTGCAGAAAACAGTAACACTTGTTCAGAATGAAAGAAAGCACAGAGCCCCAGATTCTATGTTGTCCTGGAGAGCTTGCAGAGCACTGGGGAAAGGCAGGCAGAGAATTCCCTGCTAGCACCTTCTATGTGCCTGGGAAGCAGAAGTGTTCACATTGCCTCACAGAAGCGCTTTTGTGCAGAAAACACTAACACTTGTTCAGAAGGAAAGAAAGCACAGAGCCCCAGATTCTATGTTGTCCTGGAGAGCTTGCAGAGCACTGGGGAAAGGCAGGCAGAGAATTCCCTGCTAGCACCTTCTCTGTGCCTGGGAAGCAGAAGTGTTCACATTGCTTCGCAGAATCGCTTTTGTGCAGAAAACAGTAACACTTGTTCAGAAGGAAAGAAAGCACAGAGCCCCAGATTTTATGTTGTCCTGGAGAGCTTGCAGAGCACTGGGGAAAGGCAGGCAGAGAATTCCCTGCTAGCACCTTCTCTGTGCCTGGGAAGCAGAAGTGTTCACATTGCTTCGCAGAATCGCTTTTGTGCAGAAAACAGTAACAGTTGTTCAGAACGAAAGAAAGCACAGAGCCCCAGATTTGCTGTTGTCCTGGAGAGCTTGCAGAGCACTGGGGAAAGGCAGGCAGAGAATTCCCTGATAGCACCTTCTCTGTGCCTGTTCACATTGTTTCGCAGAATCGCTTTTGTGCAGAAAACAGTAACACTTGTTCAGAACGAAAGAAAGCACAGAGCCCCAGATTCTATGTTGTCCTGGAGAGCTTGCAGAGCACTGGGGAAAGGCAGGCAGAGATTTCCTTCCTAGCACCTTCTCTGTGCCTGGGAAGCAGAAGTGTTCACATTGCTTCGCAGAATCGCTTTTGTGCAGAAAACAGTAACACTTGTTCAGAAGGAAAGAAAGCACAGAGCCCCAGATTCTATGTTGTCCTGGAGAGCTTGCAGAGCACTGGGGAAAGGCAGGCAGAGAATTCCCTGCTAGCACCTTCTATGTGCCTGGGAAGCAGAAGTGTTCACATTGCCTCACAGAAGCGCTTTTGTGCAGAAAACACTAACACTTGTTCAGAACGAAAGAAAGCACAGAGCCCCAGATTTTATGTTGTCCTAGAGAGCTTGCAGAGCACTGGGGAAAGGCAGGCAGAGAATTCCCTGCTAGCACCTTCTCTGTGCCTGGGAAGCAGAAGTGTTCACATTGCTTCGCAGAATCGCTTTTGTGCAGAAAACAGTAACACTTGTTCAGAATGAAAGAAAGCACAGAGCCCCAGATTCTATGTTGTCCTGGAGAGCTTGCAGAGCACTGGGGAAAGGCAGGCAGAGAATTCCCTGCTAGCACCTTCTCTGTGCCTGGGAAGCAGAAGTGTTCACATTGCTTCGCAGAATCGCTTTTGTGCAGAAAACATAACACTTGTTCAGAAGGAAAGAAAGCACAGAGCCCCAGATTTTATGTTGTCCTGGAGAGCTTGCAGAGCACTGGGGAAAGGCAGGCAGAGAATTCCCTGCTAGCACCTTCTCTGTGCCTGGGAAGCAGAAGTGTTCACATTGCTTCGCAAGAATCGGTTTTGTGCAGAAAACAGTAACAGTTGTTCAGAACGAAAGAAAGCACAGAGCCCCAGATTTGCTGTTGTCCTGGAGAGCTTGCAGAGCACTGGGGAAAGGCAGGCAGAGAATTCCCTGATAGCACCTTCTCTGTGCCTGTTCACATTGTTTCGCAGAATCGCTTTTGTGCAGAAAACAGTAACACTTGTTCAGAACAAAAGAAAGCACAGAGCCCCAGATTCTATGTTGTCCTGGAGAGCTTGCAGAGCACTGGGGAAAGGCAGGCAGAGATTTCCTTCCTAGCACCTTCTCTGTGCCTGGGAAGCAGAAGTGTTCACATTGCTTCGCAGAATCGCTTTTGTGCAGAAAACAGTAACACTTGTTCAGAAGGAAAGAAAGCACAGAGCCCCAGATTTGCTGTTGTCCTGGAGAGCTTGCAGAGCACTGGGGAAAGGCAGGCAGAGAATTCCCTGCTAGCACCTTCTCTGTGCCTGGGAAGCAGAGTGTTCACATTGCTTCGCAGAATCGCTTTTGTGCAGAAAACACTAACACTTGTTCAGAATGAAAGAAAGCACAGAGCCCCAGATTCTATGTTGTCCTGGAGAGCTAGCAGAGCACTGGGGAAAGGCAGGCAGAGAATTCCCTGCTAGCACCTTCTCTGTGCCTGGGAAGCAGAAGTGTTCACATTGCTTCGCAGAATCGCTTTTGTGCAGAAAACAGTAACACTTGTTCAGAATGAAAGAAAGCACAGAGCCCCAGATTCTATGTTGTTCTGGAGAGCTTGCAGAGCACTGGGGAAAGGCAGGCAGAGAATTCCCTGCTAGCACCTTCTATGTGCCTGGGAAGCAGAAGTGTTCACATTGCCTCACAGAAGCGCTTTTGTGCAGAAAACACTAACACTTGTTCAGAACGAAAGAAAGCACAGAGCCCCAGATTTTATGTTGTCCTAGAGAGCTTGCAGAGCACTGGGGAAAGGCAGGCAGAGAATTCCCTGCTAGCACCTTCTCTGTGCCTGGGAAGCAGAAGTGTTCACATTGCTTCGCAGAATCGCTTTTGTGCAGAAAACAGTAACACTTGTTCAGAATGAAAGAAAGCACAGAGCCCCAGATTCTATGTTGTCCTGGAGAGCTTGCAGAGCACTGGGGAAAGGCAGGCAGAGAATTCCCTGCTAGCACCTTCTATGTGCCTGGGAAGCAGAAGTGTTCACATTGCCTCACAGAAGCGCTTTTGTGCAGAAAACACTAACACTTGTTCAGAAGGAAAGAAAGCACAGAGCCCCAGATTCTATGTTGTCCTAGAGAGCTTGCAGAGCACTGGGGAAAGGCAGGCAGAGAATTCCCTGCTAGCACCTTCTCTGTGCCTGGGAAGCAGAAGTGTTCACATTGCTTCGCAGAATCGCTTTTGTGCAGAAAACAGTAACACTTTTTCAGAAGGAAAGAAAGCACAGAGCCCCAGATTTTATGTTGTCCTGGAGAGCTTGCAGAGCACTGGGGAAAGGCAGGCAGAGAATTCCCTGCTAGCACCTTCTCTGTGCCTGGGAAGCAGAAGTGTTCACATTGCTTCGCAAGAATCGCTTTTGTGCAGAAAACAGTAACAGTTGTTCAGAACGAAAGAAAGCACAGAGCCCCAGATTTGCTGTTGTCCTGGAGAGCTTGCAGAGCACTGGGGAAAGGCAGGCAGAGAATTCCCTGATAGCACCTTCTCTGTGCCTGTTCACATTGTTTCGCAGAATCGCTTTTGTGCAGAAAACAGTAACACTTGTTCAGAACGAAAGAAAGCACAGAGCCCCAGATTCTATGTTGTCCTGGAGAGCTTGCAGAGCACTGGGGAAAGGCAGGCAGAGATTTCCTTCCTAGCACCTTCTCTGTGCCTGGGAAGCAGAAGTGTTCACATTGCTTCGCAGAATCGCTTTTGTGCAGAAAACAGTAACACTTGTTCAGAAGGAAAGAAAGCACAGAGCCCCAGATTTTATGTTGTCCTGGAGAGCTTGCAGAGCACTGGGGAAAGGCAGGCAGAGAATTCCCTGCTAGCACCTTCTCTGTGCCTGGGAAGCAGAAGTGTTCACATTGCTTCGCAGAATCGCTTTTGTGCAGAAAACAGTAACACTTGTTCAGAATAAAAGAAAGCACAGAGCCCCAGATTCTATGTTGTCCTGGAGAGCTTGCAGAGCACTGGGGAAAGGCAGGCAGAGATTTCCTTCCTAGCACCTTCTATGTGCCTGGGAAGCAGAAGTGTTCACATTGCCTCACAGAAGCGCTTTTGTGCAGAAAACACTAACACTTGTTCAGAACGAAAGAAAGCACAGAGCCCCAGATTTTATGTTGTCCTAGAGAGCTTGCAGAGCACTGGGGAAAGGCAGGCAGAGAATTCCCTGCTAGCACCTTCTCTGTGCCTGGGAAGCAGAAGTGTTCACATTGCTTCGCAGAATCGCTTTTGTGCAGAAAACAGTAACACTTGTTCAGAATGAAAGAAAGCACAGAGCCCCAGATTCTATGTTGTCCTGGAGAGCTTGCAGAGCACTGGGGAAAGGCAGGCAGAGAATTCCCTGCTAGCACCTTCTATGTGCCTGGGAAGCAGAAGTGTTCACATTGCCTCACAGAAGCGCTTTTGTGCAGAAAACACTAACACTTGTTCAGAACGAAAGAAAGCACAGAGCCCCAGATTCTATGTTGTCCTGGAGAGCTTGCAGAGCACTGGGGAAAGGCAGGCAAAGAATTCCCTGATAGCACCTTCTCTGTGCCTGTTCACATTGCTTCGCAGAATCGCTTTTGTGCAGAAAACAGTAACACTTGTTCAGAAGGAAAGAAAGCACAGAGCCCCAGATTCTATGTTGTCCTGGAGAGCTTGCAGAGCACTGGGGAAAGGCAGGCAAAGAATTCCCTGATAGCACCTTCTCTGTGCCTGTTCACATTGCTTCGCAGAATCGCTTTTGTGCAGAAAACAGTAACACTTGTTCAGAACGAAAGAAAGCACAGAGCCCCAGATTCTATGTTGTCCTGGAGAGCTTGCAGAGCACTGGGGAAAGGCAGGCAGAGAATTCCCTGCTAGCACCTTCTCTGTGCCTGGGAAGCAGAAGTGTTCACATTGCTTCGCAGAATCGCTTTTGTGCAGAAAACAGTAACACTTGTTCAGAATGAAAGAAAGCACAGAGCCCCAGATTTTATGTTGTCCTGGAGAGCTTTCAGAGCACTGGGGAAAGGCAGGCAGAGAATTCCCTGATAGCACCTTCTCTGTGCCTGTTCACATTGCTTCGCAGAATCGCTTTTGTGCAGAAAACACTAACACTTGTTGAGAAGGAAAGAAAGCACAGAGCCCCAGATTTTATGTTGTCCTGGAGAGCTTGCAGAGCACTGGGGAAAGGCAGGCAGAGAATTCCTTGCTAGCACCTTCTCTGTGCCTGGGAAGCAGAAGTGTTCACATTGCTTCGCAAGAATCGCTTTTGTGCAGAAAACAGTAACACTTGTTCAGAAGGAAAGAAAGCACAGAGCCCCAGATTTTATGTTGTCCTGGAGAGCTTGCAGAGCACTGGGGAAAGGCAGGCAGAGAATTCCCTGATAGCACCTTCTCTGTGCCTGTTCACATTGTTTCGCAGAATCGCTTTTGTGCAGAAAACAGTAACACTTGTTCAGAAGGAAAGAAAGCACAGAGCCCCAGATTTTATGTTGTCCTGGAGAGCTTGCAGAGCACTGGAGAAAGGCAGGCAGAGAATTCCCTGCTAGCACCTTCTCTGTGCCTGGGAAGCAGAAGTGTTCACATTGCTTCGCAGAATCGCTTTTGTGCAGAAAACACTAACACTTGTTCAGAAGGAAAGAAAGCACAGAGCCCCAGATTTTATGTTGTCCTGGAGAGCTTGCAGAGCAGTGGGGAAAGGCAGGCAGAGAATTCCCTGATAGCACCTTCTCTGTGCCTGTTCACATTGCTTCGCAGAATCGCTTTTGTGCAGAAAACAGTAACACTTGTTCAGAACGAAAGAAAGCACAGAGCCCCAGATTCTATGTTGTCCTGGAGAGCTTGCAGAGCACTGGGGAAAGGCAGGCAGAGAATTCCCTGCTAGCACCTTCTCTGTGCCTGGGAAGCAGAAGTGTTCACATTGCTTCGCAGAATCGCTTTTGTGCAGAAAACATAACACTTGTTCAGAAGGAAAGAAAGCACAGAGCCCCAGATTTTATGTTGTCCTGGAGAGCTTGCAGAGCACTGGGGAAAGGCAGGCAGAGAATTCCCTGCTAGCACCTTCTCTGTGCCTGGGAAGCAGAAGTGTTCACATTGCTTCGCAAGAATCGGTTTTGTGCAGAAAACAGTAACAGTTGTTCAGAACGAAAGAAAGCACAGAGCCCCAGATTTGCTGTTGTCCTGGAGAGCTTGCAGAGCACTGGGGAAAGGCAGGCAGAGAATTCCCTGATAGCACCTTCTCTGTGCCTGTTCACATTGTTTCGCAGAATCGCTTTTGTGCAGAAAACAGTAACACTTGTTCAGAACGAAAGAAAGCACAGAGCCCCAGATTCTATGTTGTCCTGGAGAGCTTGCAGAGCACTGGGGAAAGGCAGGCAGAGATTTCCTTCCTAGCACCTTCTCTGTGCCTGGGAAGCAGAAGTGTTCACATTGCTTCGCAGAATCGCTTTTGTGCAGAAAACAGTAACACTTGTTCAGAAGGAAAGAAAGCACAGAGCCCCAGATTTTATGTTGTCCTGGAGAGCTTGCAGAGCACTGGGGAAAGGCAGGCAGAGAATTCCCTGATAGTACCTTCTCTGTGCCTGTTCACATTGCTTCGCAGAATCGCTTTTGTGCAGAAAACAGTAACACTTGTTCAGAAGGAAAGAAAGCACAGAGCCCCAGATTTGCTGTTGTCCTGGAGAGCTTGCAGAGCACTGGGGAAAGGCAGGCAGAGAATTCCCTGATAGCACCTTCTCTGTGCCTGGGAAGCAGAGTGTTCACATTGCTTCGCAGAATCGCTTTTGTGCAGAAAACACTAACACTTGTTCAGAATGAAAGAAAGCACAGAGCCCCAGATTCTATGTTGTCCTGGAGAGCTAGCAGAGCACTGGGGAAAGGCAGGCAGAGAATTCCCTGCTAGCACCTTCTCTGTGCCTGGGAAGCAGAAGTGTT
This sequence comes from Strix aluco, assembly GCF_031877795.1. Classification (NCBI taxonomy): domain Eukaryota; kingdom Metazoa; phylum Chordata; class Aves; order Strigiformes; family Strigidae; genus Strix; species Strix aluco. The sequence goes on from NC_133945.1 coordinate 777,817, forward strand.
CACATTGCTTCGCAGAATCGCTTTTGTGCAGAAAACAGTAACACTTGTTCAGAATGAAAGAAAGCACAGAGCCCCAGATTCTATGTTGTCCTGGAGAGCTTGCAGAGCACTGGGGAAAGGCAGGCAGAGAATTCCCTGCTAGCACCTTCTATGTGCCTGGGAAGCAGAAGTGTTCACATTGCCTCACAGAAGCGCTTTTGTGCAGAAAACACTAACACTTGTTCAGAAGGAAAGAAAGCACAGAGCCCCAGATTCTATGTTGTCCTAGAGAGCTTGCAGAGCACTGGGGAAAGGCAGGCAGAGAATTCCCTGCTAGCACCTTCTCTGTGCCTGGGAAGCAGAAGTGTTCACATTGCTTCGCAGAATCGCTTTTGTGCAGAAAACAGTAACACTTGTTCAGAAGGAAAGAAAGCACAGAGCCCCAGATTTTATGTTGTCCTGGAGAGCTTGCAGAGCACTGGGGAAAGGCAGGCAGAGAATTCCCTGCTAGCACCTTCTCTGTGCCTGGGAAGCAGAAGTGTTCACATTGCTTCGCAGAATCGCTTTTGTGCAGAAAACAGTAACAGTTGTTCAGAACGAAAGAAAGCACAGAGCCCCAGATTTGCTGTTGTCCTGGAGAGCTTGCAGAGCACTGGGGAAAGGCAGGCAGAGAATTCCCTGATAGCACCTTCTCTGTGCCTGTTCACATTGTTTCGCAGAATCGCTTTTGTGCAGAAAACAGTAACACTTGTTCAGAACGAAAGAAAGCACAGAGCCCCAGATTCTATGTTGTCCTGGAGAGCTTGCAGAGCACTGGGGAAAGGCAGGCAGAGATTTCCTTCCTAGCACCTTCTCTGTGCCTGGGAAGCAGAAGTGTTCACATTGCTTCGCAGAATCGCTTTTGTGCAGAAAACAGTAACACTTGTTCAGAAGGAAAGAAAGCACAGAGCCCCAGATTCTATGTTGTCCTGGAGAGCTTGCAGAGCACTGGGGAAAGGCAGGCAGAGAATTCCCTGCTAGCACCTTCTATGTGCCTGGGAAGCAGAAGTGTTCACATTGCCTCACAGAAGCGCTTTTGTGCAGAAAACACTAACACTTGTTCAGAACGAAAGAAAGCACAGAGCCCCAGATTTTATGTTGTCCTAGAGAGCTTGCAGAGCACTGGGGAAAGGCAGGCAGAGAATTCCCTGCTAGCACCTTCTCTGTGCCTGGGAAGCAGAAGTGTTCACATTGCTTCGCAGAATCGCTTTTGTGCAGAAAACAGTAACACTTGTTCAGAATGAAAGAAAGCACAGAGCCCCAGATTCTATGTTGTCCTGGAGAGCTTGCAGAGCACTGGGGAAAGGCAGGCAGAGAATTCCCTGCTAGCACCTTCTCTGTGCCTGGGAAGCAGAAGTGTTCACATTGCTTCGCAGAATCGCTTTTGTGCAGAAAACATAACACTTGTTCAGAAGGAAAGAAAGCACAGAGCCCCAGATTTTATGTTGTCCTGGAGAGCTTGCAGAGCACTGGGGAAAGGCAGGCAGAGAATTCCCTGCTAGCACCTTCTCTGTGCCTGGGAAGCAGAAGTGTTCACATTGCTTCGCAAGAATCGGTTTTGTGCAGAAAACAGTAACAGTTGTTCAGAACGAAAGAAAGCACAGAGCCCCAGATTTGCTGTTGTCCTGGAGAGCTTGCAGAGCACTGGGGAAAGGCAGGCAGAGAATTCCCTGATAGCACCTTCTCTGTGCCTGTTCACATTGTTTCGCAGAATCGCTTTTGTGCAGAAAACAGTAACACTTGTTCAGAACAAAAGAAAGCACAGAGCCCCAGATTCTATGTTGTCCTGGAGAGCTTGCAGAGCACTGGGGAAAGGCAGGCAGAGATTTCCTTCCTAGCACCTTCTCTGTGCCTGGGAAGCAGAAGTGTTCACATTGCTTCGCAGAATCGCTTTTGTGCAGAAAACAGTAACACTTGTTCAGAAGGAAAGAAAGCACAGAGCCCCAGATTTGCTGTTGTCCTGGAGAGCTTGCAGAGCACTGGGGAAAGGCAGGCAGAGAATTCCCTGCTAGCACCTTCTCTGTGCCTGGGAAGCAGAGTGTTCACATTGCTTCGCAGAATCGCTTTTGTGCAGAAAACACTAACACTTGTTCAGAATGAAAGAAAGCACAGAGCCCCAGATTCTATGTTGTCCTGGAGAGCTAGCAGAGCACTGGGGAAAGGCAGGCAGAGAATTCCCTGCTAGCACCTTCTCTGTGCCTGGGAAGCAGAAGTGTTCACATTGCTTCGCAGAATCGCTTTTGTGCAGAAAACAGTAACACTTGTTCAGAATGAAAGAAAGCACAGAGCCCCAGATTCTATGTTGTTCTGGAGAGCTTGCAGAGCACTGGGGAAAGGCAGGCAGAGAATTCCCTGCTAGCACCTTCTATGTGCCTGGGAAGCAGAAGTGTTCACATTGCCTCACAGAAGCGCTTTTGTGCAGAAAACACTAACACTTGTTCAGAACGAAAGAAAGCACAGAGCCCCAGATTTTATGTTGTCCTAGAGAGCTTGCAGAGCACTGGGGAAAGGCAGGCAGAGAATTCCCTGCTAGCACCTTCTCTGTGCCTGGGAAGCAGAAGTGTTCACATTGCTTCGCAGAATCGCTTTTGTGCAGAAAACAGTAACACTTGTTCAGAATGAAAGAAAGCACAGAGCCCCAGATTCTATGTTGTCCTGGAGAGCTTGCAGAGCACTGGGGAAAGGCAGGCAGAGAATTCCCTGCTAGCACCTTCTATGTGCCTGGGAAGCAGAAGTGTTCACATTGCCTCACAGAAGCGCTTTTGTGCAGAAAACACTAACACTTGTTCAGAAGGAAAGAAAGCACAGAGCCCCAGATTCTATGTTGTCCTGGAGAGCTTGCAGAGCACTGGGGAAAGGCAGGCAGAGAATTCCCTGCTAGCACCTTCTCTGTGCCTGGGAAGCAGAAGTGTTCACATTGCTTCGCAGAATCGCTTTTGTGCAGAAAACAGTAACACTTGTTCAGAATGAAAGAAAGCACAGAGCCCCAGATTCTATGTTGTCCTGGAGAGCTTGCAGAGCACTGGGGAAAGGCAGGCAGAGAATTCCCTGCTAGCACCTTCTCTGTGCCTGGGAAGCAGAAGTGTTCACATTGCTTCGCAAGAATCGCTTTTGTGCAGAAAACAGTAACAGTTGTTCAGAACGAAAGAAAGCACAGAGCCCCAGATTTGCTGTTGTCCTGGAGAGCTTGCAGAGCACTGGGGAAAGGCAGGCAGAGAATTCCCTGATAGCACCTTCTCTGTGCCTGTTCACATTGTTTCGCAGAATCGCTTTTGTGCAGAAAACAGTAACACTTGTTCAGAACGAAAGAAAGCACAGAGCCCCAGATTCTATGTTGTCCTGGAGAGCTTGCAGAGCACTGGGGAAAGGCAGGCAGAGATTTCCTTCCTAGCACCTTCTCTGTGCCTGGGAAGCAGAAGTGTTCACATTGCTTCGCAGAATCGCTTTTGTGCAGAAAACAGTAACACTTGTTCAGAAGGAAAGAAAGCACAGAGCCCCAGATTTGCTGTTGTCCTGGAGAGCTTGCAGAGCACTGGGGAAAGGCAGGCAGAGAATTCCCTGCTAGCACCTTCTCTGTGCCTGGGAAGCAGAAGTGTTCACATTGCTTCGCAGAATCGCTTTTGTGCAGAAAACAGTAACACTTGTTCAGAATAAAAGAAAGCACAGAGCCCCAGATTCTATGTTGTCCTGGAGAGCTTGCAGAGCACTGGGGAAAGGCAGGCAGAGATTTCCTTCCTAGCACCTTCTATGTGCCTGGGAAGCAGAAGTGTTCACATTGCCTCACAGAAGCGCTTTTGTGCAGAAAACACTAACACTTGTTCAGAACGAAAGAAAGCACAGAGCCCCAGATTTTATGTTGTCCTAGAGAGCTTGCAGAGCACTGGGGAAAGGCAGGCAGAGAATTCCCTGCTAGCACCTTCTCTGTGCCTGGGAAGCAGAAGTGTTCACATTGCTTCGCAGAATCGCTTTTGTGCAGAAAACAGTAACACTTGTTCAGAATGAAAGAAAGCACAGAGCCCCAGATTCTATGTTGTCCTGGAGAGCTTGCAGAGCACTGGGGAAAGGCAGGCAGAGAATTCCCTGCTAGCACCTTCTATGTGCCTGGGAAGCAGAAGTGTTCACATTGCCTCACAGAAGCGCTTTTGTGCAGAAAACACTAACACTTGTTCAGAACGAAAGAAAGCACAGAGCCCCAGATTCTATGTTGTCCTGGAGAGCTTGCAGAGCACTGGGGAAAGGCAGGCAAAGAATTCCCTGATAGCACCTTCTCTGTGCCTGTTCACATTGCTTCGCAGAATCGCTTTTGTGCAGAAAACAGTAACACTTGTTCAGAAGGAAAGAAAGCACAGAGCCCCAGATTCTATGTTGTCCTGGAGAGCTTGCAGAGCACTGGGGAAAGGCAGGCAAAGAATTCCCTGATAGCACCTTCTCTGTGCCTGTTCACATTGCTTCGCAGAATCGCTTTTGTGCAGAAAACAGTAACACTTGTTCAGAACGAAAGAAAGCACAGAGCCCCAGATTCTATGTTGTCCTGGAGAGCTTGCAGAGCACTGGGGAAAGGCAGGCAGAGAATTCCCTGCTAGCACCTTCTCTGTGCCTGGGAAGCAGAAGTGTTCACATTGCTTCGCAGAATCGCTTTTGTGCAGAAAACAGTAACACTTGTTCAGAAGGAAAGAAAGCACAGAGCCCCAGATTTTATGTTGTCCTGGAGAGCTTGCAGAGCACTGGGGAAAGGCAGGCAGAGAATTCCCTGCTAGCACCTTCTCTGTGCCTGGGAAGCAGAAGTGTTCACATTGCTTCGCAAGAATCGCTTTTGTGCAGAAAACAGTAACAGTTGTTCAGAACGAAAGAAAGCACAGAGCCCCAGATTTGCTGTTGTCCTGGAGAGCTTGCAGAGCACTGGGGAAAGGCAGGCAGAGAATTCCCTGATAGCACCTTCTCTGTGCCTGTTCACATTGTTTCGCAGAATCGCTTTTGTGCAGAAAACAGTAACACTTGTTCAGAACGAAAGAAAGCACAGAGCCCCAGATTTGCTGTTGTCCTGGAGAGCCTGCAGAGCACTGGGGAAAGGCAGGCAGAGATTTCCTTCCTAGCACCTTCTCTGTGCCTGGGAAGCAGAAGTGTTCACATTGCTTCGCAGAATCGCTTTTGTGCAGAAAACAGTAACACTTGTTCAGAAGGAAAGAAAGCACAGAGCCCCAGATTTTATGTTGTCCTGGAGAGCTTGCAGAGCACTGGGGAAAGGCAGGCAGAGAATTCCCTGCTAGCACCTTCTCTGTGCCTGGGAAGCAGAAGTGTTCACATTGCTTCGCAGAATCGCTTTTGTGCAGAAAACAGTAACACTTGTTCAGAATGAAAGAAAGCACAGAGCCCCAGATTCTATGTTGTCCTGGAGAGCTTGCAGAGCACTGGGGAAAGGCAGGCAGAGAATTCCTTGCTAGCACCTTCTCTGTGCCTGGGAAGCAGAAGTGTTCACATTGCTTCGCAGAATCGCTTTTGTGCAGAAAACACTAACACTTGTTCAGAAGGAAAGAAAGCACAGAGCCCCAGATTTTATGTTGTCCTGGAGAGCTTGCAGAGCACTGGGGAAAGGCAGGCAGAGAATTCCCTGCTAGCACCTTCTCTGTGCCTGTTCACATTGCTTCGCAGAATCGCTTTTGTGCAGAAAACAGTAACACTTGTTCAGAACGAAAGAAAGCACAGAGCCCCAGATTCTATGTTGTCCTGGAGAGCTTGCAGAGCACTGGGGAAAGGCAGGCAGAGAATTCCCTGCTAGCACCTTCTCTGTGCCTGGGAAGCAGAAGTGTTCACATTGCTTCGCAGAATCGCTTTTGTGCAGAAAACAGTAACACTTGTTCAGAAGGAAAGAAAGCACAGAGCCCCAGATTTTATGTTGTCCTGGAGAGCTTGCAGAGCACTGGGGAAAGGCAGGCAGAGAATTCCCTGCTAGCACCTTCTCTGTGCCTGGGAAGCAGAAGTGTTCACATTGCTTCGCAAGAATCGCTTTTGTGCAGAAAACAGTAACAGTTGTTCAGAACGAAAGAAAGCACAGAGCCCCAGATTCTATGTTGTCCTGGAGAGCTTGCAGAGCACTGGGGAAAGGCAGGCAGAGAATACCCTGATAGCACCTTCTCTGTGCCTGTTCACATTGTTTCGCAGAATCGCTTTTGTGCAGAAAACAGTAACACTTGTTCAGAACGAAAGAAAGCACAGAGCCCCAGATTCTATGTTGTCCTGGAGAGCTTGCAGAGCACTGGGGAAAGGCAGGCAGAGATTTTCTTCCTAGCACCTTCTCTGTGCCTGGGAAGCAGAAGTGTTCACATTGCTTCGCAGAATCGCTTTTGTGCAGAAAACAGTAACACTTGTTCAGAAGGAAAGAAAGCACAGAGCCCCAGATTTTATGTTGTCCTGGAGAGCTTGCAGAGCACTGGGGAAAGGCAGGCAGAGAATTCCCTGCTAGCACCTTCTCTGTGCCTGGGAAGCAGAAGTGTTCACATTGCTTCGCAGAATCGCTTTTGTGCAGAAAACAGTAACACTTGTTCAGAAGGAAAGAAAGCACAGAGCCCCAGATTCAATGTTGTCCTGGAGAGCTTGCAGAGCACTGGGGAAAGGCAGGCAGAGAATTCCTTGCTAGCACCTTCTCTGTGCCTGGGAAGCAGAAGTGTTCACATTGCTTCGCAGAATCGTTTTTTTGCAGAAAACAGTAACACTTGTTCAGAACGAAAGAAAGCACAGAGCCCCAGATTTGCTGTTGTCCTGGAGAGCTTGCAGAGCACTGGGGAAAGGCAGGCAGAGAATTCCCTGCTAGCACCTTCTCTGTGCCTGGGAAGCAGAAGTGTTCACATTGCTTCGCAGAATCGCTTTTGTCCAGAAAACAGTAACACTTGTTCAGAATGAAAGAAAGCACAGAGCCCCAGATTTTATGTTGTCCTGGAGAGCTTGCAGAGCACTGGGGAAAGGCAGGCAGAGAATTCCCTGATAGCACCTTCTCTGTGCCTGTTCACATTGCTTCGCAGAATCGCTTTTGTGCAGAAAACACTAACACTTGTTGAGAAGGAAAGAAAGCACAGAGCCCCAGATTTTATGTTGTCCTGGAGAGCTTGCAGAGCACTGGAGAAAGGCAGGCAGAGAATTCCCTGCTAGCACCTTCTCTGTGCCTGGGAAGCAGAAGTGTTCACATTGCTTCGCAGAATCGCTTTTGTGCAGAAAACACTAACACTTGTTCAGAAGGAAAGAAAGCACAGAGCCCCAGATTTTATGTTGTCCTGGAGAGCTTGCAGAGCAGTGGGGAAAGGCAGGCAGAGAATTCCCTGCTAGCACCTTCTCTGTGCCTGTTCACATTGCTTCGCAGAATCGCTTTTGTGCAGAAAACAGTAACACTTGTTCAGAACGAAAGAAAGCACAGAGCCCCAGATTCTATGTTGTCCTGGAGAGCTTGCAGAGCACTGGGGAAAGGCAGGCAGAGAATTCCCTGCTAGCACCTTCTCTGTGCCTGGGAAGCAGAAGTGTTCACATTGCTTCGCAGAATCGCTTTTGTGCAGAAAACATAACACTTGTTCAGAAGGAAAGAAAGCACAGAGCCCCAGATTTTATGTTGTCCTGGAGAGCTTGCAGAGCACTGGGGAAAGGCAGGCAGAGAATTCCCTGCTAGCACCTTCTCTGTGCCTGGGAAGCAGAAGTGTTCACATTGCTTCGCAAGAATCGGTTTTGTGCAGAAAACAGTAACAGTTGTTCAGAACGAAAGAAAGCACAGAGCCCCAGATTTGCTGTTGTCCTGGAGAGCTTGCAGAGCACTGGGGAAAGGCAGGCAGAGAATTCCCTGATAGCACCTTCTCTGTGCCTGTTCACATTGTTTCGCAGAATCGCTTTTGTGCAGAAAACATTAACACTTGTTCAGAACGAAAGAAAGCACAGAGCCCCAGATTCTATGTTGTCCTGGAGAGCTTGCAGAGCACTGGGGAAAGGCAGGCAGAGATTTCCTTCCTAGCACCTTCTCTGTGCCTGGGAAGCAGAAGTGTTCACATTGCTTCGCAGAATCGCTTTTGTGCAGAAAACAGTAACACTTGTTCAGAAGGAAAGAAAGCACAGAGCCCCAGATTTTATGTTGTCCTGGAGAGCTTGCAGAGCACTGGGGAAAGGCAGGCAGAGAATTCCCTGATAGTACCTTCTCTGTGCCTGTTCACATTGCTTCGCAGAATCGCTTTTGTGCAGAAAACAGTAACACTTGTTCAGAAGGAAAGAAAGCACAGAGCCCCAGATTTTATGTTGTCCTGGAGAGCTTGCAGAGCACTGGGGAAAGGCAGGCAGAGAATTCCCTGCTAGCACCTTCTCTGTGCCTGGGAAGCAGAAGTGTTCACATTGCTTCGCAGAATCGCTTTTGTGCAGAAAACAGTAACACTTGTTCAGAATGAAAGAAAGCACAGAGCCCCATATTTGCTGTTGTCCTGGAGAGTTTGCAGAGCACTGGGGAAAGGCAGGCAGAGAATTCCCTGCTAGCACCTTCTCTGTGCCTGGGAACCAGAAGTGTTCACATCGGCTCGCAGAATCGCTTTTGTGCAGAAAACACTAACACTTGTTCAGAACGAAAGAAAGCACAGAGCCCCAGATTCTATGTTGTCCTGGAGAGCTTGCAGAGCACTGGGGAAAAGCAGGCAGAGAATTCCTTGCTAGCACCTTCTCTGTGCCTGGGAAGCAGAAGTGTTCATATTGCTTCTCAGAATCGCTTTTGTGCAGAAAACAGTAGCACTTGTTCAGAACGAAAGAAAGCACAGAGCCCCAGATTCTATGTTGTCCTGGAGAGCTTGCAGAGCATTGGGGAAAGGCAGGCAGAGAATTCCTTGCTAGCACCTTCTCTGTGCCTGGGAAGCAGAAGTGTTCACATTGCCTCGCAGAATCGCTTTTGTGCAGAAAACACTAACACTTGTTCAGAAGGAAAGAAAGCACAGAGCCCCAGATTTGCTGTTGTCCTGGAGAGCTTGCAGAGCACTGGGGAAAGGCAGGCAGAGAATTCCCTGATAGCACCTTCTCTGTGCCTGGGAAGCAGAGTGTTCACATTGCTTCGCAGAATCGCTTTTGTGCAGAAAACACTAACACTTGTTCAGAATGAAAGAAAGCACAGAGCCCCAGATTCTATGTTGTCCTGGAGAGCTAGCAGAGCACTGGGGAAAGGCAGGCAGAGAATTCCCTGCTAGCACCTTCTCTGTGCCTGGGAAGCAGAAGTGTTCACATTGCCTCACAGAAGCGCTTTTGTGCAGAAAACACTAACACTTGTTCAGAACGAAAGAAAGCACAGAGCCCCAGATTTGCTGTTGTCCTGGAGAGCTTGCAGAGCACTGGGGAAAGGCAGGCAGAGAATTCCTTGCTAGCACCATCTCTGTGCCTGGGAAGCAGTAGTGTTTACATTGCTTCACAGAATCGCTTTTGTGCAGAAAACAGCAACACTTGTTCAGAACGAAAGAAAGCACAGAGCCCCAGATTCTATGTTGTCCTGGAGAGCTTGCAGAGCACTGGGGAAAGGCAGGCAGAGAATTCCCTGCTAGCACCTTCTCTGTGCCTGGGAAGCAGAAGTGTTCACATTGCTTCGCAGAATCGCTTTTGTGCAGAAAACACTAACACTTGTTCAGAACGAAAGAAAGCACAGAGCCCCAGATTTTATGTTGTCCTGGAGAGCTTGCAGAGCACTGGGGAAAGGCAGGCAGAGAATTCCTTGCTAGCACCTTCTCTGTGCCTGGGAAGCAGAAGTGTTCACATTGCTTCGCAGAATCGCTTTTGTGCAGAAAACAGTAACACTTGTTCAGAACGAAAGAAAGCACAGAGCCCCAGATTCTATGTTGTCCTGGAGAGCTTGCAGAGCACTGGGGAAAGGCAGGCAGAGAATTCCCTGCTAGCACCTTCTATGTGCCTGGGAAGCAGAAGTGTTCACATTGCTTCGCAGAATCGCTTTTGTGCAGAAAACATTAACACTTGTTCAGAACGAAAGAAAGCACAGAGCCCCAGATTTTATGTTGTCCTGGAGAGCTTGCAGAGCACTGGGGAAAGGCAGGCAAAGAATTCCCTGCTAGCACCTTCTCTGTGCCTGGGAAGCAGAAGTGTTCACATTGCTTCGCAAGAATCGCTTTTGTGCAGAAAACAGTAACAGTTGTTCAGAACGAAAGAAAGCACAGAGCCCCAGATTTGCTGTTGTCCTGGAGAGCTTGCAGAGCACTGGGGAAAGGCAGGCAGAGAATTCCCTGATAGCACCTTCTCTGTGCCTGTTCACATTGTTTCGCAGAATCGCTTTTGTGCAGGAAACAGTAACACTTGTTCAGAACGAAAGAAAGCACAGAGCCCCAGATTCTATGTTGTCCTGGAGAGCTTGCAGAGCACTGGGGAAAGGCAGGCAGAGATTTCCTTCCTAGCACCTTCTCTGTGCCTGGGAAGCAGAAGTGTTCACATTGCTTCGCAGAATCGCTTTTGTGCAGAAAACAGTAACACTTGTTCAGAAGGAAAGAAAGCACAGAGCCCCAGATTTTATGTTGTCCTGGAGAGCTTGCAGAGCACTGGGGAAAGGCAGGCAGAGAATTCCCTGCTAGCACCTTCTCTGTGCCTGGGAAGCAGAAGTGTTCACATTGCTTCGCAGAATCGCTTTTGTGCAGAAAACAGTAACACTTGTTCAGAAGGAAAGAAAGCACAGAGCCCCAGATTCTATGTTGTCCTGGAGAGCTTGCAGAGCACTGGGGAAAGGCAGGCAGAGAATTCCCTGCTAGCACCTTCTATGTGCCTGGGAAGCAGAAGTGTTCACATTGCCTCACAGAAGCGCTTTTGTGCAGAAAACACTAACACTTGTTCAGAACGAAAGAAAGCACAGAGCCCCAGATTTTATGTTGTCCTAGAGAGCTTGCAGAGCACTGGGGAAAGGCAGGCAGAGAATTCCCTGCTAGCACCTTCTCTGTGCCTGGGAAGCAGAAGTGTTCACATTGCTTCGCAGAATCGCTTTTGTGCAGAAAACAGTAACACTTGTTCAGAATGAAAGAAAGCACAGAGCCCCAGATTCTATGTTGTCCTGGAGAGCTTGCAGAGCACTGGGGAAAGGCAGGCAGAGAATTCCCTGCTAGCACCTTCTATGTGCCTGGGAAGCAGAAGTGTTCACATTGCCTCACAGAAGCGCTTTTGTGCAGAAAACACTAACACTTGTTCAGAACGAAAGAAAGCACAGAGCCCCAGATTTTATGTTGTCCTAGAGAGCTTGCAGAGCACTGGGGAAAGGCAGGCAGAGAATTCCCTGCTAGCACCTTCTCTGTGCCTGGGAAGCAGAAGTGTTCACATTGCTTCGCAGAATCGCTTTTGTGCAGAAAACAGTAACACTTGTTCAGAAGGAAAGAAAGCACAGAGCCCCAGATTCTATGTTGTCCTGGAGAGCTTGCAGAGCACTGGGGAAAGGCAGGCAAAGAATTCCCTGATAGCACCTTCTCTGTGCCTGTGCACATTGCTTCGCAGAATCGCTTTTGTGCAGAAAACAGTAACACTTGTTCAGAAGGAAAGAAAGCACAGAGCCCCAGATTCTATGTTGTCCTGGAGAGCTTGCAGAGCACTGGGGAAAGGCAGGCAGAGAATTCCCTGCTAGCACCTTCTCTGTGCCTGGGAAGCAGAAGTGTTCACATTGCTTCGCAGAATCGCTTTTGTGCAGAAAACAGTAACACTTGTTCAGAAGGAAAGAAAGCACAGAGCCCCAGATTCTATGTTGTCCTGGAGAGCTTGCAGAGCACTGGGGAAAGGCAGGCAGAGAATTCCCTGCTAGCACCTTCTCTGTGCCTGGGAAGCAGAAGTGTTCACATTGCTTCGCAAGAATCGCTTTTGTGCAGAAAACAGTAACAGTTGTTCAGAACGAAAGAAAGCACAGAGCCCCAGATTTGCTGTTGTCCTGGAGAGCTTGCAGAACACTGGGGAAAGGCAGGCAGAGAATTCCCTGATAGCACCTTCTCTGTGCCTGTTCACATTGTTTCGCAGAATCGCTTTTGTGCAGAAAACAGTAACACTTGTTCAGAACGAAAGAAAGCACAGAGCCCCAGATTCTATGTTGTCCTGGAGAGCTTGCAGAGCACTGGGGAAAGGCAGGCAGAGATTTCCTTCCTAGCACCTTCTCTGTGCCTGGGAAGCAGAAGTGTTCACATTGCTTCGCAGAATCGCTTTTGTGCAGAAAACAGTAACACTTTTTCAGAAGGAAAGAAAGCACAGAGCCCCAGATTTTATGTTGTCCTGGAGAGCTTGCAGAGCACTGGGGAAAGGCAGGCAGAGAATTCCCTGCTAGCACCTTCTCTGTGCCTGGGAAGCAGAAGTGTTCACATTGCTTCGCAAGAATCGCTTTTGTGCAGAAAACAGTAACAGTTGTTCAGAACGAAAGAAAGCACAGAGCCCCAGATTTGCTGTTGTCCTGGAGAGCTTGCAGAGCACTGGGGAAAGGCAGGCAGAGAATTCCCTGATAGCACCTTCTCTGTGCCTGTTCACATTGTTTCGCAGAATCGCTTTTGTGCAGAAAACAGTAACACTTGTTCAGAACGAAAGAAAGCACAGAGCCCCAGATTCTATGTTGTCCTGGAGAGCTTGCAGAGCACTGGGGAAAGGCAGGCAGAGATTTCCTTCCTAGCACCTTCTCTGTGCCTGGGAAGCAGAAGTGTTCACATTGCTTCGCAGAATCGCTTTTGTGCAGAAAACAGTAACACTTGTTCAGAAGGAAAGAAAGCACAGAGCCCCAGATTCTATGTTGTCCTGGAGAGCTTGCAGAGCACTGGGGAAAGGCAGGCAGAGAATTCCCTGCTAGCACCTTCTATGTGCCTGGGAAGCAGAAGTGTTCACATTGCCTCACAGAAGCGCTTTTGTGCAGAAAACACTAACACTTGTTCAGAACGAAAGAAAGCACAGAGCCCCAGATTTTATGTTGTCCTAGAGAGCTTGCAGAGCACTGGGGAAAGGCAGGCAGAGAATTCCCTGCTAGCACCTTCTCTGTGCCTGGGAAGCAGAAGTGTTCACATTGCTTCGCAGAATCGCTTTTGTGCAGAAAACAGTAACACTTGTTCAGAAGGAAAGAAAGCACAGAGCCCCAGATTCTATGTTGTCCTGGAGAGCTTGCAGAGCACTGGGGAAAGGCAGGCAGAGAATTCCCTGCTAGCACCTTCTCTGTGCCTGGGAAGCAGAAGTGTTCACATTGCTTCGCAGAATCGCTTTTGTGCAGAAAACAGTAACACTTGTTCAGAAGGAAAGAAAGCACAGAGCCCCAGATTTTATGTTGTCCTGGAGAGCTTGCAGAGCACTGGGGAAAGGCAGGCAGAGAATTCCCTGCTAGCACCTTCTCTGTGCCTGGGAAGCAGAAGTGTTCACATTGCTTCGCAAGAATCGCTTTTGTGCAGAAAACAGTAACAGTTGTTCAGAACGAAAGAAAGCACAGAGCCCCAGATTTGCTGTTGTCCTGGAGAGCTTGCAGAGCACTGGGGAAAGGCAGGCAGAGAATTCCCTGATAGCACCTTCTCTGTGCCTGTTCACATTGTTTCGCAGAATCGCTTTTGTGCAGAAAACAGTAACACTTGTTCAGAACGAAAGAAAGCACAGAGCCCCAGATTCTATGTTGTCCTGGAGAGCTTGCAGAGCACTGGGGAAAGGCAGGCAGAGAATTCCCTGCTAGCACCTTCTCTGTGCCTGGGAAGCAGAAGTGTTCACATTGCTTCGCAGAATCGCTTTTGTGCAGAAAACAGTAACACTTGTTCAGAATGAAAGAAAGCACAGAGCCCCAGATTTTATGTTGTCCTGGAGAGCTTGCAGAGCACTGGGGAAAGGCAGGCAGAGAATTCCCTGCTAGCACCTTCTATGTGCCTGGGAAGCAGAAGTGTTCACATTGCCTCACAGAAGCGCTTTTGTGCAGAAAACACTAACACTTGTTCAGAACGAAAGAAAGCACAGAGCCCCAGATTTTATGTTGTCCTAGAGAGCTTGCAGAGCACTGGGGAAAGGCAGGCAGAGAATTCCCTGCTAGCACCTTCTCTGTGCCTGGGAAGCAGAAGTGTTCACATTGCTTCGCAGAATCGCTTTTGTGCAGAAAACAGTAACACTTGTTCAGAATGAAAGAAAGCACAGAGCCCCAGATTCTATGTTGTCCTGGAGAGCTTGCAGAGCACTGGGGAAAGGCAGGCAGAGAATTCCCTGCTAGCACCTTCTATGTGCCTGGGAAGCAGAAGTGTTCACATTGCCTCACAGAAGCGCTTTTGTGCAGAAAACACTAACACTTCTTCAGAACGAAAGAAAGCACAGAGCCCCAGATTTTATGTTGTCCTAGAGAGCTTGCAGAGCACTGGGGAAAGGCAGGCAGAGAATTCCCTGCTAGCACCTTCTCTGTGCCTGGGAAGCAGAAGTGTTCACATTGCTTCGCAGAATCGCTTTTGTGCAGAAAACAGTAACACTTGTTCAGAAGGAAAGAAAGCACAGAGCCCCAGATTTTATGTTGTCCTGGAGAGCTTGCAGAGCACTGGGGAAAGGCAGGCAGAGAATTCCCTGCTAGCACCTTCTCTGTGCCTGGGAAGCAGAAGTGTTCACATTGCTTCGCAAGAATCGGTTTTGTGCAGAAAACACTAACACTTGTTCAGAACGAAAGAAAGCACAGAGCCCCAGATTTGCTGTTGTCCTGGAGAGCTTGCAGAGCACTGGGGAAAGGCAGGCAGAGAATTCCTTCCTAGCACCTTCTCTGTGCCTGGGAAGCAGAAGTGTTCACATTGCTTCGCAGAATCGCTTTTGTGCAGAAAACAGTAACACTTGTTCAGAAGGAAAGAAAGCACAGAGCCCCAGATTTTATGTTGTCCTGGAGAGCTTGCAGAGCACTGGGGAAAGGCAGGCAGAGAATTCCCTGCTAGCACCTTCTCTGTGCCTGGGAAGCAGAAGTGTTCACATTGCTTCGCAGAATCGCTTTTGTGCAGAAAACAGTAACACTTGTTCAGAAGGAAAGAAAGCACAGAGCCCCAGATTTTATGTTGTCCTGGAGAGCTTGCAGAGCACTGGGGAAAGGCAGGCAGAGAATTCCTTGCTAGCACCTTCTCTGTGCCTGGGAAGCAGAAGTGTTCACATTGCTTCGCAGAATCGCTTTTGTGCCGAAAACACTAACACTTGTTCAGAAGGAAAGAAAGCACAGATCCCCAGATTTTATGTTGTCCTGGAGAACTTGCAGAGCATTGGGGAAAGGCAGGCAGAGAATTCCCTGCTAGCACCTTCTCTGTGCCTGGGAAGCAGAAGTGTTCACATTGCTTCGCAGAATCGCTTTTGTGCAGAAAACAGTAACACTTGTTCAGAAGGAAAGAAAGCACAGAGCCCCAGATTTTATGTTGTCCTGGAGAGCTTGCAGAGCACTGGGGAAAGGCAGGCAAAGAATTCCTTGCTAGCACCTTCTCTGTGCCTGGGCAGCAGAAGTGTTCACATTACTTCGCAGAATCGCTTTTGTGCAGAAAACAGTAACACTTGTTCAGAAGGAAAGAAAGCACAGAGCCCCAGATTTTATGTTGTCCTGGAGAGCTTGCAGAGCACTGGGGAAAGGCAGGCAGAGAATTCCTTGCTAGCACCTTCTCTGTGCCTGGGAAGCAGAAGTGTTCACATTGCTTCGCAGAATCGCTTTTGTGCAGAAAACACTAACACTTGTTCAGAAGGAAAGAAAGCACAGAGCCCCAGATTCTATGTTGTCCTGGAGAGCTTGCAGAGCACTGGGGAAAGGCAGGCAGAGAATTCCCTGCTAGCACCTTCTCTGTGCCTGTTCACATTGCTTCGCAGAATCGCTTTTGTGCAGAAAACAGTAACACTTGTTCAGAACGAAAGAAAGCACAGAGCCCCAGATTCTATGTTGTCCTGGAGAGCTTGCAGAGCACTGGGGAAAGGCAGGCAGAGATTTCCTTCCTAGCACCTTCTCTGTGCCTGGGAAGCAGAAGTGTTCACATTGCTTCGCAGAATCGCTTTTGTGCAGAAAACAGTAACACTTGTTCAGAAGGAAAGAAAGCACAGAGCCCCAGATTTTATGTTGTCCTGGAGAGCTTGCAGAGCACTGGGGAAAGGCAGGCAGAGAATTCCCTGCTAGTACCTTCTCTGTGCCTGGGAAGCAGAAGTGTTCACATTGCTTCGCAGAATCGCTTTTGTGCAGAAAACAGTAACACTTGTTCAGAAGGAAAGAAAGCACAGAGCCCCAGATTTTATGTTGTCCTGGAGAGCTTGCAGAGCACTGGGGAAAGGCAGGCAGAGAATTCCCTGCTAGCACCTTCTCTGTGCCTGGGAAGCAGAAGTGTTCACATTGCTTCGCAGAATCGCTTTTGTGCAGAAAACACTAACACTTGTTCAGAACGAAAGAAAGCACAGAGCCCCAGATTCAATGTTGTCCTGGAGAGCTTGCAGAGCACTGGGGAAAGGCAGGCAGAGAATTCCTTGCTAGCACCTTCTCTGTGCCTGGGAAGCAGAAGTGTTCACATTGCTTCGCAGAATCGCTTTTGTGCAGAAAACAGTAACACTTGTTCAGAATGAAAGAAAGCACAGAGCCCCAGATTCTATGTTGTCCTGGAGAGCTTGCAGAGCACTGGGGAAAGGCAGGCAGAGAATTCCCTGCTAGCACCTTCTATGTGCCTGGGAAGCAGAAGTGTTCACATTGCTTCGCAGAATCGCTTTTGTGCAGAAAACAGTAACACTTGTTCAGAACGAAAGAAAGCACAGAGCCCCAGATTTGCTGTTGTCCTGGAGAGCTTGCAGAGCACTGGGGAAAGGCAGGCAGAGAATTCCCTGCTAGCACCTTCTCTGTGCCTGGGAAGCAGAAGTGTTCACATTGCTTCGCAGAATCGCTTTTGTGCAGAAAACAGTAACACTTGTTCAGAAGGAAAGGAAGCACAGAGCCCCAGATTTTATGTTGTCCTGGAGAGCTTGCAGAGCACTGGGGAAAGGCAGGCAGAGAATTCCCTGCTAGCACCATCTCTGTGCCTGTTCACATTGCTTCGCAGAATCGCTTTTGTGCAGAAAACAGTAACACTTGTTCAGAAGGAAAGAAAGCACAGAGCCCCAGATTTTATGTTGTCCTGGAGAGCTTGCAGAGCACTGGGGAAAGGCAGGCAGAGAATTCCTTGCTAGCACCTTCTCTGTGCCTGGGAAGCAGAAGTGTTCACATTGCTTCGCAGAATCGCTTTTGTGCAGAAAACAGTAACACTTGTTCAGAACGAAAGAAAGCACAGAGCCCCAGATTTTATGTTGTCCTGGAGAGCTTGCAGAGCACTGGGGAAAGGCAGGCAGAGAATTCCCTGCTAGCACCTTCTCTGTGCCTGTTCACATTGCTTCGCAGAATCGCTTTTGTGCAGAAAACAGTAACACTTGTTCAGAACGAAAGAAAGCACAGAGCCCCAGATTCTATGTTGTCCTGGAGAGCTTGCAGAGCACTGGGGAAAGGCAGGCAGAGAATTCCCTGCTAGCACCTTCTCTGTGCCTGGGAAGCAGAAGTGTTCACATTGCTTCGCAAGAATCGCTTTTGTGCAGAAAACAGTAACAGTTGTTCAGAACGAAAGAAAGCACAGAGCCCCAGATTTGCTGTTGTCCTGGAGAGCTTGCAGAGCACTGGGGAAAGGCAGGCAGAGAATTCCCTGATAGCACCTTCTCTGTGCCTGTTCACATTGTTTCGCAGAATCGCTTTTGTGCAGAAAACAGTAACACTTGTTCAGAACGAAAGAAAGCACAGAGCCCCAGATTCTATGTTGTCCTGGAGAGCTTGCAGAGCACTGGGGAAAGGCAGGCAGAGAATTCCCTGCTAGCACCTTCTCTGTGCCTGGGAAGCAGAAGTGTTCACATTGCTTCGCAAGAATCGCTTTTGTGCAGAAAACAGTAACAGTTGTTCAGAACGAAAGAAAGCACAGAGCCCCAGATTTGCTGTTGTCCTGGAGAGCTTGCAGAACACTGGGGAAAGGCAGGCAGAGAATTCCCTGATAGCACCTTCTCTGTGCCTGTTCACATTGTTTCGCAGAATCGCTTTTGTGCAGAAAACAGTAACACTTGTTCAGAACGAAAGAAAGCACAGAGCCCCAGATTTGCTGTTGTCCTGGAGAGCTTGCAGAGCACTGGGGAAAGGCAGGCAGAGATTTCCTTCCTAGCACCTTCTCTGTGCCTGGGAAGCAGAAGTGTTCACATTGCTTCGCAGAATCGCTTTTGTGCAGAAAACAGTAACACTTGTTCAGAAGGAAAGAAAGCACAGAGCCCCAGATTCTATGTTGTCCTGGAGAGCTTGCAGAGCACTGGGGAAAGGCAGGCAGAGAATTCCCTGCTAGCACCTTCTCTGTGCCTGGGAAGCAGAAGTGTTCACATTGCTTCGCAAGAATCGCTTTTGTGCAGAAAACAGTAACAGTTGTTCAGAACGAAAGAAAGCACAGAGCCCCAGATTTGCTGTTGTCCTGGAGAGCTTGCAGAACACTGGGGAAAGGCAGGCAGAGAATTCCCTGATAGCACCTTCTCTGTGCCTGTTCACATTGTTTCGCAGAATCGCTTTTGTGCAGAAAACAGTAACACTTGTTCAGAACGAAAGAAAGCACAGAGCCCCAGATTTGCTGTTGTCCTGGAGAGCTTGCAGAGCACTGGGGAAAGGCAGGCAGAGATTTCCTTCCTAGCACCTTCTCTGTGCCTGGGAAGCAGAAGTGTTCACATTGCTTCGCAGAATCGCTTTTGTGCAGAAAACAGTAACACTTTTTCAGAAGGAAAGAAAGCACAGAGCCCCAGATTTTATGTTGTCCTGGAGAGCTTGCAGAGCACTGGGGAAAGGCAGGCAGAGAATTCCCTGCTAGCACCTTCTCTGTGCCTGGGAAGCAGAAGTGTTCACATTGCTTCGCAAGAATCGCTTTTGTGCAGAAAACAGTAACAGTTGTTCAGAACGAAAGAAAGCACAGAGCCCCAGATTTGCTGTTGTCCTGGAGAGCTTGCAGAGCACTGGGGAAAGGCAGGCAGAGAATTCCCTGATAGCACCTTCTCTGTGCCTGTTCACATTGTTTCGCAGAATCGCTTTTGTGCAGAAAACAGTAACACTTGTTCAGAACGAAAGAAAGCACAGAGCCCCAGATTCTATGTTGTCCTGGAGAGCTTGCAGAGCACTGGGGAAAGGCAGGCAGAGATTTCCTTCCTAGCACCTTCCCTGTGCCTGGGAAGCAGAAGTTTTCACATTGCTTCGCAGAATCGCTTTTGTGCAGAAAACAGTAACACTTGTTCAGAAGGAAAGAAAGCACAGAGCCCCAGATTCTATGTTGTCCTGGAGAGCTTGCAGAGCACTGGGGAAAGGCAGGCAGAGAATTCCCTGCTAGCACCTTCTATGTGCCTGGGAAGCAGAAGTGTTCACATTGCCTCACAGAAGCGCTTTTGTGCAGAAAACACTAACACTTGTTCAGAACGAAAGAAAGCACAGAGCCCCAGATTTTATGTTGTCCTAGAGAGCTTGCAGAGCACTGGGGAAAGGCAGGCAGAGAATTCCCTGCTAGCACCTTCTCTGTGCCTGGGAAGCAGAAGTGTTCACATTGCTTCGCAGAATCGCTTTTGTGCAGAAAACAGTAACACTTGTTCAGAAGGAAAGAAAGCACAGAGCCCCAGATTCTATGTTGTCCTGGAGAGCTTGCAGAGCACTGGGGAAAGGCAGGCAGAGAATTCCCTGCTAGCACCTTCTCTGTGCCTGGGAAGCAGAAGTGTTCACATTGCTTCGCAGAATCGCTTTTGTGCAGAAAACAGTAACACTTGTTCAGAAGGAAAGAAAGCACAGAGCCCCAGATTTTATGTTGTCCTGGAGAGCTTGCAGAGCACTGGGGAAAGGCAGGCAGAGAATTCCCTGCTAGCACCTTCTCTGTGCCTGGGAAGCAGAAGTGTTCACATTGCCTCACAGAAGCGCTTTTGTGCAGAAAACACTAACACTTGTTCAGAACGAAAGAAAGCACAGAGCCCCAGATTTTATGTTGTCCTAGAGAGCTTGCAGAGCACTGGGGAAAGGCAGGCAGAGAATTCCCTGCTAGCACCTTCTCTGTGCCTGGGAAGCAGAAGTGTTCACATTGCTTCGCAGAATCGCTTTTGTGCAGAAAACAGTAACACTTGTTCAGAATGAAAGAAAGCACAGAGCCCCAGATTCTATGTTGTCCTGGAGAGCTTGCAGAGCACTGGGGAAAGGCAGGCAGAGAATTCCCTGCTAGCACCTTCTCTGTGCCTGGGAAGCAGAAGTGTTCACATTGCCTCACAGAAGCGCTTTTGTGCAGAAAACACTAACACTTGTTCAGAACGAAAGAAAGCACAGAGCCCCAGATTTTATGTTGTCCTAGAGAGCTTGCAGAGCACTGGGGAAAGGCAGGCAGAGAATTCCTTCCTAGCACCTTCTCTGTGCCTGGGAAGCAGAAGTGTTCACATTGCTTCGCAGAATCGCTTTTGTGCAGAAAACAGTAACACTTGTTCAGAAGGAAAGAAAGCACAGAGCCCCAGATTTTTTGTTGTCCTGGATAGCTTGCAGAGCACTGGGGAAAGGCAGGCAGAGAATTTCCTGCTAGCACCTTCTCTGTGCCTGGGAAGCAGAAGTGTTCATATTGCTTCGCAGAATCGCTTTTGTGCAGAAAACAGTAACACTTGTTCAGAAGGAAAGAAAGCACAGAGCCCCAGATTCTATGTTGTCCTGGAGAGCTTGCAGAGCACTGGGGAAAGGCAGGCAGAGAATTCCCTGCTAGCACCTTCTATGTGCCTGGGAAGCAGAAGTGTTCACATTGCCTCACAGAAGCGCTTTTGTGCAGAAAACACTAACACTTGTTCAGAACGAAAGAAAGCACAGAGCCCCAGATTTTATGTTGTCCTAGAGAGCTTGCAGAGCACTGGGGAAAGGCAGGCAGAGAATTCCCTGCTAGCACCTTCTCTGTGCCTGGGAAGCAGAAGTGTTCACATTGCTTCGCAGAATCGCTTTTGTGCAGAAAACAGTAACACTTGTTCAGAAGGAAAGAAAGCACAGAGCCCCAGATTCTATGTTGTCCTGGAGAGCTTGCAGAGCACTGGGGAAAGGCAGGCAGAGAATTCCCTGCTAGCACCTTCTCTGTGCCTGGGAAGCAGAAGTGTTCACATTGCTTCGCAGAATCGCTTTTGTGCAGAAAACAGTAACACTTGTTCAGAAGGAAAGAAAGCACAGAGCCCCAGATTTTATGTTGTCCTGGAGAGCTTGCAGAGCACTGGGGAAAGGCAGACAGAGAATTCCCTGCTAGCACCTTCTCTGTGCCTGGGAAGCAGAAGTGTTCACATTGCCTCACAGAAGCGCTTTTGTGCAGAAAACACTAACACTTGTTCAGAACGAAAGAAAGCACAGAGCCCCAGATTTTATGTTGTCCTAGAGAGCTTGCAGAGCACTGGGGAAAGGCAGGCAGAGAATTCCCTGCTAGCACCTTCTCTGTGCCTGGGAAGCAGAAGTGTTCACATTGCTTCGCAGAATCGCTTTTGTGCAGAAAACAGTAACACTTGTTCAGAATGAAAGAAAGCACAGAGCCCCAGATTCTATGTTGTCCTGGAGAGCTTGCAGAGCACTGGGGAAAGGCAGGCAGAGAATTCCCTGCTAGCACCTTCTCTGTGCCTGGGAAGCAGAAGTGTTCACATTGCCTCACAGAAGCGCTTTTGTGCAGAAAACACTAACACTTGTTCAGAACGAAAGAAAGCACAGAGCCCCAGATTTTATGTTGTCCTAGAGAGCTTGCAGAGCACTGGGGAAAGGCAGGCAGAGAATTCCTTCCTAGCACCTTCTCTGTGCCTGGGAAGCAGAAGTGTTCACATTGCTTCGCAGAATCGCTTTTGTGCAGAAAACAGTAACACTTGTTCAGAAGGAAAGAAAGCACAGAGCCCCAGATTTTTTGTTGTCCTGGATAGCTTGCAGAGCACTGGGGAAAGGCAGGCAGAGAATTTCCTGCTAGCACCTTCTCTGTGCCTGGGAAGCAGAAGTGTTCACATTGCTTCGCAGAATCGCTTTTGTGCAGAAAACAGTAACACTTGTTCAGAAGGACAGAAAGCACAGAGCCCCAGATTTTATGTTGTCCTGGAGAGCTTGCAGAGCACTGGGGAAAGGCAGGCAGAGAATTCCTTGCTAGCACCTTCTCTGTGCCTGGGAAGCAGAAGTGTTCACATTGCCTCACAGAAGCGCTTTTGTGCAGAAAACACTAACACTTGTTCAGAACGAAAGAAAGCACAGAGCCCCAGATTTTATGTTGTCCTAGAGAGCTTGCAGAGCACTGGGGAAAGGCAGGCAGAGAATTCCCTGCTAGCACCTTCTCTGTGCCTGGGAAGCAGAAGTGTTCACATTGCTTCGCAGAATCGCTTTTGTGCAGAAAACAGTAACACTTGTTCAGAATGAAAGAAAGCACAGAGCCCCAGATTCTATGTTGTCCTGGAGAGCTTGCAGAGCACTGGGGAAAGGCAGGCAGAGAATTCCCTGCTAGCACCTTCTCTGTGCCTGGGAAGCAGAAGTGTTCACATTGCCTCACAGAAGCGCTTTTGTGCAGAAAACACTAACACTTGTTCAGAACGAAAGAAAGCACAGAGCCCCAGATTTTATGTTGTCCTAGAGAGCTTGCAGAGCACTGGGGAAAGGCAGGCAGAGAATTCCTTCCTAGCACCTTCTCTGTGCCTGGGAAGCAGAAGTGTTCACATTGCTTCGCAGAATCGCTTTTGTGCAGAAAACAGTAACACTTGTTCAGAAGGAAAGAAAGCACAGAGCCCCAGATTTTTTGTTGTCCTGGATAGCTTGCAGAGCACTGGGGAAAGGCAGGCAGAGAATTTCCTGCTAGCACCTTCTCTGTGCCTGGGAAGCAGAAGTGTTCATATTGCTTCGCAGAATCGCTTTTGTGCAGAAAACAGTAACACTTGTTCAGAAGGAAAGAAAGCACAGAGCCCCAGATTCTATGTTGTCCTGGAGAGCTTGCAGAGCACTGGGGAAAGGCAGGCAGAGAATTCCCTGCTAGCACCTTCTATGTGCCTGGGAAGCAGAAGTGTTCACATTGCCTCACAGAAGCGCTTTTGTGCAGAAAACACTAACACTTGTTCAGAACGAAAGAAAGCACAGAGCCCCAGATTTTATGTTGTCCTAGAGAGCTTGCAGAGCACTGGGGAAAGGCAGGCAGAGAATTCCCTGCTAGCACCTTCTCTGTGCCTGGGAAGCAGAAGTGTTCACATTGCTTCGCAGAATCGCTTTTGTGCAGAAAACAGTAACACTTGTTCAGAAGGAAAGAAAGCACAGAGCCCCAGATTCTATGTTGTCCTGGAGAGCTTGCAGAGCACTGGGGAAAGGCAGGCAGAGAATTCCCTGCTAGCACCTTCTCTGTGCCTGGGAAGCAGAAGTGTTCACATTGCTTCGCAGAATCGCTTTTGTGCAGAAAACAGTAACACTTGTTCAGAAGGAAAGAAAGCACAGAGCCCCAGATTTTATGTTGTCCTGGAGAGCTTGCAGAGCACTGGGGAAAGGCAGACAGAGAATTCCCTGCTAGCACCTTCTCTGTGCCTGGGAAGCAGAAGTGTTCACATTGCCTCACAGAAGCGCTTTTGTGCAGAAAACACTAACACTTGTTCAGAACGAAAGAAAGCACAGAGCCCCAGATTTTATGTTGTCCTAGAGAGCTTGCAGAGCACTGGGGAAAGGCAGGCAGAGAATTCCCTGCTAGCACCTTCTCTGTGCCTGGGAAGCAGAAGTGTTCACATTGCTTCGCAGAATCGCTTTTGTGCAGAAAACAGTAACACTTGTTCAGAATGAAAGAAAGCACAGAGCCCCAGATTCTATGTTGTCCTGGAGAGCTTGCAGAGCACTGGGGAAAGGCAGGCAGAGAATTCCCTGCTAGCACCTTCTCTGTGCCTGGGAAGCAGAAGTGTTCACATTGCCTCACAGAAGCGCTTTTGTGCAGAAAACACTAACACTTGTTCAGAACGAAAGAAAGCACAGAGCCCCAGATTTTATGTTGTCCTAGAGAGCTTGCAGAGCATTGGGGAAAGGCAGGCAGAGAATTTCCTGCTAGCACCTTCTCTGTGCCTGGGAAGCAGAAGTGTTCACATTGCTTCGCAGAATCGCTTTTGTGCAGAAAACAGTAACACTTGTTCAGAAGGACAGAAAGCACAGAGCCCCAGATTTTATGTTGTCCTGGAGAGCTTGCAGAGCACTGGGGAAAGGCAGGCAGAGAATTCCTTGCTAGCACCTTCTCTGTGCCTGGGAAGCAGAAGTGTTCACATTGCTTCGCAGAATCGCTTTTGTGCCGAAAACACTAACACTTGTTCAGAAGGAAAGAAAGCACAGATCCCCAGATTTTATGTTGTCCTGGAGAACTTGCAGAGCATTGGGGAAAGGCAGGCAGAGAATTCCCTGCTAGCACCTTCTCTGTGCCTGGGAAGCAGAAGTGTTCACATTGCTTCGCAGAATCGCTTTTGTGCAGAAAACAGTAACACTTGTTCAGAAGGAAAGAAAGCACAGAGCCCCAGATTTTATGTTGTCCTGGAGAGCTTGCAGAGCACTGGGGAAAGGCAGGCAAAGAATTCCCTGCTAGCACCTTCTCTGTGCCTGGGAAGCAGAAGTGTTCACATTGCTTCGCAGAATCGCTTTTGTGCAGAAAACAGTAACACTTGTTCAGAATGAAAGAAAGCACAGAGCCCCAGATTTTATGTTGTCCTGGAGAGCTTGCAGAGCACTGGGGAAAGGCAGGCAGAGAATTCCTTGCTAGCACCTTCTCTGTGCCTGGGAAGCAGAAGTGTTCACATTGCTTCGCAGAATCTCTTTTGTGCAGAAAACACTAACACTTGTTCAGAAGGAAAGAAAGCACAGAGCCCCAGATTCTATGTTGTCCTGGAGAGCTTGCAGAGCACTGGGGAAAGGCAGGCAGAGAATTCCCTGCTAGCACCTTCTCTGTGCCTGTTCACATTGCTTCGCAGAATCGCTTTTGTGCAGAAAACAGTAACACTTGTTCAGAACGAAAGAAAGCACAGAGCCCCAGATTCTATGTTGTCCTGGAGAGCTTGCAGAGCACTGGGGAAAGGCAGGCAGAGATTTCCCTGCTAGCACCTTCTCTGTGCCTGGGAAGCAGAAGTGTTCACATTGCTTCGCAGAATCGCTTTTGTGCAGAAAACAGTAACACTTGTTCAGAAGGAAAGAAAGCACAGAGCCCCAGATTTTATGTTGTCCTGGAGAGCTTGCAGAGCACTGGGGAAAGGCAGGCAGAGAATTCCCTGCTAGCACCTTCTCTGTGCCTGGGAAGCAGAAGTGTTCACATTGCTTCGCAAGAATCGGTTTTGTGCAGAAAACAGTAACACTTGTTCAGAACGAAAGAAAGCACAGAGCCCCAGATTCTATGTTGTCCTGGAGAGCTTGCAGAGCACTGGGGAAAGGCAGGCAGAGAATTCCCTGATAGCACCTTCTCTGTGCCTGTTCACATTGTTTCGCAGAATCGCTTTTGTGCAGAAAACAGTAACACTTGTTCAGAACGAAAGAAAGCACAGAGCCCCAGATTCTATGTTGTCCTGGAGAGCTTGCAGAGCACTGGGGAAAGGCAGGCAGAGATTTCCTTCCTAGCACCTTCTCTGTGCCTGGGAAGCAGAAGTGTTCACATTGCTTCGCAGAATCGCTTTTGTGCAGAAAACAGTAACACTTGTTCAGAAGGAAAGAAAGCACAGAGCCCCAGATTTTATGTTGTCCTGGAGAGCTTGCAGAGCACTGGGGAAAGGCAGGCAGAGAATTCCCTGCTAGCACCTTCTCTGTGCCTGGGAAGCAGAAGTGTTCACATTGCTTCGCAGAATCGCTTTTGTGCAGAAAACACTAACACTTGTTCAGAACGAAAGAAAGCACAGAGCCCCAGATTCAATGTTGTCCTGGAGAGCTTGCAGAGCACTGGGGAAAGGCAGGCAGAGAATTCCTTGCTAGCACCTTCTCTGTGCCTGGGAAGCAGAAGTGTTCACATTGCTTCGCAGAATCGCTTTTGTGCAGAAAACAGTAACACTTGTTCAGAATGAAAGAAAGCACAGAGCCCCAGATTCTATGTTGTCCTGGAGAGCTTGCAGAGCACTGGGGAAAGGCAGGCAGAGAATTCCCTGCTAGCACCTTCTATGTGCCTGGGAAGCAGAAGTGTTCACATTGCTTCGCAGAATCGCTTTTGTGCAGAAAACAGTAACAGTTGTTCAGAACGAAAGAAAGCACAGAGCCCCAGATTTGCTGTTGTCCTGGAGAGCTTGCAGAGCACTGGGGAAAGGCAGGCAGAGAATTCCCTGCTAGCACCTTCTCTGTGCCTGGGAAGCAGAAGTGTTCACATTGCTTCGCAGAATCGCTTTTGTGCAGAAAACAGTAACACTTGTTCAGAAGGAAAGGAAGCACAGAGCCCCAGATTTTATGTTGTCCTGGAGAGCTTGCAGAGCACTGGGGAAAGGCAGGCAGAGAATTCCCTGCTAGCACCTTCTCTGTGCCTGTTCACATTGCTTCAAAGAATCGCTTTTGTGCAGAAAACACTAACACTTGTTCAGAAGGAAAGAAAGCACAGAGCCCCAGATTTTATGTTGTCCTGGAGAGCTTGCAGAGCACTGGGGAAAGGCAGGCAGAGAATTCCCTGCTAGCACCTTCTCTGTGCCTGTTCACATTGCTTCGCAGAATCGCTTTTGTGCAGAAAACAGTAACACTTGTTCAGAACGAAAGAAAGCACAGAGCCCCAGATTCTATGTTGTCCTGGAGAGCTTGCAGAGCACTGGGGAAAGGCAGGCAGAGAATTCCCTGCTAGCACCTTCTCTGTGCCTGGGAAGCAGAAGTGTTCACATTGCTTCGCAAGAATCGCTTTTGTGCAGAAAACAGTAACAGTTGTTCAGAACGAAAGAAAGCACAGAGCCCCAGATTTGCTGTTGTCCTGGAGAGCTTGCAGAGCACTGGGGAAAGGCAGGCAGAGAATTCCCTGATAGCACCTTCTCTGTGCCTGTTCACATTGTTTCGCAGAATCGCTTTTGTGCAGAAAACAGTAACACTTGTTCAGAACGAAAGAAAGCACAGAGCCCCAGATTCTATGTTGTCCTGGAGAGCTTGCAGAGCACTGGGGAAAGGCAGGCAGAGATTTCCTTCCTAGCACCTTCTCTGTGCCTGGGAAGCAGAAGTGTTCACATTGCTTCGCAGAATCGCTTTTGTGCAGAAAACAGTAACACTTGTTCAGAATGAAAGAAAGCACAGAGCCCCAGATTCTATGTTGTCCTGGAGAGCTTGCAGAGCACTGGGGAAAGGCAGGCAGAGAATTCCCTGCTAGCACCTTCTATGTGCCTGGGAAGCAGAAGTGTTCACATTGCCTCACAGAAGCGCTTTTGTGCAGAAAACACTAACACTTGTTCAGAACGAAAGAAAGCACAGAGCCCCAGATTTTATGTTGTCCTAGAGAGCTTGCAGAGCACTGGGGAAAGGCAGGCAGAGAATTCCCTGCTAGCACCTTCTCTGTGCCTGGGAAGCAGAAGTGTTCACATTGCTTCGCAGAATCGCTTTTGTGCAGAAAACAGTAACACTTGTTCAGAATGAAAGAAAGCACAGAGCCCCAGATTCTATGTTGTCCTGGAGAGCTTGCAGAGCACTGGGGAAAGGCAGGCAGAGAATTCCCTGCTAGCACCTTCTCTGTGCCTGGGAAGCAGAAGTGTTCACATTGCCTCACAGAAGCGCTTTTGTGCAGAAAACACTAACACTTGTTCAGAACGAAAGAAAGCACAGAGCCCCAGATTTTATGTTGTCCTAGAGAGCTTGCAGAGCACTGGGGAAAGGCAGGCAGAGAATTCCCTGCTAGCACCTTCTCTGTGCCTGGGAAGCAGAAGTGTTCACATTGCTTCGCAAGAATCGGTTTTGTGCAGAAAACAGTAACACTTGTTCAGAAGGAAAGAAAGCACAGAGCCCCAGATTTTATGTTGTCCTGGAGAGCTTGCAGAGCACTGGGGAAAGGCAGGCAGAGAATTCCCTGCTAGCACCTTCTCTGTGCCTGGGAAGCAGAAGTGTTCACATTGCTTCGCAAGAATCGGTTTTGTGCAGAAAACAGTAACAGTTGTTCAGAACGAAAAAAAAGCACAGAGCCCCAGATTTGCTGTTGTCCTGGAGAGCTTGCAGAGCACTGGGGAAAGGCAGGCAGAGAATTCCCTGATAGCACCTTCTCTGTGCCTGTTCACATTGTTTCGCAGAATCGCTTTTGTGCAGAAAACAGTAACACTTGTTCAGAACGAAAGAAAGCACAGAGCCCCAGATTCTATGTTGTCCTGGAGAGCTTGCAGAGCACTGGGGAAAGGCAGGCAGAGATTTCCTTCCTAGCACCTTCTCTGTGCCTGGGAAGCAGAAGTGTTCACATTGCTTCGCAGAATCGCTTTTGTGCAGAAAACAGTAACACTTGTTCAGAAGGAAAGGAAGCACAGAGCCCCAGATTTTATGTTGTCCTAGAGAGCTTGCAGAGCACTGGGGAAAGGCAGGCAGAGAATTCCCTGCTAGCACCTTCTCTGTGCCTGGGAAGCAGAAGTGTTCACATTGCTTCGCAAGAATCGGTTTTGTGCAGAAAACAGTAACACTTGTTCAGAAGGAAAGAAAGCACAGAGCCCCAGATTTTATGTTGTCCTGGAGAGCTTGCAGAGCACTGGGGAAAGGCAGGCAGAGAATTCCCTGCTAGCACCTTCTCTGTGCCTGGGAAGCAGAAGTGTTCACATTGCTTCGCAAGAATCGGTTTTGTGCAGAAAACAGTAACAGTTGTTCAGAACGAAAAAAAAGCACAGAGCCCCAGATTTGCTGTTGTCCTGGAGAGCTTGCAGAGCACTGGGGAAAGGCAGGCAGAGAATTCCCTGATAGCACCTTCTCTGTGCCTGTTCACATTGCTTCGCAGAATCGCTTTTGTGCAGAAAACAGTAACACTTGTTCAGAACGAAAGAAAGCACAGAGCCCCAGATTCTATGTTGTCCTGGAGAGCTTGCAGAGCACTGGGGAAAGGCAGGCAGAGATTTCCTTCCTAGCACCTTCTCTGTGCCTGGGAAGCAGAAGTGTTCACATTGCTTCGCAGAATCGCTTTTGTGCAGAAAACAGTAACACTTGTTCAGAAGGAAAGGAAGCACAGAGCCCCAGATTTTATGTTGTCCTGGAGAGCTTGCAGAGCACTGGGGAAAGGCAGGCAGAGAATTCCCTGCTAGCACCTTCTCTGTGCCTGGGAAGCAGAAGTGTTCACATTGCTTCGCAGAATCGCTTTTGTGCAGAAAACAGTAACACTTGTTCAGAAGGACAGAAAGCACAGAGCCCCAGATTTTATGTTGTCCTGGAGAGCTTGCAGAGCACTGGGGAAAGGCAGGCAGAGAATTCCTTGCTAGCACCTTCTCTGTGCCTGGGAAGCAGAAGTGTTCACATTGCTTCGCAGAATCGCTTTTGTGCCGAAAACACTAACACTTGTTCAGAAGGAAAGAAAGCACAGATCCCCAGATTTTATGTTGTCCTGGAGAACTTGCAGAGCATTGGGGAAAGGCAGGCAGAGAATTCCCTGCTAGCACCTTCTCTGTGCCTGGGAAGCAGAAGTGTTCACATTGCTTCGCAGAATCGCTTTTGTGCAGAAAACAGTAACACTTGTTCAGAAGGAAAGAAAGCACAGAGCCCCAGATTTTATGTTGTCCTGGAGAGCTTGCAGAGCACTGGGGAAAGGCAGGCAAAGAATTCCCTGCTAGCACCTTCTCTGTGCCTGGGAAGCAGAAGTGTTCACATTGCTTCGCAGAATCGCTTTTGTGCAGAAAACAGTAACACTTGTTCAGAAGGAAAGAAAGCACAGAGCCCCAGATTTTATGTTGTCCTGGAGAGCTTGCAGAGCACTGGGGAAAGGCAGGCAGAGAATTCCTTGCTAGCACCTTCTCTGTGCCTGGGAAGCAGAAGTGTTCACATTGCTTCGCAGAATCTCTTTTGTGCAGAAAACACTAACACTTGTTCAGAAGGAAAGAAAGCACAGAGCCCCAGATTCTATGTTGTCCTGGAGAGCTTGCAGAGCACTGGGGAAAGGCAGGCAGAGAATTCCCTGCTAGCACCTTCTCTGTGCCTGTTCACATTGCTTCGCAGAATCGCTTTTGTGCAGAAAACAGTAACACTTGTTCAGAACGAAAGAAAGCACAGAGCCCCAGATTCTATGTTGTCCTGGAGAGCTTGCAGAGCACTGGGGAAAGGCAGGCAGAGATTTCCCTGCTAGCACCTTCTCTGTGCCTGGGAAGCAGAAGTGTTCACATTGCTTCAAAGAATCGCTTTTGTGCAGAAAACAGTAACACTTGTTCAGAAGGAAAGAAAGCACAGAGCCCCAGATTTTATGTTGTCCTGGAGAGCTTGCAGAGCACTGGGGAAAGGCAGGCAGAGAATTCCCTGCTAGCACCTTCTCTGTGCCTGTTCACATTGCTTCGCAGAATCGCTTTTGTGCAGAAAACAGTAACACTTGTTCAGAACGAAAGAAAGCACAGAGCCCCAGATTCTATGTTGTCCTGGAGAGCTTGCAGAGCACTGGGGAAAGGCAGGCAGAGAATTCCCTGCTAGCACCTTCTCTGTGCCTGGGAAGCAGAAGTGTTCACATTGCTTCGCAAGAATCGCTTTTGTGCAGAAAACAGTAACAGTTGTTCAGAACGAAAGAAAGCACAGAGCCCCAGATTTGCTGTTGTCCTGGAGAGCTTGCAGAGCACTGGGGAAAGGCAGGCAGAGAATTCCCTGATAGCACCTTCTCTGTGCCTGTTCACATTGTTTCGCAGAATCGCTTTTGTGCAGAAAACAGTAACACTTGTTCAGAACGAAAGAAAGCACAGAGCCCCAGATTCTATGTTGTCCTGGAGAGCTTGCAGAGCACTGGGGAAAGGCAGGCAGAGATTTCCTTCCTAGCACCTTCTCTGTGCCTGGGAAGCAGAAGTGTTCACATTGCTTCGCAGAATCGCTTTTGTGCAGAAAACAGTAACACTTGTTCAGAATGAAAGAAAGCACAGAGCCCCAGATTCTATGTTGTCCTGGAGAGCTTGCAGAGCACTGGGGAAAGGCAGGCAGAGAATTCCCTGCTAGCACCTTCTATGTGCCTGGGAAGCAGAAGTGTTCACATTGCCTCACAGAAGCGCTTTTGTGCAGAAAACACTAACACTTGTTCAGAACGAAAGAAAGCACAGAGCCCCAGATTTTATGTTGTCCTAGAGAGCTTGCAGAGCACTGGGGAAAGGCAGGCAGAGAATTCCCTGCTAGCACCTTCTCTGTGCCTGGGAAGCAGAAGTGTTCACATTGCTTCGCAGAATCGCTTTTGTGCAGAAAACAGTAACACTTGTTCAGAATGAAAGAAAGCACAGAGCCCCAGATTCTATGTTGTCCTGGAGAGCTTGCAGAGCACTGGGGAAAGGCAGGCAGAGAATTCCCTGCTAGCACCTTCTCTGTGCCTGGGAAGCAGAAGTGTTCACATTGCCTCACAGAAGCGCTTTTGTGCAGAAAACACTAACACTTGTTCAGAACGAAAGAAAGCACAGAGCCCCAGATTTTATGTTGTCCTAGAGAGCTTGCAGAGCACTGGGGAAAGGCAGGCAGAGAATTCCCTGCTAGCACCTTCTCTGTGCCTGGGAAGCAGAAGTGTTCACATTGCTTCGCAAGAATCGGTTTTGTGCAGAAAACAGTAACACTTGTTCAGAAGGAAAGAAAGCACAGAGCCCCAGATTTTATGTTGTCCTGGAGAGCTTGCAGAGCACTGGGGAAAGGCAGGCAGAGAATTCCCTGCTAGCACCTTCTCTGTGCCTGGGAAGCAGAAGTGTTCACATTGCTTCGCAAGAATCGGTTTTGTGCAGAAAACAGTAACAGTTGTTCAGAACGAAAAAAAAGCACAGAGCCCCAGATTTGCTGTTGTCCTGGAGAGCTTGCAGAGCACTGGGGAAAGGCAGGCAGAGAATTCCCTGATAGCACCTTCTCTGTGCCTGTTCACATTGTTTCGCAGAATCGCTTTTGTGCAGAAAACAGTAACACTTGTTCAGAACGAAAGAAAGCACAGAGCCCCAGATTCTATGTTGTCCTGGAGAGCTTGCAGAGCACTGGGGAAAGGCAGGCAGAGATTTCCTTCCTAGCACCTTCTCTGTGCCTGGGAAGCAGAAGTGTTCACATTGCTTCGCAGAATCGCTTTTGTGCAGAAAACAGTAACACTTGTTCAGAAGGAAAGGAAGCACAGAGCCCCAGATTTTATGTTGTCCTAGAGAGCTTGCAGAGCACTGGGGAAAGGCAGGCAGAGAATTCCCTGCTAGCACCTTCTCTGTGCCTGGGAAGCAGAAGTGTTCACATTGCTTCGCAAGAATCGGTTTTGTGCAGAAAACAGTAACACTTGTTCAGAAGGAAAGAAAGCACAGAGCCCCAGATTTTATGTTGTCCTGGAGAGCTTGCAGAGCACTGGGGAAAGGCAGGCAGAGAATTCCCTGCTAGCACCTTCTCTGTGCCTGGGAAGCAGAAGTGTTCACATTGCTTCGCAAGAATCGGTTTTGTGCAGAAAACAGTAACAGTTGTTCAGAACGAAAAAAAAGCACAGAGCCCCAGATTTGCTGTTGTCCTGGAGAGCTTGCAGAGCACTGGGGAAAGGCAGGCAGAGAATTCCCTGATAGCACCTTCTCTGTGCCTGTTCACATTGCTTCGCAGAATCGCTTTTGTGCAGAAAACAGTAACACTTGTTCAGAACGAAAGAAAGCACAGAGCCCCAGATTCTATGTTGTCCTGGAGAGCTTGCAGAGCACTGGGGAAAGGCAGGCAGAGATTTCCTTCCTAGCACCTTCTCTGTGCCTGGGAAGCAGAAGTGTTCACATTGCTTCGCAGAATCGCTTTTGTGCAGAAAACAGTAACACTTGTTCAGAAGGAAAGGAAGCACAGAGCCCCAGATTTTATGTTGTCCTGGAGAACTTGCAGAGCACTGGGGAAAGGCAGGCAGAGAATTCCCTGCTAGCACCTTCTCTGTGCCTGGGAAGCAGAAGTGTTCACATTGCTTCGCAGAATCGCTTTTGTGCAGAAAACAGTAACACTTGTTCAGAAGGACAGAAAGCACAGAGCCCCAGATTTTATGTTGTCCTGGAGAGCTTGCAGAGCACTGGGGAAAGGCAGGCAGAGAATTCCTTGCTAGCACCTTCTCTGTGCCTGGGAAGCAGAAGTGTTCACATTGCTTCGCAGAATCGCTTTTGTGCCGAAAACACTAACACTTGTTCAGAAGGAAAGAAAGCACAGATCCCCAGATTTTATGTTGTCCTGGAGAACTTGCAGAGCATTGGGGAAAGGCAGGCAGAGAATTCCCTGCTAGCACCTTCTCTGTGCCTGGGAAGCAGAAGTGTTCACATTGCTTCGCAGAATCGCTTTTGTGCAGAAAACAGTAACACTTGTTCAGAAGGAAAGAAAGCACAGAGCCCCAGATTTTATGTTGTCCTGGAGAGCTTGCAGAGCACTGGGGAAAGGCAGGCAAAGAATTCCCTGCTAGCACCTTCTCTGTGCCTGGGAAGCAGAAGTGTTCACATTGCTTCGCAGAATCGCTTTTGTGCAGAAAACAGTAACACTTGTTCAGAAGGAAAGAAAGCACAGAGCCCCAGATTTTATGTTGTCCTGGAGAGCTTGCAGAGCACTGGGGAAAGGCAGGCAGAGAATTCCTTGCTAGCACCTTCTCTGTGCCTGGGAAGCAGAAGTGTTCACATTGCTTCGCAGAATCTCTTTTGTGCAGAAAACACTAACACTTGTTCAGAAGGAAAGAAAGCACAGAGCCCCAGATTCTATGTTGTCCTGGAGAGCTTGCAGAGCACTGGGGAAAGGCAGGCAGAGAATTCCCTGCTAGCACCTTCTCTGTGCCTGTTCACATTGCTTCGCAGAATCGCTTTTGTGCAGAAAACAGTAACACTTGTTCAGAACGAAAGAAAGCACAGAGCCCCAGATTCTATGTTGTCCTGGAGAGCTTGCAGAGCACTGGGGAAAGGCAGGCAGAGATTTCCCTGCTAGCACCTTCTCTGTGCCTGGGAAGCAGAAGTGTTCACATTGCTTCGCAGAATCGCTTTTGTGCAGAAAACAGTAACACTTGTTCAGAAGGAAAGAAAGCACAGAGCCCCAGATTTTATGTTGTCCTGGAGAGCTTGCAGAGCACTGGGGAAAGGCAGGCAGAGAATTCCCTGCTAGCACCTTCTCTGTGCCTGGGAAGCAGAAGTGTTCACATTGCTTCGCAAGAATCGGTTTTGTGCAGAAAACAGTAACACTTGTTCAGAACGAAAGAAAGCACAGAGCCCCAGATTCTATGTTGTCCTGGAGAGCTTGCAGAGCACTGGGGAAAGGCAGGCAGAGAATTCCCTGATAGCACCTTCTCTGTGCCTGTTCACATTGTTTCGCAGAATCGCTTTTGTGCAGAAAACAGTAACACTTGTTCAGAACGAAAGAAAGCACAGAGCCCCAGATTCTATGTTGTCCTGGAGAGCTTGCAGAGCACTGGGGAAAGGCAGGCAGAGATTTCCTTCCTAGCACCTTCTCTGTGCCTGGGAAGCAGAAGTGTTCACATTGCTTCGCAGAATCGCTTTTGTGCAGAAAACAGTAACACTTGTTCAGAAGGAAAGAAAGCACAGAGCCCCAGATTTTATGTTGTCCTGGAGAGCTTGCAGAGCACTGGGGAAAGGCAGGCAGAGAATTCCCTGCTAGCACCTTCTCTGTGCCTGGGAAGCAGAAGTGTTCACATTGCTTCGCAGAATCGCTTTTGTGCAGAAAACAGTAACACTTGTTCAGAAGGAAAGAAAGCACAGAGCCCCAGATTTTATGTTGTCCTGGAGAGCTTGCAGAGCACTGGGGAAAGGCAGGCAGAGAATTCCCTGCTAGCACCTTCTCTGTGCCTGGGAAGCAGAAGTGTTCACATTGCTTCGCAGAATCGCTTTTGTGCAGAAAACACTAACACTTGTTCAGAACGAAAGAAAGCACAGAGCCCCAGATTCAATGTTGTCCTGGAGAGCTTGCAGAGCACTGGGGAAAGGCAGGCAGAGAATTCCTTGCTAGCACCTTCTCTGTGCCTGGGAAGCAGAAGTGTTCACATTGCTTCGCAGAATCGCTTTTGTGCAGAAAACAGTAACACTTGTTCAGAATGAAAGAAAGCACAGAGCCCCAGATTCTATGTTGTCCTGGAGAGCTTGCAGAGCACTGGGGAAAGGCAGGCAGAGAATTCCCTGCTAGCACCTTCTATGTGCCTGGGAAGCAGAAGTGTTCACATTGCTTCGCAGAATCGCTTTTGTGCAGAAAACAGTAACACTTGTTCAGAACGAAAGAAAGCACAGAGCCCCAGATTTGCTGTTGTCCTGGAGAGCTTGCAGAGCACTGGGGAAAGGCAGGCAGAGAATTCCCTGCTAGCACCTTCTCTGTGCCTGGGAAGCAGAAGTGTTCACATTGCTTCGCAGAATCGCTTTTGTGCAGAAAACAGTAACACTTGTTCAGAAGGAAAGGAAGCACAGAGCCCCAGATTTTATGTTGTCCTGGAGAGCTTGCAGAGCACTGGGGAAAGGCAGGCAGAGAATTCCCTGCTAGCACCTTCTCTGTGCCTGTTCACATTGCTTCAAAGAATCGCTTTTGTGCAGAAAACACTAACACTTGTTCAGAAGGAAAGAAAGCACAGAGCCCCAGATTTTATGTTGTCCTGGAGAGCTTGCAGAGCACTGGGGAAAGGCAGGCAGAGAATTCCTTGCTAGCACCTTCTCTGTGCCTGGGAAGCAGAAGTGTTCACATTGCTTCGCAAGAGTCGCTTTTGTGCAGAAAACAGTAACACTTGTTCAGAAGGAAAGAAAGCACAGAGCCCCAGATTTTATGTTGTCCTGGAGAGCTTGCAGAGCACTGGGAAAGGCAGGCAGAGAATTCCCTGCTAGCACCATCTCTGTGCCTGTTCACATTGCTTCGCAGAATCGCTTTTGTGCAGAAAACAGTAACACTTGTTCAGAAGGAAAGAAAGCACAGAGCCCCAGATTTTATGTTGTCCTGGAGAGCTTGCAGAGCACTGGGGAAAGGCAGGCAGAGAATTCCTTGCTAGCACCTTCTCTGTGCCTGGGAAGCAGAAGTGTTCACATTGCTTCGCAGAATCGCTTTTGTGCAGAAAACAGTAACACTTGTTCAGAACGAAAGAAAGCACAGAGCCCCAGATTTTATGTTGTCCTGGAGAGCTTGCAGAGCAGTGGGGAAAGGCAGGCAGAGAATTCCCTGCTAGCACCTTCTCTGTGCCTGTTCACATTGCTTCGCAGAATCGCTTTTGTGCAGAAAACAGTAACACTTGTTCAGAACGAAAGAAAGCACAGAGCCCCAGATTCTATGTTGTCCTGGAGAGCTTGCAGAGCACTGGGGAAAGGCAGGCAGAGAATTCCCTGCTAGCACCTTCTCTGTGCCTGGGAAGCAGAAGTGTTCACATTGCTTCGCAAGAATCGCTTTTGTGCAGAAAACAGTAACAGTTGTTCAGAACGAAAGAAAGCACAGAGCCCCAGATTTGCTGTTGTCCTGGAGAGCTTGCAGAGCACTGGGGAAAGGCAGGCAGAGAATTCCCTGATAGCACCTTCTCTGTGCCTGTTCACATTGTTTCGCAGAATCGCTTTTGTGCAGAAAACAGTAACACTTGTTCAGAAGGAAAGAAAGCACAGAGCCCCAGATTCTATGTTGTCCTGGAGAGCTTGCAGAGCACTGGGGAAAGGCAGGCAGAGATTTCCTTCCTAGCACCTTCTCTGTGCCTGGGAAGCAGAAGTGTTCACATTGCTTCGCAGAATCGCTTTTGTGCAGAAAACAGTAACACTTGTTCAGAAGGAAAGAAAGCACAGAGCCCCAGATTTTATGTTGTCCTGGAGAGCTTGCAGAGCACTGGGGAAAGGCAGGCAGAGAATTCCCTGCTAGCACCTTCTCTGTGCCTGGGAAGCAGAAGTGTTCACATTGCTTCGCAGAATCGCTTTTGTGCAGAAAACAGTAACACTTGTTCAGAATGAAAGAAAGCACAGAGCCCCAGATTCTATGTTGTCCTGGAGAGCTTGCAGAGCACTGGGGAAAGGCAGGCAGAGAATTCCCTGCTAGCACCTTCTATGTGCCTGGGAAGCAGAAGTGTTCACATTGCCTCACAGAAGCGCTTTTGTGCAGAAAACACTAACACTTGTTCAGAACGAAAGAAAGCACAGAGCCCCAGATTTTATGTTGTCCTAGAGAGCTTGCAGAGCACTGGGGAAAGGCAGGCAGAGAATTCCCTGCTAGCACCTTCTCTGTGCCTGGGAAGCAGAAGTGTTCACATTGCTTCGCAGAATCGCTTTTGTGCAGAAAACAGTAACACTTGTTCAGAATGAAAGAAAGCACAGAGCCCCAGATTCTATGTTGTCCTGGAGAGCTTGCAGAGCACTGGGGAAAGGCAGGCAGAGAATTCCCTGCTAGCACCTTCTCTGTGCCTGGGAAGCAGAAGTGTTCACATTGCTTCGCAAGAATCGGTTTTGTGCAGAAAACAGTAACACTTGTTCAGAAGGAAAGAAAGCACAGAGCCCCAGATTTTATGTTGTCCTGGAGAGCTTGCAGAGCACTGGGGAAAGGCAGGCAGAGAATTCCCTGCTAGCACCTTCTCTGTGCCTGGGAAGCAGAAGTGTTCACATTGCTTCGCAAGAATCGGTTTTGTGCAGAAAACAGTAACAGTTGTTCAGAACGAAAAAAAAGCACAGAGCCCCAGATTTGCTGTTGTCCTGGAGAGCTTGCAGAGCACTGGGGAAAGGCAGGCAGAGAATTCCCTGATAGCACCTTCTCTGTGCCTGTTCACATTGTTTCGCAGAATCGCTTTTGTGCAGAAAACAGTAACACTTGTTCAGAACGAAAGAAAGCACAGAGCCCCAGATTCTATGTTGTCCTGGAGAGCTTGCAGAGCACTGGGGAAAGGCAGGCAGAGATTTCCTTCCTAGCACCTTCTCTGTGCCTGGGAAGCAGAAGTGTTCACATTGCTTCGCAGAATCGCTTTTGTGCAGAAAACAGTAACACTTGTTCAGAAGGAAAGGAAGCACAGAGCCCCAGATTTTATGTTGTCCTAGAGAGCTTGCAGAGCACTGGGGAAAGGCAGGCAGAGAATTCCCTGCTAGCACCTTCTCTGTGCCTGGGAAGCAGAAGTGTTCACATTGCTTCGCAAGAATCGGTTTTGTGCAGAAAACAGTAACACTTGTTCAGAAGGAAAGAAAGCACAGAGCCCCAGATTTTATGTTGTCCTGGAGAGCTTGCAGAGCACTGGGGAAAGGCAGGCAGAGAATTCCCTGCTAGCACCTTCTCTGTGCCTGGGAAGCAGAAGTGTTCACATTGCTTCGCAAGAATCGGTTTTGTGCAGAAAACAGTAACAGTTGTTCAGAACGAAAAAAAAGCACAGAGCCCCAGATTTGCTGTTGTCCTGGAGAGCTTGCAGAGCACTGGGGAAAGGCAGGCAGAGAATTCCCTGCTAGCACCTTCTCTGTGCCTGTTCACATTGCTTCGCAGAATCGCTTTTGTGCAGAAAACAGTAACACTTGTTCAGAACGAAAGAAAGCACAGAGCCCCAGATTCTATGTTGTCCTGGAGAGCTTGCAGAGCACTGGGGAAAGGCAGGCAGAGATTTCCTTCCTAGCACCTTCTCTGTGCCTGGGAAGCAGAAGTGTTCACATTGCTTCGCAGAATCGCTTTTGTGCAGAAAACACTAACACTTGTTCAGAAGGAAAGGAAGCACAGAGCCCCAGATTTTATGTTGTCCTGGAGAGCTTGCAGAGCACTGGGGAAAGGCAGGCAGAGAATTCCCTGCTAGCACCTTCTCTGTGCCTGGGAAGCAGAAGTGTTCACATTGCTTCGCAGAATCGCTTTTGTGCAGAAAACAGTAACACTTGTTCAGAAGGAAAGAAAGCACAGAGCCCCAGATTTTATGTTGTCCTGGAGAGCTTGCAGAGCAATGGGGAAAGGCAGGCAGAGAATTCCCTGCTAGCACCTTCTCTGTGCCTGGGAAGCAGAAGTGTTCACATTGCTTCGCAAGAATCGCTTTTGTGCAGAAAACAGTAACAGTTGTTCAGAACGAAAGAAAGCACAGAGCCCCAGATTTGCTGTTGTCCTGGAGAGCTTGCAGAGCACTGGGGAAAGGCAGGCAGAGAATTCCCTGATAGCACCTTCTCTGTGCCTGTTCACATTGCTTCGCAGAATCGCTTTTGTGCAGAAAACAGTAACACTTGTTCAGAATGAAAGAAAGCACAGAGCCCCAGATTTTATGTTGTCCTGGAGAGCTTGCAGAGCACTGGGGAAAGGCAGGCAGAGAATTCCTTGCTAGCACCTTCTCTGTGCCTGGGAAGCAGAAGTGTTCACATTGCTTCGCAGAATCTCTTTTGTGCAGAAAACACTAACACTTGTTCAGAAGGAAAGAAAGCACAGAGCCCCAGATTCTATGTTGTCCTGGAGAGCTTGCAGAGCACTGGGGAAAGGCAGGCAGAGAATTCCCTGCTAGCACCTTCTCTGTGCCTGTTCACATTGCTTCGCAGAATCGCTTTTGTGCAGAAAACACTAACACTTGTTCAGAACGAAAGAAAGCACAGAGCCCCAGATTCTATGTTGTCCTGGAGAGCTTGCAGAGCACTGGGGAAAGGCAGGCAGAGATTTCCCTGCTAGCACCTTCTCTGTGCCTGGGAAGCAGAAGTGTTCACATTGCTTCGCAGAATCGCTTTTGTGCAGAAAACAGTAACACTTGTTCAGAAGGAAAGAAAGCACAGAGCCCCAGATTTTATGTTGTCCTGGAGAGCTTGCAGAGCACTGGGGAAAGGCAGGCAGAGAATTCCCTGCTAGCACCTTCTCTGTGCCTGGGAAGCAGAAGTGTTCACATTGCTTCGCAGAATCGCTTTTGTGCAGAAAACAGTAACACTTGTTCAGAAGGAAAGAAAGCACAGAGCCCCAGATTTTATGTTGTCCTGGAGAGCTTGCAGAGCACTGGGGAAAGGCAGGCAGAGAATTCCCTGCTAGCACCTTCTCTGTGCCTGGGAAGCAGAAGTGTTCACATTGCTTCGCAGAATCGCTTTTGTGCAGAAAACACTAACACTTGTTC
Source organism: Strix aluco (assembly GCF_031877795.1). Taxonomy (NCBI): domain Eukaryota; kingdom Metazoa; phylum Chordata; class Aves; order Strigiformes; family Strigidae; genus Strix; species Strix aluco. The sequence continues at coordinate 817,845 of NC_133945.1, forward strand.
AGAACGAAAGAAAGCACAGAGCCCCAGATTCAATGTTGTCCTGGAGAGCTTGCAGAGCACTGGGGAAAGGCAGGCAGAGAATTCCTTGCTAGCACCTTCTCTGTGCCTGGGAAGCAGAAGTGTTCACATTGCTTCGCAGAATCGCTTTTGTGCAGAAAACAGTAACACTTGTTCAGAATGAAAGAAAGCACAGAGCCCCAGATTCTATGTTGTCCTGGAGAGCTTGCAGAGCACTGGGGAAAGGCAGGCAGAGAATTCCCTGCTAGCACCTTCTATGTGCCTGGGAAGCAGAAGTGTTCACATTGCTTCGCAGAATCGCTTTTGTGCAGAAAACAGTAACACTTGTTCAGAACGAAAGAAAGCACAGAGCCCCAGATTTGCTGTTGTCCTGGAGAGCTTGCAGAGCACTGGGGAAAGGCAGGCAGAGAATTCCCTGCTAGCACCTTCTCTGTGCCTGGGAAGCAGAAGTGTTCACATTGCTTCGCAGAATCGCTTTTGTGCAGAAAACAGTAACACTTGTTCAGAAGGAAAGGAAGCACAGAGCCCCAGATTTTATGTTGTCCTGGAGAGCTTGCAGAGCACTGGGGAAAGGCAGGCAGAGAATTCCCTGCTAGCACCTTCTCTGTGCCTGTTCACATTGCTTCGCAGAATCGCTTTTGTGCAGAAAACACTAACACTTGTTCAGAAGGAAAGAAAGCACAGAGCCCCAGATTTTATGTTGTCCTGGAGAGCTTGCAGAGCACTGGGGAAAGGCAGGCAGAGAATTCCTTGCTAGCACCTTCTCTGTGCCTGGGAAGCAGAAGTGTTCACATTGCTTCGCAAGAGTCGCTTTTGTGCAGAAAACAGTAACACTTGTTCAGAAGGAAAGAAAGCACAGAGCCCCAGATTTTATGTTGTCCTGGAGAGCTTGCAGAGCACTGGGGAAAGGCAGGCAGAGAATTCCCTGCTAGCACCATCTCTGTGCCTGTTCACATTGCTTCGCAGAATCGCTTTTGTGCAGAAAACAGTAACACTTGTTCAGAAGGAAAGAAAGCACAGAGCCCCAGATTTTATGTTGTCCTGGAGAGCTTGCAGAGCACTGGGGAAAGGCAGGCAGAGAATTCCTTGCTAGCACCTTCTCTGTGCCTGGGAAGCAGAAGTGTTCACATTGCTTCGCAGAATCGCTTTTGTGCAGAAAACAGTAACACTTGTTCAGAACGAAAGAAAGCACAGAGCCCCAGATTTTATGTTGTCCTGGAGAGCTTGCAGAGCAGTGGGGAAAGGCAGGCAGAGAATTCCCTGCTAGCACCTTCTCTGTGCCTGTTCACATTGCTTCGCAGAATCGCTTTTGTGCAGAAAACAGTAACACTTGTTCAGAACGAAAGAAAGCACAGAGCCCCAGATTCTATGTTGTCCTGGAGAGCTTGCAGAGCACTGGGGAAAGGCAGGCAGAGAATTCCCTGCTAGCACCTTCTCTGTGCCTGGGAAGCAGAAGTGTTCACATTGCTTCGCAAGAATCGCTTTTGTGCAGAAAACAGTAACAGTTGTTCAGAACGAAAGAAAGCACAGAGCCCCAGATTTGCTGTTGTCCTGGAGAGCTTGCAGAGCACTGGGGAAAGGCAGGCAGAGAATTCCCTGATAGCACCTTCTCTGTGCCTGTTCACATTGTTTCGCAGAATCGCTTTTGTGCAGAAAACAGTAACACTTGTTCAGAACGAAAGAAAGCACAGAGCCCCAGATTCTATGTTGTCCTGGAGAGCTTGCAGAGCACTGGGGAAAGGCAGGCAGAGAATTCCCTGCTAGCACCTTCTCTGTGCCTGGGAAGCAGAAGTGTTCACATTGCTTCGCAAGAATCGGTTTTGTGCAGAAAACAGTAACACTTGTTCAGAAGGAAAGAAAGCACAGAGCCCCAGATTTTATGTTGTCCTGGAGAGCTTGCAGAGCACTGGGGAAAGGCAGGCAGAGAATTCCCTGCTAGCACCTTCTCTGTGCCTGGGAAGCAGAAGTGTTCACATTGCTTCGCAGAATCGCTTTTGTGCAGAAAATAGTAACACTTGTTCAGAATGAAAGAAAGCACAGAGCCCCAGATTCTATGTTGTCCTGGAGAGCTTGCAGAGCACTGGGGAAAGGCAGGCAGAGAATTCCCTGCTAGCACCTTCTATGTGCCTGGGAAGCAGAAGTGTTCACATTGCCTCACAGAAGCGCTTTTGTGCAGAAAACACTAACACTTGTTCAGAACGAAAGAAAGCACAGAGCCCCAGATTTTATGTTGTCCTAGAGAGCTTGCAGAGCACTGGGGAAAGGCAGGCAGAGAATTCCCTGCTAGCACCTTCTCTGTGCCTGGGAAGCAGAAGTGTTCACATTGCTTCGCAGAATCGCTTTTGTGCAGAAAACAGTAACACTTGTTCAGAATGAAAGAAAGCACAGAGCCCCAGATTCTATGTTGTCCTGGAGAGCTTGCAGAGCACTGGGGAAAGGCAGGCAGAGAATTCCCTGCTAGCACCTTCTATGTGCCTGGGAAGCAGAAGTGTTCACATTGCCTCACAGAAGCGCTTTTGTGCAGAAAACACTAACACTTGTTCAGAACGAAAGAAAGCACAGAGCCCCAGATTTTATGTTGTCCTAGAGAGCTTGCAGAGCACTGGGGAAAGGCAGGCAGAGAATTCCCTGCTAGCACCTTCTCTGTGCCTGGGAAGCAGAAGTGTTCACATTGCTTCGCAAGAATCGGTTTTGTGCAGAAAACAGTAACACTTGTTCAGAAGGAAAGAAAGCACAGAGCCCCAGATTTTATGTTGTCCTGGAGAGCTTGCAGAGCACTGGGGAAAGGCAGGCAGAGAATTCCCTGCTAGCACCTTCTCTGTGCCTGGGAAGCAGAAGTGTTCACATTGCTTCGCAAGAATCGGTTTTGTGCAGAAAACAGTAACAGTTGTTCAGAACGAAAAAAAAGCACAGAGCCCCAGATTTGCTGTTGTCCTGGAGAGCTTGCAGAGCACTGGGGAAAGGCAGGCAGAGAATTCCCTGATAGCACCTTCTCTGTGCCTGTTCACATTGTTTCGCAGAATCGCTTTTGTGCAGAAAACAGTAACACTTGTTCAGAACGAAAGAAAGCACAGAGCCCCAGATTCTATGTTGTCCTGGAGAGCTTGCAGAGCACTGGGGAAAGGCAGGCAGAGATTTCCTTCCTAGCACCTTCTCTGTGCCTGGGAAGCAGAAGTGTTCACATTGCTTCGCAGAATCGCTTTTGTGCAGAAAACAGTAACACTTGTTCAGAAGGAAAGGAAGCACAGAGCCCCAGATTTTATGTTGTCCTAGAGAGCTTGCAGAGCACTGGGGAAAGGCAGGCAGAGAATTCCCTGCTAGCACCTTCTCTGTGCCTGGGAAGCAGAAGTGTTCACATTGCTTCGCAAGAATCGGTTTTGTGCAGAAAACAGTAACACTTGTTCAGAAGGAAAGAAAGCACAGAGCCCCAGATTTTATGTTGTCCTGGAGAGCTTGCAGAGCACTGGGGAAAGGCAGGCAGAGAATTCCCTGCTAGCACCTTCTCTGTGCCTGGGAAGCAGAAGTGTTCACATTGCTTCGCAAGAATCGGTTTTGTGCAGAAAACAGTAACAGTTGTTCAGAACGAAAAAAAAGCACAGAGCCCCAGATTTGCTGTTGTCCTGGAGAGCTTGCAGAGCACTGGGGAAAGGCAGGCAGAGAATTCCCTGATAGCACCTTCTCTGTGCCTGTTCACATTGCTTCGCAGAATCGCTTTTGTGCAGAAAACAGTAACACTTGTTCAGAACGAAAGAAAGCACAGAGCCCCAGATTCTATGTTGTCCTGGAGAGCTTGCAGAGCACTGGGGAAAGGCAGGCAGAGATTTCCTTCCTAGCACCTTCTCTGTGCCTGGGAAGCAGAAGTGTTCACATTGCTTCGCAGAATCGCTTTTGTGCAGAAAACAGTAACACTTGTTCAGAAGGAAAGGAAGCACAGAGCCCCAGATTTTATGTTGTCCTGGAGAGCTTGCAGAGCACTGGGGAAAGGCAGGCAGAGAATTCCCTGCTAGCACCTTCTCTGTGCCTGGGAAGCAGAAGTGTTCACATTGCTTCGCAGAATCGCTTTTGTGCAGAAAACAGTAACACTTGTTCAGAAGGAAAGAAAGCACAGAGCCCCAGATTTTATGTTGTCCTGGAGAGCTTGCAGAGCAATGGGGAAAGGCAGGCAGAGAATTCCCTGCTAGCACCTTCTCTGTGCCTGGGAAGCAGAAGTGTTCACATTGCTTCGCAGAATCGCTTTTGTGCAGAAAACAGTAACACTTGTTCAGAAGGAAAGAAAGCACAGAGCCCCAGATTTTATGTTGTCCTGGAGAGCTTGCAGAGCACTGGGGAAAGGCAGGCAGAGAATTCCCTGCTAGCACCTTCTCTGTGCCTGGGAAGCAGAAGTGTTCACATTGCTTCGCAGAATCGCTTTTGTGCAGAAAACAGTAACACTTGTTCAGAAGGAAAGAAAGCACAGAGCCCCAGATTTTATGTTGTCCTGGAGAGCTTGCAGAGCACTGGGGAAAGGCAGGCAGAGAATTCCCTGCTAGCACCTTCTCTGTGCCTGGGAAGCAGAAGTGTTCACATTGCTTCGCAGAATCGCTTTTGTGCAGAAAACACTAACACTTGTTCAGAACGAAAGAAAGCACAGAGCCCCAGATTCAATGTTGTCCTGGAGAGCTTGCAGAGCACTGGGGAAAGGCAGGCAGAGAATTCCTTGCTAGCACCTTCTCTGTGCCTGGGAAGCAGAAGTGTTCACATTGCTTCGCAGAATCGCTTTTGTGCAGAAAACAGTAACACTTGTTCAGAATGAAAGAAAGCACAGAGCCCCAGATTCTATGTTGTCCTGGAGAGCTTGCAGAGCACTGGGGAAAGGCAGGCAGAGAATTCCCTGCTAGCACCTTCTATGTGCCTGGGAAGCAGAAGTGTTCATATTGCTTCGCAGAATCGCTTTTGTGCAGAAAACAGTAACACTTGTTCAGAACGAAAGAAAGCACAGAGCCCCAGATTTGCTGTTGTCCTGGAGAGCTTGCAGAGCACTGGGGAAAGGCAGGCAGAGAATTCCCTGCTAGCACCTTCTCTGTGCCTGGGAAGCAGAAGTGTTCACATTGCTTCGCAGAATCGCTTTTGTGCAGAAAACAGTAACACTTGTTCAGAAGGAAAGGAAGCACAGAGCCCCAGATTTTATGTTGTCCTGGAGAGCTTGCAGAGCACTGGGGAAAGGCAGGCAGAGAATTCCCTGCTAGCACCTTCTCTGTGCCTGTTCACATTGCTTCGCAGAATCGCTTTTGTGCAGAAAACACTAACACTTGTTCAGAAGGAAAGAAAGCACAGAGCCCCAGATTTTATGTTGTCCTGGAGAGCTTGCAGAGCACTGGGGAAAGGCAGGCAGAGAATTCCTTGCTAGCACCTTCTCTGTGCCTGGGAAGCAGAAGTGTTCACATTGCTTCGCAAGAGTCGCTTTTGTGCAGAAAACAGTAACACTTGTTCAGAAGGAAAGAAAGCACAGAGCCCCAGATTTTATGTTGTCCTGGAGAGCTTGCAGAGCACTGGGAAAGGCAGGCAGAGAATTCCCTGCTAGCACCATCTCTGTGCCTGTTCACATTGCTTCGCAGAATCGCTTTTGTGCAGAAAACAGTAACACTTGTTCAGAAGGAAAGAAAGCACAGAGCCCCAGATTTTATGTTGTCCTGGAGAGCTTGCAGAGCACTGGGGAAAGGCAGGCAGAGAATTCCTTGCTAGCACCTTCTCTGTGCCTGGGAAGCAGAAGTGTTCACATTGCTTCGCAGAATCGCTTTTGTGCAGAAAACAGTAACACTTGTTCAGAACGAAAGAAAGCACAGAGCCCCAGATTTTATGTTGTCCTGGAGAGCTTGCAGAGCAGTGGGGAAAGGCAGGCAGAGAATTCCCTGCTAGCACCTTCTCTGTGCCTGTTCACATTGCTTCGCAGAATCGCTTTTGTGCAGAAAACAGTAACACTTGTTCAGAACGAAAGAAAGCACAGAGCCCCAGATTCTATGTTGTCCTGGAGAGCTTGCAGAGCACTGGGGAAAGGCAGGCAGAGAATTCCCTGCTAGCACCTTCTCTGTGCCTGGGAAGCAGAAGTGTTCACATTGCTTCGCAAGAATCGCTTTTGTGCAGAAAACAGTAACAGTTGTTCAGAACGAAAGAAAGCACAGAGCCCCAGATTTGCTGTTGTCCTGGAGAGCTTGCAGAGCACTGGGGAAAGGCAGGCAGAGAATTCCCTGATAGCACCTTCTCTGTGCCTGTTCACATTGTTTCGCAGAATCGCTTTTGTGCAGAAAACAGTAACACTTGTTCAGAACGAAAGAAAGCACAGAGCCCCAGATTCTATGTTGTCCTGGAGAGCTTGCAGAGCACTGGGGAAAGGCAGGCAGAGATTTCCTTCCTAGCACCTTCTCTGTGCCTGGGAAGCAGAAGTGTTCACATTGCTTCGCAGAATCGCTTTTGTGCAGAAAACAGTAACACTTGTTCAGAAGGAAAGAAAGCACAGAGCCCCAGATTTTATGTTGTCCTGGAGAGCTTGCAGAGCACTGGGGAAAGGCAGGCAGAGAATTCCCTGCTAGCACCTTCTCTGTGCCTGGGAAGCAGAAGTGTTCACATTGCTTCGCAGAATCGCTTTTGTGCAGAAAACAGTAACACTTGTTCAGAATGAAAGAAAGCACAGAGCCCCAGATTCTATGTTGTCCTGGAGAGCTTGCAGAGCACTGGGGAAAGGCAGGCAGAGAATTCCCTGCTAGCACCTTCTATGTGCCTGGGAAGCAGAAGTGTTCACATTGCCTCACAGAAGCGCTTTTGTGCAGAAAACACTAACACTTGTTCAGAACGAAAGAAAGCACAGAGCCCCAGATTTTATGTTGTCCTAGAGAGCTTGCAGAGCACTGGGGAAAGGCAGGCAGAGAATTCCCTGCTAGCACCTTCTCTGTGCCTGGGAAGCAGAAGTGTTCACATTGCTTCGCAGAATCGCTTTTGTGCAGAAAACAGTAACACTTGTTCAGAATGAAAGAAAGCACAGAGCCCCAGATTCTATGTTGTCCTGGAGAGCTTGCAGAGCACTGGGGAAAGGCAGGCAGAGAATTCCCTGCTAGCACCTTCTATGTGCCTGGGAAGCAGAAGTGTTCACATTGCCTCACAGAAGCGCTTTTGTGCAGAAAACACTAACACTTCTTCAGAACGAAAGAAAGCACAGAGCCCCAGATTTTATGTTGTCCTAGAGAGCTTGCAGAGCACTGGGGAAAGGCAGGCAGAGAATTCCCTGCTAGCACCTTCTCTGTGCCTGGGAAGCAGAAGTGTTCACATTGCTTCGCAGAATCGCTTTTGTGCAGAAAACAGTAACACTTGTTCAGAATGAAAGAAAGCACAGAGCCCCAGATTCTATGTTGTCCTGGAGAGCTTGCAGAGCACTGGGGAAAGGCAGGCAGAGAATTCCCTGCTAGCACCTTCTATGTGCCTGGGAAGCAGAAGTGTTCACATTGCTTCGCAGAATCGCTTTTGTGCAGAAAACAGTAACACTTGTTCAGAACGAAAGAAAGCACAGAGCCCCAGATTTGCTGTTGTCCTGGAGAGCTTGCAGAGCACTGGGGAAAGGCAGGCAGAGAATTCCCTGCTAGCACCTTCTCTGTGCCTGGGAAGCAGAAGTGTTCACATTGCTTCGCAGAATCGCTTTTGTGCAGAAAACAGTAACACTTGTTCAGAAGGAAAGGAAGCACAGAGCCCCAGATTTTATGTTGTCCTGGAGAGCTTGCAGAGCACTGGGGAAAGGCAGGCAGAGAATTCCCTGCTAGCACCTTCTCTGTGCCTGTTCACATTGCTTCGCAGAATCGCTTTTGTGCAGAAAACACTAACACTTGTTCAGAAGGAAAGAAAGCACAGAGCCCCAGATTTTATGTTGTCCTGGAGAGCTTGCAGAGCACTGGGGAAAGGCAGGCAGAGAATTCCTTGCTAGCACCTTCTCTGTGCCTGGGAAGCAGAAGTGTTCACATTGCTTCGCAAGAGTCGCTTTTGTGCAGAAAACAGTAACACTTGTTCAGAAGGAAAGAAAGCACAGAGCCCCAGATTTTATGTTGTCCTGGAGAGCTTGCAGAGCACTGGGAAAGGCAGGCAGAGAATTCCCTGCTAGCACCATCTCTGTGCCTGTTCACATTGCTTCGCAGAATCGCTTTTGTGCAGAAAACAGTAACACTTGTTCAGAAGGAAAGAAAGCACAGAGCCCCAGATTTTATGTTGTCCTGGAGAGCTTGCAGAGCACTGGGGAAAGGCAGGCAGAGAATTCCTTGCTAGCACCTTCTCTGTGCCTGGGAAGCAGAAGTGTTCACATTGCTTCGCAGAATCGCTTTTGTGCAGAAAACAGTAACACTTGTTCAGAACGAAAGAAAGCACAGAGCCCCAGATTTTATGTTGTCCTGGAGAGCTTGCAGAGCAGTGGGGAAAGGCAGGCAGAGAATTCCCTGCTAGCACCTTCTCTGTGCCTGTTCACATTGCTTCGCAGAATCGCTTTTGTGCAGAAAACAGTAACACTTGTTCAGAACGAAAGAAAGCACAGAGCCCCAGATTCTATGTTGTCCTGGAGAGCTTGCAGAGCACTGGGGAAAGGCAGGCAGAGAATTCCCTGCTAGCACCTTCTCTGTGCCTGGGAAGCAGAAGTGTTCACATTGCTTCGCAAGAATCGCTTTTGTGCAGAAAACAGTAACAGTTGTTCAGAACGAAAGAAAGCACAGAGCCCCAGATTTGCTGTTGTCCTGGAGAGCTTGCAGAGCACTGGGGAAAGGCAGGCAGAGAATTCCCTGATAGCACCTTCTCTGTGCCTGTTCACATTGTTTCGCAGAATCGCTTTTGTGCAGAAAACAGTAACACTTGTTCAGAACGAAAGAAAGCACAGAGCCCCAGATTCTATGTTGTCCTGGAGAGCTTGCAGAGCACTGGGGAAAGGCAGGCAGAGATTTCCTTCCTAGCACCTTCTCTGTGCCTGGGAAGCAGAAGTGTTCACATTGCTTCGCAGAATCGCTTTTGTGCAGAAAACAGTAACACTTGTTCAGAAGGAAAGAAAGCACAGAGCCCCAGATTTTATGTTGTCCTGGAGAGCTTGCAGAGCACTGGGGAAAGGCAGGCAGAGAATTCCCTGCTAGCACCTTCTCTGTGCCTGGGAAGCAGAAGTGTTCACATTGCTTCGCAGAATCGCTTTTGTGCAGAAAACAGTAACACTTGTTCAGAATGAAAGAAAGCACAGAGCCCCAGATTCTATGTTGTCCTGGAGAGCTTGCAGAGCACTGGGGAAAGGCAGGCAGAGAATTCCCTGCTAGCACCTTCTATGTGCCTGGGAAGCAGAAGTGTTCACATTGCCTCACAGAAGCGCTTTTGTGCAGAAAACACTAACACTTGTTCAGAACGAAAGAAAGCACAGAGCCCCAGATTTTATGTTGTCCTAGAGAGCTTGCAGAGCACTGGGGAAAGGCAGGCAGAGAATTCCCTGCTAGCACCTTCTCTGTGCCTGGGAAGCAGAAGTGTTCACATTGCTTCGCAGAATCGCTTTTGTGCAGAAAACAGTAACACTTGTTCAGAATGAAAGAAAGCACAGAGCCCCAGATTCTATGTTGTCCTGGAGAGCTTGCAGAGCACTGGGGAAAGGCAGGCAGAGAATTCCCTGCTAGCACCTTCTATGTGCCTGGGAAGCAGAAGTGTTCACATTGCCTCACAGAAGCGCTTTTGTGCAGAAAACACTAACACTTGTTCAGAACGAAAGAAAGCACAGAGCCCCAGATTTTATGTTGTCCTAGAGAGCTTGCAGAGCACTGGGGAAAGGCAGGCAGAGAATTCCCTGCTAGCACCTTCTCTGTGCCTGGGAAGCAGAAGTGTTCACATTGCTTCGCAAGAATCGGTTTTGTGCAGAAAACAGTAACACTTGTTCAGAAGGAAAGAAAGCACAGAGCCCCAGATTTTATGTTGTCCTGGAGAGCTTGCAGAGCACTGGGGAAAGGCAGGCAGAGAATTCCCTGCTAGCACCTTCTCTGTGCCTGGGAAGCAGAAGTGTTCACATTGCTTCGCAAGAATCGGTTTTGTGCAGAAAACAGTAACAGTTGTTCAGAACGAAAAAAAAGCACAGAGCCCCAGATTTGCTGTTGTCCTGGAGAGCTTGCAGAGCACTGGGGAAAGGCAGGCAGAGAATTCCCTGATAGCACCTTCTCTGTGCCTGGGAAGCAGAAGTGTTCACATTGCTTCGCAGAATCGCTTTTGTGCAGAAAACACTAACACTTGTTCAGAACGAAAGAAAGCACAGAGCCCCAGATTCAATGTTGTCCTGGAGAGCTTGCAGAGCACTGGGGAAAGGCAGGCAGAGAATTCCTTGCTAGCACCTTCTCTGTGCCTGGGAAGCAGAAGTGTTCACATTGCTTCGCAGAATCGCTTTTGTGCAGAAAACAGTAACACTTGTTCAGAATGAAAGAAAGCACAGAGCCCCAGATTCTATGTTGTCCTGGAGAGCTTGCAGAGCACTGGGGAAAGGCAGGCAGAGAATTCCCTGCTAGCACCTTCTATGTGCCTGGGAAGCAGAAGTGTTCATATTGCTTCGCAGAATCGCTTTTGTGCAGAAAACAGTAACACTTGTTCAGAACGAAAGAAAGCACAGAGCCCCAGATTTGCTGTTGTCCTGGAGAGCTTGCAGAGCACTGGGGAAAGGCAGGCAGAGAATTCCCTGCTAGCACCTTCTCTGTGCCTGGGAAGCAGAAGTGTTCACATTGCTTCGCAGAATCGCTTTTGTGCAGAAAACAGTAACACTTGTTCAGAAGGAAAGGAAGCACAGAGCCCCAGATTTTATGTTGTCCTGGAGAGCTTGCAGAGCACTGGGGAAAGGCAGGCAGAGAATTCCCTGCTAGCACCTTCTCTGTGCCTGTTCACATTGCTTCGCAGAATCGCTTTTGTGCAGAAAACACTAACACTTGTTCAGAAGGAAAGAAAGCACAGAGCCCCAGATTTTATGTTGTCCTGGAGAGCTTGCAGAGCACTGGGGAAAGGCAGGCAGAGAATTCCTTGCTAGCACCTTCTCTGTGCCTGGGAAGCAGAAGTGTTCACATTGCTTCGCAAGAGTCGCTTTTGTGCAGAAAACAGTAACACTTGTTCAGAAGGAAAGAAAGCACAGAGCCCCAGATTTTATGTTGTCCTGGAGAGCTTGCAGAGCACTGGGAAAGGCAGGCAGAGAATTCCCTGCTAGCACCATCTCTGTGCCTGTTCACATTGCTTCGCAGAATCGCTTTTGTGCAGAAAACAGTAACACTTGTTCAGAAGGAAAGAAAGCACAGAGCCCCAGATTTTATGTTGTCCTGGAGAGCTTGCAGAGCACTGGGGAAAGGCAGGCAGAGAATTCCTTGCTAGCACCTTCTCTGTGCCTGGGAAGCAGAAGTGTTCACATTGCTTCGCAGAATCGCTTTTGTGCAGAAAACAGTAACACTTGTTCAGAACGAAAGAAAGCACAGAGCCCCAGATTTTATGTTGTCCTGGAGAGCTTGCAGAGCAGTGGGGAAAGGCAGGCAGAGAATTCCCTGCTAGCACCTTCTCTGTGCCTGTTCACATTGCTTCGCAGAATCGCTTTTGTGCAGAAAACAGTAACACTTGTTCAGAACGAAAGAAAGCACAGAGCCCCAGATTCTATGTTGTCCTGGAGAGCTTGCAGAGCACTGGGGAAAGGCAGGCAGAGAATTCCCTGCTAGCACCTTCTCTGTGCCTGGGAAGCAGAAGTGTTCACATTGCTTCGCAAGAATCGCTTTTGTGCAGAAAACAGTAACAGTTGTTCAGAACGAAAGAAAGCACAGAGCCCCAGATTTGCTGTTGTCCTGGAGAGCTTGCAGAGCACTGGGGAAAGGCAGGCAGAGAATTCCCTGATAGCACCTTCTCTGTGCCTGTTCACATTGTTTCGCAGAATCGCTTTTGTGCAGAAAACAGTAACACTTGTTCAGAACGAAAGAAAGCACAGAGCCCCAGATTCTATGTTGTCCTGGAGAGCTTGCAGAGCACTGGGGAAAGGCAGGCAGAGATTTCCTTCCTAGCACCTTCTCTGTGCCTGGGAAGCAGAAGTGTTCACATTGCTTCGCAGAATCGCTTTTGTGCAGAAAACAGTAACACTTGTTCAGAAGGAAAGAAAGCACAGAGCCCCAGATTTTATGTTGTCCTGGAGAGCTTGCAGAGCACTGGGGAAAGGCAGGCAGAGAATTCCCTGCTAGCACCTTCTCTGTGCCTGGGAAGCAGAAGTGTTCACATTGCTTCGCAGAATCGCTTTTGTGCAGAAAACAGTAACACTTGTTCAGAATGAAAGAAAGCACAGAGCCCCAGATTCTATGTTGTCCTGGAGAGCTTGCAGAGCACTGGGGAAAGGCAGGCAGAGAATTCCCTGCTAGCACCTTCTATGTGCCTGGGAAGCAGAAGTGTTCACATTGCCTCACAGAAGCGCTTTTGTGCAGAAAACACTAACACTTGTTCAGAACGAAAGAAAGCACAGAGCCCCAGATTTTATGTTGTCCTAGAGAGCTTGCAGAGCACTGGGGAAAGGCAGGCAGAGAATTCCCTGCTAGCACCTTCTCTGTGCCTGGGAAGCAGAAGTGTTCACATTGCTTCGCAGAATCGCTTTTGTGCAGAAAACAGTAACACTTGTTCAGAATGAAAGAAAGCACAGAGCCCCAGATTCTATGTTGTCCTGGAGAGCTTGCAGAGCACTGGGGAAAGGCAGGCAGAGAATTCCCTGCTAGCACCTTCTATGTGCCTGGGAAGCAGAAGTGTTCACATTGCCTCACAGAAGCGCTTTTGTGCAGAAAACACTAACACTTCTTCAGAACGAAAGAAAGCACAGAGCCCCAGATTTTATGTTGTCCTAGAGAGCTTGCAGAGCACTGGGGAAAGGCAGGCAGAGAATTCCCTGCTAGCACCTTCTCTGTGCCTGGGAAGCAGAAGTGTTCACATTGCTTCGCAGAATCGCTTTTGTGCAGAAAACAGTAACACTTGTTCAGAATGAAAGAAAGCACAGAGCCCCAGATTCTATGTTGTCCTGGAGAGCTTGCAGAGCACTGGGGAAAGGCAGGCAGAGAATTCCCTGCTAGCACCTTCTATGTGCCTGGGAAGCAGAAGTGTTCACATTGCTTCGCAGAATCGCTTTTGTGCAGAAAACAGTAACACTTGTTCAGAACGAAAGAAAGCACAGAGCCCCAGATTTGCTGTTGTCCTGGAGAGCTTGCAGAGCACTGGGGAAAGGCAGGCAGAGAATTCCCTGCTAGCACCTTCTCTGTGCCTGGGAAGCAGAAGTGTTCACATTGCTTCGCAGAATCGCTTTTGTGCAGAAAACAGTAACACTTGTTCAGAAGGAAAGGAAGCACAGAGCCCCAGATTTTATGTTGTCCTGGAGAGCTTGCAGAGCACTGGGGAAAGGCAGGCAGAGAATTCCCTGCTAGCACCTTCTCTGTGCCTGTTCACATTGCTTCGCAGAATCGCTTTTGTGCAGAAAACACTAACACTTGTTCAGAAGGAAAGAAAGCACAGAGCCCCAGATTTTATGTTGTCCTGGAGAGCTTGCAGAGCACTGGGGAAAGGCAGGCAGAGAATTCCTTGCTAGCACCTTCTCTGTGCCTGGGAAGCAGAAGTGTTCACATTGCTTCGCAAGAGTCGCTTTTGTGCAGAAAACAGTAACACTTGTTCAGAAGGAAAGAAAGCACAGAGCCCCAGATTTTATGTTGTCCTGGAGAGCTTGCAGAGCACTGGGAAAGGCAGGCAGAGAATTCCCTGCTAGCACCATCTCTGTGCCTGTTCACATTGCTTCGCAGAATCGCTTTTGTGCAGAAAACAGTAACACTTGTTCAGAAGGAAAGAAAGCACAGAGCCCCAGATTTTATGTTGTCCTGGAGAGCTTGCAGAGCACTGGGGAAAGGCAGGCAGAGAATTCCTTGCTAGCACCTTCTCTGTGCCTGGGAAGCAGAAGTGTTCACATTGCTTCGCAGAATCGCTTTTGTGCAGAAAACAGTAACACTTGTTCAGAACGAAAGAAAGCACAGAGCCCCAGATTTTATGTTGTCCTGGAGAGCTTGCAGAGCAGTGGGGAAAGGCAGGCAGAGAATTCCCTGCTAGCACCTTCTCTGTGCCTGTTCACATTGCTTCGCAGAATCGCTTTTGTGCAGAAAACAGTAACACTTGTTCAGAACGAAAGAAAGCACAGAGCCCCAGATTCTATGTTGTCCTGGAGAGCTTGCAGAGCACTGGGGAAAGGCAGGCAGAGAATTCCCTGCTAGCACCTTCTCTGTGCCTGGGAAGCAGAAGTGTTCACATTGCTTCGCAAGAATCGCTTTTGTGCAGAAAACAGTAACAGTTGTTCAGAACGAAAGAAAGCACAGAGCCCCAGATTTGCTGTTGTCCTGGAGAGCTTGCAGAGCACTGGGGAAAGGCAGGCAGAGAATTCCCTGATAGCACCTTCTCTGTGCCTGTTCACATTGTTTCGCAGAATCGCTTTTGTGCAGAAAACAGTAACACTTGTTCAGAACGAAAGAAAGCACAGAGCCCCAGATTCTATGTTGTCCTGGAGAGCTTGCAGAGCACTGGGGAAAGGCAGGCAGAGATTTCCTTCCTAGCACCTTCTCTGTGCCTGGGAAGCAGAAGTGTTCACATTGCTTCGCAGAATCGCTTTTGTGCAGAAAACAGTAACACTTGTTCAGAAGGAAAGAAAGCACAGAGCCCCAGATTTTATGTTGTCCTGGAGAGCTTGCAGAGCACTGGGGAAAGGCAGGCAGAGAATTCCCTGCTAGCACCTTCTCTGTGCCTGGGAAGCAGAAGTGTTCACATTGCTTCGCAGAATCGCTTTTGTGCAGAAAACAGTAACACTTGTTCAGAATGAAAGAAAGCACAGAGCCCCAGATTCTATGTTGTCCTGGAGAGCTTGCAGAGCACTGGGGAAAGGCAGGCAGAGAATTCCCTGCTAGCACCTTCTATGTGCCTGGGAAGCAGAAGTGTTCACATTGCCTCACAGAAGCGCTTTTGTGCAGAAAACACTAACACTTGTTCAGAACGAAAGAAAGCACAGAGCCCCAGATTTTATGTTGTCCTAGAGAGCTTGCAGAGCACTGGGGAAAGGCAGGCAGAGAATTCCCTGCTAGCACCTTCTCTGTGCCTGGGAAGCAGAAGTGTTCACATTGCTTCGCAGAATCGCTTTTGTGCAGAAAACAGTAACACTTGTTCAGAATGAAAGAAAGCACAGAGCCCCAGATTCTATGTTGTCCTGGAGAGCTTGCAGAGCACTGGGGAAAGGCAGGCAGAGAATTCCCTGCTAGCACCTTCTATGTGCCTGGGAAGCAGAAGTGTTCACATTGCCTCACAGAAGCGCTTTTGTGCAGAAAACACTAACACTTGTTCAGAACGAAAGAAAGCACAGAGCCCCAGATTTTATGTTGTCCTAGAGAGCTTGCAGAGCACTGGGGAAAGGCAGGCAGAGAATTCCCTGCTAGCACCTTCTCTGTGCCTGGGAAGCAGAAGTGTTCACATTGCTTCGCAAGAATCGGTTTTGTGCAGAAAACAGTAACACTTGTTCAGAAGGAAAGAAAGCACAGAGCCCCAGATTTTATGTTGTCCTGGAGAGCTTGCAGAGCACTGGGGAAAGGCAGGCAGAGAATTCCCTGCTAGCACCTTCTCTGTGCCTGGGAAGCAGAAGTGTTCACATTGCTTCGCAAGAATCGGTTTTGTGCAGAAAACAGTAACAGTTGTTCAGAACGAAAAAAAAGCACAGAGCCCCAGATTTGCTGTTGTCCTGGAGAGCTTGCAGAGCACTGGGGAAAGGCAGGCAGAGAATTCCCTGATAGCACCTTCTCTGTGCCTGTTCACATTGTTTCGCAGAATCGCTTTTGTGCAGAAAACAGTAACACTTGTTCAGAACGAAAGAAAGCACAGAGCCCCAGATTCTATGTTGTCCTGGAGAGCTTGCAGAGCACTGGGGAAAGGCAGGCAGAGATTTCCTTCCTAGCACCTTCTCTGTGCCTGGGAAGCAGAAGTGTTCACATTGCTTCGCAGAATCGCTTTTGTGCAGAAAACAGTAACACTTGTTCAGAAGGAAAGGAAGCACAGAGCCCCAGATTTTATGTTGTCCTAGAGAGCTTGCAGAGCACTGGGGAAAGGCAGGCAGAGAATTCCCTGCTAGCACCTTCTCTGTGCCTGGGAAGCAGAAGTGTTCACATTGCTTCGCAAGAATCGGTTTTGTGCAGAAAACAGTAACACTTGTTCAGAAGGAAAGAAAGCACAGAGCCCCAGATTTTATGTTGTCCTGGAGAGCTTGCAGAGCACTGGGGAAAGGCAGGCAGAGAATTCCCTGCTAGCACCTTCTCTGTGCCTGGGAAGCAGAAGTGTTCACATTGCTTCGCAAGAATCGGTTTTGTGCAGAAAACAGTAACAGTTGTTCAGAACGAAAAAAAAGCACAGAGCCCCAGATTTGCTGTTGTCCTGGAGAGCTTGCAGAGCACTGGGGAAAGGCAGGCAGAGAATTCCCTGATAGCACCTTCTCTGTGCCTGTTCACATTGCTTCGCAGAATCGCTTTTGTGCAGAAAACAGTAACACTTGTTCAGAACGAAAGAAAGCACAGAGCCCCAGATTCTATGTTGTCCTGGAGAGCTTGCAGAGCACTGGGGAAAGGCAGGCAGAGATTTCCTTCCTAGCACCTTCTCTGTGCCTGGGAAGCAGAAGTGTTCACATTGCTTCGCAGAATCGCTTTTGTGCAGAAAACAGTAACACTTGTTCAGAAGGAAAGGAAGCACAGAGCCCCAGATTTTATGTTGTCCTGGAGAGCTTGCAGAGCACTGGGGAAAGGCAGGCAGAGAATTCCCTGCTAGCACCTTCTCTGTGCCTGGGAAGCAGAAGTGTTCACATTGCTTCGCAGAATCGCTTTTGTGCAGAAAACAGTAACACTTGTTCAGAAGGAAAGAAAGCACAGAGCCCCAGATTTTATGTTGTCCTGGAGAGCTTGCAGAGCAATGGGGAAAGGCAGGCAGAGAATTCCCTGCTAGCACCTTCTCTGTGCCTGGGAAGCAGAAGTGTTCACATTGCTTCGCAAGAATCGCTTTTGTGCAGAAAACAGTAACAGTTGTTCAGAACGAAAGAAAGCACAGAGCCCCAGATTTGCTGTTGTCCTGGAGAGCTTGCAGAGCACTGGGGAAAGGCAGGCAGAGAATTCCCTGATAGCACCTTCTCTGTGCCTGTTCACATTGTTTCGCAGAATCGCTTTTGTGCAGAAAACAGTAACACTTGTTCAGAACGAAAGAAAGCACAGAGCCCCAGATTCTATGTTGTCCTGGAGAGCTTGCAGAGCACTGGGGAAAGGCAGGCAGAGATTTCCTTCCTAGCACCTTCTCTGTGCCTGGGAAGCAGAAGTGTTCACATTGCTTCGCAGAATCGCTTTTGTGCAGAAAACAGTAACACTTGTTCAGAAGGAAAGGAAGCACAGAGCCCCAGATTTTATGTTGTCCTGGAGAGCTTGCAGAGCACTGGGGAAAGGCAGGCAGAGAATTCCCTGATAGCACCTTCTCTGTGCCTGGGAAGCAGAAGTGTTCACATTGCTTCGCAGAATCGCTTTTGTGCAGAAAACAGTAACACTTGTTCAGAATGAAAGAAAGCACAGAGCCCCAGATTCTATGTTGTCCTGGAGAGCTTGCAGAGCACTGGGGAAAGGCAGGCAGAGAATTCCCTGCTAGCACCTTCTATGTGCCTGGGAAGCAGAAGTGTTCACATTGCCTCACAGAAGCGCTTTTGTGCAGAAAACACTAACACTTGTTCAGAACGAAAGAAAGCACAGAGCCCCAGATTTTATGTTGTCCTAGAGAGCTTGCAGAGCACTGGGGAAAGGCAGGCAGAGAATTCCCTGCTAGCACCTTCTCTGTGCCTGGGAAGCAGAAGTGTTCACATTGCTTCGCAGAATCGCTTTTGTGCAGAAAACAGTAACACTTGTTCAGAATGAAAGAAAGCACAGAGCCCCAGATTCTATGTTGTCCTGGAGAGCTTGCAGAGCACTGGGGAAAGGCAGGCAGAGAATTCCCTGCTAGCACCTTCTATGTGCCTGGGAAGCAGAAGTGTTCACATTGCCTCACAGAAGCGCTTTTGTGCAGAAAACACTAACACTTGTTCAGAACGAAAGAAAGCACAGAGCCCCAGATTTTATGTTGTCCTAGAGACCTTGCAGAGCACTGGGGAAAGGCAGGCAGAGAATTCCCTGCTAGCACCTTCTCTGTGCGTGGGAAGCAGAAGTGTTCACATTGCTTCGAAGAATCGCTTTTGTGCAGAAAACAGTAACACTTGTTCAGAAGGAAAGAAAGCACAGAGCCCCAGATTTTATGTTGTCCTGGAGAGCTTGCAGAGCACTGGGGAAAGGCAGGCAGAGAATTCCCTGCTAGCACCTTCTCTGTGCCTGGGAAGCAGAAGTGTTCACATTGCTTCGCAAGAATCGGTTTTGTGCAGAAAACAGTAACAGTTGTTCAGAAGGAAAGAAAGCACAGAGCCCCAGATTTTATGTTGTCCTGGAGAGCTTGCAGAGCACTGGGGAAAGGCAGGCAGAGAATTCCCTGATAGCACCTTCTCTGTGCCTGTTCACATTGTTTCGCAGAATCGCTTTTGTGCAGAAAACAGTAACACTTGTTCAGAACGAAAGAAAGCACAGAGCCCCAGATTCTATGTTGTCCTGGAGAGCTTGCAGAGCACTGGGGAAAGGCAGGCAGAGATTTCCTTCCTAGCACCTTCTCTGTGCCTGGGAAGCAGAAGTGTTCACATTGCTTCGCAGAATCGCTTTTGTGCAGAAAACAGTAACACTTGTTCAGAAGGAAAGGAAGCACAGAGCCCCAGATTTTATGTTGTCCTGGAGAGCTTGCAGAGCACTGGGGAAAGGCAGGCAGAGAATTCCCTGCTAGCACCTTCTCTGTGCCTGTTCACATTGCTTCAAAGAATCGCTTTTGTGCAGAAAACACTAACACTTGTTCAGAAGGAAAGAAAGCACAGAGCCCCAGATTTTATGTTGTCCTGGAGAGCTTGCAGAGCACTGGGGAAAGGCAGGCAGAGAATTCCTTGCTAGCACCTTCTCTGTGCCTGGGAAGCAGAAGTGTTCACATTGCTTCGCAGAATCGCTTTTGTGCAGAAAACAGTAACACTTGTTCAGAAGGAAAGAAAGCACAGAGCCCCAGATTCTATGTTGTCCTGGAGAGCTTGCAGAGCACTGGGGAAAGGCAGGCAGAGATTTCCTTCCTAGCACCTTCTCTGTGCCTGGGAAGCAGAAGTGTTCACATTGCTTCGCAGAATCGCTTTTGTGCAGAAAACAGTAACACTTGTTCAGAACGAAAGAAAGCACAGAGCCCCAGATTCTATGTTGTCCTGGAGAGCTTGCAGAGCACTGGGGAAAGGCAGGCAGAGAATTCCCTGCTAGCACCTTCTCTGTGCCTGGGAAGCAGAAGTGTTCACATTGCTTCGCAGAATCGCTTTTGTGCAGAAAACAGTAACACTTGTTCAGAAGGAAAGAAAGCACAGAGCCCCAGATTTTATGTTGT
Organism: Strix aluco; assembly: GCF_031877795.1. NCBI lineage: Eukaryota > Metazoa > Chordata > Aves > Strigiformes > Strigidae > Strix > Strix aluco. The sequence goes on from NC_133945.1 coordinate 837,393, forward strand.
CCTGGAGAGCTTGCAGAGCACTGGGGAAAGGCAGGCAGAGAATTCCCTGCTAGCACCTTCTCTGTGCCTGGGAAGCAGAAGTGTTCACATTGCTTCGCAAGAATCGCTTTTGTGCAGAAAACAGTAACAGTTGTTCAGAACGAAAGAAAGCACAGAGCCCCAGATTTGCTGTTGTCCTGGAGAGCTTGCAGAGCACTGGGGAAAGGCAGGCAGAGAATTCCCTGATAGCACCTTCTCTGTGCCTGTTCACATTGTTTCGCAGAATCGCTTTTGTGCAGAAAACAGTAACACTTGTTCAGAACGAAAGAAAGCACAGAGCCCCAGATTCTATGTTGTCCTGGAGAGCTTGCAGAGCACTGGGGAAAGGCAGGCAGAGATTTCCTTCCTAGCACCTTCTCTGTGCCTGGGAAGCAGAAGTGTTCACATTGCTTCGCAGAATCGCTTTTGTGCAGAAAACAGTAACACTTGTTCAGAAGGAAAGAAAGCACAGAGCCCCAGATTTTATGTTGTCCTGGAGAGCTTGCAGAGCACTGGGGAAAGGCAGGCAGAGAATTCCCTGCTAGCACCTTCTCTGTGCCTGGGAAGCAGAAGTGTTCACATTGCTTCGCAGAATCGCTTTTGTGCAGAAAACAGTAACACTTGTTCAGAATGAAAGAAAGCACAGAGCCCCAGATTCTATGTTGTCCTGGAGAGCTTGCAGAGCACTGGGGAAAGGCAGGCAGAGAATTCCCTGCTAGCACCTTCTCTGTGCCTGGGAAGCAGAAGTGTTCACATTGCTTCGCAGAATCGCTTTTGTGCAGAAAACAGTAACACTTGTTCAGAATGAAAGAAAGCACAGAGCCCCAGATTCTATGTTGTCCTGGAGAGCTTGCAGAGCACTGGGGAAAGGCAGGCAGAGAATTCCCTGCTAGCACCTTCTATGTGCCTGGGAAGCAGAAGTGTTCACATTGCCTCACAGAAGCGCTTTTGTGCAGAAAACACTAACACTTGTTCAGAACGAAAGAAAGCACAGAGCCCCAGATTTTATGTTGTCCTAGAGACCTTGCAGAGCACTGGGGAAAGGCAGGCAGAGAATTCCCTGCTAGCACCTTCTCTGTGCCTGGGAAGCAGAAGTGTTCACATTGCTTCGCAGAATCGCTTTTGTGCAGAAAACAGTAACACTTGTTCAGAAGGAAAGAAAGCACAGAGCCCCAGATTTTATGTTGTCCTGGAGAGCTTGCAGAGCACTGGGGAAAGGCAGGCAGAGAATTCCCTGCTAGCACCTTCTCTGTGCCTGGGAAGCAGAAGTGTTCACATTGCTTCGCAAGAATCGCTTTTGTGCAGAAAACAGTAACAGTTGTTCAGAACGAAAGAAAGCACAGAGCCCCAGATTTGCTGTTGTCCTGGAGAGCTTGCAGAGCACTGGGGAAAGGCAGGCAGAGAATTCCCTGATAGCACCTTCTCTGTGCCTGTTCACATTGCTTCGCAGAATCGCTTTTGTGCAGAAAACAGTAACACTTGTTCAGAACGAAAGAAAGCACAGAGCCCCAGATTCTATGTTGTCCTGGAGAGCTTGCAGAGCACTGGGGAAAGGCAGGCAGAGATTTCCTTCCTAGCACCTTCTCTGTGCCTGGGAAGCAGAAGTGTTCAAATTGCTTCGCAGAATCGCTTTTGTGCAGAAAACAGTAACACTTGTTCAGAAGGAAAGGAAGCACAGAGCCCCAGATTTTATGTTGTCCTGGAGAGCTTGCAGAGCACTGGGGAAAGGCAGGCAGAGAATTCCCTGCTAGCACCTTCTCTGTGCCTGTTCACATTGCTTCAAAGAATCGCTTTTGTGCAGAAAACACTAACACTTGTTCAGAAGGAAAGAAAGCACAGAGCCCCAGATTTTATGTTGTCCTGGAGAGCTTGCAGAGCACTGGGGAAAGGCAGGCAGAGAATTCCTTGCTAGCACCTTCTCTGTGCCTGGGAAGCAGAAGTGTTCACATTGCTTCGCAAGAGTCGCTTTTGTGCAGAAAACAGTAACACTTGTTCAGAAGGAAAGAAAGCACAGAGCCCCAGATTCTATGTTGTCCTGGAGAGCTTGCAGAGCACTGGGAAAGGCAGGCAGAGAATTCCCTGCTAGCACCATCTCTGTGCCTCTTCACATTGCTTCGCAGAATCGCTTTTGTGCAGAAAACAGTAACACTTGTTCAGAAGGAAAGAAAGCACAGAGCCCCAGATTTTATGTTGTCCTGGAGAGCTTGCAGAGCACTGGGGAAAGGCAGGCAGAGAATTCCTTGTTAGCACCTTCTCTGTGCCTGGGAAGCAGAAGTGTTCACATTGCTTCGCAGAATCGCTTTTCTGCAGAAAACAGTAACACTTGTTCAGAACGAAAGAAAGCACAGAGCCCCAGATTTTATGTTGTCCTGGAGAGCTTGCAGAGCAGTGGGGAAAGGCAGGCAGAGAATTCCCTGATAGCACCTTCTCTGTGCCTGTTCACATTGCTTCGCAGAATCGCTTTTGTGCAGAAAACAGTAACACTTGTTCAGAACGAAAGAAAGCACAGAGCCCCAGATTCTATGTTGTCCTGGAGAGCTTGCAGAGCACTGGGGAAAGGCAGGCAGAGAATTCCCTGCTAGCACCTTCTCTGTGCCTGGGAAGCAGAAGTGTTCACATTGCTTCGCAGAATCGCTTTTGTGCAGAAAACAGTAACACTTGTTCAGAAGGAAAGAAAGCACAGAGCCCCAGATTTTATGTTGTCCTGGAGAGCTTGCAGAGCACTGGGGAAAGGCAGGCAGAGAATTCCCTGCTAGCACCTTCTCTGTGCCTGGGAAGCAGAAGTGTTCACATTGCTTCGCAAGAATCGGTTTTGTGCAGAAAACAGTAACACTTGTTCAGAACGAAAGAAAGCACAGAGCCCCAGATTTGCTGTTGTCCTGGAGAGCTTGCAGAACACTGGGGAAAGGCAGGCAGAGAATTCCCTGATAGCACCTTCTCTATGCCTGTTCACATTGTTTCGCAGAATCGCTTTTGTGCAGAAAACAGTAACACTTGTTCAGAACGAAAGAAAGCACAGAGCCCCAGATTCTATGTTGTCCTGGAGAGCTTGCAGAGCACTGGGGAAAGGCAGGCAGAGATTTCCTTCCTAGCACCTTCTCTGTGCCTGGGAAGCAGAAGTGTTCACATTGCTTCGCAGAATCGCTTTTGTGCAGAAAACAGTAACACTTGTTCAGAAGGAAAGGAAGCACAGAGCCCCAGATTTTATGTTGTCCTAGAGAGCTTGCAGAGCACTGGGGAAAGGCAGGCAGAGAATTCCCTGCTAGCACCTTCTCTGTGCCTGGGAAGCAGAAGTGTTCACATTGCTTCGCAGAATCGCTTTTGTGCAGAAAACAGTAACACTTGTTCAGAAGGAAAGAAAGCACAGAGCCCCAGATTTTATGTTGTCCTGGAGAGCTTGCAGAGCACTGGGGAAAGGCAGGCAGAGAATTCCCTGCTAGCACCTTCTCTGTGCCTGGGAAGCAGAAGTGTTCACATTGCTTCGCAGAATCGCTTTTGTGCAGAAAACAGTAACACTTGTTCAGAAGGAAAGAAAGCACAGAGCCCCAGATTTTATGTTGTCCTGGAGAGCTTGCAGAGCACTGGGGAAAGGCAGGCAGAGAATTCCCTGATAGTACCTTCTCTGTGCCTGTTCACATTGCTTCGCAGAATCGCTTTTGTGCAGAAAACAGTAACACTTGTTCAGAAGGAAAGAAAGCACAGAGCCCCAGATTCTATGTTGTCCTGGAGAGCTTGCAGAGCACTGGGGAAAGGCAGGCAGAGAATTCCCTGCTAGCACCTTCTATGTGCCTGGGAAGCAGAAGTGTTCACATTGCCTCACAGAAGCGCTTTTGTGCAGAAAACACTAACACTTGTTCAGAACGAAAGAAAGCACAGAGCCCCAGATTTTATGTTGTCCTAGAGAGCTTGCAGAGCACTGGGGAAAGGCAGGCAGAGAATTCCCTGCTAGCACCTTCTCTGTGCCTGGGAAGCAGAAGTGTTCACATTGCTTCGCAGAATCGCTTTTGTGCAGAAAACAGTAACAGTTGTTCAGAACGAAAGAAAGCACAGAGCCCCAGATTTGCTGTTGTCCTGGAGAGCTTGCAGAGCACTGGGGAAAGGCAGGCAGAGAATTCCCTGCTAGCACCTTCTATGTGCCTGGGAAGCAGAAGTGTTCACATTGCCTCACAGAAGCGCTTTTGTGCAGAAAACACTAACACTTGTTCAGAACGAAAGAAAGCACAGAGCCCCAGATTTTATGTTGTCCTAGAGAGCTTGCAGAGCACTGGGGAAAGGCAGGCAGAGAATTCCCTGCTAGCACCTTCTCTGTGCCTGGGAAGCAGAAGTGTTCACATTGCTTCGCAAGAGTCGCTTTTGTGCAGAAAACAGTAACACTTGTTCAGAACGAAAGAAAGCACAGAGCCCCAGATTCTATGTTGTCCTGGAGAGCTTGCAGAGCACTGGGGAAAGGCAGGCAGAGAATTCCCTGATAGCACCTTCTCTGTGCCTGTTCACATTGCTTCGCAGAATCCCTTTTGTGCAGAAAACACTAACACTTGTTGAGAAGGAAAGAAAGCACAGAGCCCCAGATTTTATGTTGTCCTGGAGAGCTTGCAGAGCACTGGGGAAAGGCAGGCAGAGAATTCCTTGCTAGCACCTTCTCTGTGCCTGGGAAGCAGAAGTGTTCACATTGCTTCGCAAGAATCGGTTTTGTGCAGAAAACAGTAACACTTGTTCAGAAGGAAAGAAAGCACAGAGCCCCAGATTTTATGTTGTCCTGGAGAGCTTGCAGAGCACTGGGGAAAGGCAGGCAGAGAATTCCCTGATAGCACCTTCTCTGTGCCTGTTCACATTGTTTCGCAGAATCGCTTTTGTGCAGAAAACAGTAACACTTGTTCAGAAGGAAAGAAAGCACAGAGCCCCAGATTTGCTGTTGCCCTGGAGAGCTTGCAGAGCACTGGGGAAAGGCAGGCAGAGAATTCCCTGCTAGCACCTTCTCTGTGCCTGTTCACATTGCTTCGCAGAATCGCTTTTGTGCAGAAAACAGTAACACTTGTTCAGAAGGAAAGAAAGCACAGAGCCCCAGATTTTATGTTGTCCTGGAGAGCTTGCAGAGCACTGGGGAAAGGCAGGCAGAGAATTCCTTGCTAGCACCTTCTCTGTGCCTGGGAAGCAGAAGTGTTCACATTGCTTCGCAGAATCGCTTTTGTGCTGAAAACAGTAACACTTGTTCAGAAGGAAAGAAAGCACAGAGCCCCAGATTCTATGTTGTCCTGGAGAGCTTGCAGAGCACTGGGGAAAGGCAGGCAAAGAATTCCCTGCTAGCACCTTCTCTGTGCCTGTTCACATTGTTTCGCAGAATCGCTTTTGTGCAGAAAACAGTAACACTTGTTCAGAAGGAAAGAAAGCACAGAGCCCCAGATTCTATGTTGTCCTGGAGAGCTTGCAGAGCACTGGGGAAAGGCAGGCAGAGAATTCCCTGCTAGCACCTTCTCTGTGCCTGGGAAGCAGAAGTGTTCACATTGCTTCGCAGAATCGCTTTTGTGCAGAAAACAGTAACACTTGTTCAGAAGGAAAGAAAGCACAGAGCCCCAGATTTTATGTTGTCCTGGAGAGCTTGCAGAGCACTGGGGAAAGGCAGGCAGAGAATTCCCTGCTAGCACCTTCTCTGTGCCTGGGAAGCAGAAGTGTTCACATTGCTTCGCAAGAATCGCTCTTGTGCAGAAAACAGTAACAGTTGTTCAGAAGGAAAGAAAGCACAGAGCCCCAGATTTGCTGTTGTCCTGGAGAGCTTGCAGAGCACTGGGGAAAGGCAGGCAGAGAATTCCCTGATAGCACCTTCTCTGTGCCTGTTCACATTGTTTCGCAGAATCGCTTTTGTGCAGAAAACAGTAACACTTGTTCAGAACGAAAGAAAGCACAGAGCCCCAGATTCTATGTTGTCCTGGAGAGCTTGCAGAGCACTGGGGAAAGGCAGGCAGAGATTTCCTTCCTAGCACCTTCTATGTGCCTGGGAAGCAGAAGTGTTCACATTGCCTCACAGAAGCGCTTTTGTGCAGAAAACACTAACACTTGTTCAGAACGAAAGAAAGCACAGAGCCCCAGATTTTATGTTGTCCTAGAGAGCTTGCAGAGCACTGGGGAAAGGCAGGCAGAGAATTCCCTGCTAGCACCTTCTCTGTGCCTGGGAAGCAGAAGTGTTCACATTGCCTCACAGAAGCGCTTTTGTGCAGAAAACACTAACACTTGTTCAGAACAAAAGAAAGCACAGAGCCCCAGATTTGATGTTGTCCTGGAGAGCTTGCAGAGCACTGGGGAAAGGCAGGCAGAGAATTCCCTGCTAGCACCTTCTCTGTGCCTGGGAAGCAGAAGTGTTCACATTGCTTCGCAGAATCGCTTTTGTGCAGAAAACACTAACACTTGTTCAGAACAAAATAAAGCACAGAGCCCCAGATTTGATGTTGTCCTGGAGAGCTTGCAGAGCACTGGGGAAAGGCAGGCAGAGAATTCCCTGCTAGCACCTTCTCTGTGCCTGGGAAGCAGAAGTGTTCACATTGCTTCGCAGAATCGCTTTTGTGCTGAAAACAGTAACACTTGTTCAGAACGAAAGAAAGCACAGAGCCCCAGATTTGCTGTTGTCCTGGAGAGCTTGCAGAGCACTGGGGAAAGGCAGGCAGAGAATTCCCTGATAGCACCTTCTCTGTGCCTGTTCACATTGTTTCGCAGAATCGCTTTTGTGCAGAAAACAGTAACACTTGTTCAGAACGAAAGAAAGCACAGAGCCCCAGATTCTATGTTGTCCTGGAGAGCTTGCAGAGCACTGGGGAAAGGCAGGCAGAGATTTCCTTCCTAGCACCTTCTCTGTGCCTGGGAAGCAGAAGTGTTCACATTGCTTCGCAGAATCGCTTTTGTGCAGAAAACAGTAACACTTGTTCAGAAGGAAAGAAAGCACAGAGCCCCAGATTTTATGTTGTCCTGGAGAGCTTGCAGAGCACTGGGGAAAGGCAGGCAGAGAATTCCCTGCTAGCACCTTCTCTGTGCCTGGGAAGCAGAAGTGTTCACATTGCTTCGCAAGAATCGCTTTTGTGCAGAAAACAGTAACAGTTGTTCAGAACGAAAGAAAGCACAGAGCCCCAGATTTGCTGTTGTCCTGGAGAGCTTGCAGAGCACTGGGGAAAGGCAGGCAGAGAATTCCCTGATAGCACCTTCTCTGTGCCTGTTCACATTGTTTCGCAGAATCGCTTTTGTGCAGAAAACAGTAACACTTGTTCAGAACGAAAGAAAGCACAGAGCCCCAGATTCTATGTTGTCCTGGAGAGCTTGCAGAGCACTGGGGAAAGGCAGGCAGAGATTTCCTTCCTAGCACCTTCTCTGTGCCTGGGAAGCAGAAGTGTTCACATTGCTTCGCAGAATCGCTTTTGTGCAGAAAACAGTAACACTTGTTCAGAAGGAAAGAAAGCACAGAGCCCCAGATTTTATGTTGTCCTGGAGAGCTTGCAGAGCACTGGGGAAAGGCAGGCAGAGAATTCCCTGCTAGCACCTTCTCTGTGCCTGGGAAGCAGAAGTGTTCACATTGCTTCGCAGAATCGCTTTTGTGCAGAAAACAGTAACACTTGTTCAGAATGAAAGAAAGCACAGAGCCCCAGATTCTATGTTGTCCTGGAGAGCTTGCAGAGCACTGGGGAAAGGCAGGCAGAGAATTCCCTGCTAGCACCTTCTCTGTGCCTGGGAAGCAGAAGTGTTCACATTGCTTCGCAGAATCGCTTTTGTGCAGAAAACAGTAACACTTGTTCAGAATGAAAGAAAGCACAGAGCCCCAGATTCTATGTTGTCCTGGAGAGCTTGCAGAGCACTGGGGAAAGGCAGGCAGAGAATTCCCTGATAGCACCTTCTCTGTGCCTGTTCACATTGCTTCGCAGAATCCCTTTTGTGCAGAAAACACTAACACTTGTTGAGAAGGAAAGAAAGCACAGAGCCCCAGATTTTATGTTGTCCTGGAGAGCTTGCAGAGCACTGGGGAAAGGCAGGCAGAGAATTCCTTGCTAGCACCTTCTCTGTGCCTGGGAAGCAGAAGTGTTCACATTGCTTCGCAATAATCGGTTTTGTGCAGAAAACAGTAACACTTGTTCAGAAGGAAAGAAAGCACAGAGCCCCAGATTTTATGTTGTCCTGGAGAGCTTGCAGAGCACTGGGGAAAGGCAGGCAGAGAATTCCCTGCTAGCACCTTCTCTGTGCCTGGGAAGCAGAAGTGTTCACATTGCTTCGCAGAATCGCTTTTGTGCAGAAAACAGTAACACTTGTTCAGAATGAAAGAAAGCACAGAGCCCCAGATTCTATGTTGTCCTGGAGAGCTTGCAGAGCACTGGGGAAAGGCAGGCAGAGAATTCCCTGCTAGCACCTTCTATGTGCCTGGGAAGCAGAAGTGTTCACATTGCCTCACAGAAGCGCTTTTGTGCAGAAAACACTAACACTTGTTCAGAACGAAAGAAAGCACAGAGCCCCAGATTTTATGTTGTCCTGGAGAGCTTGCAGAGCACTGGGGAAAGGCAGGCAGAGAATTCCCTGCTAGCACCTTCTCTGTGCCTGGGAAGCAGAAGTGTTCACATTGCTTCGCAGAATCGCTTTTGTGCAGAAAACAGTAACACTTGTTCAGAAGGAAAGAAAGCACAGAGCCCCAGATTTTATGTTGTCCTGGAGAGCTTGCAGAGCACTGGGGAAAGGCAGGCAGAGAATTCCCTGCTAGCACCTTCTCTGTGCCTGGGAAGCAGAAGTGTTCACATTGCTTCGCAGAATCGCTTTTGTGCAGAAAACAGTAACACTTGTTCAGAACGAAAGAAAGCACAGAGCCCCAGATTTGCTGTTGTCCTGGAGAGCTTGCAGAGCACTGGGGAAAGGCAGGCAGAGAATTCCCTGATAGCACCTTCTCTGTGCCTGTTCACATTGTTTCGCAGAATCGCTTTTGTGCAGAAAACAGTAACACTTGTTCAGAAGGAAAGAAAGCACAGAGCCCCAGATTCTATGTTGTCCTGGAGAGCTTGCAGAGCACTGGGGAAAGGCAGGCAGAGATTTCCTTCCTAGCACCTTCTCTGTGCCTGGGAAGCAGAAGTGTTCACATTGCTTCGCAGAATCGCTTTTGTGCAGAAAACAGTAACACTTGTTCAGAAGGAAAGAAAGCACAGAGCCCCAGATTTTATGTTGTCCTGGAGAGCTTGCAGAGCACTGGGGAAAGGCAGGCAGAGAATTCCCTGCTAGCACCTTCTCTGTGCCTGGGAAGCAGAAGTGTTCACATTGCTTCGCAAGAATCGCTTTTGTGCAGAAAACAGTAACAGTTGTTCAGAACGAAAGAAAGCACAGAGCCCCAGATTTGCTGTTGTCCTGGAGAGCTTGCAGAGCACTGGGGAAAGGCAGGCAGAGAATTCCCTGATAGCACCTTCTCTGTGCCTGTTCACATTGTTTCGCAGAATCGCTTTTGTGCAGAAAACAGTAACACTTGTTCAGAACGAAAGAAAGCACAGAGCCCCAGATTCTATGTTGTCCTGGAGAGCTTGCAGAGCACTGGGGAAAGGCAGGCAGAGATTTCCTTCCTAGCACCTTCTCTGTGCCTGGGAAGCAGAAGTGTTCACATTGCTTCGCAGAATCGCTTTTGTGCAGAAAACAGTAACACTTGTTCAGAAGGAAAGAAAGCACAGAGCCCCAGATTTTATGTTGTCCTGGAGAGCTTGCAGAGCACTGGGGAAAGGCAGGCAGAGAATTCCCTGCTAGCACCTTCTCTGTGCCTGGGAAGCAGAAGTGTTCACATTGCTTCGCAGAATCGCTTTTGTGCAGAAAACAGTAACACTTGTTCAGAATGAAAGAAAGCACAGAGCCCCAGATTCTATGTTGTCCTGGAGAGCTTGCAGAGCACTGGGGAAAGGCAGGCAGAGAATTCCCTGCTAGCACCTTCTATGTGCCTGGGTAGCAGAAGTGTTCACATTGCCTCACAGAAGCGCTTTTGTGCAGAAAACACTAACACTTGTTCAGAACGAAAGAAAGCACAGAGCCCCAGATTTTATGTTGTCCTAGAGAGCTTGCAGAGCACTGGGGAAAGGCAGGCAGAGAATTCCCTGCTAGCACCTTCTCTGTGCCTGGGAAGCAGAAGTGTTCACATTGCTTCGCAGAATCGCTTTTGTGCAGAAAACAGTAACACTTGTTCAGAATGAAAGAAAGCACAGAGCCCCAGATTCTATGTTGTCCTGGAGAGCTTGCAGAGCACTGGGGAAAGGCAGGCAGAGAATTCCCTGCTAGCACCTTCTATGTGCCTGGGAAGCAGAAGTGTTCACATTGCTTCGCAGAATCGCTTTTGTGCAGAAAACAGTAACACTTGTTCAGAAGGAAAGAAAGCACAGAGCCCCAGATTTTATGTTGTCCTGGAGAGCTTGCAGAGCACTGGGGAAAGGCAGGCAGAGAATTCCCTGCTAGCACCTTCTCTGTGCCTGGGAAGCAGAAGTGTTCACATTGCTTCGCAGAATCGCTTTTGTGCAGAAAACAGTAACACTTGTTCAGAAGGAAAGAAAGCACAGAGCCCCAGATTTTATGTTGTCCTGGAGAGCTTGCAGAGCACTGGGGAAAGGCAGGCAGAGAATTCCCTGCTAGCACCTTCTCTGTGCCTGGGAAGCAGAAGTGTTCACATTGCTTCGCAGAATCGCTTTTGTGCAGAAAACAGTAACACTTGTTCAGAAGGAAAGAAAGCACAGAGCCCCAGATTTTATGTTGTCCTGGAGAGCTTGCAGAGCACTGGGGAAAGGCAGGCAGAGAATTCCCTGATAGCACCTTCTCTGTGCCTGTTCACATTGTTTCGCAGAATCGCTTTTGTGCAGAAAACAGTAACACTTGTTCAGAACGAAAGAAAGCACAGAGCCCCAGATTCTATGTTGTCCTGGAGAGCTTGCAGAGCACTGGGGAAAGGCAGGCAGAGATTTCCTTCCTAGCACCTTCTCTGTGCCTGGGAAGCAGAAGTGTTCACATTGCTTCGCAGAATCGCTTTTGTGCAGAAAACAGTAACACTTGTTCAGAAGGAAAGAAAGCACAGAGCCCCAGATTTTATGTTGTCCTGGAGAGCTTGCAGAGCACTGGGGAAAGGCAGGCAGAGAATTCCCTGCTAGCACCTTCTCTGTGCCTGGGAAGCAGAAGTGTTCACATTGCTTCGCAGAATCGCTTTTGTGCAGAAAACAGTAACACTTGTTCAGAAGGAAAGAAAGCACAGAGCCCCAGATTTTATGTTGTCCTGGAGAGCTTGCAGAGCACTGGGGAAAGGCAGGCAGAGAATTCCCTGCTAGCACCTTCTATGTGCCTGGGTAGCAGAAGTGTTCACATTGCCTCACAGAAGCGCTTTTGTGCAGAAAACACTAACACTTGTTCAGAACGAAAGAAAGCACAGAGCCCCAGATTTTATGTTGTCCTAGAGAGCTTGCAGAGCACTGGGGAAAGGCAGGCAGAGAATTCCCTGCTAGCACCTTCTCTGTGCCTGGGAAGCAGAAGTGTTCACATTGCTTCGCAGAATCGCTTTTGTGCAGAAAACAGTAACACTTGTTCAGAATGAAAGAAAGCACAGAGCCCCAGATTCTATGTTGTCCTGGAGAGCTTGCAGAGCACTGGGGAAAGGCAGGCAGAGAATTCCCTGCTAGCACCTTCTATGTGCCTGGGAAGCAGAAGTGTTCACATTGCTTCGCAGAATCGCTTTTGTGCAGAAAACAGTAACACTTGTTCAGAAGGAAAGAAAGCACAGAGCCCCAGATTTTATGTTGTCCTGGAGAGCTTGCAGAGCACTGGGGAAAGGCAGGCAGAGAATTCCCTGCTAGCACCTTCTCTGTGCCTGGGAAGCAGAAGTGTTCACATTGCTTCGCAGAATCGCTTTTGTGCAGAAAACAGTAACACTTGTTCAGAAGGAAAGAAAGCACAGAGCCCCAGATTTTATGTTGTCCTGGAGAGCTTGCAGAGCACTGGGGAAAGGCAGGCAGAGAATTCCCTGCTAGCACCTTCTCTGTGCCTGGGAAGCAGAAGTGTTCACATTGCTTCGCAGAATCGCTTTTGTGCAGAAAACAGTAACACTTGTTCAGAAGGAAAGAAAGCACAGAGCCCCAGATTTTATGTTGTCCTGGAGAGCTTGCAGAGCACTGGGGAAAGGCAGGCAGAGAATTCCCTGATAGCACCTTCTCTGTGCCTGTTCACATTGTTTCGCAGAATCGCTTTTGTGCAGAAAACAGTAACACTTGTTCAGAACGAAAGAAAGCACAGAGCCCCAGATTCTATGTTGTCCTGGAGAGCTTGCAGAGCACTGGGGAAAGGCAGGCAGAGATTTCCTTCCTAGCACCTTCTCTGTGCCTGGGAAGCAGAAGTGTTCACATTGCTTCGCAGAATCGCTTTTGTGCAGAAAACAGTAACACTTGTTCAGAAGGAAAGAAAGCACAGAGCCCCAGATTTTATGTTGTCCTGGAGAGCTTGCAGAGCACTGGGGAAAGGCAGGCAGAGAATTCCCTGCTAGCACCTTCTCTGTGCCTGGGAAGCAGAAGTGTTCACATTGCTTCGCAGAATCGCTTTTGTGCAGAAAACAGTAACACTTGTTCAGAAGGAAAGAAAGCACAGAGCCCCAGATTTTATGTTGTCCTGGAGAGCTTGCAGAGCACTGGGAAAGGCAGGCAGAGAATTCCCTGCTAGCACCTTCTCTGTGCCTGTTCACATTGCTTCGCAGAATCGCTTTTGTGCAGAAAACAGTAACACTTGTTCAGAAGGAAAGAAAGCACAGAGCCCCAGATTTTATGTTGTCCTGGAGAGCTTGCAGAGCACTGGGGAAAGGCAGGCAGAGAATTCCTTGCTAGCACCTTCTCTGTGCCTGGGAAGCAGAAGTGTTCACATTGCTTCGCAAGAATCGGTTTTGTGCAGAAAACAGTAACACTTGTTCAGAACGAAAGAAAGCACAGAGCCCCAGATTTGCTGTTGTCCTGGAGAGCTTGCAGAACACTGGGGAAAGGCAGGCAGAGAATTCCCTGATAGCACCTTCTCTATGCCTGTTCACATTGTTTCGCAGAATCGCTTTTGTGCAGAAAACAGTAACACTTGTTCAGAACGAAAGAAAGCACAGAGCCCCAGATTCTATGTTGTCCTGGAGAGCTTGCAGAGCACTGGGGAAAGGCAGGCAGAGATTTCCTTCCTAGCACCTTCTCTGTGCCTGGGAAGCAGAAGTGTTCACATTGCTTCGCAGAATCGCTTTTGTGCAGAAAACACTAACACTTGTTCAGAACGAAAGAAAGCACAGAGCCCCAGATTTTATGTTGTCCTGGAGAGCTTGCAGAGCACTGGGGAAAGGCAGGCAGAGAATTCCCTGCTAGCACCTTCTCTGTGCCTGGGAAGCAGAAGTGTTCACATTGCTTCGCAGAATCGCTTTTGTGCAGAAAACAGTAACACTTGTTCAGAAGGAAAGAAAGCACAGAGCCCCAGATTTTATCTTGTCCTGGAGAGCTTGCACAGCACTGGGGAAAGGCAGGCAGAGAATTCCTTGCTAGCACCTTCTCTGTGCCTGGGAAGCAGAAGTGTTCACATTGCTTCGCAAGAATCGCTTTTGTGCAGAAAACAGTAACAGTTGTTCAGAAGGAAAGAAAGCACAGACCCCCAGATTCTATGTTGTCCTGGAGAGCTTGCAGAGCACTGGGGAAAGGCAGGCAGAGATTTCCTTCCTAGCACCTTCTCTGTGCCTGGGAAGCAGAAGTGTTCACATTGCTTCGCAGAATCGCTTTTGTGCAGAAAACAGTAACACTTGTTCAGAAGGAAAGAAAGCACAGAGCCCCAGATTTTATGTTGTCCTGGAGAGCTTGCAGAGCACTGGGGAAAGGCAGGCAGAGAATTCCCTGCTAGCACCTTCTCTGTGCCTGGGAAGCAGAAGTGTTCACATTGCTTCTCAGAAACGCTTTTGTGCAGAAAACAGTAACACTTGTTCAGAAGGAAAGAAAGCACAGAGCCCCAGATTTTATGTTGTCCTGGAGAGCTTTCAGAGCACTGGGGAAAGGCAGGCAGAGAATTCCCTGATAGTACCTTCTCTGTGCCTGTTCACATTGCTTCGCAGAATCGCTTTTGTGCAGAAAACAGTAACACTTGTTCAGAAGGAAAGAAAGCACAGAGCCCCAGATTCTATGTTGTCCTGGAGAGCTTGCAGAGCACTGGGGAAAGGCAGGCAGAGAATTCCCTGCTAGCACCTTCTATGTGCCTGGGAAGCAGAAGTGTTCACATTGCCTCACAGAAGCGCTTTTGTGCAGAAAACACTAACACTTGTTCAGAACGAAAGAAAGCACAGAGCCCCAGATTCTATGTTGTCCTAGAGAGCTTGCAGAGCACTGGGGAAAGGCAGGCAGAGAATTCCCTGCTAGCACCTTCTCTGTGCCTGGGAAGCAGATGTGTTCACATTGCTTCGCAAGAGTCGCTTTTGTGCAGAAAACACTAACACTTGTTCAGAACGAAAGAAAGCACAGAGCCCCAGATTCTATGTTGTCCTGGAGAGCTTGCAGAGCACTGGGGAAAGGCAGGCAGAGAATTCCCTGATAGCACCTTCTCTGTGCCTGTTCACATTGCTTCGCAGAATCGCTTTTGTGCAGAAAACAGTAACACTTGTTGAGAAGGAAAGAAAGCACAGAGCCCCAGATTTTATGTTGTCCTGGAGAGCTTGCAGAGCACTGGGGAAAGGCAGGCAGAGAATTCCTTGCTAGCACCTTCTCTGTGCCTGGGAAGCAGAAGTGTTCACATTGCTTCGCAAGAATCGCTTTTGTGCAGAAAACAGTAACACTTGTTCAGAAGGAAAGAAAGCACAGAGCCCCAGATTTTATGTTGTCCTGGAGAGCTTGCAGAGCACTGGGGAAAGGCAGGCAGAGAATTCCCTGATAGCACCTTCTCTGTGCCTGGGAAGCAGAAGTGTTCACATTGCTTCGCAAGAATCGCTTTTCTGCAGAAAACAGTAACAGTTGTTCAGAAGGAAAGAAAGCACAGAGCCCCAGATTTTATGTTGTCCTGGAGAGCTTGCAGAGCACTGGGGAAAGGCAGGCAGAGAATTCCCTGCTAGCACCTTCTCTGTGCCTGGGAAGCAGAAGTGTTCACATTGCTTCGCAGAATCGCTTTAGTGCAGAAAACACTAACACTTGTTCAGAACGAAAGAAAGCACAGAGCCCGAGATTTTATGTTGTCCTGGAGAGCTTGCAGAGCACTGGGGAAAGGCAGGCAGAGAATTCCCTGCTAGCACCTTCTCTGTGCCTGTTCACATTGCTTCGCAGAATCGCTTTTGTGCAGAAAAAAAAAACACTTGTTCAGAAGGAAAGAAAGCACAGAGCCCCAGATTTTATGTTGTCCTGGAGAGCTTGCAGAGCACTGGGGAAAGGCAGGCAGAGAATTCCTTGCTAGCACCTTCTCTGTCCCTGGGAAGCAGAAGTGTTCACATTGCTTCGCAAGAATCGCTTTTGTGCAGAAAACACTAACACTTGTTCAGAACGAAAGAAAGCACAGAGCCCCAGATTTTATGTTGTCCTGGAGAGCTTGCAGAGCACTGGGGAAAGGCAGGCAGAGAATTCCCTGCTAGCACCTTCTCTGTGCCTGTTCACATTGCTTCGCAGAATCGCTTTTGTGCAGAAAACATTAACACTTGTTCAGAAGGAAAGAAAGCACAGAGCCCCAGATTCTATGTTGTCCTGGAGAGCTTGCAGAGCACTGGGGAAAGGCAGGCAGAGAATTCCCTGCTAGCACCTTCTCTGTGCCTGGGAAGCAGAAGTGTTCACATTGCTTCGCAAGAATCGCTCTTGTGCAGAAAACACTAACACTTGTTCAGAACGAAAGAAAGCACAGAGCCCCAGATTTTATGTTGTCCTGGAGAGCTTGCAGAGCACTGGGGAAAGGCAGGCAGAGAATTCCCTGCTAGCACCTTCTCTGTGCCTGTTCACATTGCTTCGCAAGAATCGCTTTAGTGCAGAAAACAGTAACACTTGTTCAGAACGAAAGAAAGCACAGAGCCCCAGATTCTATGTTGTCCTGGAGAGCTTGCAGAGCACTGGGGAAAGGCAGGCAGAGAATTCCCTGCTAGCACCTTCTCTGTGCCTGGGAAGCAGAAGTGTTCACATTGCTTCGCAGAATCGTCTTTGTGCAGAAAACACTAACACTTGTTCAGAACGAAAGAAAGCACAGAGCCCCAGATTCTATGTTGTCCTGGAGAGCTTGCAGAGCACTGGGGAAAGGCAGGCAGAGAATTCCCTGATAGCACCTTCTCTGTGCCTGTTCACATTGCTTCGCAGAATCGCTTTTGTGCAGAAAACACTAACACTTGTTCAGAAGGAAAGAAAGCACAGAGCCCCAGATTCTATGTTGTCCTGGAGAGCTTGCAGAGCACTGGGGAAAGGCAGGCAGAGAATTCCCTGATAGCACCTTCTCTGTGCCTGGGAAGCAGAAGTGTTCACATTGCTTCGCATAATCGCTTTAGTGCAGAAAACAGTAACACTTGTTCAGAACGAAAGAAAGCACAGAGCCCCAGATTCTATGTTGTCCTGGAGAGCTTGCAGAGCACTGGGAAAAGGCAGGCAGAGAATTCCTTGCTAGCACCTTCTCTGTGCCTGGGAAGCAGAAGTGTTCACATCGCTTCGCAAGAATCGCTTTTGTGCAGAAAACACTAACACTTGTTCAGAAGGAAAGAAAGCACAGAGCCCCAGATTTTATGTTGCCCTGGAGAGCTTGCAGAGCACTGGGGAAAGGCAGGCAGAGAATTCCCTGCTAGCACCTTCTCTGTGCCTGGGAAGCAGAAGTGTTCACATCGCTTCGCAAGAATCGCTTTTGTGCAGAAAACACTAACACTTGTTCAGAAGGAAAGAAAGCACAGAGCCCCAGATTTTATGTTGCCCTGGAGAGCTTGCAGAGCACTGGGGAAAGGCAGGCACAGAATTCCCTGATAGCACCTTCTCTGTGCCTGGGAAGCAGAAGTGTTCACATTGCTTCGCAGAATCGCTTTTGTGCAAAAAACACTAACACTTGTTCAGAAGGAAAGAAAGCACAGAGCCCCAGATTCTATGTTGTCCTGGAGAGCTTGCAGAGCACTGGGGAAAGGCAGGCAGAGAATTCCCTGCTAGCACCTTCTCTGTGCCTGGGAAGCAGAAGTGTTCACATTGCTTCGCAAGAATCGCTTTTCTGCAGAAAAAAGTAACAGTTGTTCAGAAGGAAAGAAAGCACAGAGCCCCAGATTCTATGTTGTCCTGGAGAGCTTGCAGAGCACTGGGGAAAGGCAGGCAGAGAATTCCCTGCTAGCACCTTCTCTGTGCCTGGGAAGCAGAAGTGCTCACATTGCTTCGCAAGAATCGCTTTTGTGCAGAAAACTCTAACACTTGTACAGAACGAAAGAAAGCACAGAGCCCCAGATTTTATGTTGTCCTGGAGAGCTTGCAGAGCACTGGGGAAAGGCAGGCAGAGAATTCCCTGCTAGCACCTTCTCTGTGCCTGGGAAGCAGAAGTGTTCACATTGCTTCGCAGAATCGCTTTTGTGCAGAAAACACTAACACTTGTTCAGAAGGAAAGAAAGCACAGAGCCCCAGATTCTATGTTGTCCTGGAGAGCTTGCAGAGCACTGGGGAAAGGCAGGCAGAGAATTCCCTGCTAGCACCTTCTCTGTGCCTGGGAAGCAGAAGTGTTCACATTGCTTCGCAGAATCGCTTTTGTGCAGAAAACAGTAACACTTGTTCAGAAGGAAAGAAAGCACAGAGCCCCAGATTTTATGTTGCCCTGGAGAGCTTGCAGAGCACTGGGGAAAGGCAGGCAGAGAATTCCCTGCTAGCACCTTCTCTGTGCCTGGGAAGCAGAAGTGTTCACAATGCTTCGCAGAATCGCTTTTGTGCAGAAAACAGTAACACTTGTTCAGAAGGAAAGAAAGCACAGAGGCCCAGATTCTATGTTGTCCTGGAGAGCTTGCAGAGCACTGGGGAAAGGCAGGCAGAGAATTCCCTGATAGCACCTTCTCTGTGCCTGTTCACATTGCTTCGCAGAATCGCTTTTGTGCAGAAAACAGTAACACTTGTTCAGAAGGAAAGAAAGCACAGAGCCCCAGATTCTATGTTGTCCTGGAGAGCTTGCAGGGCACTGGGGAAAGGCAGGCAGAGAATTCCCTGCTAGCACCTTCTCTGTGCCTGGGAAGCAGAAGTGTTCACATTGCTTCGCAAGAATCGCTCTTGTGCAGAAAACACTAACACTTGTTCAGAAGGAAAGAAAGCACAGAGCCCCAGATTTTATGTTGTCCTGGAGAGCTTGCAGAGCACTGGGGAAAGGCAGGCAGAGAATTCCCTGATAGCACCTTCTCTGTGCCTGTTCACATTGCTTCGCAGAATCGCTTTTGTGCAGAAAACAGTAACACTTGTTCAGAAGGAAAGAAAGCACAGAGCCCCAGATTTTATGTTGTCCTGGAGAGCTTGCAGAGCACTGGGGAAAGGCAGGCAGAGAATTCCCTGATAGCACCTTCTCTGTGCCTGTTCACATTGCTTCGCAGAATCGCTTTTGTGCAGAAAACAGTAACACTTGTTCAGAAGGAAAGAAAGCACAGAGCCCCAGATTCTATGTTGTCCTGGAGAGCTTGCAGAGCACTGGGGAAAGGCAGGCAGAGAATTCCCTGATAGCACCTTCTCTGTGCCTGGGAAGCAGAAGTGTTCACATTGCTTCGCAAGAATCGCTCTTGTGCAGAAAACACTAACACTTGTTCAGAACGAAAGAAAGCACAGAGCCCCAGATTTTATGTTGTCCTGGAGAGCTTGCAGAGCACTGGGGAAAGGCAGGCAGAGAATTCCCTGCTAGCACCTTCTCTGTGCCTGGGAAGCAGAAGTGTTCACATTGCTTCGCAGAATCGCTTTAGTGCAGAAAACACTAACACTTGTTCAGAACGAAAGAAAGCACAGAGCCCCAGATTTTATGTTGTCCTGGAGAGCTTGCAGAGCACTGGGGAAAGGCAGGCAGAGAATTCCCTGATAGCACCTTCTCTGTGCCTGTTCACATTGCTTCGCAGAATCGCTTTTGTGCAGAAAACAGTAACACTTGTTCAGAAGGAAAGAAAGCACAGAGCCCCAGATTCTATGTTGTCCTGGAGAGCTTGCAGAGCACTGGGGAAAGGCAGGCAGAGAATTCCCTGCTAGCACCTTCTCTGTGCCTGGGAAGCAGAAGTGTTCACATTGCTTCGCAAGAATCGCTCTTGTGCAGAAAACACTAACACTTGTTCAGAAGGAAAGAAAGCACAGAGCCCCAGATTTTATGTTGTCCTGGAGAGCTTGCAGAGCACTGGGGAAAGGCAGGCAGAGAATTCCCTGCTAGCACCTTCTCTGTGCCTGGGAAGCAGAAGTGTTCACATTGCTTCGCAGAATCGCTTTAGTGCAGAAAACACTAACACTTGTTCAGAACGAAAGAAAGCACAGAGCCCCAGATTTTATGTTGTCCTGGAGAGCTTGCAGAGCACTGGGGAAAGGCAGGCAGAGAATTCCCTGCTAGCACCTTCTCTGTGCCTGTTCACATTGCTTCGCAGAATCGCTTTTGTGCAGAAAAAAAAAACACTTGTTCAGAAGGAAAGAAAGCACAGAGCCCCAGATTTTATGTTGTCCTGGAGAGCTTGCAGAGCACTGGGGAAAGGCAGGCAGAGAATTCCTTGCTAGCACCTTCTCTGTCCCTGGGAAGCAGAAGTGTTCACATTGCTTCGCAAGAATCGCTTTTGTGCAGAAAACAGTAACACTTGTTCAGAACGAAAGAAAGCACAGAGCCCCAGATTTTATGTTGTCCTGGAGAGCTTGCAGAGCACTGGGGAAAGGCAGGCAGAGAATTCCCTGATAGCACCTTCTCTGTGCCTGTTCACATTGCTTCGCAGAATTGCTTTTGTGCAGAAAACAGTAACACTTGTTCAGAAGGAAAGAAAGCACAGAGCCCCAGATTCTATGTTGTCCTGGAGAGCTTGCAGAGCACTGGGGAAAGGCAGGCAGAGAATTCCCTGCTAGCACCTTCTCTGTGCCTGGGAAGCAGAAGTGTTCACATTGCTTCGCAAGAATCGCTCTTGTGCAGAAAACACTAACACTTGTTCAGAACGAAAGAAAGCACAGAGCCCCAGATTCTATGTTGTCCTGGAGAGCTTGCAGAGCACTGGGGAAAGGCAGGCAGAGAATTCCTTGCTAGCACCTTCTCTGTGCCTGGGAAGCAGAAGTGTTCACATCGCTTCGCAAGAATCGCTTTTGTGCAGAAAACACTAACACTTGTTCAGAAGGAAAGAAAGCACAGAGCCCCAGATTTTATGTTGCCCTGGAGAGCTTGCAGAGCACTGGGGAAAGGCAGGCACAGAATTCCCTGATAGCACCTTCTCTGTGCCTGGGAAGCAGAAGTGTTCACATTGCTTCGCAGAATCGCTTTTGTGCAAAAAACACTAACACTTGTTCAGAAGGAAAGAAAGCACAGAGCCCCAGATTCTATGTTGTCCTGGAGAGCTTGCAGAGCACTGGGGAAAGGCAGGCAGAGAATTCCCTGATAACACCTTCTCTGTGCCTGTTCACATTGCTTCGCAGAATCGCTTTTGTGCAGAAAACACTAACACTTGTTCAGAAGGAAAGAAAGCACAGAGCCCCAGATTTTATGTTGTCCTGGAGAGCTTGCAGAGCACTGGGGAAAGGCAGGCAGAGAATTCCCTGATAGCACCTTCTCTGTGCCTGTTCACATTGCTTCGCAAGAATCGCTTTTCTGCAGAAAACAGTAACACTTGTTCAGAACGAAAGAAAGCACAGAGCCCCAGATTCTATGTTGTCCTGGAGAGCTTGCAGAGCACTGGGGAAAGGCAGGCAGAGAATTCCCTGCTAGCACCTTCTCTGTGCCTGGGAAGCAGAAGTGTTCACATTGCTTCGCAAGAATCGCTCTTGTGCAGAAAACACTAACACTTGTTCAGAAGGAAAGAAAGCACAGAGCCCCAGATTTATGTTGTCCTGGAGAGCTTGCAGAGCACTGGGGAAAGGCAGGCAGAGAATTCCCTGATAGCACCTTCTCTGTGCCTGTTCACATTGCTTCGCAGAATCGCTTTTGTGCAGAAAACAGTAACACTTGTTCAGAAGGAAAGAAAGCACAGAGCCCCAGATTCTATGTTGTCCTGGAGAGCTTGCAGAGCACTGGGGAAAGGCAGGCAGAGAATTCCCTGCTAGCACCTTCTCTGTGCCTGGGAAGCAGAAGTGTTCACATTGCTTCGCAAGAATCGCTCTTGTGCAGAAAACACTAACACTTGTTCAGAAGGAAAGAAAGCACAGAGCCCCAGATTTTATGTTGTCCTGGAGAGATTGCAGAGCACTGGGGAAAGGCAGGCAGAGAATTCCCTGATAGCACCTTCTCTGTGCCTGGGAAGCAGAAGTGTTCACATTGCTTCGCAAGAATCGCTTTTCTGCAGAAAACAGTAACAGTTGTTCAGAAGGAAAGAAAGCACAGAGCCCCAGATTTTATGTTGTCCTGGAGAGCTTGCAGAGCACTGGGGAAAGGCAGGCAGAGAATTCCCTGCTAGCACCTTCTCTGTGCCTGGGAAGCAGAAGTGTTCACATTGCTTCGCAGAATCGCTTTAGTGCAGAAAACACTAACACTTGTTCAGAACGAAAGAAAGCACAGAGCCCCAGATTTTATGTTGTCCTGGAGAGCTTGCAGAGCACTGGGGAAAGGCAGGCAGAGAATTCCCTGCTAGCACCTTCTCTGTGCCTGTTCACATTGCTTCGCAGAATCGCTTTTGTGCAGAAAAAAAAAACACTTGTTCAGAAGGAAAGAAAGCACAGAGCCCCAGATTTTATGTTGTCCTGGAGAGCTTGCAGAGCACTGGGGAAAGGCAGGCAGAGAATTCCTTGCTAGCACCTTCTCTGTCCCTGGGAAGCAGAAGTGTTCACATTGCTTCGCAAGAATCGGTTTTGTGCAGAAAACACTAACACTTGTTCAGAACGAAAGAAAGCACAGAGCCCCAGATTTTATGTTGTCTTGGAGAGCTTGCAGAGCACTGGGGAAAGGCAGGCAGAGAATTCCCTGATAGCACCTTCTCTGTGCCTGTTCACATTGCTTCGCAGAATCGCTTTTGTGCAGAAAACAGTAACACTTGTTCAGAAGGAAAGAAAGCACAGAGCCCCAGATTCTATGTTGTCCTGGAGAGCTTGCAGAGCACTGGGGAAAGGCAGGCAGAGAATTCCCTGCTAGCACCTTCTCTGTGCCTGGGAAGCAGAAGTGTTCACATTGCTTCGCAAGAATCGCTCTTGTGCAGAAAACACTAACACTTGTTCAGAACGAAAGAAAGCACAGAGCCCCAGATTCTATGTTGTCCTGGAGAGCTTGCAGAGCACTGGGGAAAGGCAGGCAGAGAATTCCTTGCTAGCACCTTCTCTGTGCCTGGGAAGCAGAAGTGTTCACATCGCTTCGCAAGAATCGCTTTTGTGCAGAAAACACTAACACTTGTTCAGAAGGAAAGAAAGCACAGAGCCCCAGATTTTATGTTGCCCTGGAGAGCTTGCAGAGCACTGGGGAAAGGCAGGCACAGAATTCCCTGATAGCACCTTCTCTGTGCCTGGGAAGCAGAAGTGTTCACATTGCTTCGCAGAATCGCTTTTGTGCAAAAAACACTAACACTTGTTCAGAAGGAAAGAAAGCACAGAGCCCCAGATTCTATGTTGTCCTGGAGAGCTTGCAGAGCACTGGGGAAAGGCAGGCAGAGAATTCCCTGATAACACCTTCTCTGTGCCTGTTCACATTGCTTCGCAGAATCGCTTTTGTGCAGAAAACACTAACACTTGTTCAGAAGGAAAGAAAGCACAGAGCCCCAGATTCTATGTTGTCCTGGAGAGCTTGCAGAGCACTGGGGAAAGGCAGGCAGAGAATTCCCTGCTAGCACCTTCTCTGTGCCTGGGAAGCAGAAGTGTTCACATTGCTTCGCAAGAATCGCTCTTGTGCAGAAAACACTAACACTTGTTCAGAAGGAAAGAAAGCACAGAGCCCCAGATTTTATGTTGTCCTGGAGAGCTTGCAGAGCACTGGGGAAAGGCAGGCAGAGAATTCCCTGATAGCACCTTCTCTGTGCCTGGGAAGCAGAAGTGTTCACATTGCTTCGCAAGAATCGCTTTTCTGCAGAAAACAGTAACAGTTGTTCAGAAGGAAAGAAAGCACAGAGCCCCAGATTTTATGTTGTCCTGGAGAGCTTGCAGAGCACTGGGGAAAGGCAGGCAGAGAATTCCCTGCTAGCACCTTCTCTGTGCCTGGGAAGCAGAAGTGTTCACATTGCTTCGCAGAATCGCTTTAGTGCAGAAAACACTAACACTTGTTCAGAACGAAAGAAAGCACAGAGCCCCAGATTTTATGTTGTCCTGGAGAGCTTGCAGAGCACTGGGGAAAGGCAGGCAGAGAATTCCCTGCTAGCACCTTCTCTGTGCCTGGGAAGCAGAAGTGTTCACATTGCTTCGCAGAATCGCTTTAGTGCAGAAAACACTAACACTTGTTCAGAACGAAAGAAAGCACAGAGCCCCAGATTTTATGTTGTCCTGGAGAGCTTGCAGAGCACTGGGGAAAGGCAGGCAGAGAATTCCCTGATAGCACCTTCTCTGTGCCTGTTCACATTGCTTCGCAGAATCGCTTTTGTGCAGAAAACAGTAACACTTGTTCAGAAGGAAAGAAAGCACAGAGCCCCAGATTCTATGTTGTCCTGGAGAGCTTGCAGAGCACTGGGGAAAGGCAGGCAGAGAATTCCCTGCTAGCACCTTCTCTGTGCCTGGGAAGCAGAAGTGTTCACATTGCTTCGCAAGAATCGCTCTTGTGCAGAAAACACTAACACTTGTTCAGAAGGAAAGAAAGCACAGAGCCCCAGATTTTATGTTGTCCTGGAGAGCTTGCAGAGCACTGGGGAAAGGCAGGCAGAGAATTCCCTGATAGCACCTTCTCTGTGCCTGGGAAGCAGAAGTGTTCACATTGCTTCGCAAGAATCGCTTTTCTGCAGAAAACAGTAACAGTTGTTCAGAAGGAAAGAAAGCACAGAGCCCCAGATTTTATGTTGTCCTGGAGAGCTTGCAGAGCACTGGGGAAAGGCAGGCAGAGAATTCCCTGCTAGCACCTTCTCTGTGCCTGGGAAGCAGAAGTGTTCACATTGCTTCGCAGAATCGCTTTTGTGCAGAAAACACTAACACTTGTTCAGAACGAAAGAAAGCACAGAGCCCCAGATTTTATGTTGTCCTGGAGAGCTTGCAGAGCACTGGGGAAAGGCAGGCAGAGAATTCCCTGCTAGCACCTTCTCTGTGCCTGGGAAGCAGAAGTGTTCACATTGCTTCGCAGAATCGCTTTTGTGCAGAAAACACTAACACTTGTTCAGAACGAAAGAAAGCACAGAGCCCCAGATTCTATGTTGTCCTGGAGAGCTTGCAGAGCACTGGGGAAAGGCAGGCAGAGAATTCCCTGCTAGCACCTTCTCTGTGCCTGTTCACATTGCTTCGCAGAATCGCTTTTGTGCAGAAAACACTAACACTTGTTCAGAAGGAAAGAAAGCACAGAGCCCCAGATTTGCTGTTTTTCTGGAGAGCTTGCAGAGCACTGGGGAAAGGCAGGCACAGAATTCCCTGCTAGCACCTTCTCTGTGCCTGTTCACATTGCTTCGCAAGAATCGCTTTTGTGCAGAAAACAGTAACACTTGTTCAGAAGGAAAGAAAGCACAGAGCCCCAGATTTTATGTTGTCCTGGAGAGCTTGCAGAGCACTGGGGAAAGGCAGGCAGAGAATTCCTTGCTAGCACCTTCTCTGTGCCTGGGAAGCAGAAGTGTTCACATTGCTTCGCAAGAATCGCTTTTGTGCAGAAAACAGTAACAGTTGTTCAGAACGAAAGAAAGCACAGAGCCCCAGATTTTATGTTGTCCTGGAGAGCTTGCAGAGCACTGGGGAAAGGCAGGCAGAGAATTCCTTGCTAGCACCTTCTTTGTGCCTGGGAAGCAGAAGTGTTCACATTGTTTCGAAGAATCGCTTTTGTGCAGAAAACAGTAACACTTGTTCAGAAGGAAAGAAAGCACAGAGCCCCAGGTTCTATGTTGTCCTGGAGAGCTTGCAGAGCACTGGGGAAAGGCAGGCAGAGAATTCCCTGATAGCACCTTCTCTGTGCCTGGGAAGCAGAAGTGTTCACATTGCTTCGCAAGAATCGCTTTTGTGCAGAAAACAGTAACAGTTGTTCAGAACGAAAGAAAGCACAGAGCCCCAGATTTTATGTTGTCCTGGAGAGCTTGCAGAGCACTGGGGAAAGGCAGGCAGAGAATTCCCTGCTAGCACCTTCTCTGTGCCTGGGAAGCAGAAGTGTTCACATTGCTTCGCAAGAATCGCTCTTGTGCAGAAAACACTAACACTTGTTCAGAAGGAAAGAAAGCACAGAGCCCCAGATTTTATGTTGTCCTGGAGAGCTTGCAGAGCACTGGGGAAAGGCAGGCAGAGAATTCCCTGATAGCACCTTCTCTGTGCCTGTTCACATTGCTTCGCAGAATCGCTTTTGTGCAGAAAACAGTAACACTTGTTCAGAAGGAAAGAAAGCACAGAGCCCCAGATTTTATGTTGTCCTGGAGAGCTTGCAGAGCACTGGGGAAAGGCAGGCAGAGAATTCCCTGATAGCACCTTCTCTGTGCCTGTTCACATTGCTTCGCAGAATCGCTTTTGTGCAGAAAACAGTAACACTTGTTCAGAAGGAAAGAAAGCACAGAGCCCCAGATTTTATGTTGTCCTGGAGAGCTTGCAGAGCACTGGGGAAAGGCAGGCAGAGAATTCCCTGATAGCACCTTCTCTGTGCCTGTACACATTGCTTCGCAGAATCGCTTTTGTGCAGAAAACAGTAACACTTGTTCAGAAGGAAAGAAAGCACAGAGCCCCAGATTCTATGTTGTCCTGGAGAGCTTGCAGAGCACTGGGGAAAGGCAGGCAGAGAATTCCCTGATAGCACCTTCTCTGTGCCTGGAAAGCAGAAGTGTTCACATTGCTTCGCAAGAATCGCTCTTGTGCAGAAAACACTAACACTTGTTCAGAACGAAAGAAAGCACAGAGCCCCAGATTTTATGTTGTCCTGGAGAGCTTGCAGAGCACTGGGGAAAGGCAGGCAGAGAATTCCCTGCTAGCACCTTCTCTGTGCCTGTTCACATTGCTTCGCATAATCGCTTTAGTGCAGAAAACAGTAACACTTGTTCAGAACGAAAGAAAGCACAGAGCCCCAGATTCTATGTTGTCCTGGAGAGCTTGCAGAGCACTGGGGAAAGGCAGGCAGAGAATTCCCTGCTAGCACCTTCTCTGTGCCTGGGAAGCAGAAGTGTTCACATTGCTTCGCAAGAATCGCTTTTCTGCAGATAACAGTAACAGTTGTTCAGAAGGAAAGAAAGCACAGAGCCCCAGATTTTATGTTGCCCTGGAGAGCTTGCAGAGCACTGGGGAAAGGCAGGCAGAGAATTCCCTGCTAGCACCTTCTCTGTGCCTGGGAAGCAGAAGTGTTCACATTCCTTCGCAGAATCGCTTTAGTGCAGAAAACAGTAACACTTGTTCAGAACGAAAGAAAGCACAGAGCCCCAGATTTTATGTTGTCCTGGAGAGCTTGCAGAGCAGTGGGGAAAGGCAGGCAGAGAATTCCCTGATAGCACCTTCTCTGTGCCTGTCCACATTGCTTCGCAGAATCGCTTTTGTGCAGAAAACAGTAACACTTTTTCAGA
Organism: Strix aluco; assembly: GCF_031877795.1. Taxonomy (NCBI): domain Eukaryota; kingdom Metazoa; phylum Chordata; class Aves; order Strigiformes; family Strigidae; genus Strix; species Strix aluco. The sequence continues at coordinate 864,106 of NC_133945.1, forward strand.
AGGAAAGAAAGCACAGAGCCCCAGATTTTATGTTGTCCTGGAGAGCTTGCAGAGCACTGGGGAAAGGCAGGCAGAGAATTCCTTGCTAGCACCTTCTCTGTGCCTGGGAAGCAGAAGTGTTCACATTGCTTCGCAAGAATCGCTTTTGTGCAGAAAACAGTAACACTTGTTCAGAAGGAAAGAAAGCACAGAGCCCCAGATTTGCTGTTGTCCTGGAGAGCTTGCAGAGCACTGGGGAAAGGCAGGCAGAGAATTCCCTGCTAGCACCTTCTCTGTGCCTGGGAAGCAGAAGTGTTCACATTGCTTCGCAGAATCGCTTTTGTGCAGAAAACACTAACACTTGTTCAGAAGGAAAGAAAGCACAGAGCCCCAGATTCTATGTTGTCCTGGAGAGCTTGCAGAGCACTGGGGAAAGGCAGGCAGAGAATTCCCTGCTAGCACCTTCTCTGTGCCTGTTCACATTGCTTCGCAGAATCGCTTTTGTGCAGAAAACAGTAACACTTGTTCAGAAGGAAAGAAAGCACAGAGCCCCAGATTTGCTGTTTTTCTGGAGAGCTTGCAGAGCACTGGGGAAAGGCAGGCACAGAATTCCCTGCTAGCACCTTCTCTGTGCCTGTTCACATTGCTTCGCAAGAATCGCTTTTGTGCAGAAAACAGTAACACTTGTTCAGAAGGAAAGAAAGCACAGAGCCCCAGATTTTATGTTGTCCTGGAGAGCTTGCAGAGCACTGGGGAAAGGCAGGCAGAGAATTCCCTGATAGCACCTTCTCTGTGCCTGGGAAGCAGAAGTGTTCACATTGCTTCGCAGAATCGCTTTTGTGCAGAAAACAGTAACACTTGTTCAGAAGGAAAGAAAGCACAGAGCCCCAGATTTTATGTTGTCCTGGAGAGCTTGCAGAGCACTGGGGAAAGGCAGGCAGAGAATTCCTTGCTAGCACCTTCTTTGTGCCTGGGAAGCAGAAGTGTTCACATTGTTTCGCAGAATCGCTTTTGTGCAGAAAACAGTAACACTTGTTCAGAAGGAAAGAAAGCACAGAGCCCCAGGTTCTATGTTGTCCTGGAGAGCTTGCAGAGCACTGGGGAAAGGCAGGCAGAGAATTCCCTGATAGCACCTTCTCTGTGCCTGGGAAGCAGAAGTGTTCACATTGCTTCGCAAGAATCGCTTTTGTGCAGAAAACAGTAACAGTTGTTCAGAACGAAAGAAAGCACAGAGCCCCAGATTTTATGTTGTCCTGGAGAGCTTGCAGAGCACTGGGGAAAGGCAGGCAGAGAATTCCCTGATAGCACCTTCTCTGTGCCTGTTCACATTGCTTCGCAAGAATCGCTTTTGTGCAGAAAACAGTAACACTTGTTCAGAAGGAAAGAAAGCACAGAGCCCCAGATTCTATGTTGTCCTGGAGAGCTTGCAGAGCACTGGGGAAAGGCAGGCAGAGAATTCCCTGCTAGCACCTTCTCTGTGCCTGGGAAGCAGAAGTGTTCACATTGCTTCGCAAAATCGCCTTTGTGCAGAGAACACTAACACTTGTTCAGAACAAAAGAAAGCACAGAGCCCCAGATTTTATGTTGTTCTGGAGAGCTTGCAGAGCACTGGGGAAAGGCAGGCAGAGAATTCCCTGCTAGCACCTTCTCTGTGCCTGGGAAGCAGAAGTGTTCACATTGCTTCGCAGAATCGTCTTTGTGCAGAAAACACTAACACTTGTGTAGAACAAAAGAAAGCACAGAGCCCCAGATTTTATGTTGTCCTGGAGAGCTTGCAGAGCACTGGGGAAAGGCAGGCAGAGAATTCCCTGCTAGCACCTTCTCTGTGCCTGGGAAGCAGAAGTGTTCACATTGCTTCGCAGAATCGTCTTTGTGCAGAAAACACTAACACTTGTTCAGAACGAAAGAAAGCACAGAGCCCCAGATTTTATGTTGTCCTGGAGAGCTTGCAGAGCACTGGGGAAAGGCAGGCAGAGAATTCCCTGCTAGCACCTTCTCTGTGCCTGTTCACATTGCTTCGCATAATCGCTTTAGTGCAGAAAACAGTAACACTTGTTCAGAACGAAAGAAAGCACAGAGCCCCAGATTTTATGTTGTCCTGGAGAGCTTGCAGAGCACTGGGGAAAGGCAGGCAGAGAATTCCCTGCTAGCACCTTCTCTGTGCCTGTTCACATTGCTTCGCAGAATCGCTTTTGTGCAGAAAACACTAACACTTGTTCAGAAGGAAAGAAAGCACAGAGCCCCAGATTCTATGTTGTCCTGGAGAGCTTGCAGAGCACTGGGGAAAGGCAGGCAGAGAATTCCTTGCTAGCACCTTCTCTGTGCCTGGGAAGCAGAAGTGTTCACATCGCTTCGCAAGAATCGCTTTTGTGCAGAAAACACTAACACTTGTTCAGAAGGAAAGAAAGCACAGAGCCCCAGATTTTATGTTGCCCTGGAGAGCTTGCAGAGCACTGGGGAAAGGCAGGCAGAGAATTCCCTGATAGCACCTTCTCTGTGCCTGGGAAGCAGAAGTGTTTACATTGCTTCGCAGAATCGCTTTTGTGCAAAAAACACTAACACTTGTTCAGAAGGAAAGAAAGCACAGAGCCCCAGATTCTATGTTGTCCTGGAGAGCTTGCAGAGCACTGGGGAAAGGCAGGCAGAGAATTCCCTGATAGCACCTTCTCTGTGCCTGTTCACATTGCTTCGCAGAATCGCTTTTGTGCAGAAAACAGTAACACTTGTTCAGAAGGAAAGAAAGCACAGAGCCCCAGATTTTATGTTGTCCTGGAGAGCTTGCAGAGCACTGGGGAAAGGCAGGCAGAGAATTCCCTGATAGCACCTTCTCTGTGCCTGTTCACATTGCTTCGCAGAATCGCTTTTGTGCAGAAAACAGTAACACTTGTTCAGAAGGAAAGAAAGCACAGAGCCCCAGATTCTATGTTGTCCTGGAGAGCTTGCAGAGCACTGGGGAAAGGCAGGCAGAGAATTCCCTGCTAGCACCTTCTCTGTGCCTGGGAAGCAGAAGTGTTCACATTGCTTCGCAAGAATCGCTCTTGTGCAGAAAACACTAACACTTGTTCAGAAGGAAAGAAAGCACAGAGCCCCAGATTTTATGTTGTCCTGGAGAGCTTGCAGAGCACTGGGGAAAGGCAGGCAGAGAATTCCCTGATAGCACCTTCTCTGTGCCTGGGAAGCAGAAGTGTTCACATTGCTTCGCAAGAATCGCTTTTCTGCAGAAAACAGTAACAGTTGTTCAGAAGGAAAGAAAGCACAGAGCCCCAGATTTTATGTTGTCCTGGAGAGCTTGCAGAGCACTGGGGAAAGGCAGGCAGAGAATTCCCTGCTAGCACCTTCTCTGTGCCTGGGAAGCAGAAGTGTTCACATTGCTTCGCAGAATCGCTTTAGTGCAGAAAACACTAACACTTGTTCAGAACGAAAGAAAGCACAGAGCCCCAGATTTTATGTTGTCCTGGAGAGCTTGCAGAGCACTGGGGAAAGGCAGGCAGAGAATTCCCTGATAGCACCTTCTCTGTGCCTGTTCACATTGCTTCGCAGAATCGCTTTTGTGCAGAAAACATTAACACTTGTTCAGAACTAAAGAAAGCACAGAGCCCCAGATTTGCTGTTGTCCTGGAGAGCTTGCAGAGCACTGGGGAAAGGCAGGCAGAGAATTCCCTGATAGCACCTTCTCTGTGCCTGGGAAGCAGAAGTGTTCACATTGCTTCGCAGAATCGCTTCTGTGCAGAAAACAGTAACACTTGTTCAGAACGAAAGAAAGCACAGAGCCCCAGATTTTATGTTGTCCTGGAGAGCTTGCAGAGCACTGGGGAAAGGCAGGCAGAGAATTCCTTGCTAGCACCTTCTCTGTGCCTGGGAAGCAGAAGTGTTCACATCGCTTCGCAAGAATCGCTTTTGTGCAGAAAACACTAACACTTGTTCAGAAGGAAAGAAAGCACAGAGCCCCAGATTTTATGTTGCCCTGGAGAGCTTGCAGAGCACTGGGGAAAGGCAGGCACAGAATTCCCTGATAGCACCTTCTCTGTGCCTGGGAAGCAGAAGTGTTCACATTGCTTCGCAGAATCGCTTTTGTGCAGAAAACAGTAACACTTGTGCAGAAGGAAAGAAAGCACAGAGCCCCAGATTCTATGTTGTCCTGGAGAGCTTGCAGAGCACTGGGGAAAGGCAGGCAGAGAATTCCCTGATAGCACCTTCTCTGTGCCTGTTCACATTGCTTCGCAGAATCGCTTTTGTGCAGAAAACAGTAACACTTGTTCAGAACGAAAGAAAGCACAGAGCCCCAGATTCTATGTTGTCCTGGAGAGCTTGCAGAGCACTGGGGAAAGGCAGGCAGAGAATTCCCTGATAGCACCTTCTCTGTGCCTGGGAAGCAGAAGTTTTCACATTGCTTCGCAAGAATCGCTTTTGTACAGAAAACAGTAACACTTGTTCAGAACGAAAGAAAGCACAGAGCCCCAGATTTTATGTTGTCCTGGAGAGCTTGCAGAGCACTGGGGAAAGGCAGGCAGAGAATTCCCTGCTAGCACCTTCTCTGTGCCTGTTCACATTGCTTCGCAGAATCGCTTTTGTGCAGAAAAAAAAAACACTTGTTCAGAAGGAAAGAAAGCACAGAGCCCCAGATTTTATGTTGTCCTGGAGAGCTTGCAGAGCACTGGGGAAAGGCAGGCAGAGAATTCCTTGCTAGCACCTTCTCTGTCCCTGGGAAGCAGAAGTGTTCACATTGCTTCGCAAGAATCGCTTTTGTGCAGAAAACACTAACACTTGTTCAGAACGAAAGAAAGCACAGAGCCCCAGATTTTATGTTGTCCTGGAGAGCTTGCAGAGCACTGGGGAAAGGCAGGCAGAGAATTCCCTGATAGCACCTTCTCTGTGCCTGTTCACATTGCTTCGCAGAATCGCTTTTGTGCAGAAAACAGTAACACTTGTTCAGAAGGAAAGAAAGCACAGAGCCCCAGATTCTATGTTGTCCTGGAGAGCTTGCAGAGCACTGGGGAAAGGCAGGCAGAGAATTCCCTGCTAGCACCTTCTCTGTGCCTGTTCACATTGCTTCGCATAATCGCTTTTGTGCAGAAAACAGTAACACTTGTTCAGAACGAAAGAAAGCACAGAGCCCCAGATTCTATGTTGTCCTGGAGAGCTTGCAGAGCACTGGGGAAAGGCAGGCAGAGAATTCCCTGCTAGCACCTTCTCTGTGCCTGGGAAGCAGAAGTGTTCACATTGCTTCGCAAGAATCGCTTTTCTGCAGAAAAAAGTAACAGTTGTTCAGAAGGAAAGAAAGCACAGAGCCCCAGATTTTATGTTGTCCTGGAGAGCTTGCAGAGCACTGGGGAAAGGCAGGCAGAGAATTCCCTGCTAGCACCTTCTCTGTGCCTGGGAAGCAGAAGTGTTCACATTGCTTCGCAGAATCGTCTTTGTGCAGAAAACACTAACACTTGTTCAGAACGAAAGAAAGCACAGAGCCCCAGATTCTATGTTGTCCTGGAGAGCTTGCAGAGCACTGGGGAAAGGCAGGCAGAGAATTCCCTGATAGCACCTTCTCTGTGCCTGTTCACATTGCTTCGCAGAATCGCTTTTGTGCAGAAAACAGTAACACTTGTTCAGAAGGAAAGAAAGCACAGAGCCCCAGATTCTATGTTGTCCTGGAGAGCTTGCAGAGCACTGGGGAAAGGCAGGCAGAGAATTCCCTGATAGCACCTTCTCTGAGCCTGGGAAGCAGAAGTGTTCACATTGCTTCGCATAATCGCTTTAGTGCAGAAAACAGTAACACTTGTTCAGAACGAAAGAAAGCACAGAGCCCCAGATTCTATGTTGTCCTGGAGAGCTTGCAGAGCACTGGGGAAAGGCAGGCAGAGAATTCCTTGCTAGCACCTTCTCTGTGCCTGGGAAGCAGAAGTGTTCACATCGCTTCGCAAGAATCGCTTTTGTGCAGAAAACACTAACACTTGTTCAGAAGGAAAGAAAGCACAGAGCCCCAGATTTTATGTTGCCCTGGAGAGCTTGCAGAGCACTGGGGAAAGGCAGGCAGAGAATTCCCTGCTAGCACCTTCTCTGTGCCTGGGAAGCAGAAGTGTTCACATTGCTTCGCAGAATCGCTTTTGTGCAAAAAACACTAACACTTGTTCAGAAGGAAAGAAAGCACAGAGCCCCAGATTCTATGTTGTCCTGGAGAGCTTGCAGAGCACTGGGGAAAGGCAGGCAGAGAATTCCCTGCTAGCACCTTCTCTGTGCCTGGGAAGCAGAAGTGTTCACATTGCTTCGCAAGAATCGCTTTTCTGCAGAAAAAAGTAACAGTTGTTCAGAAGGAAAGAAAGCACAGAGCCCCAGATTCTATGTTGTCCTGGAGAGCTTGCAGAGCACTGGGGAAAGGCAGGCAGAGAATTCCCTGCTAGCACCTTCTCTGTGCCTGGGAAGCAGAAGTGCTCACATTGCTTCGCAAGAATCGCTTTTGTGCAGAAAACTCTAACACTTGTACAGAACGAAAGAAAGCACAGAGCCCCAGATTTTATGTTGTCCTGGAGAGCTTGCAGAGCACTGGGGAAAGGCAGGCAGAGAATTCCCTGCTAGCACCTTCTCTGTGCCTGGGAAGCAGAAGTGTTCACATTGCTTCGCAGAATCGCTTTTGTGCAGAAAACACTAACACTTGTTCAGAAGGAAAGAAAGCACAGAGCCCCAGATTCTATGTTGTCCTGGAGAGCTTGCAGAGCACTGGGGAAAGGCAGGCAGAGAATTCCCTGCTAGCACCTTCTCTGTGCCTGGGAAGCAGAAGTGTTCACATTGCTTCGCAGAATCGCTTTTGTGCAGAAAACAGTAACACTTGTTCAGAAGGAAAGAAAGCACAGAGCCCCAGATTTTATGTTGTCCTGGAGAGCTTGCAGAGCACTGGGGAAAGGCAGGCAGAGATTTCCTTGCTAGCACCTTCTCTGTGCCTGGGAAGAAGAAGTGTTCACATTGCTTCGCAGAATCGCTTTTGTGCAGAAAACAGTAACACTTGTTCAGAAGGAAAGAAAGCACAGAGCCCCAGATTTTATGTTGTCCTGGAGAGCTTGCAGAGCACTGGGGAAAGGCAGGCAGAGAATTCCTTTGTAGCACCTTCTTTGTGCCTGGGAAGCAGAAGTGTTCACATTGTTTCGAAGAATCGCTTTTGTGCAGAAAACAGTAACACTTGTTCAGAAGGAAAGAAAGCACAGAGCCCCAGGTTCTATGTTGTCCTGGAGAGCTTGCAGAGCACTGGGGAAAGGCAGGCAGAGAATTCCCTGATAGCACCTTCTCTGTGCCTGGGAAGCAGAAGTGTTCACATTGCTTCGCAAGAATCGCTTTTGCGCAGAAAAAAGCAACAGTTGTTCAGAACGAAAGAAAGCACAGAGCCCCAGATTTTATGTTGTCCTGGAGAGCTTGCAGAGCACTGGGGAAAGGCAGGCAGAGAATTCCCTGATAGCACCTTCTCTGTGCCTGTTCACATTGCTTCGCAAGAATCGCTTTTGTGCAGAAAACAGTAACACTTGTTCAGAAGGAAAGAAAGCACAGAGCCCCAAATTCTATGTTGTCCTGGAGAGCTTGCAGAGCACTGGGGAAAGGCAGGCAGAGAATTCCCTGCTAGCACCTTCTCTGTGCCTGGGAAGCAGAAGTGTTCACATTGCTTCGCAAAATCGCCTTTGTGCAGAGAACACTAACACTTGTTCAGAACAAAAGAAAGCACAGAGCCCCAGATTTTATGTTGTTCTGGAGAGCTTGCAGAGCACTGGGGAAAGGCAGGCAGAGAATTCCCTGCTAGCACCTTCTCTGTGCCTGGGAAGCAGAAGTGTTCACATTGCTTCGCAGAATCGTCTTTGTGCAGAAAACACTAACACTTGTGTAGAACAAAAGAAAGCACAGAGCCCCAGATTTTATGTTGTCCTGGAGAGCTTGCAGAGCACTGGGGAAAGGCAGGCAGAGAATTCCCTGATAGCACCTTCTCTGTGCCTGGGAAGCAGAAGTGTTCACATTGCTTCGCAAGAATCGCTCTTGTGCAGAAAACACTAACACTTGTTCAGAACGAAAGAAAGCACAGAGCCCCAGATTTTATGTTGTCCTGGAGAGCTTGCAGAGCACTGGGGAAAGGCAGGCAGAGAATTCCCTGCTAGCACCTTCTCTGTGCCTGTTCACATTGCTTCGCATAATCGCTTTAGTGCAGAAAACAGTAACACTTGTTCAGAACGAAAGAAAGCACAGAGCCCCAGATTTTATGTTGTCCTGGAGAGCTTGCAGAGCACTGGGGAAAGGCAGGCAGAGAATTCCCTGATAGCACCTTCTCTGTGCCTGTTCACATTGCTTCGCAGAATCGCTTTTGTGCAGAAAACACTAACACTTGTTCAGAAGGAAAGAAAGCACAGAGCCCCAGATTCTATGTTGTCCTGGAGAGCTTGCAGAGCACTGGGGAAAGGCAGGCAGAGAATTCCTTGCTAGCACCTTCTCTGTGCCTGGGAAGCAGAAGTGTTCACATCGCTTCGCAAGAATCGCTTTTGTGCAGAAAACACTAACACTTGTTCAGAAGGAAAGAAAGCACAGAGCCCCAGATTTTATGTTGCCCTGGAGAGCTTGCAGAGCACTGGGGAAAGGCAGGCAGAGAATTCCCTGATAGCACCTTCTCTGTGCCTGGGAAGCAGAAGTGTTTACATTGCTTCGCAGAATCGCTTTTGTGCAAAAAACACTAACACTTGTTCAGAAGGAAAGAAAGCACAGAGCCCCAGATTCTATGTTGTCCTGGAGAGCTTGCAGAGCACTGGGGAAAGGCAGGCAGAGAATTCCCTGATAGCACCTTCTCTGTGCCTGTTCACATTGCTTCGCAGAATCGCTTTTGTGCAGAAAACAGTAACACTTGTTCAGAAGGAAAGAAAGCACAGAGCCCCAGATTTTATGTTGTCCTGGAGAGCTTGCAGAGCACTGGGGAAAGGCAGGCAGAGAATTCCCTGATAGCACCTTCTCTGTGCCTGTTCACATTGCTTCGCAGAATCGCTTTTGTGCAGAAAACAGTAACACTTGTTCAGAAGGAAAGAAAGCACAGAGCCCCAGATTCTATGTTGTCCTGGAGAGCTTGCAGAGCACTGGGGAAAGGCAGGCAGAGAATTCCCTGCTAGCACCTTCTCTGTGCCTGGGAAGCAGAAGTGTTCACATTGCTTCGCAAGAATCGCTCTTGTGCAGAAAACACTAACACTTGTTCAGAAGGAAAGAAAGCACAGAGCCCCAGATTTTATGTTGTCCTGGAGAGCTTGCAGAGCACTGGGGAAAGGCAGGCAGAGAATTCCCTGATAGCACCTTCTCTGTGCCTGGGAAGCAGAAGTGTTCACATTGCTTCGCAAGAATCGCTTTTCTGCAGAAAACAGTAACAGTTGTTCAGAAGGAAAGAAAGCACAGAGCCCCAGATTTTATGTTGTCCTGGAGAGCTTGCAGAGCACTGGGGAAAGGCAGGCAGAGAATTCCCTGCTAGCACCTTCTCTGTGCCTGGGAAGCAGAAGTGTTCACATTGCTTCGCAGAATCGCTTTAGTGCAGAAAACACTAACACTTGTTCAGAACGAAAGAAAGCACAGAGCCCCAGATTTTATGTTGTCCTGGAGAGCTTGCAGAGCACTGGGGAAAGGCAGGCAGAGAATTCCCTGATAGCACCTTCTCTGTGCCTGTTCACATTGCTTCGCAGAATCGCTTTTGTGCAGAAAACAGTAACACTTGTTCAGAACTAAAGAAAGCACAGAGCCCCAGATTTGCTGTTGTCCTGGAGAGCTTGCAGAGCACTGGGGAAAGGCAGGCAGAGAATTCCCTGATAGCACCTTCTCTGTGCCTGGGAAGCAGAAGTGTTCACATTGCTTCGCAGAATCGCTTCTGTGCAGAAAACAGTAACACTTGTTCAGAACGAAAGAAAGCACAGAGCCCCAGATTTTATGTTGTCCTGGAGAGCTTGCAGAGCACTGGGGAAAGGCAGGCAGAGAATTCCTTGCTAGCACCTTCTCTGTGCCTGGGAAGCAGAAGTGTTCACATCGCTTCGCAAGAATCGCTTTTGTGCAGAAAACACTAACACTTGTTCAGAAGGAAAGAAAGCACAGAGCCCCAGATTTTATGTTGCCCTGGAGAGCTTGCAGAGCACTGGGGAAAGGCAGGCACAGAATTCCCTGATAGCACCTTCTCTGTGCCTGGGAAGCAGAAGTGTTCACATTGCTTCGCAGAATCGCTTTTGTGCAGAAAACAGTAACACTTGTGCAGAAGGAAAGAAAGCACAGAGCCCCAGATTCTATGTTGTCCTGGAGAGCTTGCAGAGCACTGGGGAAAGGCAGGCAGAGAATTCCCTGATAGCACCTTCTCTGTGCCTGTTCACATTGCTTCGCAGAATCGCTTTTGTGCAGAAAACAGTAACACTTGTTCAGAACGAAAGAAAGCACAGAGCCCCAGATTCTATGTTGTCCTGGAGAGCTTGCAGAGCACTGGGGAAAGGCAGGCAGAGAATTCCCTGATAGCACCTTCTCTGTGCCTGGGAAGCAGAAGTTTTCACATTGCTTCGCAAGAATCGCTTTTGTACAGAAAACAGTAACACTTGTTCAGAACGAAAGAAAGCACAGAGCCCCAGATTTTATGTTGTCCTGGAGAGCTTGCAGAGCACTGGGGAAAGGCAGGCAGAGAATTCCCTGCTAGCACCTTCTCTGTGCCTGTTCACATTGCTTCGCAGAATCGCTTTTGTGCAGAAAAAAAAAACACTTGTTCAGAAGGAAAGAAAGCACAGAGCCCCAGATTTTATGTTGTCCTGGAGAGCTTGCAGAGCACTGGGGAAAGGCAGGCAGAGAATTCCTTGCTAGCACCTTCTCTGTCCCTGGGAAGCAGAAGTGTTCACATTGCTTCGCAAGAATCGCTTTTGTGCAGAAAACACTAACACTTGTTCAGAACGAAAGAAAGCACAGAGCCCCAGATTTTATGTTGTCCTGGAGAGCTTGCAGAGCACTGGGGAAAGGCAGGCAGAGAATTCCCTGATAGCACCTTCTCTGTGCCTGTTCACATTGCTTCGCAGAATCGCTTTTGTGCAGAAAACAGTAACACTTGTTCAGAAGGAAAGAAAGCACAGAGCCCCAGATTCTATGTTGTCCTGGAGAGCTTGCAGAGCACTGGGGAAAGGCAGGCAGAGAATTCCCTGCTAGCACCTTCTCTGTGCCTGGGAAGCAGAAGTGTTCACATTGCTTCGCAAGAATCGCTTTTCTGCAGAAAACAGTAACAGTTGTTCAGAAGGAAAGAAAGCACAGAGCCCCAGATTTTATGTTGTCCTGGAGAGCTTGCAGAGCACTGGGGAAAGGCAGGCAGAGAATTCCCTGCTAGCACCTTCTCTGTGCCTGTTCACATTGCTTCGCATAATCGCTTTTGTGCAGAAAACAGTAACACTTGTTCAGAACGAAAGAAAGCACAGAGCCCCAGATTCTATGTTGTCCTGGAGAGCTTGCAGAGCACTGGGGAAAGGCAGGCAGAGAATTCCCTGCTAGCACCTTCTCTGTGCCTGGGAAGCAGAAGTGTTCACATTGCTTCGCAAGAATCGCTTTTCTGCAGAAAAAAGTAACAGTTGTTCAGAAGGAAAGAAAGCACAGAGCCCCAGATTTTATGTTGTCCTGGAGAGCTTGCAGAGCACTGGGGAAAGGCAGGCAGAGAATTCCCTGCTAGCACCTTCTCTGTGCCTGGGAAGCAGAAGTGTTCACATTGCTTCGCAGAATCGTCTTTGTGCAGAAAACACTAACACTTGTTCAGAACGAAAGAAAGCACAGAGCCCCAGATTCTATGTTGTCCTGGAGAGCTTGCAGAGCACTGGGGAAAGGCAGGCAGAGAATTCCCTGATAGCACCTTCTCTGTGCCTGTTCACATTGCTTCGCAGAATCGCTTTTGTGCAGAAAACAGTAACACTTGTTCAGAAGGAAAGAAAGCACAGAGCCCCAGATTCTATGTTGTCCTGGAGAGCTTGCAGAGCACTGGGGAAAGGCAAGCAGAGAATTCCCTGCTAGCACCTTCTCTGTGCCTGGGAAGCAGAAGTGTTCACATTGCTTCGCATAATCGCTTTAGTGCAGAAAACAGTAACACTTGTTCAGAACGAAAGAAAGCACAGAGCCCCAGATTCTATGTTGTCCTGGAGAGCTTGCAGAGCACTGGGGAAAGGCAGGCAGAGAATTCCTTGCTAGCACCTTCTCTGTGCCTGGGAAGCAGAAGTGTTCACATCGCTTCGCAAGAATCGCTTTTGTGCAGAAAACACTAACACTTGTTCAGAAGGAAAGAAAGCACAGAGCCCCAGATTTTATGTTGCCCTGGAGAGCTTGCAGAGCACTGGGGAAAGGCAGGCAGAGAATTCCCTGCTAGCACCTTCTCTGTGCCTGGGAAGCAGAAGTGTTCACATTGCTTCGCAGAATCGCTTTTGTGCAGAAAACAGTAACACTTGTTCAGAAGGAAAGAAAGCACAGAGCCCCAGATTCTATGTTGTCCTGGAGAGCTTGCAGAGCACTGGGGAAAGGCAGGCAGAGAATTCCCTGCTAGCACCTTCTCTGTGCCTGGGAAGCAGAAGTGTTCACATTGCTTCGCAAGAATCGCTTTTCTGCAGAAAAAAGTAACAGTTGTTCAGAAGGAAAGAAAGCACAGAGCCCCAGATTCTATGTTGTCCTGGAGAGCTTGCAGAGCACTGGGGAAAGGCAGGCAGAGAATTCCCTGCTAGCACCTTCTCTGTGCCTGGGAAGCAGAAGTGCTCACATTGCTTCGCAAGAATCGCTTTTGTGCAGAAAACTCTAACAATTGTACAGAAGGAAAGAAAGCACAGAGCCCCAGATTTTATGTTGTCCTGGAGAGCTTGCAGAGCACTGGGGAAAGGCAGGCAGAGAATTCCCTGCTAGCACCTTCTCTGTGCCTGGGAAGCAGAAGTGTTCACATTGCTTCGCAGAATCGCTTTTGTGCAGAAAACACTAACACTTGTTCAGAAGGAAAGAAAGCACAGAGCCCCAGATTCTATGTTGTCCTGGAGAGCTTGCAGAGCACTGGGGAAAGGCAGGCAGAGAATTCCCTGCTAGCACCTTCTCTGTGCCTGGGAAGCAGAAGTGTTCACATTGCTTCGCAGAATCGCTTTTGTGCAGAAAACAGTAACACTTGTTCAGAAGGAAAGAAAGCACAGAGCCCCAGATTTTATGTTGTCCTGGAGAGCTTTTAGAGCACTGGGGAAAGGCAGGCAGAGAATTCCTTGCTAGCACCTTCTCTGTGCCTGGGAAGCAGAAGTGTTCATATTGCTTCGCAAGAATCGCTTTTGTGCAGAAAATACTAACACTTGTTCAGAAGGAAAGAAAGCACAGAGCCCCAGATTTTATGTTGCCCTGGAGAGCTTGCAGAGCACTGGGGAAAGGCAGGCAGAGAATTCCCTGTTAGCACCTTCTCTGTGCCTGGGAAGCAGAAGTGTTCACAATGCTTCGCAGAATCGTCTTTGTGCAGAAAACAGTAACACTTGTTCAGAAGGAAAGAAAGCACAGAGCCCCAGATTCTATGTTGTCCTGGAGAGCTTGCAGAGCACTGGGGAAAGGCAGGCAGAGAATTCCCTGATAGCACCTTCTCTGTGCCTGTTCACATTGCTTCGCAGAATCGCTTTTGTGCAGAAAACAGTAACACTTGTTCAGAAGGAAAGAAAGCACAGAGCCCCAGATTCTATGTTGTCCTGGAGAGCTTGCAGGGCACTGGGGAAAGGCAGGCAGAGAATTCCCTGCTAGCACCTTCTCTGTGCCTGGGAAGCAGAAGTGTTCACATTGCTTCGCAAGAATCGCTCTTGTGCAGAAAACACTAACACTTGTTCAGAAGGAAAGAAAGCACAGAGCCCCAGATTTTATGTTGTCCTGGAGAGCTTGCAGAGCACTGGGGAAAGGCAGGCAGAGAATTCCCTGATAGCACCTTCTCTGTGCCTGTTCACATTGCTTCGCAGAATCGCTTTTGTGCAGAAAACAGTAACACTTGTTCAGAAGGAAAGAAAGCACAGAGCCCCAGATTTTATGTTGTCCTGGAGAGCTTGCAGAGCACTGGGGAAAGGCAGGCAGAGAATTCCCTGATAGCACCTTCTCTGTGCCTGTTCACATTGCTTCGCAGAATCGCTTTTGTGCAGAAAACAGTAACACTTGTTCAGAAGGAAAGAAAGCACAGAGCCCCAGATTCTATGTTGTCCTGGAGAGCTTGCAGAGCACTGGGGAAAGGCAGGCAGAGAATTCCCTGATAGCACCTTCTCTGTGCCTGGGAAGCAGAAGTGTTCACATTGCTTCGCAAGAATCGCTCTTGTGCAGAAAACACTAACACTTGTTCAGAAGGAAAGAAAGCACAGAGCCCCAGATTTTATGTTGTCCTGGAGAGCTTGCAGAGCACTGGGGAAAGGCAGGCAGAGAATTCCCTGCTAGCACCTTCTCTGTGCCTGTTCACATTGCTTCGCATAATCGCTTTAGTGCAGAAAACAGTAACACTTGTTCAGAACGAAAGAAAGCACAGAGCCCCAGATTCTATGTTGTCCTGGAGAGCTTGCAGAGCACTGGGGAAAGGCAGGCAGAGAATTCCCTGCTAGCACCTTCTCTGTGCCTGGGAAGCAGAAGTGTTCACATTGCTTCGCAAGAATCGCTTTTCTGCAGATAACAGTAACAGTTGTTCAGAAGGAAAGAAAGCACAGAGCCCCAGATTTTATGTTGTCCTGGAGAGCTTGCAGAGCACTGGGGAAAGGCAGGCAGAGAATTCCCTGCTAGCACCTTCTCTGTGCCTGGGAAGCAGAAGTGTTCACATTGCTTCGCAGAATCGCTTTAGTGCAGAAAACACTAACACTTGTTCAGAACGAAAGAAAGCACAGAGCCCCAGATTTTATGTTGTCCTGGAGAGCTTGCAGAGCACTGGGGAAAGGCAGGCAGAGAATTCCCTGATAGCACCTTCTCTGTGCCTGTTCACATTGCTTCGCAGAATCGCTTTTGTGCAGAAAACAGTAACACTTGTTCAGAAGGAAAGAAAGCACAGAGCCCCAGATTCTATGTTGTCCTGGAGAGCTTGCAGAGCACTGGGGAAAGGCAGGCAGAGAATTCCCTGCTAGCACCTTCTCTGTGCCTGGGAAGCAGAAGTGTTCACATTGCTTCGCAAGAATCGCTTTTGTGCAGAAAACAGTAACACTTGTTCAGAAGGAAAGAAAGCACAGAGCCCCAGATTTTATGTTGTCCTGGAGAGATTGCAGAGCACTGGGGAAAGGCAGGCAGAGAATTCCTTGCTAGCACCATCTCTGTGCCTGGGAAGCAGAAGTGTTCACATTGCTTCGCAGAATCGCTTTTGTGCAGAAAACAGTAACAGTTGTTCAGAAGGAAAGAAAGCACAGAGCCCCAGATTTTATGTTGTCCTGGAGAGCTTGCAGAGCACTGGGGAAAGGCAGGCAGAGAATTCCTTGCTAGCACCTTCTCTGTGCCTGGGAAGCAGAAGTGTTCACATTGCTTCGCAAGAATCGCTTTTGTGCAGAAAACAGTAACACTTGTTCAGAAGGAAAGAAAGCACAGAGCCCCAGATTTTATGTTGCCCTGGAGAGCTTGCAGAGCACTGGGGAAAGGCAGGCAGAGAATTCCCTGCTAGCACCTTCTCTGTGCCTGGGAAGCAGAAGTGTTCACATTGCTTCGCAGAATCGCTTTTGTGCAGAAAACACTAACACTTGTTCAGAAGGAAAGAAAGCACAGAGCCCCAGATTCTATGTTGTCCTGGAGAGCTTGCAGAGCACTGGGGAAAGGCAGGCAGAGAATTCCCTGCTAGCACCTTCTCTGTGCCTGTTCACATTGCTTCGCAGAATCGCTTTTGTGCAGAAAACAGTAACACTTGTTCAGAAGGAAAGAAAGCACAGAGCCCCAGATTTGCTGTTTTTCTGGAGAGCTTGCAGAGCACTGGGGAAAGGCAGGCAGAGAATTCCCTGCTAGCACCTTCTCTGTGCCTGGGAAGCAGAAGTGTTCACATTGCTTCGCAGAATCGCTTTTGTGCAGAAAACAGTAACACTTGTTCAGAAGGAAAGAAAGCACAGAGCCCCAGATTTTATGTTGTCCTGGAGAGCTTGCAGAGCACTGGGGAAAGGCAGGCAGAGAATTCCTTGCTAGCACCTTCTTTGTGCCTGGGAAGCAGAAGTGTTCACATTGTTTCGAAGAATCGCTTTTGTGCAGAAAACAGTAACACTTGTTCAGAACGAAAGAAAGCACAGAGCCCCAGGTTCTATGTTGTCCTGGAGAGCTTGCAGAGCACTGGGGAAAGGCAGGCAGAGAATTCCCTGATAGCACCTTCTCTGTGCCTGGGAAGCAGAAGTGTTCACATTGCTTCGCAAGAATCGCTTTTGTGCAGAAAACAGTAACACTTGTTCAGAACGAAAGAAAGCACAGAGCCCCAGGTTCTATGTTGTCCTGGAGAGCTTGCAGAGCACTGGGGAAAGGCAGGCAGAGAATTCCCTGATAGCACCTTCTCTGTGCCTGTTCACATTGCTTCGCAAGAATCGCTTTTGTGCAGAAAACAGTAACACTTGTTCAGAAGGAAAGAAAGCACAGAGCCCCAGATTCTATGTTGTCCTGGAGAGCTTGCAGAGCACTGGGGAAAGGCAGGCAGAGAATTCCCTGCTAGCACCTTCTCTGTGCCTGGGAAGCAGAAGTGTTCACATTGCTTCGCAGAATCGCCTTTGTGCAGAGAACACTAACACTTGTTCAGAACAAAAGAAAGCACAGAGCCCCAGATTTTATGTTGTTCTGGAGAGCTTGCAGAGCACTGGGGAAAGGCAGGCAGAGAATTCCCTGCTAGCACCTTCTCTGTGCCTGGGAAGCAGAAGTGTTCACATTGCTTCGCAGAATCGTCTTTGTGCAGAAAACACTAACACTTGTGTAGAACAAAAGAAAGCACAGAGCCCCAGATTTTATGTTGTCCTGGAGAGCTTGCAGAGCACTGGGGAAAGGCAGGCAGAGAATTCCCTGCTAGCACCTTCTCTGTGCCTAGGAAGCAGAAGTGTTCACATTGCTTCGCAAGAATCGCTCTTGTGCAGAAAACACTAACACTTGTTCAGAACGAAAGAAAGCACAGAGCCCCAGATTTTATGTTGTCCTGGAGAGCTTGCAGAGCACTGGGGAAAGGCAGGCAGAGAATTCCCTGCTAGCACCTTCTCTGTGCCTGTTCACATTGCTTCGCATAATCGCTTTAGTGCAGAAAACAGTAACACTTGTTCAGAACGAAAGAAAGCACAGAGCCCCAGATTTTATGTTGTCCTGGAGAGCTTGCAGAGCACTGGGGAAAGGCAGGCAGAGAATTCCCTGCTAGCACCTTCTCTGTGCCTGTTCACATTGCTTCGCAGAATCGCTTTTGTGCAGAAAACACTAACACTTGTTCAGAAGGAAAGAAAGCACAGAGCCCCAGATTCTATGTTGTCCTGGAGAGCTTGCAGAGCACTGGGGAAAGGCAGGCAGAGAATTCCTTGCTAGCACCTTCTCTGTGCCTGGGAAGCAGAAGTGTTCACATCGCTTCGCAAGAATCGCTTTTGTGCAGAAAACACTAACACTTGTTCAGAAGGAAAGAAAGCACAGAGCCCCAGATTTTATGTTGCCCTGGAGAGCTTGCAGAGCACTGGGGAAAGGCAGGCAGAGAATTCCCTGATAGCACCTTCTCTGTGCCTGGGAAGCAGAAGTGTTTACATTGCTTCGCAGAATCGCTTTTGTGCAAAAAACACTAACACTTGTTCAGAACGAAAGAAAGCACAGAGCCCCAGATTCTATGTTGTCCTGGAGAGCTTGCAGAGCACTGGGGAAAGGCAGGCAGAGAATTCCCTGATAGCACCTTCTCTGTGCCTGTTCACATTGCTTCGCAGAATCGCTTTTGTGCAGAAAACAGTAACACTTGTTCAGAAGGAAAGAAAGCACAGAGCCCCAGATTTTATGTTGTCCTGGAGAGCTTGCAGAGCACTGGGGAAAGGCAGGCAGAGAATTCCCTGATAGCACCTTCTCTGTGCCTGTTCACATTGCTTCGCAGAATCGCTTTTGTGCAGAAAACAGTAACACTTGTTCAGAAGGAAAGAAAGCACAGAGCCCCAGATTCTATGTTGTCCTGGAGAGCTTGCAGAGCACTGGGGAAAGGCAGGCAGAGAATTCCCTGCTAGCACCTTCTCTGTGCCTGGGAAGCAGAAGTGTTCACATTGCTTCGCAAGAATCGCTCTTGTGCAGAAAACACTAACACTTGTTCAGAAGGAAAGAAAGCACAGAGCCCCAGATTTTATGTTGTCCTGGAGAGCTTGCAGAGCACTGGGGAAAGGCAGGCAGAGAATTCCCTGATAGCACCTTCTCTGTGCCTGGGAAGCAGAAGTGTTCACATTGCTTCGCAAGAATCGCTTTTCTGCAGAAAACAGTAACAGTTGTTCAGAAGGAAAGAAAGCACAGAGCCCCAGATTTTATGTTGTCCTGGAGAGCTTGCAGAGCACTGGGGAAAGGCAGGCAGAGAATTCCCTGCTAGCACCTTCTCTGTGCCTGGGAAGCAGAAGTGTTCACATTGCTTCGCAGAATCGCTTTAGTGCAGAAAACACTAACACTTGTTCAGAACGAAAGAAAGCACAGAGCCCCAGATTTTATGTTGTCCTGGAGAGCTTGCAGAGCACTGGGGAAAGGCAGGCAGAGAATTCCCTGATAGCACCTTCTCTGTGCCTGTTCACATTGCTTCGCAGAATCGCTTTTGTGCAGAAAACAGTAACACTTGTTCAGAACTAAAGAAAGCACAGAGCCCCAGATTTGCTGTTGTCCTGGAGAGCTTGCAGAGCACTGGGGAAAGGCAGGCAGAGAATTCCCTGATAGCACCTTCTCTGTGCCTGGGAAGCAGAAGTGTTCACATTGCTTCGCAGAATCGCTTCTGTGCAGAAAACAGTAACACTTGTTCAGAACGAAAGAAAGCACAGAGCCCCAGATTTTATGTTGTCCTGGAGAGCTTGCAGAGCACTGGGGAAAGGCAGGCAGAGAATTCCTTGCTAGCACCTTCTCTGTGCCTGGGAAGCAGAAGTGTTCACATCGCTTCGCAAGAATCGCTTTTGTGCAGAAAACACTAACACTTGTTCAGAAGGAAAGAAAGCACAGAGCCCCAGATTTTATGTTGCCCTGGAGAGCTTGCAGAGCACTGGGGAAAGGCAGGCACAGAATTCCCTGATAGCACCTTCTCTGTGCCTGGGAAGCAGAAGTGTTCACATTGCTTCGCAGAATCGCTTTTGTGCAGAAAACAGTAACACTTGTGCAGAAGGAAAGAAAGCACAGAGCCCCAGATTCTATGTTGTCCTGGAGAGCTTGCAGAGCACTGGGGAAAGGCAGGCAGAGAATTCCCTGATAGCACCTTCTCTGTGCCTGTTCACATTGCTTCGCAGAATCGCTTTTGTGCAGAAAACAGTAACACTTGTTCAGAACGAAAGAAAGCACAGAGCCCCAGATTCTATGTTGTCCTGGAGAGCTTGCAGAGCACTGGGGAAAGGCAGGCAGAGAATTCCCTGATAGCACCTTCTCTGTGCCTGGGAAGCAGAAGTTTTCACATTGCTTCGCAAGAATCGCTTTTGTACAGAAAACAGTAACACTTGTTCAGAACGAAAGAAAGCACAGAGCCCCAGATTTTATGTTGTCCTGGAGAGCTTGCAGAGCACTGGGGAAAGGCAGGCAGAGAATTCCCTGCTAGCACCTTCTCTGTGCCTGTTCACATTGCTTCGCAGAATCGCTTTTGTGCAGAAAAAAAAAACACTTGTTCAGAAGGAAAGAAAGCACAGAGCCCCAGATTTTATGTTGTCCTGGAGAGCTTGCAGAGCACTGGGGAAAGGCAGGCAGAGAATTCCTTGCTAGCACCTTCTCTGTCCCTGGGAAGCAGAAGTGTTCACATTGCTTCGCAAGAATCGCTTTTGTGCAGAAAACACTAACACTTGTTCAGAACGAAAGAAAGCACAGAGCCCCAGATTTTATGTTGTCCTGGAGAGCTTGCAGAGCACTGGGGAAAGGCAGGCAGAGAATTCCCTGATAGCACCTTCTCTGTGCCTGTTCACATTGCTTCGCAGAATCGCTTTTGTGCAGAAAACAGTAACACTTGTTCAGAAGGAAAGAAAGCACAGAGCCCCAGATTCTATGTTGTCCTGGAGAGCTTGCAGAGCACTGGGGAAAGGCAGGCAGAGAATTCCCTGCTAGCACCTTCTCTGTGCCTGGGAAGCAGAAGTGTTCACATTGCTTCGCAAGAATCGCTCTTGTGCAGAAAACACTAACACTTGTTCAGAACGAAAGAAAGCACAGAGCCCCAGATTTTATGTTGTCCTGGAGAGCTTGCAGAGCACTGGGGAAAGGCAGGCAGAGAATTCCCTGCTAGCACCTTCTCTGTGCCTGTTCACATTGCTTCGCATAATCGCTTTTGTGCAGAAAACAGTAACACTTGTTCAGAACGAAAGAAAGCACAGAGCCCCAGATTCTATGTTGTCCTGGAGAGCTTGCAGAGCACTGGGGAAAGGCAGGCAGAGAATTCCCTGCTAGCACCTTCTCTGTGCCTGGGAAGCAGAAGTGTTCACATTGCTTCGCAAGAATCGCTTTTCTGCAGAAAAAAGTAACAGTTGTTCAGAAGGAAAGAAAGCACAGAGCCCCAGATTTTATGTTGTCCTGGAGAGCTTGCAGAGCACTGGGGAAAGGCAGGCAGAGAATTCCCTGCTAGCACCTTCTCTGTGCCTGGGAAGCAGAAGTGTTCACATTGCTTCGCAGAATCGTCTTTGTGCAGAAAACACTAACACTTGTTCAGAACGAAAGAAAGCACAGAGCCCCAGATTCTATGTTGTCCTGGAGAGCTTGCAGAGCACTGGGGAAAGGCAGGCAGAGAATTCCCTGCTAGCACCTTCTCTGTGCCTGGGAAGCAGAAGTGTTCACATTGCTTCGCAAGAATCGCTCTTGTGCAGAAAACACTAACACTTGTTCAGAAGGAAAGAAAGCACAGAGCCCCAGATTTTATGTTGTCCTGGAGAGCTTGCAGAGCACTGGGGAAAGGCAGGCAGAGAATTCCCTGATAGCACCTTCTCTGTGCCTGGGAAGCAGAAGTGTTCACATTGCTTCGCAAGAATCGCTTTTCTGCAGAAAACAGTAACAGTTGTTCAGAAGGAAAGAAAGCACAGAGCCCCAGATTTTATGTTGTCCTGGAGAGCTTGCAGAGCACTGGGGAAAGGCAGGCAGAGAATTCCCTGCTAGCACCTTCTCTGTGCCTGGGAAGCAGAAGTGTTCACATTGCTTCGCAGAATCGCTTTAGTGCAGAAAACACTAACACTTGTTCAGAACGAAAGAAAGCACAGAGCCCCAGATTTTATGTTGTCCTGGAGAGCTTGCAGAGCACTGGGGAAAGGCAGGCAGAGAATTCCCTGATAGCACCTTCTCTGTGCCTGTTCACATTGCTTCGCAGAATCGCTTTTGTGCAGAAAACAGTAACACTTGTTCAGAACTAAAGAAAGCACAGAGCCCCAGATTTGCTGTTGTCCTGGAGAGCTTGCAGAGCACTGGGGAAAGGCAGGCAGAGAATTCCCTGATAGCACCTTCTCTGTGCCTGGGAAGCAGAAGTGTTCACATTGCTTCGCAGAATCGCTTCTGTGCAGAAAACAGTAACACTTGTTCAGAACGAAAGAAAGCACAGAGCCCCAGATTTTATGTTGTCCTGGAGAGCTTGCAGAGCACTGGGGAAAGGCAGGCAGAGAATTCCTTGCTAGCACCTTCTCTGTGCCTGGGAAGCAGAAGTGTTCACATCGCTTCGCAAGAATCGCTTTTGTGCAGAAAACACTAACACTTGTTCAGAAGGAAAGAAAGCACAGAGCCCCAGATTTTATGTTGCCCTGGAGAGCTTGCAGAGCACTGGGGAAAGGCAGGCACAGAATTCCCTGATAGCACCTTCTCTGTGCCTGGGAAGCAGAAGTGTTCACATTGCTTCGCAGAATCGCTTTTGTGCAGAAAACAGTAACACTTGTGCAGAAGGAAAGAAAGCACAGAGCCCCAGATTCTATGTTGTCCTGGAGAGCTTGCAGAGCACTGGGGAAAGGCAGGCAGAGAATTCCCTGATAGCACCTTCTCTGTGCCTGTTCACATTGCTTCGCAGAATCGCTTTTGTGCAGAAAACAGTAACACTTGTTCAGAACGAAAGAAAGCACAGAGCCCCAGATTCTATGTTGTCCTGGAGAGCTTGCAGAGCACTGGGGAAAGGCAGGCAGAGAATTCCCTGATAGCACCTTCTCTGTGCCTGGGAAGCAGAAGTTTTCACATTGCTTCGCAAGAATCGCTTTTGTACAGAAAACAGTAACACTTGTTCAGAACGAAAGAAAGCACAGAGCCCCAGATTTTATGTTGTCCTGGAGAGCTTGCAGAGCACTGGGGAAAGGCAGGCAGAGAATTCCCTGCTAGCACCTTCTCTGTGCCTGTTCACATTGCTTCGCAGAATCGCTTTTGTGCAGAAAAAAAAAACACTTGTTCAGAAGGAAAGAAAGCACAGAGCCCCAGATTTTATGTTGTCCTGGAGAGCTTGCAGAGCACTGGGGAAAGGCAGGCAGAGAATTCCTTGCTAGCACCTTCTCTGTCCCTGGGAAGCAGAAGTGTTCACATTGCTTCGCAAGAATCGCTTTTGTGCAGAAAACACTAACACTTGTTCAGAACGAAAGAAAGCACAGAGCCCCAGATTTTATGTTGTC
This sequence comes from Strix aluco, assembly GCF_031877795.1. Lineage (NCBI taxonomy): Eukaryota > Metazoa > Chordata > Aves > Strigiformes > Strigidae > Strix > Strix aluco. The sequence continues at coordinate 886,776 of NC_133945.1, forward strand.
CTGGAGAGCTTGCAGAGCACTGGGGAAAGGCAGGCAGAGAATTCCCTGATAGCACCTTCTCTGTGCCTGTTCACATTGCTTCGCAGAATCGCTTTTGTGCAGAAAACAGTAACACTTGTTCAGAAGGAAAGAAAGCACAGAGCCCCAGATTCTATGTTGTCCTGGAGAGCTTGCAGAGCACTGGGGAAAGGCAGGCAGAGAATTCCCTGCTAGCACCTTCTCTGTGCCTGGGAAGCAGAAGTGTTCACATTGCTTCGCAAGAATCGCTCTTGTGCAGAAAACACTAACACTTGTTCAGAACGAAAGAAAGCACAGAGCCCCAGATTTTATGTTGTCCTGGAGAGCTTGCAGAGCACTGGGGAAAGGCAGGCAGAGAATTCCCTGCTAGCACCTTCTCTGTGCCTGTTCACATTGCTTCGCATAATCGCTTTTGTGCAGAAAACAGTAACACTTGTTCAGAACGAAAGAAAGCACAGAGCCCCAGATTCTATGTTGTCCTGGAGAGCTTGCAGAGCACTGGGGAAAGGCAGGCAGAGAATTCCCTGCTAGCACCTTCTCTGTGCCTGGGAAGCAGAAGTGTTCACATTGCTTCGCAAGAATCGCTTTTCTGCAGAAAAAAGTAACAGTTGTTCAGAAGGAAAGAAAGCACAGAGCCCCAGATTTTATGTTGTCCTGGAGAGCTTGCAGAGCACTGGGGAAAGGCAGGCAGAGAATTCCCTGCTAGCACCTTCTCTGTGCCTGGGAAGCAGAAGTGTTCACATTGCTTCGCAGAATCGTCTTTGTGCAGAAAACACTAACACTTGTTCAGAACGAAAGAAAGCACAGAGCCCCAGATTCTATGTTGTCCTGGAGAGCTTGCAGAGCACTGGGGAAAGGCAGGCAGAGAATTCCCTGATAGCACCTTCTCTGTGCCTGTTCACATTGCTTTGCAAGAATCGCTTTTGTGCAGAAAACAGTAACACTTGTTCAGAAGGAAAGAAAGCACAGAGCCCCAGATTCTATGTTGTCCTGGAGAGCTTGCAGAGCACTGGGGAAAGGCAAGCAGAGAATTCCCTGCTAGCACCTTCTCTGTGCCTGGGAAGCAGAAGTGTTCACATTGCTTCGCATAATCGCTTTAGTGCAGAAAACAGTAACACTTGTTCAGAACGAAAGAAAGCACAGAGCCCCAGATTCTATGTTGTCCTGGAGAGCTTGCAGAGCACTGGGGAAAGGCAGGCAGAGAATTCCTTGCTAGCACCTTCTCTGTGCCTGGGAAGCAGAAGTGTTCACATCGCTTCGCAAGAATCGCTTTTGTGCAGAAAACACTAACACTTGTTCAGAAGGAAAGAAAGCACAGAGCCCCAGATTTTATGTTGCCCTGGAGAGCTTGCAGAGCACTGGGGAAAGGCAGGCAGAGAATTCCCTGCTAGCACCTTCTCTGTGCCTGGGAAGCAGAAGTGTTCACATTGCTTCGCAGAATCGCTTTTGTGCAAAAAACACTAACACTTGTTCAGAAGGAAAGAAAGCACAGAGCCCCAGATTCTATGTTGTCCTGGAGAGCTTGCAGAGCACTGGGGAAAGGCAGGCAGAGAATTCCCTGCTAGCACCTTCTCTGTGCCTGGGAAGCAGAAGTGTTCACATTGCTTCGCAAGAATCGCTTTTCTGCAGAAAAAAGTAACAGTTGTTCAGAAGGAAAGAAAGCACAGAGCCCCAGATTCTATGTTGTCCTGGAGAGCTTGCAGAGCACTGGGGAAAGGCAGGCAGAGAATTCCCTGCTAGCACCTTCTCTGTGCCTGGGAAGCAGAAGTGCTCACATTGCTTCGCAAGAATCGCTTTTGTGCAGAAAACTCTAACAATTGTACAGAAGGAAAGAAAGCACAGAGCCCCAGATTTTATGTTGTCCTGGAGAGCTTGCAGAGCACTGGGGAAAGGCAGGCAGAGAATTCCCTGCTAGCACCTTCTCTGTGCCTGGGAAGCAGAAGTGTTCACATTGCTTCGCAGAATCGCTTTTGTGCAGAAAACACTAACACTTGTTCAGAAGGAAAGAAAGCACAGAGCCCCAGATTCTATGTTGTCCTGGAGAGCTTGCAGAGCACTGGGGAAAGGCAGGCAGAGAATTCCCTGCTAGCACCTTCTCTGTGCCTGGGAAGCAGAAGTGTTCACATTGCTTCGCAGAATCGCTTTTGTGCAGAAAACAGTAACACTTGTTCAGAAGGAAAGAAAGCACAGAGCCCCAGATTTTATGTTGTCCTGGAGAGCTTTTAGAGCACTGGGGAAAGGCAGGCAGAGAATTCCTTGCTAGCACCTTCTCTGTGCCTGGGAAGCAGAAGTGTTCATATTGCTTCGCAAGAATCGCTTTTGTGCAGAAAATACTAACACTTGTTCAGAAGGAAAGAAAGCACAGAGCCCCAGATTTTATGTTGCCCTGGAGAGCTTGCAGAGCACTGGGGAAAGGCAGGCAGAGAATTCCCTGTTAGCACCTTCTCTGTGCCTGGGAAGCAGAAGTGTTCACAATGCTTCGCAGAATCGTCTTTGTGCAGAAAACATGAACACTTGTTCAGAAGGAAAGAAAGCACAGAGCCCCAGATTCTATGTTGTCCTGGAGAGCTTGCAGAGCACTGGGGAAAGGCAGGCAGAGAATTCCCTGATAGCACCTTCTCTGTGCCTGTTCACATTGCTTCGCAGAATCGCTTTTGTGCAGAAAACAGTAACACTTGTTCAGAAGGAAAGAAAGCACAGAGCCCCAGATTCTATGTTGTCCTGGAGAGCTTGCAGGGCACTGGGGAAAGGCAGGCAGAGAATTCCCTGCTAGCACCTTCTCTGTGCCTGGGAAGCAGAAGTGTTCACATTGCTTCGCAAGAATCGCTCTTGTGCAGAAAACACTAACACTTGTTCAGAAGGAAAGAAAGCACAGAGCCCCAGATTTTATGTTGTCCTGGAGAGCTTGCAGAGCACTGGGGAAAGGCAGGCAGAGAATTCCCTGATAGCACCTTCTCTGTGCCTGTTCACATTGCTTCGCAGAATCGCTTTTGTGCAGAAAACAGTAACACTTGTTCAGAACGAAAGAAAGCACTGAGCCCCAGATTCTATGTTGTCCTGGAGAGCTTGCAGAGCACTGGGGAAAGGCAGGCAGAGAATTCCCTGATAGCACCTTCTCTGTGCCTGTTCACATTGCTTCGCAGAATCGCTTTTGTGCAGAAAACAGTAACACTTGTTCAGAAGGAAAGAAAGCACAGAGCCCCAGATTCTATGTTGTCCTGGAGAGCTTGCAGAGCACTGGGGAAAGGCAGGCAGAGAATTCCCTGATAGCACCTTCTCTGTGCCTGGGAAGCAGAAGTGTTCACATTGCTTCGCAAGAATCGCTCTTGTGCAGAAAACACTAACACTTGTTCAGAAGGAAAGAAAGCACAGAGCCCCAGATTTTATGTTGTCCTGGAGAGCTTGCAGAGCACTGGGGAAAGGCAGGCAGAGAATTCCCTGCTAGCACCTTCTCTGTGCCTGTTCACATTGCTTCGCATAATCGCTTTAGTGCAGAAAACAGTAACACTTGTTCAGAACGAAAGAAAGCACAGAGCCCCAGATTCTATGTTGTCCTGGAGAGCTTGCAGAGCACTGGGGAAAGGCAGGCAGAGAATTCCCTGCTAGCACCTTCTCTGTGCCTGGGAAGCAGAAGTGTTCACATTGCTTCGCAAGAATCGCTTTTCTGCAGATAACAGTAACAGTTGTTCAGAAGGAAAGAAAGCACAGAGCCCCAGATTTTATGTTGTCCTGGAGAGCTTGCAGAGCACTGGGGAAAGGCAGGCAGAGAATTCCCTGCTAGCACCTTCTCTGTGCCTGGGAAGCAGAAGTGTTCACATTGCTTCGCAGAATCGCTTTAGTGCAGAAAACACTAACACTTGTTCAGAACGAAAGAAAGCACAGAGCCCCAGATTTTATGTTGTCCTGGAGAGCTTGCAGAGCACTGGGGAAAGGCAGGCAGAGAATTCCCTGATAGCACCTTCTCTGTGCCTGTTCACATTGCTTCGCAGAATCGCTTTTGTGCAGAAAACAGTAACACTTGTGCAGAAGGAAAGAAAGCACAGAGCCCCAGATTCTATGTTGTCCTGGAGAGCTTGCAGAGCACTGGGGAAAGGCAGGCAGAGAATTCCCTGATAGCACCTTCTCTGTGCCTGTTCACATTGCTTCGCAGAATCGCTTTTGTGCAGAAAACAGTAACACTTGTTCAGAACGAAAGAAAGCACAGAGCCCCAGATTCTATGTTGTCCTGGAGAGCTTGCAGAGCACTGGGGAAAGGCAGGCAGAGAATTCCCTGATAGCACCTTCTCTGTGCCTGGGAAGCAGAAGTTTTCACATTGCTTCGCAAGAATCGCTTTTGTACAGAAAACAGTAACACTTGTTCAGAACGAAAGAAAGCACAGAGCCCCAGATTTTATGTTGTCCTGGAGAGCTTGCAGAGCACTGGGGAAAGGCAGGCAGAGAATTCCCTGCTAGCACCTTCTCTGTGCCTGTTCACATTGCTTCGCAGAATCGCTTTTGTGCAGAAAAAAAAAACACTTGTTCAGAAGGAAAGAAAGCACAGAGCCCCAGATTTTATGTTGTCCTGGAGAGCTTGCAGAGCACTGGGGAAAGGCAGGCAGAGAATTCCTTGCTAGCACCTTCTCTGTCCCTGGGCAGCAGAAGTGTTCACATTGCTTCGCAAGAATCGCTTTTGTGCAGAAAACACTAACACTTGTTCAGAACGAAAGAAAGCACAGAGCCCCAGATTTTATGTTGTCCTGGAGAGCTTGCAGAGCACTGGGGAAAGGCAGGCAGAGAATTCCCTGATAGCACCTTCTCTGTGCCTGTTCACATTGCTTCGCAGAATCGCTTTTGTGCAGAAAACAGTAACACTTGTTCAGAAGGAAAGAAAGCACAGAGCCCCAGATTCTATGTTGTCCTGGAGAGCTTGCAGAGCACTGGGGAAAGGCAGGCAGAGAATTCCCTGCTAGCACCTTCTCTGTGCCTGGGAAGCAGAAGTGTTCACATTGCTTCGCAAGAATCGCTCTTGTGCAGAAAACACTAACACTTGTTCAGAACGAAAGAAAGCACAGAGCCCCAGATTTTATGTTGTCCTGGAGAGCTTGCAGAGCACTGGGGAAAGGCAGGCAGAGAATTCCCTGCTAGCACCTTCTCTGTGCCTGTTCACATTGCTTCGCATAATCGCTTTTGTGCAGAAAACAGTAACACTTGTTCAGAACGAAAGAAAGCACAGAGCCCCAGATTCTATGTTGTCCTGGAGAGCTTGCAGAGCACTGGGGAAAGGCAGGCAGAGAATTCCCTGCTAGCACCTTCTCTGTGCCTGGGAAGCAGAAGTGTTCACATTGCTTCGCAAGAATCGCTTTTCTGCAGAAAAAAGTAACAGTTGTTCAGAAGGAAAGAAAGCACAGAGCCCCAGATTTTATGTTGTCCTGGAGAGCTTGCAGAGCACTGGGGAAAGGCAGGCAGAGAATTCCCTGCTAGCACCTTCTCTGTGCCTGGGAAGCAGAAGTGTTCACATTGCTTCGCAGAATCGTCTTTGTGCAGAAAACACTAACACTTGTTCAGAACGAAAGAAAGCACAGAGCCCCAGATTCTATGTTGTCCTGGAGAGCTTGCAGAGCACTGGGGAAAGGCAGGCAGAGAATTCCCTGATAGCACCTTCTCTGTGCCTGTTCACATTGCTTCGCAGAATCGCTTTTGTGCAGAAAACAGTAACACTTGTTCAGAAGGAAAGAAAGCACAGAGCCCCAGATTCTATGTTGTCCTGGAGAGCTTGCAGAGCACTGGGGAAAGGCAAGCAGAGAATTCCCTGCTAGCACCTTCTCTGTGCCTGGGAAGCAGAAGTGTTCACATTGCTTCGCATAATCGCTTTAGTGCAGAAAACAGTAACACTTGTTCAGAACGAAAGAAAGCACAGAGCCCCAGATTCTATGTTGTCCTGGAGAGCTTGCAGAGCACTGGGGAAAGGCAGGCAGAGAATTCCTTGCTAGCACCTTCTCTGTGCCTGGGAAGCAGAAGTGTTCACATCGCTTCGCAAGAATCGCTTTTGTGCAGAAAACACTAACACTTGTTCAGAAGGAAAGAAAGCACAGAGCCCCAGATTTTATGTTGCCCTGGAGAGCTTGCAGAGCACTGGGGAAAGGCAGGCAGAGAATTCCCTGCTAGCACCTTCTCTGTGCCTGGGAAGCAGAAGTGTTCACATTGCTTCGCAGAATCGCTTTTGTGCAAAAAACACTAACACTTGTTCAGAACGAAAGAAAGCACAGAGCCCCAGATTTTATGTTGTCCTGGAGAGCTTGCAGAGCACTGGGGAAAGGCAGGCAGAGAATTCCCTGATAGCACCTTCTCTGTGCCTGTTCACATTGCTTCGCAGAATCGCTTTTGTGCAGAAAACAGTAACACTTGTTCAGAAGGAAAGAAAGCACAGAGCCCCAGATTCTATGTTGTCCTGGAGAGCTTGCAGAGCACTGGGGAAAGGCAGGCAGAGAATTCCCTGCTAGCACCTTCTCTGTGCCTGGGAAGCAGAAGTGTTCACATTGCTTCGCAAGAATCGCTCTTGTGCAGAAAACACTAACACTTGTTCAGAAGGAAAGAAAGCACAGAGCCCCAGATTTTATGTTGTCCTGGAGAGCTTGCAGAGCACTGGGGAAAGGCAGGCAGAGAATTCCCTGCTAGCACCTTCTCTGTGCCTGGGAAGCAGAAGTGTTCACATTGCTTCGCAGAATCGCTTTAGTGCAGAAAACACTAACACTTGTTCAGAACGAAAGAAAGCACAGAGCCCCAGATTTTATGTTGTCCTGGAGAGCTTGCAGAGCACTGGGGAAAGGCAGGCAGAGAATTCCCTGCTAGCACCTTCTCTGTGCCTGTTCACATTGCTTCGCAGAATCGCTTTTGTGCAGAAAAAAAAAACACTTGTTCAGAAGGAAAGAAAGCACAGAGCCCCAGATTTTATGTTGTCCTGGAGAGCTTGCAGAGCACTGGGGAAAGGCAGGCAGAGAATTCCTTGCTAGCACCTTCTCTGTCCCTGGGAAGCAGAAGTGTTCACATTGCTTCGCAAGAATCGCTTTTGTGCAGAAAACAGTAACACTTGTTCAGAACGAAAGAAAGCACAGAGCCCCAGATTTTATGTTGTCCTGGAGAGCTTGCAGAGCACTGGGGAAAGGCAGGCAGAGAATTCCCTGATAGCACCTTCTCTGTGCCTGTTCACATTGCTTCGCAGAATTGCTTTTGTGCAGAAAACAGTAACACTTGTTCAGAAGGAAAGAAAGCACAGAGCCCCAGATTCTATGTTGTCCTGGAGAGCTTGCAGAGCACTGGGGAAAGGCAGGCAGAGAATTCCCTGCTAGCACCTTCTCTGTGCCTGGGAAGCAGAAGTGTTCACATTGCTTCGCAAGAATCGCTCTTGTGCAGAAAACACTAACACTTGTTCAGAACGAAAGAAAGCACAGAGCCCCAGATTCTATGTTGTCCTGGAGAGCTTGCAGAGCACTGGGGAAAGGCAGGCAGAGAATTCCTTGCTAGCACCTTCTCTGTGCCTGGGAAGCAGAAGTGTTCACATCGCTTCGCAAGAATCGCTTTTGTGCAGAAAACACTAACACTTGTTCAGAAGGAAAGAAAGCACAGAGCCCCAGATTTTATGTTGCCCTGGAGAGCTTGCAGAGCACTGGGGAAAGGCAGGCACAGAATTCCCTGATAGCACCTTCTCTGTGCCTGGGAAGCAGAAGTGTTCACATTGCTTCGCAGAATCGCTTTTGTGCAAAAAACACTAACACTTGTTCAGAAGGAAAGAAAGCACAGAGCCCCAGATTCTATGTTGTCCTGGAGAGCTTGCAGAGCACTGGGGAAAGGCAGGCAGAGAATTCCCTGATAACACCTTCTCTGTGCCTGTTCACATTGCTTCGCAGAATCGCTTTTGTGCAGAAAACACTAACACTTGTTCAGAAGGAAAGAAAGCACAGAGCCCCAGATTTTATGTTGTCCTGGAGAGCTTGCAGAGCACTGGGGAAAGGCAGGCAGAGAATTCCCTGATAGCACCTTCTCTGTGCCTGTTCACATTGCTTCGCAAGAATCGCTTTTCTGCAGAAAACAGTAACACTTGTTCAGAACGAAAGAAAGCACAGAGCCCCAGATTCTATGTTGTCCTGGAGAGCTTGCAGAGCACTGGGGAAAGGCAGGCAGAGAATTCCCTGCTAGCACCTTCTCTGTGCCTGGGAAGCAGAAGTGTTCACATTGCTTCGCAAGAATCGCTCTTGTGCAGAAAACACTAACACTTGTTCAGAAGGAAAGAAAGCACAGAGCCCCAGATTTATGTTGTCCTGGAGAGCTTGCAGAGCACTGGGGAAAGGCAGGCAGAGAATTCCCTGATAGCACCTTCTCTGTGCCTGTTCACATTGCTTCGCAGAATCGCTTTTGTGCAGAAAACAGTAACACTTGTTCAGAAGGAAAGAAAGCACAGAGCCCCAGATTCTATGTTGTCCTGGAGAGCTTGCAGAGCACTGGGGAAAGGCAGGCAGAGAATTCCCTGCTAGCACCTTCTCTGTGCCTGGGAAGCAGAAGTGTTCACATTGCTTCGCAAGAATCGCTCTTGTGCAGAAAACACTAACACTTGTTCAGAAGGAAAGAAAGCACAGAGCCCCAGATTTTATGTTGTCCTGGAGAGATTGCAGAGCACTGGGGAAAGGCAGGCAGAGAATTCCCTGATAGCACCTTCTCTGTGCCTGGGAAGCAGAAGTGTTCACATTGCTTCGCAAGAATCGCTTTTCTGCAGAAAACAGTAACAGTTGTTCAGAAGGAAAGAAAGCACAGAGCCCCAGATTTTATGTTGTCCTGGAGAGCTTGCAGAGCACTGGGGAAAGGCAGGCAGAGAATTCCCTGCTAGCACCTTCTCTGTGCCTGGGAAGCAGAAGTGTTCACATTGCTTCGCAGAATCGCTTTAGTGCAGAAAACACTAACACTTGTTCAGAACGAAAGAAAGCACAGAGCCCCAGATTTTATGTTGTCCTGGAGAGCTTGCAGAGCACTGGGGAAAGGCAGGCAGAGAATTCCCTGCTAGCACCTTCTCTGTGCCTGTTCACATTGCTTCGCAGAATCGCTTTTGTGCAGAAAAAAAAAACACTTGTTCAGAAGGAAAGAAAGCACAGAGCCCCAGATTTTATGTTGTCCTGGAGAGCTTGCAGAGCACTGGGGAAAGGCAGGCAGAGAATTCCTTGCTAGCACCTTCTCTGTCCCTGGGAAGCAGAAGTGTTCACATTGCTTCGCAAGAATCGGTTTTGTGCAGAAAACACTAACACTTGTTCAGAACGAAAGAAAGCACAGAGCCCCAGATTTTATGTTGTCTTGGAGAGCTTGCAGAGCACTGGGGAAAGGCAGGCAGAGAATTCCCTGATAGCACCTTCTCTGTGCCTGTTCACATTGCTTCGCAGAATCGCTTTTGTGCAGAAAACAGTAACACTTGTTCAGAAGGAAAGAAAGCACAGAGCCCCAGATTCTATGTTGTCCTGGAGAGCTTGCAGAGCACTGGGGAAAGGCAGGCAGAGAATTCCCTGCTAGCACCTTCTCTGTGCCTGGGAAGCAGAAGTGTTCACATTGCTTCGCAAGAATCGCTCTTGTGCAGAAAACACTAACACTTGTTCAGAACGAAAGAAAGCACAGAGCCCCAGATTCTATGTTGTCCTGGAGAGCTTGCAGAGCACTGGGGAAAGGCAGGCAGAGAATTCCTTGCTAGCACCTTCTCTGTGCCTGGGAAGCAGAAGTGTTCACATCGCTTCGCAAGAATCGCTTTTGTGCAGAAAACACTAACACTTGTTCAGAAGGAAAGAAAGCACAGAGCCCCAGATTTTATGTTGCCCTGGAGAGCTTGCAGAGCACTGGGGAAAGGCAGGCAGAGAATTCCCTGATAGCACCTTCTCTGTGCCTGGGAAGCAGAAGTGTTCACATTGCTTCGCAGAATCGCTTTTGTGCAAAAAACACTAACACTTGTTCAGAAGGAAAGAAAGCACAGAGCCCCAGATTCTATGTTGTCCTGGAGAGCTTGCAGAGCACTGGGGAAAGGCAGGCAGAGAATTCCCTGATAACACCTTCTCTGTGCCTGTTCACATTGCTTCGCAGAATCGCTTTTGTGCAGAAAACACTAACACTTGTTCAGAAGGAAAGAAAGCACAGAGCCCCAGATTCTATGTTGTCCTGGAGAGCTTGCAGAGCACTGGGGAAAGGCAGGCAGAGAATTCCCTGCTAGCACCTTCTCTGTGCCTGGGAAGCAGAAGTGTTCACATTGCTTCGCAAGAATCGCTCTTGTGCAGAAAACACTAACACTTGTTCAGAAGGAAAGAAAGCACAGAGCCCCAGATTTTATGTTGTCCTGGAGAGCTTGCAGAGCACTGGGGAAAGGCAGGCAGAGAATTCCCTGATAGCACCTTCTCTGTGCCTGGGAAGCAGAAGTGTTCACATTGCTTCGCAAGAATCGCTTTTCTGCAGAAAACAGTAACAGTTGTTCAGAAGGAAAGAAAGCACAGAGCCCCAGATTTTATGTTGTCCTGGAGAGCTTGCAGAGCACTGGGGAAAGGCAGGCAGAGAATTCCCTGCTAGCACCTTCTCTGTGCCTGGGAAGCAGAAGTGTTCACATTGCTTCGCAGAATCGCTTTAGTGCAGAAAACACTAACACTTGTTCAGAACGAAAGAAAGCACAGAGCCCCAGATTTTATGTTGTCCTGGAGAGCTTGCAGAGCACTGGGGAAAGGCAGGCAGAGAATTCCCTGCTAGCACCTTCTCTGTGCCTGGGAAGCAGAAGTGTTCACATTGCTTCGCAGAATCGCTTTAGTGCAGAAAACACTAACACTTGTTCAGAACGAAAGAAAGCACAGAGCCCCAGATTTTATGTTGTCCTGGAGAGCTTGCAGAGCACTGGGGAAAGGCAGGCAGAGAATTCCCTGATAGCACCTTCTCTGTGCCTGTTCACATTGCTTCGCAGAATCGCTTTTGTGCAGAAAACAGTAACACTTGTTCAGAAGGAAAGAAAGCACAGAGCCCCAGATTCTATGTTGTCCTGGAGAGCTTGCAGAGCACTGGGGAAAGGCAGGCAGAGAATTCCCTGCTAGCACCTTCTCTGTGCCTGGGAAGCAGAAGTGTTCACATTGCTTCGCAAGAATCGCTCTTGTGCAGAAAACACTAACACTTGTTCAGAAGGAAAGAAAGCACAGAGCCCCAGATTTTATGTTGTCCTGGAGAGCTTGCAGAGCACTGGGGAAAGGCAGGCAGAGAATTCCCTGATAGCACCTTCTCTGTGCCTGGGAAGCAGAAGTGTTCACATTGCTTCGCAAGAATCGCTTTTCTGCAGAAAACAGTAACAGTTGTTCAGAAGGAAAGAAAGCACAGAGCCCCAGATTTTATGTTGTCCTGGAGAGCTTGCAGAGCACTGGGGAAAGGCAGGCAGAGAATTCCCTGCTAGCACCTTCTCTGTGCCTGGGAAGCAGAAGTGTTCACATTGCTTCGCAGAATCGCTTTTGTGCAGAAAACACTAACACTTGTTCAGAACGAAAGAAAGCACAGAGCCCCAGATTTTATGTTGTCCTGGAGAGCTTGCAGAGCACTGGGGAAAGGCAGGCAGAGAATTCCCTGCTAGCACCTTCTCTGTGCCTGGGAAGCAGAAGTGTTCACATTGCTTCGCAGAATCGCTTTTGTGCAGAAAACACTAACACTTGTTCAGAACGAAAGAAAGCACAGAGCCCCAGATTCTATGTTGTCCTGGAGAGCTTGCAGAGCACTGGGGAAAGGCAGGCAGAGAATTCCCTGCTAGCACCTTCTCTGTGCCTGTTCACATTGCTTCGCAGAATCGCTTTTGTGCAGAAAACACTAACACTTGTTCAGAAGGAAAGAAAGCACAGAGCCCCAGATTTGCTGTTTTTCTGGAGAGCTTGCAGAGCACTGGGGAAAGGCAGGCACAGAATTCCCTGCTAGCACCTTCTCTGTGCCTGTTCACATTGCTTCGCAAGAATCGCTTTTGTGCAGAAAACAGTAACACTTGTTCAGAAGGAAAGAAAGCACAGAGCCCCAGATTTTATGTTGTCCTGGAGAGCTTGCAGAGCACTGGGGAAAGGCAGGCAGAGAATTCCTTGCTAGCACCTTCTCTGTGCCTGGGAAGCAGAAGTGTTCACATTGCTTCGCAAGAATCGCTTTTGTGCAGAAAACAGTAACAGTTGTTCAGAACGAAAGAAAGCACAGAGCCCCAGATTTTATGTTGTCCTGGAGAGCTTGCAGAGCACTGGGGAAAGGCAGGCAGAGAATTCCTTGCTAGCACCTTCTTTGTGCCTGGGAAGCAGAAGTGTTCACATTGTTTCGAAGAATCGCTTTTGTGCAGAAAACAGTAACACTTGTTCAGAAGGAAAGAAAGCACAGAGCCCCAGGTTCTATGTTGTCCTGGAGAGCTTGCAGAGCACTGGGGAAAGGCAGGCAGAGAATTCCCTGATAGCACCTTCTCTGTGCCTGGGAAGCAGAAGTGTTCACATTGCTTCGCAAGAATCGCTTTTGTGCAGAAAACAGTAACAGTTGTTCAGAACGAAAGAAAGCACAGAGCCCCAGATTTTATGTTGTCCTGGAGAGCTTGCAGAGCACTGGGGAAAGGCAGGCAGAGAATTCCCTGCTAGCACCTTCTCTGTGCCTGGGAAGCAGAAGTGTTCACATTGCTTCGCAAGAATCGCTCTTGTGCAGAAAACACTAACACTTGTTCAGAAGGAAAGAAAGCACAGAGCCCCAGATTTTATGTTGTCCTGGAGAGCTTGCAGAGCACTGGGGAAAGGCAGGCAGAGAATTCCCTGCTAGCACCTTCTCTGTGCCTGTTCACATTGCTTCGCAGAATCGCTTTTGTGCAGAAAACAGTAACACTTGTTCAGAAGGAAAGAAAGCACAGAGCCCCAGATTTTATGTTGTCCTGGAGAGCTTGCAGAGCACTGGGGAAAGGCAGGCAGAGAATTCCCTGATAGCACCTTCTCTGTGCCTGTTCACATTGCTTCGCAGAATCGCTTTTGTGCAGAAAACAGTAACACTTGTTCAGAAGGAAAGAAAGCACAGAGCCCCAGATTTTATGTTGTCCTGGAGAGCTTGCAGAGCACTGGGGAAAGGCAGGCAGAGAATTCCCTGATAGCACCTTCTCTGTGCCTGTACACATTGCTTCGCAGAATCGCTTTTGTGCAGAAAACAGTAACACTTGTTCAGAAGGAAAGAAAGCACAGAGCCCCAGATTCTATGTTGTCCTGGAGAGCTTGCAGAGCACTGGGGAAAGGCAGGCAGAGAATTCCCTGATAGCACCTTCTCTGTGCCTGGAAAGCAGAAGTGTTCACATTGCTTCGCAAGAATCGCTCTTGTGCAGAAAACACTAACACTTGTTCAGAACGAAAGAAAGCACAGAGCCCCAGATTTTATGTTGTCCTGGAGAGCTTGCAGAGCACTGGGGAAAGGCAGGCAGAGAATTCCCTGCTAGCACCTTCTCTGTGCCTGTTCACATTGCTTCGCATAATCGCTTTAGTGCAGAAAACAGTAACACTTGTTCAGAACGAAAGAAAGCACAGAGCCCCAGATTCTATGTTGTCCTGGAGAGCTTGCAGAGCACTGGGGAAAGGCAGGCAGAGAATTCCCTGCTAGCACCTTCTCTGTGCCTGGGAAGCAGAAGTGTTCACATTGCTTCGCAAGAATCGCTTTTCTGCAGATAACAGTAACAGTTGTTCAGAAGGAAAGAAAGCACAGAGCCCCAGATTTTATGTTGCCCTGGAGAGCTTGCAGAGCACTGGGGAAAGGCAGGCAGAGAATTCCCTGCTAGCACCTTCTCTGTGCCTGGGAAGCAGAAGTGTTCACATTCCTTCGCAGAATCGCTTTAGTGCAGAAAACAGTAACACTTGTTCAGAACGAAAGAAAGCACAGAGCCCCAGATTTTATGTTGTCCTGGAGAGCTTGCAGAGCAGTGGGGAAAGGCAGGCAGAGAATTCCCTGATAGCACCTTCTCTGTGCCTGTCCACATTGCTTCGCAGAATCGCTTTTGTGCAGAAAACAGTAACACTTTTTCAGAAGGAAAGAAAGCACAGAGCCCCAGATTTTATGTTGTCCTGGAGAGCTTGCAGAGCACTGGGGAAAGGCAGGCAGAGAATTCCTTGCTAGCACCTTCTCTGTGCCTGGGAAGCAGAAGTGTTCACATTGCTTCGCAAGAATCGCTTTTGTGCAGAAAACAGTAACACTTGTTCAGAAGGAAAGAAAGCACAGAGCCCCAGATTTGCTGTTGTCCTGGAGAGCTTGCAGAGCACTGGGGAAAGGCAGGCAGAGAATTCCCTGCTAGCACCTTCTCTGTGCCTGGGAAGCAGAAGTGTTCACATTGCTTCGCAGAATCGCTTTTGTGCAGAAAACACTAACACTTGTTCAGAAGGAAAGAAAGCACAGAGCCCCAGATTCTATGTTGTCCTGGAGAGCTTGCAGAGCACTGGGGAAAGGCAGGCAGAGAATTCCCTGCTAGCACCTTCTCTGTGCCTGTTCACATTGCTTCGCAGAATCGCTTTTGTGCAGAAAACAGTAACACTTGTTCAGAAGGAAAGAAAGCACAGAGCCCCAGATTTGCTGTTTTTCTGGAGAGCTTGCAGAGCACTGGGGAAAGGCAGGCACAGAATTCCCTGCTAGCACCTTCTCTGTGCCTGTTCACATTGCTTCGCAAGAATCGCTTTTGTGCAGAAAACAGTAACACTTGTTCAGAAGGAAAGAAAGCACAGAGCCCCAGATTTTATGTTGTCCTGGAGAGCTTGCAGAGCACTGGGGAAAGGCAGGCAGAGAATTCCCTGATAGCACCTTCTCTGTGCCTGGGAAGCAGAAGTGTTCACATTGCTTCGCAGAATCGCTTTTGTGCAGAAAACAGTAACACTTGTTCAGAAGGAAAGAAAGCACAGAGCCCCAGATTTTATGTTGTCCTGGAGAGCTTGCAGAGCACTGGGGAAAGGCAGGCAGAGAATTCCTTGCTAGCACCTTCTTTGTGCCTGGGAAGCAGAAGTGTTCACATTGTTTCGCAGAATCGCTTTTGTGCAGAAAACAGTAACACTTGTTCAGAAGGAAAGAAAGCACAGAGCCCCAGGTTCTATGTTGTCCTGGAGAGCTTGCAGAGCACTGGGGAAAGGCAGGCAGAGAATTCCCTGATAGCACCTTCTCTGTGCCTGGGAAGCAGAAGTGTTCACATTGCTTCGCAAGAATCGCTTTTGTGCAGAAAACAGTAACAGTTGTTCAGAACGAAAGAAAGCACAGAGCCCCAGATTTTATGTTGTCCTGGAGAGCTTGCAGAGCACTGGGGAAAGGCAGGCAGAGAATTCCCTGATAGCACCTTCTCTGTGCCTGTTCACATTGCTTCGCAAGAATCGCTTTTGTGCAGAAAACAGTAACACTTGTTCAGAAGGAAAGAAAGCACAGAGCCCCAGATTCTATGTTGTCCTGGAGAGCTTGCAGAGCACTGGGGAAAGGCAGGCAGAGAATTCCCTGCTAGCACCTTCTCTGTGCCTGGGAAGCAGAAGTGTTCACATTGCTTCGCAAAATCGCCTTTGTGCAGAGAACACTAACACTTGTTCAGAACAAAAGAAAGCACAGAGCCCCAGATTTTATGTTGTTCTGGAGAGCTTGCAGAGCACTGGGGAAAGGCAGGCAGAGAATTCCCTGCTAGCACCTTCTCTGTGCCTGGGAAGCAGAAGTGTTCACATTGCTTCGCAGAATCGTCTTTGTGCAGAAAACACTAACACTTGTGTAGAACAAAAGAAAGCACAGAGCCCCAGATTTTATGTTGTCCTGGAGAGCTTGCAGAGCACTGGGGAAAGGCAGGCAGAGAATTCCCTGCTAGCACCTTCTCTGTGCCTGGGAAGCAGAAGTGTTCACATTGCTTCGCAGAATCGTCTTTGTGCAGAAAACACTAACACTTGTTCAGAACGAAAGAAAGCACAGAGCCCCAGATTTTATGTTGTCCTGGAGAGCTTGCAGAGCACTGGGGAAAGGCAGGCAGAGAATTCCCTGCTAGCACCTTCTCTGTGCCTGTTCACATTGCTTCGCATAATCGCTTTAGTGCAGAAAACAGTAACACTTGTTCAGAACGAAAGAAAGCACAGAGCCCCAGATTTTATGTTGTCCTGGAGAGCTTGCAGAGCACTGGGGAAAGGCAGGCAGAGAATTCCCTGCTAGCACCTTCTCTGTGCCTGTTCACATTGCTTCGCAGAATCGCTTTTGTGCAGAAAACACTAACACTTGTTCAGAAGGAAAGAAAGCACAGAGCCCCAGATTCTATGTTGTCCTGGAGAGCTTGCAGAGCACTGGGGAAAGGCAGGCAGAGAATTCCTTGCTAGCACCTTCTCTGTGCCTGGGAAGCAGAAGTGTTCACATCGCTTCGCAAGAATCGCTTTTGTGCAGAAAACACTAACACTTGTTCAGAAGGAAAGAAAGCACAGAGCCCCAGATTTTATGTTGCCCTGGAGAGCTTGCAGAGCACTGGGGAAAGGCAGGCAGAGAATTCCCTGATAGCACCTTCTCTGTGCCTGGGAAGCAGAAGTGTTTACATTGCTTCGCAGAATCGCTTTTGTGCAAAAAACACTAACACTTGTTCAGAAGGAAAGAAAGCACAGAGCCCCAGATTCTATGTTGTCCTGGAGAGCTTGCAGAGCACTGGGGAAAGGCAGGCAGAGAATTCCCTGATAGCACCTTCTCTGTGCCTGTTCACATTGCTTCGCAGAATCGCTTTTGTGCAGAAAACAGTAACACTTGTTCAGAAGGAAAGAAAGCACAGAGCCCCAGATTTTATGTTGTCCTGGAGAGCTTGCAGAGCACTGGGGAAAGGCAGGCAGAGAATTCCCTGATAGCACCTTCTCTGTGCCTGTTCACATTGCTTCGCAGAATCGCTTTTGTGCAGAAAACAGTAACACTTGTTCAGAAGGAAAGAAAGCACAGAGCCCCAGATTCTATGTTGTCCTGGAGAGCTTGCAGAGCACTGGGGAAAGGCAGGCAGAGAATTCCCTGCTAGCACCTTCTCTGTGCCTGGGAAGCAGAAGTGTTCACATTGCTTCGCAAGAATCGCTCTTGTGCAGAAAACACTAACACTTGTTCAGAAGGAAAGAAAGCACAGAGCCCCAGATTTTATGTTGTCCTGGAGAGCTTGCAGAGCACTGGGGAAAGGCAGGCAGAGAATTCCCTGATAGCACCTTCTCTGTGCCTGGGAAGCAGAAGTGTTCACATTGCTTCGCAAGAATCGCTTTTCTGCAGAAAACAGTAACAGTTGTTCAGAAGGAAAGAAAGCACAGAGCCCCAGATTTTATGTTGTCCTGGAGAGCTTGCAGAGCACTGGGGAAAGGCAGGCAGAGAATTCCCTGCTAGCACCTTCTCTGTGCCTGGGAAGCAGAAGTGTTCACATTGCTTCGCAGAATCGCTTTAGTGCAGAAAACACTAACACTTGTTCAGAACGAAAGAAAGCACAGAGCCCCAGATTTTATGTTGTCCTGGAGAGCTTGCAGAGCACTGGGGAAAGGCAGGCAGAGAATTCCCTGATAGCACCTTCTCTGTGCCTGTTCACATTGCTTCGCAGAATCGCTTTTGTGCAGAAAACATTAACACTTGTTCAGAACTAAAGAAAGCACAGAGCCCCAGATTTGCTGTTGTCCTGGAGAGCTTGCAGAGCACTGGGGAAAGGCAGGCAGAGAATTCCCTGATAGCACCTTCTCTGTGCCTGGGAAGCAGAAGTGTTCACATTGCTTCGCAGAATCGCTTCTGTGCAGAAAACAGTAACACTTGTTCAGAACGAAAGAAAGCACAGAGCCCCAGATTTTATGTTGTCCTGGAGAGCTTGCAGAGCACTGGGGAAAGGCAGGCAGAGAATTCCTTGCTAGCACCTTCTCTGTGCCTGGGAAGCAGAAGTGTTCACATCGCTTCGCAAGAATCGCTTTTGTGCAGAAAACACTAACACTTGTTCAGAAGGAAAGAAAGCACAGAGCCCCAGATTTTATGTTGCCCTGGAGAGCTTGCAGAGCACTGGGGAAAGGCAGGCACAGAATTCCCTGATAGCACCTTCTCTGTGCCTGGGAAGCAGAAGTGTTCACATTGCTTCGCAGAATCGCTTTTGTGCAGAAAACAGTAACACTTGTGCAGAAGGAAAGAAAGCACAGAGCCCCAGATTCTATGTTGTCCTGGAGAGCTTGCAGAGCACTGGGGAAAGGCAGGCAGAGAATTCCCTGATAGCACCTTCTCTGTGCCTGTTCACATTGCTTCGCAGAATCGCTTTTGTGCAGAAAACAGTAACACTTGTTCAGAACGAAAGAAAGCACAGAGCCCCAGATTCTATGTTGTCCTGGAGAGCTTGCAGAGCACTGGGGAAAGGCAGGCAGAGAATTCCCTGATAGCACCTTCTCTGTGCCTGGGAAGCAGAAGTTTTCACATTGCTTCGCAAGAATCGCTTTTGTACAGAAAACAGTAACACTTGTTCAGAACGAAAGAAAGCACAGAGCCCCAGATTTTATGTTGTCCTGGAGAGCTTGCAGAGCACTGGGGAAAGGCAGGCAGAGAATTCCCTGCTAGCACCTTCTCTGTGCCTGTTCACATTGCTTCGCAGAATCGCTTTTGTGCAGAAAAAAAAAACACTTGTTCAGAAGGAAAGAAAGCACAGAGCCCCAGATTTTATGTTGTCCTGGAGAGCTTGCAGAGCACTGGGGAAAGGCAGGCAGAGAATTCCTTGCTAGCACCTTCTCTGTCCCTGGGAAGCAGAAGTGTTCACATTGCTTCGCAAGAATCGCTTTTGTGCAGAAAACACTAACACTTGTTCAGAACGAAAGAAAGCACAGAGCCCCAGATTTTATGTTGTCCTGGAGAGCTTGCAGAGCACTGGGGAAAGGCAGGCAGAGAATTCCCTGATAGCACCTTCTCTGTGCCTGTTCACATTGCTTCGCAGAATCGCTTTTGTGCAGAAAACAGTAACACTTGTTCAGAAGGAAAGAAAGCACAGAGCCCCAGATTCTATGTTGTCCTGGAGAGCTTGCAGAGCACTGGGGAAAGGCAGGCAGAGAATTCCCTGCTAGCACCTTCTCTGTGCCTGTTCACATTGCTTCGCATAATCGCTTTTGTGCAGAAAACAGTAACACTTGTTCAGAACGAAAGAAAGCACAGAGCCCCAGATTCTATGTTGTCCTGGAGAGCTTGCAGAGCACTGGGGAAAGGCAGGCAGAGAATTCCCTGCTAGCACCTTCTCTGTGCCTGGGAAGCAGAAGTGTTCACATTGCTTCGCAAGAATCGCTTTTCTGCAGAAAAAAGTAACAGTTGTTCAGAAGGAAAGAAAGCACAGAGCCCCAGATTTTATGTTGTCCTGGAGAGCTTGCAGAGCACTGGGGAAAGGCAGGCAGAGAATTCCCTGCTAGCACCTTCTCTGTGCCTGGGAAGCAGAAGTGTTCACATTGCTTCGCAGAATCGTCTTTGTGCAGAAAACACTAACACTTGTTCAGAACGAAAGAAAGCACAGAGCCCCAGATTCTATGTTGTCCTGGAGAGCTTGCAGAGCACTGGGGAAAGGCAGGCAGAGAATTCCCTGATAGCACCTTCTCTGTGCCTGTTCACATTGCTTCGCAGAATCGCTTTTGTGCAGAAAACAGTAACACTTGTTCAGAAGGAAAGAAAGCACAGAGCCCCAGATTCTATGTTGTCCTGGAGAGCTTGCAGAGCACTGGGGAAAGGCAGGCAGAGAATTCCCTGATAGCACCTTCTCTGAGCCTGGGAAGCAGAAGTGTTCACATTGCTTCGCATAATCGCTTTAGTGCAGAAAACAGTAACACTTGTTCAGAACGAAAGAAAGCACAGAGCCCCAGATTCTATGTTGTCCTGGAGAGCTTGCAGAGCACTGGGGAAAGGCAGGCAGAGAATTCCTTGCTAGCACCTTCTCTGTGCCTGGGAAGCAGAAGTGTTCACATCGCTTCGCAAGAATCGCTTTTGTGCAGAAAACACTAACACTTGTTCAGAAGGAAAGAAAGCACAGAGCCCCAGATTTTATGTTGCCCTGGAGAGCTTGCAGAGCACTGGGGAAAGGCAGGCAGAGAATTCCCTGCTAGCACCTTCTCTGTGCCTGGGAAGCAGAAGTGTTCACATTGCTTCGCAGAATCGCTTTTGTGCAAAAAACACTAACACTTGTTCAGAAGGAAAGAAAGCACAGAGCCCCAGATTCTATGTTGTCCTGGAGAGCTTGCAGAGCACTGGGGAAAGGCAGGCAGAGAATTCCCTGCTAGCACCTTCTCTGTGCCTGGGAAGCAGAAGTGTTCACATTGCTTCGCAAGAATCGCTTTTCTGCAGAAAAAAGTAACAGTTGTTCAGAAGGAAAGAAAGCACAGAGCCCCAGATTCTATGTTGTCCTGGAGAGCTTGCAGAGCACTGGGGAAAGGCAGGCAGAGAATTCCCTGCTAGCACCTTCTCTGTGCCTGGGAAGCAGAAGTGCTCACATTGCTTCGCAAGAATCGCTTTTGTGCAGAAAACTCTAACACTTGTACAGAACGAAAGAAAGCACAGAGCCCCAGATTTTATGTTGTCCTGGAGAGCTTGCAGAGCACTGGGGAAAGGCAGGCAGAGAATTCCCTGCTAGCACCTTCTCTGTGCCTGGGAAGCAGAAGTGTTCACATTGCTTCGCAGAATCGCTTTTGTGCAGAAAACACTAACACTTGTTCAGAAGGAAAGAAAGCACAGAGCCCCAGATTCTATGTTGTCCTGGAGAGCTTGCAGAGCACTGGGGAAAGGCAGGCAGAGAATTCCCTGCTAGCACCTTCTCTGTGCCTGGGAAGCAGAAGTGTTCACATTGCTTCGCAGAATCGCTTTTGTGCAGAAAACAGTAACACTTGTTCAGAAGGAAAGAAAGCACAGAGCCCCAGATTTTATGTTGTCCTGGAGAGCTTGCAGAGCACTGGGGAAAGGCAGGCAGAGATTTCCTTGCTAGCACCTTCTCTGTGCCTGGGAAGAAGAAGTGTTCACATTGCTTCGCAGAATCGCTTTTGTGCAGAAAACAGTAACACTTGTTCAGAAGGAAAGAAAGCACAGAGCCCCAGATTTTATGTTGTCCTGGAGAGCTTGCAGAGCACTGGGGAAAGGCAGGCAGAGAATTCCTTTGTAGCACCTTCTTTGTGCCTGGGAAGCAGAAGTGTTCACATTGTTTCGAAGAATCGCTTTTGTGCAGAAAACAGTAACACTTGTTCAGAAGGAAAGAAAGCACAGAGCCCCAGGTTCTATGTTGTCCTGGAGAGCTTGCAGAGCACTGGGGAAAGGCAGGCAGAGAATTCCCTGATAGCACCTTCTCTGTGCCTGGGAAGCAGAAGTGTTCACATTGCTTCGCAAGAATCGCTTTTGCGCAGAAAAAAGCAACAGTTGTTCAGAACGAAAGAAAGCACAGAGCCCCAGATTTTATGTTGTCCTGGAGAGCTTGCAGAGCACTGGGGAAAGGCAGGCAGAGAATTCCCTGATAGCACCTTCTCTGTGCCTGTTCACATTGCTTCGCAAGAATCGCTTTTGTGCAGAAAACAGTAACACTTGTTCAGAAGGAAAGAAAGCACAGAGCCCCAAATTCTATGTTGTCCTGGAGAGCTTGCAGAGCACTGGGGAAAGGCAGGCAGAGAATTCCCTGCTAGCACCTTCTCTGTGCCTGGGAAGCAGAAGTGTTCACATTGCTTCGCAAAATCGCCTTTGTGCAGAGAACACTAACACTTGTTCAGAACAAAAGAAAGCACAGAGCCCCAGATTTTATGTTGTTCTGGAGAGCTTGCAGAGCACTGGGGAAAGGCAGGCAGAGAATTCCCTGCTAGCACCTTCTCTGTGCCTGGGAAGCAGAAGTGTTCACATTGCTTCGCAGAATCGTCTTTGTGCAGAAAACACTAACACTTGTGTAGAACAAAAGAAAGCACAGAGCCCCAGATTTTATGTTGTCCTGGAGAGCTTGCAGAGCACTGGGGAAAGGCAGGCAGAGAATTCCCTGATAGCACCTTCTCTGTGCCTGGGAAGCAGAAGTGTTCACATTGCTTCGCAAGAATCGCTCTTGTGCAGAAAACACTAACACTTGTTCAGAACGAAAGAAAGCACAGAGCCCCAGATTTTATGTTGTCCTGGAGAGCTTGCAGAGCACTGGGGAAAGGCAGGCAGAGAATTCCCTGCTAGCACCTTCTCTGTGCCTGTTCACATTGCTTCGCATAATCGCTTTAGTGCAGAAAACAGTAACACTTGTTCAGAACGAAAGAAAGCACAGAGCCCCAGATTTTATGTTGTCCTGGAGAGCTTGCAGAGCACTGGGGAAAGGCAGGCAGAGAATTCCCTGATAGCACCTTCTCTGTGCCTGTTCACATTGCTTCGCAGAATCGCTTTTGTGCAGAAAACACTAACACTTGTTCAGAAGGAAAGAAAGCACAGAGCCCCAGATTCTATGTTGTCCTGGAGAGCTTGCAGAGCACTGGGGAAAGGCAGGCAGAGAATTCCTTGCTAGCACCTTCTCTGTGCCTGGGAAGCAGAAGTGTTCACATCGCTTCGCAAGAATCGCTTTTGTGCAGAAAACACTAACACTTGTTCAGAAGGAAAGAAAGCACAGAGCCCCAGATTTTATGTTGCCCTGGAGAGCTTGCAGAGCACTGGGGAAAGGCAGGCAGAGAATTCCCTGATAGCACCTTCTCTGTGCCTGGGAAGCAGAAGTGTTTACATTGCTTCGCAGAATCGCTTTTGTGCAAAAAACACTAACACTTGTTCAGAAGGAAAGAAAGCACAGAGCCCCAGATTCTATGTTGTCCTGGAGAGCTTGCAGAGCACTGGGGAAAGGCAGGCAGAGAATTCCCTGATAGCACCTTCTCTGTGCCTGTTCACATTGCTTCGCAGAATCGCTTTTGTGCAGAAAACAGTAACACTTGTTCAGAAGGAAAGAAAGCACAGAGCCCCAGATTTTATGTTGTCCTGGAGAGCTTGCAGAGCACTGGGGAAAGGCAGGCAGAGAATTCCCTGATAGCACCTTCTCTGTGCCTGTTCACATTGCTTCGCAGAATCGCTTTTGTGCAGAAAACAGTAACACTTGTTCAGAAGGAAAGAAAGCACAGAGCCCCAGATTCTATGTTGTCCTGGAGAGCTTGCAGAGCACTGGGGAAAGGCAGGCAGAGAATTCCCTGCTAGCACCTTCTCTGTGCCTGGGAAGCAGAAGTGTTCACATTGCTTCGCAAGAATCGCTCTTGTGCAGAAAACACTAACACTTGTTCAGAAGGAAAGAAAGCACAGAGCCCCAGATTTTATGTTGTCCTGGAGAGCTTGCAGAGCACTGGGGAAAGGCAGGCAGAGAATTCCCTGATAGCACCTTCTCTGTGCCTGGGAAGCAGAAGTGTTCACATTGCTTCGCAAGAATCGCTTTTCTGCAGAAAACAGTAACAGTTGTTCAGAAGGAAAGAAAGCACAGAGCCCCAGATTTTATGTTGTCCTGGAGAGCTTGCAGAGCACTGGGGAAAGGCAGGCAGAGAATTCCCTGCTAGCACCTTCTCTGTGCCTGGGAAGCAGAAGTGTTCACATTGCTTCGCAGAATCGCTTTAGTGCAGAAAACACTAACACTTGTTCAGAACGAAAGAAAGCACAGAGCCCCAGATTTTATGTTGTCCTGGAGAGCTTGCAGAGCACTGGGGAAAGGCAGGCAGAGAATTCCCTGATAGCACCTTCTCTGTGCCTGTTCACATTGCTTCGCAGAATCGCTTTTGTGCAGAAAACAGTAACACTTGTTCAGAACTAAAGAAAGCACAGAGCCCCAGATTTGCTGTTGTCCTGGAGAGCTTGCAGAGCACTGGGGAAAGGCAGGCAGAGAATTCCCTGATAGCACCTTCTCTGTGCCTGGGAAGCAGAAGTGTTCACATTGCTTCGCAGAATCGCTTCTGTGCAGAAAACAGTAACACTTGTTCAGAACGAAAGAAAGCACAGAGCCCCAGATTTTATGTTGTCCTGGAGAGCTTGCAGAGCACTGGGGAAAGGCAGGCAGAGAATTCCTTGCTAGCACCTTCTCTGTGCCTGGGAAGCAGAAGTGTTCACATCGCTTCGCAAGAATCGCTTTTGTGCAGAAAACACTAACACTTGTTCAGAAGGAAAGAAAGCACAGAGCCCCAGATTTTATGTTGCCCTGGAGAGCTTGCAGAGCACTGGGGAAAGGCAGGCACAGAATTCCCTGATAGCACCTTCTCTGTGCCTGGGAAGCAGAAGTGTTCACATTGCTTCGCAGAATCGCTTTTGTGCAGAAAACAGTAACACTTGTGCAGAAGGAAAGAAAGCACAGAGCCCCAGATTCTATGTTGTCCTGGAGAGCTTGCAGAGCACTGGGGAAAGGCAGGCAGAGAATTCCCTGATAGCACCTTCTCTGTGCCTGTTCACATTGCTTCGCAGAATCGCTTTTGTGCAGAAAACAGTAACACTTGTTCAGAACGAAAGAAAGCACAGAGCCCCAGATTCTATGTTGTCCTGGAGAGCTTGCAGAGCACTGGGGAAAGGCAGGCAGAGAATTCCCTGATAGCACCTTCTCTGTGCCTGGGAAGCAGAAGTTTTCACATTGCTTCGCAAGAATCGCTTTTGTACAGAAAACAGTAACACTTGTTCAGAACGAAAGAAAGCACAGAGCCCCAGATTTTATGTTGTCCTGGAGAGCTTGCAGAGCACTGGGGAAAGGCAGGCAGAGAATTCCCTGCTAGCACCTTCTCTGTGCCTGTTCACATTGCTTCGCAGAATCGCTTTTGTGCAGAAAAAAAAAACACTTGTTCAGAAGGAAAGAAAGCACAGAGCCCCAGATTTTATGTTGTCCTGGAGAGCTTGCAGAGCACTGGGGAAAGGCAGGCAGAGAATTCCTTGCTAGCACCTTCTCTGTCCCTGGGAAGCAGAAGTGTTCACATTGCTTCGCAAGAATCGCTTTTGTGCAGAAAACACTAACACTTGTTCAGAACGAAAGAAAGCACAGAGCCCCAGATTTTATGTTGTCCTGGAGAGCTTGCAGAGCACTGGGGAAAGGCAGGCAGAGAATTCCCTGATAGCACCTTCTCTGTGCCTGTTCACATTGCTTCGCAGAATCGCTTTTGTGCAGAAAACAGTAACACTTGTTCAGAAGGAAAGAAAGCACAGAGCCCCAGATTCTATGTTGTCCTGGAGAGCTTGCAGAGCACTGGGGAAAGGCAGGCAGAGAATTCCCTGCTAGCACCTTCTCTGTGCCTGGGAAGCAGAAGTGTTCACATTGCTTCGCAAGAATCGCTCTTGTGCAGAAAACACTAACACTTGTTCAGAACGAAAGAAAGCACAGAGCCCCAGATTTTATGTTGTCCTGGAGAGCTTGCAGAGCACTGGGGAAAGGCAGGCAGAGAATTCCCTGCTAGCACCTTCTCTGTGCCTGTTCACATTGCTTCGCATAATCGCTTTTGTGCAGAAAACAGTAACACTTGTTCAGAACGAAAGAAAGCACAGAGCCCCAGATTCTATGTTGTCCTGGAGAGCTTGCAGAGCACTGGGGAAAGGCAGGCAGAGAATTCCCTGCTAGCACCTTCTCTGTGCCTGGGAAGCAGAAGTGTTCACATTGCTTCGCAAGAATCGCTTTTCTGCAGAAAAAAGTAACAGTTGTTCAGAAGGAAAGAAAGCACAGAGCCCCAGATTTTATGTTGTCCTGGAGAGCTTGCAGAGCACTGGGGAAAGGCAGGCAGAGAATTCCCTGCTAGCACCTTCTCTGTGCCTGGGAAGCAGAAGTGTTCACATTGCTTCGCAGAATCGTCTTTGTGCAGAAAACACTAACACTTGTTCAGAACGAAAGAAAGCACAGAGCCCCAGATTCTATGTTGTCCTGGAGAGCTTGCAGAGCACTGGGGAAAGGCAGGCAGAGAATTCCCTGATAGCACCTTCTCTGTGCCTGTTCACATTGCTTCGCAGAATCGCTTTTGTGCAGAAAACAGTAACACTTGTTCAGAAGGAAAGAAAGCACAGAGCCCCAGATTCTATGTTGTCCTGGAGAGCTTGCAGAGCACTGGGGAAAGGCAAGCAGAGAATTCCCTGCTAGCACCTTCTCTGTGCCTGGGAAGCAGAAGTGTTCACATTGCTTCGCATAATCGCTTTAGTGCAGAAAACAGTAACACTTGTTCAGAACGAAAGAAAGCACAGAGCCCCAGATTCTATGTTGTCCTGGAGAGCTTGCAGAGCACTGGGGAAAGGCAGGCAGAGAATTCCTTGCTAGCACCTTCTCTGTGCCTGGGAAGCAGAAGTGTTCACATCGCTTCGCAAGAATCGCTTTTGTGCAGAAAACACTAACACTTGTTCAGAAGGAAAGAAAGCACAGAGCCCCAGATTTTATGTTGCCCTGGAGAGCTTGCAGAGCACTGGGGAAAGGCAGGCAGAGAATTCCCTGCTAGCACCTTCTCTGTGCCTGGGAAGCAGAAGTGTTCACATTGCTTCGCAGAATCGCTTTTGTGCAGAAAACAGTAACACTTGTTCAGAAGGAAAGAAAGCACAGAGCCCCAGATTCTATGTTGTCCTGGAGAGCTTGCAGAGCACTGGGGAAAGGCAGGCAGAGAATTCCCTGCTAGCACCTTCTCTGTGCCTGGGAAGCAGAAGTGTTCACATTGCTTCGCAAGAATCGCTTTTCTGCAGAAAAAAGTAACAGTTGTTCAGAAGGAAAGAAAGCACAGAGCCCCAGATTCTATGTTGTCCTGGAGAGCTTGCAGAGCACTGGGGAAAGGCAGGCAGAGAATTCCCTGCTAGCACCTTCTCTGTGCCTGGGAAGCAGAAGTGCTCACATTGCTTCGCAAGAATCGCTTTTGTGCAGAAAACTCTAACAATTGTACAGAAGGAAAGAAAGCACAGAGCCCCAGATTTTATGTTGTCCTGGAGAGCTTGCAGAGCACTGGGGAAAGGCAGGCAGAGAATTCCCTGCTAGCACCTTCTCTGTGCCTGGGAAGCAGAAGTGTTCACATTGCTTCGCAGAATCGCTTTTGTGCAGAAAACACTAACACTTGTTCAGAAGGAAAGAAAGCACAGAGCCCCAGATTCTATGTTGTCCTGGAGAGCTTGCAGAGCACTGGGGAAAGGCAGGCAGAGAATTCCCTGCTAGCACCTTCTCTGTGCCTGGGAAGCAGAAGTGTTCACATTGCTTCGCAGAATCGCTTTTGTGCAGAAAACAGTAACACTTGTTCAGAAGGAAAGAAAGCACAGAGCCCCAGATTTTATGTTGTCCTGGAGAGCTTTTAGAGCACTGGGGAAAGGCAGGCAGAGAATTCCTTGCTAGCACCTTCTCTGTGCCTGGGAAGCAGAAGTGTTCATATTGCTTCGCAAGAATCGCTTTTGTGCAGAAAATACTAACACTTGTTCAGAAGGAAAGAAAGCACAGAGCCCCAGATTTTATGTTGCCCTGGAGAGCTTGCAGAGCACTGGGGAAAGGCAGGCAGAGAATTCCCTGTTAGCACCTTCTCTGTGCCTGGGAAGCAGAAGTGTTCACAATGCTTCGCAGAATCGTCTTTGTGCAGAAAACAGTAACACTTGTTCAGAAGGAAAGAAAGCACAGAGCCCCAGATTCTATGTTGTCCTGGAGAGCTTGCAGAGCACTGGGGAAAGGCAGGCAGAGAATTCCCTGATAGCACCTTCTCTGTGCCTGTTCACATTGCTTCGCAGAATCGCTTTTGTGCAGAAAACAGTAACACTTGTTCAGAAGGAAAGAAAGCACAGAGCCCCAGATTCTATGTTGTCCTGGAGAGCTTGCAGGGCACTGGGGAAAGGCAGGCAGAGAATTCCCTGCTAGCACCTTCTCTGTGCCTGGGAAGCAGAAGTGTTCACATTGCTTCGCAAGAATCGCTCTTGTGCAGAAAACACTAACACTTGTTCAGAAGGAAAGAAAGCACAGAGCCCCAGATTTTATGTTGTCCTGGAGAGCTTGCAGAGCACTGGGGAAAGGCAGGCAGAGAATTCCCTGATAGCACCTTCTCTGTGCCTGTTCACATTGCTTCGCAGAATCGCTTTTGTGCAGAAAACAGTAACACTTGTTCAGAAGGAAAGAAAGCACAGAGCCCCAGATTTTATGTTGTCCTGGAGAGCTTGCAGAGCACTGGGGAAAGGCAGGCAGAGAATTCCCTGATAGCACCTTCTCTGTGCCTGTTCACATTGCTTCGCAGAATCGCTTTTGTGCAGAAAACAGTAACACTTGTTCAGAAGGAAAGAAAGCACAGAGCCCCAGATTCTATGTTGTCCTGGAGAGCTTGCAGAGCACTGGGGAAAGGCAGGCAGAGAATTCCCTGATAGCACCTTCTCTGTGCCTGGGAAGCAGAAGTGTTCACATTGCTTCGCAAGAATCGCTCTTGTGCAGAAAACACTAACACTTGTTCAGAAGGAAAGAAAGCACAGAGCCCCAGATTTTATGTTGTCCTGGAGAGCTTGCAGAGCACTGGGGAAAGGCAGGCAGAGAATTCCCTGCTAGCACCTTCTCTGTGCCTGTTCACATTGCTTCGCATAATCGCTTTAGTGCAGAAAACAGTAACACTTGTTCAGAACGAAAGAAAGCACAGAGCCCCAGATTCTATGTTGTCCTGGAGAGCTTGCAGAGCACTGGGGAAAGGCAGGCAGAGAATTCCCTGCTAGCACCTTCTCTGTGCCTGGGAAGCAGAAGTGTTCACATTGCTTCGCAAGAATCGCTTTTCTGCAGATAACAGTAACAGTTGTTCAGAAGGAAAGAAAGCACAGAGCCCCAGATTTTATGTTGTCCTGGAGAGCTTGCAGAGCACTGGGGAAAGGCAGGCAGAGAATTCCCTGCTAGCACCTTCTCTGTGCCTGGGAAGCAGAAGTGTTCACATTGCTTCGCAGAATCGCTTTAGTGCAGAAAACACTAACACTTGTTCAGAACGAAAGAAAGCACAGAGCCCCAGATTTTATGTTGTCCTGGAGAGCTTGCAGAGCACTGGGGAAAGGCAGGCAGAGAATTCCCTGATAGCACCTTCTCTGTGCCTGTTCACATTGCTTCGCAGAATCGCTTTTGTGCAGAAAACAGTAACACTTGTTCAGAAGGAAAGAAAGCACAGAGCCCCAGATTCTATGTTGTCCTGGAGAGCTTGCAGAGCACTGGGGAAAGGCAGGCAGAGAATTCCCTGCTAGCACCTTCTCTGTGCCTGGGAAGCAGAAGTGTTCACATTGCTTCGCAAGAATCGCTTTTGTGCAGAAAACAGTAACACTTGTTCAGAAGGAAAGAAAGCACAGAGCCCCAGATTTTATGTTGTCCTGGAGAGATTGCAGAGCACTGGGGAAAGGCAGGCAGAGAATTCCTTGCTAGCACCATCTCTGTGCCTGGGAAGCAGAAGTGTTCACATTGCTTCGCAGAATCGCTTTTGTGCAGAAAACAGTAACAGTTGTTCAGAAGGAAAGAAAGCACAGAGCCCCAGATTTTATGTTGTCCTGGAGAGCTTGCAGAGCACTGGGGAAAGGCAGGCAGAGAATTCCTTGCTAGCACCTTCTCTGTGCCTGGGAAGCAGAAGTGTTCACATTGCTTCGCAAGAATCGCTTTTGTGCAGAAAACAGTAACACTTGTTCAGAAGGAAAGAAAGCACAGAGCCCCAGATTTTATGTTGCCCTGGAGAGCTTGCAGAGCACTGGGGAAAGGCAGGCAGAGAATTCCCTGCTAGCACCTTCTCTGTGCCTGGGAAGCAGAAGTGTTCACATTGCTTCGCAGAATCGCTTTTGTGCAGAAAACACTAACACTTGTTCAGAAGGAAAGAAAGCACAGAGCCCCAGATTCTATGTTGTCCTGGAGAGCTTGCAGAGCACTGGGGAAAGGCAGGCAGAGAATTCCCTGCTAGCACCTTCTCTGTGCCTGTTCACATTGCTTCGCAGAATCGCTTTTGTGCAGAAAACAGTAACACTTGTTCAGAAGGAAAGAAAGCACAGAGCCCCAGATTTGCTGTTTTTCTGGAGAGCTTGCAGAGCACTGGGGAAAGGCAGGCAGAGAATTCCCTGCTAGCACCTTCTCTGTGCCTGGGAAGCAGAAGTGTTCACATTGCTTCGCAGAATCGCTTTTGTGCAGAAAACAGTAACACTTGTTCAGAAGGAAAGAAAGCACAGAGCCCCAGATTTTATGTTGTCCTGGAGAGCTTGCAGAGCACTGGGGAAAGGCAGGCAGAGAATTCCTTGCTAGCACCTTCTTTGTGCCTGGGAAGCAGAAGTGTTCACATTGTTTCGAAGAATCGCTTTTGTGCAGAAAACAGTAACACTTGTTCAGAACGAAAGAAAGCACAGAGCCCCAGGTTCTATGTTGTCCTGGAGAGCTTGCAGAGCACTGGGGAAAGGCAGGCAGAGAATTCCCTGATAGCACCTTCTCTGTGCCTGGGAAGCAGAAGTGTTCACATTGCTTCGCAAGAATCGCTTTTGTGCAGAAAACAGTAACACTTGTTCAGAACGAAAGAAAGCACAGAGCCCCAGGTTCTATGTTGTCCTGGAGAGCTTGCAGAGCACTGGGGAAAGGCAGGCAGAGAATTCCCTGATAGCACCTTCTCTGTGCCTGTTCACATTGCTTCGCAAGAATCGCTTTTGTGCAGAAAACAGTAACACTTGTTCAGAAGGAAAGAAAGCACAGAGCCCCAGATTCTATGTTGTCCTGGAGAGCTTGCAGAGCACTGGGGAAAGGCAGGCAGAGAATTCCCTGCTAGCACCTTCTCTGTGCCTGGGAAGCAGAAGTGTTCACATTGCTTCGCAGAATCGCCTTTGTGCAGAGAACACTAACACTTGTTCAGAACAAAAGAAAGCACAGAGCCCCAGATTTTATGTTGTTCTGGAGAGCTTGCAGAGCACTGGGGAAAGGCAGGCAGAGAATTCCCTGCTAGCACCTTCTCTGTGCCTGGGAAGCAGAAGTGTTCACATTGCTTCGCAGAATCGTCTTTGTGCAGAAAACACTAACACTTGTGTAGAACAAAAGAAAGCACAGAGCCCCAGATTTTATGTTGTCCTGGAGAGCTTGCAGAGCACTGGGGAAAGGCAGGCAGAGAATTCCCTGCTAGCACCTTCTCTGTGCCTAGGAAGCAGAAGTGTTCACATTGCTTCGCAAGAATCGCTCTTGTGCAGAAAACACTAACACTTGTTCAGAACGAAAGAAAGCACAGAGCCCCAGATTTTATGTTGTCCTGGAGAGCTTGCAGAGCACTGGGGAAAGGCAGGCAGAGAATTCCCTGCTAGCACCTTCTCTGTGCCTGTTCACATTGCTTCGCATAATCGCTTTAGTGCAGAAAACAGTAACACTTGTTCAGAACGAAAGAAAGCACAGAGCCCCAGATTTTATGTTGTCCTGGAGAGCTTGCAGAGCACTGGGGAAAGGCAGGCAGAGAATTCCCTGCTAGCACCTTCTCTGTGCCTGTTCACATTGCTTCGCAGAATCGCTTTTGTGCAGAAAACACTAACACTTGTTCAGAAGGAAAG
This sequence comes from Strix aluco, assembly GCF_031877795.1. Classification (NCBI taxonomy): domain Eukaryota; kingdom Metazoa; phylum Chordata; class Aves; order Strigiformes; family Strigidae; genus Strix; species Strix aluco. The sequence continues at coordinate 918,189 of NC_133945.1, forward strand.
AAAGCACAGAGCCCCAGATTCTATGTTGTCCTGGAGAGCTTGCAGAGCACTGGGGAAAGGCAGGCAGAGAATTCCTTGCTAGCACCTTCTCTGTGCCTGGGAAGCAGAAGTGTTCACATCGCTTCGCAAGAATCGCTTTTGTGCAGAAAACACTAACACTTGTTCAGAAGGAAAGAAAGCACAGAGCCCCAGATTTTATGTTGCCCTGGAGAGCTTGCAGAGCACTGGGGAAAGGCAGGCAGAGAATTCCCTGATAGCACCTTCTCTGTGCCTGGGAAGCAGAAGTGTTTACATTGCTTCGCAGAATCGCTTTTGTGCAAAAAACACTAACACTTGTTCAGAACGAAAGAAAGCACAGAGCCCCAGATTCTATGTTGTCCTGGAGAGCTTGCAGAGCACTGGGGAAAGGCAGGCAGAGAATTCCCTGATAGCACCTTCTCTGTGCCTGTTCACATTGCTTCGCAGAATCGCTTTTGTGCAGAAAACAGTAACACTTGTTCAGAAGGAAAGAAAGCACAGAGCCCCAGATTTTATGTTGTCCTGGAGAGCTTGCAGAGCACTGGGGAAAGGCAGGCAGAGAATTCCCTGATAGCACCTTCTCTGTGCCTGTTCACATTGCTTCGCAGAATCGCTTTTGTGCAGAAAACAGTAACACTTGTTCAGAAGGAAAGAAAGCACAGAGCCCCAGATTCTATGTTGTCCTGGAGAGCTTGCAGAGCACTGGGGAAAGGCAGGCAGAGAATTCCCTGCTAGCACCTTCTCTGTGCCTGGGAAGCAGAAGTGTTCACATTGCTTCGCAAGAATCGCTCTTGTGCAGAAAACACTAACACTTGTTCAGAAGGAAAGAAAGCACAGAGCCCCAGATTTTATGTTGTCCTGGAGAGCTTGCAGAGCACTGGGGAAAGGCAGGCAGAGAATTCCCTGATAGCACCTTCTCTGTGCCTGGGAAGCAGAAGTGTTCACATTGCTTCGCAAGAATCGCTTTTCTGCAGAAAACAGTAACAGTTGTTCAGAAGGAAAGAAAGCACAGAGCCCCAGATTTTATGTTGTCCTGGAGAGCTTGCAGAGCACTGGGGAAAGGCAGGCAGAGAATTCCCTGCTAGCACCTTCTCTGTGCCTGGGAAGCAGAAGTGTTCACATTGCTTCGCAGAATCGCTTTAGTGCAGAAAACACTAACACTTGTTCAGAACGAAAGAAAGCACAGAGCCCCAGATTTTATGTTGTCCTGGAGAGCTTGCAGAGCACTGGGGAAAGGCAGGCAGAGAATTCCCTGATAGCACCTTCTCTGTGCCTGTTCACATTGCTTCGCAGAATCGCTTTTGTGCAGAAAACAGTAACACTTGTTCAGAACTAAAGAAAGCACAGAGCCCCAGATTTGCTGTTGTCCTGGAGAGCTTGCAGAGCACTGGGGAAAGGCAGGCAGAGAATTCCCTGATAGCACCTTCTCTGTGCCTGGGAAGCAGAAGTGTTCACATTGCTTCGCAGAATCGCTTCTGTGCAGAAAACAGTAACACTTGTTCAGAACGAAAGAAAGCACAGAGCCCCAGATTTTATGTTGTCCTGGAGAGCTTGCAGAGCACTGGGGAAAGGCAGGCAGAGAATTCCTTGCTAGCACCTTCTCTGTGCCTGGGAAGCAGAAGTGTTCACATCGCTTCGCAAGAATCGCTTTTGTGCAGAAAACACTAACACTTGTTCAGAAGGAAAGAAAGCACAGAGCCCCAGATTTTATGTTGCCCTGGAGAGCTTGCAGAGCACTGGGGAAAGGCAGGCACAGAATTCCCTGATAGCACCTTCTCTGTGCCTGGGAAGCAGAAGTGTTCACATTGCTTCGCAGAATCGCTTTTGTGCAGAAAACAGTAACACTTGTGCAGAAGGAAAGAAAGCACAGAGCCCCAGATTCTATGTTGTCCTGGAGAGCTTGCAGAGCACTGGGGAAAGGCAGGCAGAGAATTCCCTGATAGCACCTTCTCTGTGCCTGTTCACATTGCTTCGCAGAATCGCTTTTGTGCAGAAAACAGTAACACTTGTTCAGAACGAAAGAAAGCACAGAGCCCCAGATTCTATGTTGTCCTGGAGAGCTTGCAGAGCACTGGGGAAAGGCAGGCAGAGAATTCCCTGATAGCACCTTCTCTGTGCCTGGGAAGCAGAAGTTTTCACATTGCTTCGCAAGAATCGCTTTTGTACAGAAAACAGTAACACTTGTTCAGAACGAAAGAAAGCACAGAGCCCCAGATTTTATGTTGTCCTGGAGAGCTTGCAGAGCACTGGGGAAAGGCAGGCAGAGAATTCCCTGCTAGCACCTTCTCTGTGCCTGTTCACATTGCTTCGCAGAATCGCTTTTGTGCAGAAAAAAAAAACACTTGTTCAGAAGGAAAGAAAGCACAGAGCCCCAGATTTTATGTTGTCCTGGAGAGCTTGCAGAGCACTGGGGAAAGGCAGGCAGAGAATTCCTTGCTAGCACCTTCTCTGTCCCTGGGAAGCAGAAGTGTTCACATTGCTTCGCAAGAATCGCTTTTGTGCAGAAAACACTAACACTTGTTCAGAACGAAAGAAAGCACAGAGCCCCAGATTTTATGTTGTCCTGGAGAGCTTGCAGAGCACTGGGGAAAGGCAGGCAGAGAATTCCCTGATAGCACCTTCTCTGTGCCTGTTCACATTGCTTCGCAGAATCGCTTTTGTGCAGAAAACAGTAACACTTGTTCAGAAGGAAAGAAAGCACAGAGCCCCAGATTCTATGTTGTCCTGGAGAGCTTGCAGAGCACTGGGGAAAGGCAGGCAGAGAATTCCCTGCTAGCACCTTCTCTGTGCCTGGGAAGCAGAAGTGTTCACATTGCTTCGCAAGAATCGCTCTTGTGCAGAAAACACTAACACTTGTTCAGAACGAAAGAAAGCACAGAGCCCCAGATTTTATGTTGTCCTGGAGAGCTTGCAGAGCACTGGGGAAAGGCAGGCAGAGAATTCCCTGCTAGCACCTTCTCTGTGCCTGTTCACATTGCTTCGCATAATCGCTTTTGTGCAGAAAACAGTAACACTTGTTCAGAACGAAAGAAAGCACAGAGCCCCAGATTCTATGTTGTCCTGGAGAGCTTGCAGAGCACTGGGGAAAGGCAGGCAGAGAATTCCCTGCTAGCACCTTCTCTGTGCCTGGGAAGCAGAAGTGTTCACATTGCTTCGCAAGAATCGCTTTTCTGCAGAAAAAAGTAACAGTTGTTCAGAAGGAAAGAAAGCACAGAGCCCCAGATTTTATGTTGTCCTGGAGAGCTTGCAGAGCACTGGGGAAAGGCAGGCAGAGAATTCCCTGCTAGCACCTTCTCTGTGCCTGGGAAGCAGAAGTGTTCACATTGCTTCGCAGAATCGTCTTTGTGCAGAAAACACTAACACTTGTTCAGAACGAAAGAAAGCACAGAGCCCCAGATTCTATGTTGTCCTGGAGAGCTTGCAGAGCACTGGGGAAAGGCAGGCAGAGAATTCCCTGATAGCACCTTCTCTGTGCCTGTTCACATTGCTTCGCAAGAATCGCTTTTGTGCAGAAAACAGTAACACTTGTTCAGAAGGAAAGAAAGCACAGAGCCCCAGATTCTATGTTGTCCTGGAGAGCTTGCAGAGCACTGGGGAAAGGCAAGCAGAGAATTCCCTGCTAGCACCTTCTCTGTGCCTGGGAAGCAGAAGTGTTCACATTGCTTCGCATAATCGCTTTAGTGCAGAAAACAGTAACACTTGTTCAGAACGAAAGAAAGCACAGAGCCCCAGATTCTATGTTGTCCTGGAGAGCTTGCAGAGCACTGGGGAAAGGCAGGCAGAGAATTCCTTGCTAGCACCTTCTCTGTGCCTGGGAAGCAGAAGTGTTCACATCGCTTCGCAAGAATCGCTTTTGTGCAGAAAACACTAACACTTGTTCAGAAGGAAAGAAAGCACAGAGCCCCAGATTTTATGTTGCCCTGGAGAGCTTGCAGAGCACTGGGGAAAGGCAGGCAGAGAATTCCCTGCTAGCACCTTCTCTGTGCCTGGGAAGCAGAAGTGTTCACATTGCTTCGCAGAATCGCTTTTGTGCAAAAAACACTAACACTTGTTCAGAAGGAAAGAAAGCACAGAGCCCCAGATTCTATGTTGTCCTGGAGAGCTTGCAGAGCACTGGGGAAAGGCAGGCAGAGAATTCCCTGCTAGCACCTTCTCTGTGCCTGGGAAGCAGAAGTGTTCACATTGCTTCGCAAGAATCGCTTTTCTGCAGAAAAAAGTAACAGTTGTTCAGAAGGAAAGAAAGCACAGAGCCCCAGATTCTATGTTGTCCTGGAGAGCTTGCAGAGCACTGGGGAAAGGCAGGCAGAGAATTCCCTGCTAGCACCTTCTCTGTGCCTGGGAAGCAGAAGTGCTCACATTGCTTCGCAAGAATCGCTTTTGTGCAGAAAACTCTAACAATTGTACAGAAGGAAAGAAAGCACAGAGCCCCAGATTTTATGTTGTCCTGGAGAGCTTGCAGAGCACTGGGGAAAGGCAGGCAGAGAATTCCCTGCTAGCACCTTCTCTGTGCCTGGGAAGCAGAAGTGTTCACATTGCTTCGCAGAATCGCTTTTGTGCAGAAAACACTAACACTTGTTCAGAAGGAAAGAAAGCACAGAGCCCCAGATTCTATGTTGTCCTGGAGAGCTTGCAGAGCACTGGGGAAAGGCAGGCAGAGAATTCCCTGCTAGCACCTTCTCTGTGCCTGGGAAGCAGAAGTGTTCACATTGCTTCGCAGAATCGCTTTTGTGCAGAAAACAGTAACACTTGTTCAGAAGGAAAGAAAGCACAGAGCCCCAGATTTTATGTTGTCCTGGAGAGCTTTTAGAGCACTGGGGAAAGGCAGGCAGAGAATTCCTTGCTAGCACCTTCTCTGTGCCTGGGAAGCAGAAGTGTTCATATTGCTTCGCAAGAATCGCTTTTGTGCAGAAAATACTAACACTTGTTCAGAAGGAAAGAAAGCACAGAGCCCCAGATTTTATGTTGCCCTGGAGAGCTTGCAGAGCACTGGGGAAAGGCAGGCAGAGAATTCCCTGTTAGCACCTTCTCTGTGCCTGGGAAGCAGAAGTGTTCACAATGCTTCGCAGAATCGTCTTTGTGCAGAAAACATGAACACTTGTTCAGAAGGAAAGAAAGCACAGAGCCCCAGATTCTATGTTGTCCTGGAGAGCTTGCAGAGCACTGGGGAAAGGCAGGCAGAGAATTCCCTGATAGCACCTTCTCTGTGCCTGTTCACATTGCTTCGCAGAATCGCTTTTGTGCAGAAAACAGTAACACTTGTTCAGAAGGAAAGAAAGCACAGAGCCCCAGATTCTATGTTGTCCTGGAGAGCTTGCAGGGCACTGGGGAAAGGCAGGCAGAGAATTCCCTGCTAGCACCTTCTCTGTGCCTGGGAAGCAGAAGTGTTCACATTGCTTCGCAAGAATCGCTCTTGTGCAGAAAACACTAACACTTGTTCAGAAGGAAAGAAAGCACAGAGCCCCAGATTTTATGTTGTCCTGGAGAGCTTGCAGAGCACTGGGGAAAGGCAGGCAGAGAATTCCCTGATAGCACCTTCTCTGTGCCTGTTCACATTGCTTCGCAGAATCGCTTTTGTGCAGAAAACAGTAACACTTGTTCAGAACGAAAGAAAGCACTGAGCCCCAGATTCTATGTTGTCCTGGAGAGCTTGCAGAGCACTGGGGAAAGGCAGGCAGAGAATTCCCTGATAGCACCTTCTCTGTGCCTGTTCACATTGCTTCGCAGAATCGCTTTTGTGCAGAAAACAGTAACACTTGTTCAGAAGGAAAGAAAGCACAGAGCCCCAGATTCTATGTTGTCCTGGAGAGCTTGCAGAGCACTGGGGAAAGGCAGGCAGAGAATTCCCTGATAGCACCTTCTCTGTGCCTGGGAAGCAGAAGTGTTCACATTGCTTCGCAAGAATCGCTCTTGTGCAGAAAACACTAACACTTGTTCAGAAGGAAAGAAAGCACAGAGCCCCAGATTTTATGTTGTCCTGGAGAGCTTGCAGAGCACTGGGGAAAGGCAGGCAGAGAATTCCCTGCTAGCACCTTCTCTGTGCCTGTTCACATTGCTTCGCATAATCGCTTTAGTGCAGAAAACAGTAACACTTGTTCAGAACGAAAGAAAGCACAGAGCCCCAGATTCTATGTTGTCCTGGAGAGCTTGCAGAGCACTGGGGAAAGGCAGGCAGAGAATTCCCTGCTAGCACCTTCTCTGTGCCTGGGAAGCAGAAGTGTTCACATTGCTTCGCAAGAATCGCTTTTCTGCAGATAACAGTAACAGTTGTTCAGAAGGAAAGAAAGCACAGAGCCCCAGATTTTATGTTGTCCTGGAGAGCTTGCAGAGCACTGGGGAAAGGCAGGCAGAGAATTCCCTGCTAGCACCTTCTCTGTGCCTGGGAAGCAGAAGTGTTCACATTGCTTCGCAGAATCGCTTTAGTGCAGAAAACACTAACACTTGTTCAGAACGAAAGAAAGCACAGAGCCCCAGATTTTATGTTGTCCTGGAGAGCTTGCAGAGCACTGGGGAAAGGCAGGCAGAGAATTCCCTGATAGCACCTTCTCTGTGCCTGTTCACATTGCTTCGCAGAATCGCTTTTGTGCAGAAAACAGTAACACTTGTGCAGAAGGAAAGAAAGCACAGAGCCCCAGATTCTATGTTGTCCTGGAGAGCTTGCAGAGCACTGGGGAAAGGCAGGCAGAGAATTCCCTGATAGCACCTTCTCTGTGCCTGTTCACATTGCTTCGCAGAATCGCTTTTGTGCAGAAAACAGTAACACTTGTTCAGAACGAAAGAAAGCACAGAGCCCCAGATTCTATGTTGTCCTGGAGAGCTTGCAGAGCACTGGGGAAAGGCAGGCAGAGAATTCCCTGATAGCACCTTCTCTGTGCCTGGGAAGCAGAAGTTTTCACATTGCTTCGCAAGAATCGCTTTTGTACAGAAAACAGTAACACTTGTTCAGAACGAAAGAAAGCACAGAGCCCCAGATTTTATGTTGTCCTGGAGAGCTTGCAGAGCACTGGGGAAAGGCAGGCAGAGAATTCCCTGCTAGCACCTTCTCTGTGCCTGTTCACATTGCTTCGCAGAATCGCTTTTGTGCAGAAAAAAAAAACACTTGTTCAGAAGGAAAGAAAGCACAGAGCCCCAGATTTTATGTTGTCCTGGAGAGCTTGCAGAGCACTGGGGAAAGGCAGGCAGAGAATTCCTTGCTAGCACCTTCTCTGTCCCTGGGCAGCAGAAGTGTTCACATTGCTTCGCAAGAATCGCTTTTGTGCAGAAAACACTAACACTTGTTCAGAACGAAAGAAAGCACAGAGCCCCAGATTTTATGTTGTCCTGGAGAGCTTGCAGAGCACTGGGGAAAGGCAGGCAGAGAATTCCCTGATAGCACCTTCTCTGTGCCTGTTCACATTGCTTCGCAGAATCGCTTTTGTGCAGAAAACAGTAACACTTGTTCAGAAGGAAAGAAAGCACAGAGCCCCAGATTCTATGTTGTCCTGGAGAGCTTGCAGAGCACTGGGGAAAGGCAGGCAGAGAATTCCCTGCTAGCACCTTCTCTGTGCCTGGGAAGCAGAAGTGTTCACATTGCTTCGCAAGAATCGCTCTTGTGCAGAAAACACTAACACTTGTTCAGAACGAAAGAAAGCACAGAGCCCCAGATTTTATGTTGTCCTGGAGAGCTTGCAGAGCACTGGGGAAAGGCAGGCAGAGAATTCCCTGCTAGCACCTTCTCTGTGCCTGTTCACATTGCTTCGCATAATCGCTTTTGTGCAGAAAACAGTAACACTTGTTCAGAACGAAAGAAAGCACAGAGCCCCAGATTCTATGTTGTCCTGGAGAGCTTGCAGAGCACTGGGGAAAGGCAGGCAGAGAATTCCCTGCTAGCACCTTCTCTGTGCCTGGGAAGCAGAAGTGTTCACATTGCTTCGCAAGAATCGCTTTTCTGCAGAAAAAAGTAACAGTTGTTCAGAAGGAAAGAAAGCACAGAGCCCCAGATTTTATGTTGTCCTGGAGAGCTTGCAGAGCACTGGGGAAAGGCAGGCAGAGAATTCCCTGCTAGCACCTTCTCTGTGCCTGGGAAGCAGAAGTGTTCACATTGCTTCGCAGAATCGTCTTTGTGCAGAAAACACTAACACTTGTTCAGAACGAAAGAAAGCACAGAGCCCCAGATTCTATGTTGTCCTGGAGAGCTTGCAGAGCACTGGGGAAAGGCAGGCAGAGAATTCCCTGATAGCACCTTCTCTGTGCCTGTTCACATTGCTTCGCAGAATCGCTTTTGTGCAGAAAACAGTAACACTTGTTCAGAAGGAAAGAAAGCACAGAGCCCCAGATTCTATGTTGTCCTGGAGAGCTTGCAGAGCACTGGGGAAAGGCAAGCAGAGAATTCCCTGCTAGCACCTTCTCTGTGCCTGGGAAGCAGAAGTGTTCACATTGCTTCGCATAATCGCTTTAGTGCAGAAAACAGTAACACTTGTTCAGAACGAAAGAAAGCACAGAGCCCCAGATTCTATGTTGTCCTGGAGAGCTTGCAGAGCACTGGGGAAAGGCAGGCAGAGAATTCCTTGCTAGCACCTTCTCTGTGCCTGGGAAGCAGAAGTGTTCACATCGCTTCGCAAGAATCGCTTTTGTGCAGAAAACACTAACACTTGTTCAGAAGGAAAGAAAGCACAGAGCCCCAGATTTTATGTTGCCCTGGAGAGCTTGCAGAGCACTGGGGAAAGGCAGGCAGAGAATTCCCTGCTAGCACCTTCTCTGTGCCTGGGAAGCAGAAGTGTTCACATTGCTTCGCAGAATCGCTTTTGTGCAAAAAACACTAACACTTGTTCAGAAGGAAAGAAAGCACAGAGCCCCAGATTCTATGTTGTCCTGGAGAGCTTGCAGAGCACTGGGGAAAGGCAGGCAGAGAATTCCCTGCTAGCACCTTCTCTGTGCCTGGGAAGCAGAAGTGTTCACATTGCTTCGCAAGAATCGCTTTTCTGCAGAAAAAAGTAACAGTTGTTCAGAAGGAAAGAAAGCACAGAGCCCCAGATTCTATGTTGTCCTGGAGAGCTTGCAGAGCACTGGGGAAAGGCAGGCAGAGAATTCCCTGCTAGCACCTTCTCTGTGCCTGGGAAGCAGAAGTGCTCACATTGCTTCGCAAGAATCGCTTTTGTGCAGAAAACTCTAACAATTGTACAGAAGGAAAGAAAGCACAGAGCCCCAGATTTTATGTTGTCCTGGAGAGCTTGCAGAGCACTGGGGAAAGGCAGGCAGAGAATTCCCTGCTAGCACCTTCTCTGTGCCTGGGAAGCAGAAGTGTTCACATTGCTTCGCAGAATCGCTTTTGTGCAGAAAACACTAACACTTGTTCAGAAGGAAAGAAAGCACAGAGCCCCAGATTCTATGTTGTCCTGGAGAGCTTGCAGAGCACTGGGGAAAGGCAGGCAGAGAATTCCCTGCTAGCACCTTCTCTGTGCCTGGGAAGCAGAAGTGTTCACATTGCTTCGCAGAATCGCTTTTGTGCAGAAAACAGTAACACTTGTTCAGAAGGAAAGAAAGCACAGAGCCCCAGATTTTATGTTGTCCTGGAGAGCTTTTAGAGCACTGGGGAAAGGCAGGCAGAGAATTCCTTGCTAGCACCTTCTCTGTGCCTGGGAAGCAGAAGTGTTCATATTGCTTCGCAAGAATCGCTTTTGTGCAGAAAATACTAACACTTGTTCAGAAGGAAAGAAAGCACAGAGCCCCAGATTTTATGTTGCCCTGGAGAGCTTGCAGAGCACTGGGGAAAGGCAGGCAGAGAATTCCCTGTTAGCACCTTCTCTGTGCCTGGGAAGCAGAAGTGTTCACAATGCTTCGCAGAATCGTCTTTGTGCAGAAAACAGTAACACTTGTTCAGAAGGAAAGAAAGCACAGAGCCCCAGATTCTATGTTGTCCTGGAGAGCTTGCAGAGCACTGGGGAAAGGCAGGCAGAGAATTCCCTGATAGCACCTTCTCTGTGCCTGTTCACATTGCTTCGCAGAATCGCTTTTGTGCAGAAAACAGTAACACTTGTTCAGAAGGAAAGAAAGCACAGAGCCCCAGATTCTATGTTGTCCTGGAGAGCTTGCAGGGCACTGGGGAAAGGCAGGCAGAGAATTCCCTGCTAGCACCTTCTCTGTGCCTGGGAAGCAGAAGTGTTCACATTGCTTCGCATAATCGCTTTAGTGCAGAAAACAGTAACACTTGTTCAGAAGGAAAGAAAGCACAGAGCCCCAGATTTTATGTTGTCCTGGAGAGCTTGCAGAGCACTGGGGAAAGGCAGGCAGAGAATTCCTTGCTAGCACCTTCTCTGTGCCTGGGAAGCAGAAGTGTTCACATTGCTTCGCAAGAATCGCTTTTGTGCAGAAAACAGTAACACTTGTTCAGAAGGAAAGAAAGCACAGAGCCCCAGATTTTATGTTGCCCTGGAGAGCTTGCAGAGCACTGGGGAAAGGCAGGCAGAGAATTCCCTGCTAGCACCTTCTCTGTGCCTGGGAAGCAGAAGTGTTCACATTGCTTCGCAGAATCGCTTTTGTGCAGAAAACACTAACACTTGTTCAGAAGGAAAGAAAGCACAGAGCCCCAGATTCTATGTTGTCCTGGAGAGCTTTCAGAGCACTGGGGAAAGGCAGGCAGAGAATTCCCTGCTAGCACCTTCTCTGTGCCTGTTCACATTGCTTCGCAGAATCGCTTTTGTGCAGAAAACAGTAACACTTGTTCAGAAGGAAAGAAAGCACAGAGCCCCAGATTTGCTGTTTTTCTGGAGAGCTTGCAGAGCACTGGGGAAAGGCAGGCACAGAATACCCTGCTAGCACCTTCTCTGTGCCTGTTCACATTGCTTCGCAAGAATCGCTTTTGTGCAGAAAACAGTAACACTTGTTCAGAAGGAAAGAAAGCACAGAGCCCCAGATTTTATGTTGTCCTGGAGAGCTTGCAGAGCACTGGGGAAAGGCAGGCAGAGAATTCCTTGCTAGCACCTTCTCTGTGCCTGGGAAGCAGAAGTGTTCACATTGCTTCGCAGAATCGCTTTTGTGCAGAAAACAGTAACACTTGTTCAGAAGGAAAGAAAGCACAGAGCCCCAGATTTTATGTTGTCCTGGAGAGCTTGCAGAGCACTGGGGAAAGGCAGGCAGAGAATTCCTTGCTAGCACCTTCTTTGTGCCTGGGAAGCAGAAGTGTTCACATTGTTTCGAAGAATCGCTTTTGTGCAGAAAACAGTAACACTTGTTCAGAACGAAAGAAAGCACAGAGCCCCAGGTTCTATGTTGTCCTGGAGAGCTTGCAGAGCACTGGGGAAAGGCAGGCAGAGAATTCCCTGATAGCACCTTCTCTGTGCCTGGGAAGCAGAAGTGTTCACATTGCTTCGCAAGAATCGCTTTTGTGCAGAAAACAGTAACAGTTGTTCAGAACGAAAGAAAGCACAGAGCCCCAGATTTTATGTTGTCCTGGAGAGCTTGCAGAGCACTGGGGAAAGGCAGGCAGAGAATTCCCTGATAGCACCTTCTCTGTGCCTGTTCACATTGCTTCACAAGAATCGCTTTTGTGTAGAAAACAGTAACACTTGTTCAGAAGGAAAGAAAGCACACAGCCCCAGATTCTATGTTGTCCTGGAGAGCTTGCAGAGCACTGGGGAAAGGCAGGCAGAGAATTCCCTGCTAGCACCTTCTCTGTGCCTGGGAAGCAGAAGTGTTCACATTGCTTCGCAGAATCGCCTTTGTGCAGAGAACACTAACACTTGTTCAGAACAAAAGAAAGCACAGAGCCCCAGATTTTATGTTGTTCTGGAGAGCTTGCAGAGCACTGGGGAAAGGCAGGCAGAGAATTCCCTGCTAGCACCTTCTCTGTGCCTGGGAAGCAGAAGTGTTCACATTGCTTCGCAGAATCGTCTTTGTGCAGAAAACACTAACACTTGTGTAGAACAAAAGAAAGCACAGAGCCCCAGATTTTATGTTGTCCTGGAGAGCTTGCAGAGCACTGGGGAAAGGCAGGCAGAGAATTCCCTGCTAGCACCTTCTCTGTGCCTGGCAAGCAGAAGTGTTCACATTGCTTCGCAAGAATCGCTCTTGTGCAGAAAACACTAACACTTGTTCAGAAGGAAAGAAAGCACAGAGCCCCAGATTTTATGTTGCCCTGGAGAGCTTGCAGAGCACTGGGGAAAGGCAGGCAGAGAATTCCCTGCTAGCACCTTCTCTGTGCCTGTTCACATTGCTTCGCATAATCGCTTTTGTGCAGAAAACAGTAACACTTGTTCAGAACGAAAGAAAGCACAGAGCCCCAGATTCTATGTTGTCCTGGAGAGCTTGCAGAGCACTGGGGAAAGGCAGGCAGAGAATTCCCTGCTAGCACCTTCTCTGTGCCTGGGAAGCAGAAGTGTTCACATTGCTTCGCAAGAATCGCTTTTCTGCAGAAAAAAGTAACAGTTGTTCAGAAGGAAAGAAAGCACAGAGCCCCAGATTTTATGTTGTCCTGGAGAGCTTGCAGAGCACTGGGGAAAGGCAGGCAGAGAATTCCCTGCTAGCACCTTCTCTGTGCCTGGGAAGCAGAAGTGTTCACATTGCTTCGCAGAATCGTCTTTGTGCAGAAAACACTAACACTTGTTCAGAACGAAAGAAAGCACAGAGCCCCAGATTCTATGTTGTCCTGGAGAGCTTGCAGAGCACTGGGGAAAGGCAGGCAGAGAATTCCCTGATAGCACCTTCTCTGTGCCTGTTCACATTGCTTCGCAGAATCGCTTTTGTGCAGAAAACAGTAACACTTGTTCAGAAGGAAAGAAAGCACAGAGCCCCAGATTCTATGTTGTCCTGGAGAGCTTGCAGAGCACTGGGGAAAGGCAGGCAGAGAATTCCCTGATAGCACCTTCTCTGTGCCTGGGAAGCAGAAGTGTTCACATTGCTTCGCATAATCGCTTTAGTGCAGAAAACAGTAACACTTGTTCAGAACGAAAGAAAGCACAGAGCCCCAGATTCTATGTTGTCCTGGAGAGCTTGCAGAGCACTGGGGAAAGGCAGGCAGAGAATTCCCTGCTAGCACCTTCTCTGTGCCTGGGAAGCAGAAGTGTTCACATCGCTTCGCAAGAATCGCTTTTGTGCAGAAAACACTAACACTTGTTCAGAAGGAAAGAAAGCACAGAGCCCCAGATTTTATGTTGCCCTGGAGAGCTTTTAGAGCACTGGGGAAAGGCAGGCAGAGAATTCCCTGCTAGCACCTTCTCTGTGCCTGGGAAGCAGAAGTGTTCACATCGCTTCGCAAGAATCGCTTTTGTGCAGAAAACACTAACACTTGTTCAGAAGGAAGGAAAGCACAGAGCCCCAGATTTTATGTTGCCCTGGAGAGCTTGCAGAGCACTGGGGAAAGGCAGGCAGAGAATTCCCTGATAGCACCTTCTCTGTGCCTGTTCACATTGCTTCGCAGAATCGCTTTTGTGCAGAAAACAGTAACACTTGTTCAGAAGGAAAGAAAGCACAGAGCCCCAGATTTGCTGTTTTTCTGGAGAGCTTGCAGAGCACTGGGGAAAGGCAGGCACAGAATTCCCTGCTAGCACCTTCTCTGTGCCTGTTCACATTGCTTCGCAAGAATCGCTTTTGTGCAGAAAACAGTAACACTTGTTCAGAAGGAAAGAAAGCACAGAGCCCCAGATTTTATGTTGTCCTGGAGAGCTTGCAGAGCACTGGGGAAAGGCAGGCAGAGAATTCCTTGCTAGCACCTTCTCTGTGCCTGGGAAGCAGAAGTGTTCACATTGCTTCGCAGAATCGCTTTTGTGCAGAAAACAGTAACACTTGTTCAGAAGGAAAGAAAGCACAGAGCCCCAGATTTTATGTTGTCCTGGAGAGCTTGCAGAGCACTGGGGAAAGGCAGGCAGAGAATTCCTTGCTAGCACCTTCTTTGTGCCTGGGAAGCAGAAGTGTTCACATTGTTTCGAAGAATCGCTTTTGTGCAGAAAACAGTAACACTTGTTCAGAACGAAAGAAAGCACAGAGCCCCAGGTTCTATGTTGTCCTGGAGAGCTTGCAGAGCACTGGGGAAAGGCAGGCAGAGAATTCCCTGATAGCACCTTCTCTGTGCCTGGGAAGCAGAAGTGTTCACATTGCTTCGCAAGAATCGCTTTTGTGCAGAAAACAGTAACACTTGTTCAGAACGAAAGAAAGCACAGAGCCCCAGATTTTATGTTGTCCTGGAGAGCTTGCAGAGCACTGGGGAAAGGCAGGCAGAGAATTCCCTGATAGCACCTTCTCTGTGCCTGTTCACATTGCTTCGCAAGAATCGCTTTTGTGTAGAAAACAGTAACACTTGTTCAGAAGGAAAGAAAGCACAGAGCCCCAGATTCTATGTTGTCCTGGAGAGCTTGCAGAGCACTGGGGAAAGGCAGGCAGAGAATTCCCTGCTAGCACCTTCTCTGTGCCTGGGAAGCAGAAGTGTTCACATTGCTTCGCAGAATCGCCTTTGTGCAGAGAACACTAACACTTGTTCAGAACAAAAGAAAGCACAGAGCCCCAGATTTTATGTTGTTCTGGAGAGCTTGCAGAGCACTGGGGAAAGGCAGGCAGAGAATTCCCTGCTAGCACCTTCTCTGTGCCTGGGAAGCAGAAGTGTTCACATTGCTTCGCAGAATCGTCTTTGTGCAGAAAACACTAACACTTGTGTAGAACAAAAGAAAGCACAGAGCCCCAGATTTTATGTTGTCCTGGAGAGCTTGCAGAGCACTGGGGAAAGGCAGGCAGAGAATTCCCTGCTAGCACCTTCTCTGTGCCTGGGAAGCAGAAGTGTTCACATTGCTTCGCAAGAATCGCTCTTGTGCAGAAAACACTAACACTTGTTCAGAAGGAAAGAAAGCACAGAGCCCCAGATTTTATGTTGCCCTGGAGAGCTTGCAGAGCACTGGGGAAAGGCAGGCAGAGAATTCCCTGCTAGCACCTTCTCTGTGCCTGTTCACATTGCTTCGCATAATCGCTTTTGTGCAGAAAACAGTAACACTTGTTCAGAACGAAAGAAAGCACAGAGCCCCAGATTCTATGTTGTCCTGGAGAGCTTGCAGAGCACTGGGGAAAGGCAGGCAGAGAATTCCCTGCTAGCACCTTCTCTGTGCCTGGGAAGCAGAAGTGTTCACATTGCTTCGCAAGAATCGCTTTTCTGCAGAAAAAAGTAACAGTTGTTCAGAAGGAAAGAAAGCACAGAGCCCCAGATTTTATGTTGTCCTGGAGAGCTTGCAGAGCACTGGGGAAAGGCAGGCAGAGAATTCCCTGCTAGCACCTTCTCTGTGCCTGGGAAGCAGAAGTGTTCACATTGCTTCGCAGAATCGTCTTTGTGCAGAAAACACTAACACTTGTTCAGAACGAAAGAAAGCACAGAGCCCCAGATTCTATGTTGTCCTGGAGAGCTTGCAGAGCACTGGGGAAAGGCAGGCAGAGAATTCCCTGATAGCACCTTCTCTGTGCCTGTTCACATTGCTTCGCAGAATCGCTTTTGTGCAGAAAACAGTAACACTTGTTCAGAAGGAAAGAAAGCACAGAGCCCCAGATTCTATGTTGTCCTGGAGAGCTTGCAGAGCACTGGGGAAAGGCAGGCAGAGAATTCCCTGATAGCACCTTCTCTGTGCCTGGGAAGCAGAAGTGTTCACATTGCTTCGCATAATCGCTTTAGTGCAGAAAACAGTAACACTTGTTCAGAACGAAAGAAAGCACAGAGCCCCAGATTCTATGTTGTCCTGGAGAGCTTGCAGAGCACTGGGGAAAGGCAGGCAGAGAATTCCTTGCTAGCACCTTCTCTGTGCCTGGGAAGCAGAAGTGTTCACATTGCTTCGCATAATCGCTTTTCTGCAGAAAAAAGTAACAGTTGTTCAGAAGGAAAGAAAGCACAGAGCCCCAGATTCTATGTTGTCCTGGAGAGCTTGCAGAGCACTGGGGAAAGGCAGGCAGAGAATTCCCTGCTAGCACCTTCTCTGTGCCTGGGAAGCAGAAGTGCTCACATTGCTTCGCAAGAATCGCTTTTGTGCAGAAAACTCTAACACTTGTACAGAACGAAAGAAAGCACAGAGCCCCAGATTTTATGTTGTCCTGGAGAGCTTGCAGAGCACTGGGGAAAGGCAGGCAGAGAATTCCCTGCTAGCACCTTCTCTGTGCCTGGGAAGCAGAAGTGTTCACATTGCTTCGCAGAATCGCTTTTGTGCAGAAAACACTAACACTTGTTCAGAAGGAAAGAAAGCACAGAGCCCCAGATTCTATGTTGTCCTGGAGAGCTTGCAGAGCACTGGGGAAAGGCAGGCAGAGAATTCCCTGCTAGCACCTTCTCTGTGCCTGGGAAGCAGAAGTGTTCACATTGCTTCACAGAATCGCTTTTGTGCAGAAAACAGTAACACTTGTTCAGAAGGAAAGAAAGCACAGAGCCCCAGATTTTATGTTGTCCTGGAGAGCTTTTAGAGCACTGGGGAAAGGCAGGCAGAGAATTCCTTGCTAGCACCTTCTCTGTGCCTGGGAAGCAGAAGTGTTCATATTGCTTCGCAAGAATCGCTTTTGTGCAGAAAACACTAACACTTGTTCAGAAGGAAAGAAAGCACAGAGCCCCAGATTTTATGTTGCCCTGGAGAGCTTGCAGAGCACTGGGGAAAGGCAGGCAGAGAATTCCCTGCTAGCACCTTCTCTGTGCCTGGGAAGCAGAAGTGTTCACAATGCTTCGCAGAATCGCTTTTGTGCAGAAAACAGTAACACTTGTTCAGAAGGAAAGAAAGCACAGAGCCCCAGATTCTATGTTGTCCTGGAGAGCTTGCAGAGCACTGGGGAAAGGCAGGCAGAGAATTCCCTGCTAGCACCTTCTCTGTGCCTGGGAAGCAGAAGTGTTCACATTGCTTCGCAAGAATCGCTTTTCTGCAGATAACAGTAACAGTTGTTCAGAAGGAAAGAAAGCACAGAGCCCCAGATTTTATGTTGTCCTGGAGAGCTTGCAGAGCACTGGGGAAAGGCAGGCAGAGAATTCCCTGCTAGCACCTTCTCTGTGCCTGGGAAGCAGAAGTGTTCACATTGCTTCGCAGAATCGCTTTAGTGCAGAAAACACTAACACTTGTTCAGAACGAAAGAAAGCACAGAGCCCCAGATTTTATGTTGTCCTGGAGAGCTTGCAGAGCACTGGGGAAAGGCAGGCAGAGAATTCCCTGATAGCACCTTCTCTGTGCCTGTTCACATTGCTTCGCAGAATCGCTTTTGTGCAGAAAACAGTAACACTTGTTCAGAAGGAAAGAAAGCACAGAGCCCCAGGTTCTATGTTGTCCTGGAGAGCTTGCAGAGCACTGGGGAAAGGCAGGCAGAGAATTCCCTGCTAGCACCTTCTCTGTGCTTGGGAAGCAGAAGTGTTCACATTGCTTCGCAAGAATCGCTTTTGTGCAGAAAACAGTAACACTTGTTCAGAAGGAAAGAAAGCACAGAGCCCCAGATTTTATGTTGTCCTGGAGAGATTGCAGAGCACTGGGGAAAGGCAGGCAGAGAATTCCTTGCTAGCACCATCTCTGTGCCTGGGAAGCAGAAGTGTTCACATTGCTTCGAAGAATCGCTTTTGTGCTGAAAACATTAACACTTGTTCAGAACGAAAGAAAGCACAGAGCCCCAGATTCTATGTTGTCCTGGAGAGCTTGCAGAGCACTGGGGAAAGGCAGGCAGAGAATTCCCTGATAGCACCTTCTCTGTGCCTGTTCACATTGCTTCGCAGAATCGCTTTTGTGCAGAAAACAGTAACACTTGTTCAGAAGGAAAGAAAGCACAGAGCCCCAGATTCTATGTTGTCCTGGAGAGCTTGCAGAGCACTGGGGAAAGGCAGGCAGAGAATTCCCTGATAGCACCTTCTCTGTGCCTGGGAAGCAGAAGTGTTCACATTGCTTCGCATAATCGCTTTAGTGCAGAAAACAGTAACACTTGTTCAGAACGAAAGAAAGCACAGAGCCCCAGATTCTATGTTGTCCTGGAGAGCTTGCAGAGCACTGGGGAAAGGCAGGCAGAGAATTCCTTGCTAGCACCTTCTCTGTGCCTGGGAAGCAGAAGTGTTCACATCGCTTCGCAGAATCGCTTTTGTGCAGAAAACACTAACACTTGTTCAGAAGGAAAGAAAGCACAGAGCCCCAGATTTTATGTTGCCCTGGAGAGCTTGCAGAGCACTGGGGAAAGGCAGGCAGAGAATTCCCTGCTAGCACCTTCTCTGTGCCTGGGAAGCAGAAGTGTTCACATCGCTTCGCAAGAATCGCTTTTGTGCAGAAAACACTAACACTTGTTCAGAAGGAAGGAAAGCACAGAGCCCCAGATTTTATGTTGCCCTGGAGAGCTTGCAGAGCACTGGGGAAAGGCAGGCAGAGAATTCCCTGATAGCACCTTCTCTGTGCCTGTTCACATTGCTTCGCAGAATCGCTTTTGTGCAGAAAACAGTAACACTTGTTCAGAAGGAAAGAAAGCACAGAGCCCCAGATTTGCTGTTTTTCTGGAGAGCTTGCAGAGCACTGGGGAAAGGCAGGCACAGAATTCCCTGCTAGCACCTTCTCTGTGCCTGTTCACATTGCTTCGCAAGAATCGCTTTTGTGCAGAAAACAGTAACACTTGTTCAGAAGGAAAGAAAGCACAGAGCCCCAGATTTTATGTTGTCCTGGAGAGCTTGCAGAGCACTGGGGAAAGGCAGGCAGAGAATTCCTTGCTAGCACCTTCTCTGTGCCTGGGAAGCAGAAGTGTTCACATTGCTTCGCAGAATCGCTTTTGTGCAGAAAACAGTAACACTTGTTCAGAAGGAAAGAAAGCACAGAGCCCCAGATTTTATGTTGTCCTGGAGAGCTTGCAGAGCACTGGGGAAAGGCAGGCAGAGAATTCCTTGCTAGCACCTTCTTTGTGCCTGGGAAGCAGAAGTGTTCACATTGTTTCGAAGAATCGCTTTTGTGCAGAAAACAGTAACACTTGTTCAGAACGAAAGAAAGCACAGAGCCCCAGGTTCTATGTTGTCCTGGAGAGCTTGCAGAGCACTGGGGAAAGGCAGGCAGAGAATTCCCTGATAGCACCTTCTCTGTGCCTGGGAAGCAGAAGTGTTCACATTGCTTCGCAAGAATCGCTTTTGTGCAGAAAACAGTAACAGTTGTTCAGAACGAAAGAAAGCACAGAGCCCCAGATTTTATGTTGTCCTGGAGAGCTTGCAGAGCACTGGGGAAAGGCAGGCAGAGAATTCCCTGATAGCACCTTCTCTGTGCCTGTTCACATTGCTTCGCAAGAATCGCTTTTGTGCAGAAAACAGTAACACTTGTTCAGAACGAAAGAAAGCACAGAGCCCCAGGTTCTATGTTGTCCTGGAGAGCTTGCAGAGCACTGGGGAAAGGCAGGCAGAGAATTCCCTGCTAGCACCTTCTCTGTGCCTGGGAAGCAGAAGTGTTCACATTGCTTCGCAGAATCGCCTTTGTGCAGAGAACACTAACACTTGTTCAGAACAAAAGAAAGCACAGAGCCCCAGATTTTATGTTGTTCTGGAGAGCTTGCAGAGCACTGGGGAAAGGCAGGCAGAGAATTCCCTGCTAGCACCTTCTCTGTGCCTGGGAAGCAGAAGTGTTCACATTGCTTCGCAGAATCGTCTTTGTGCAGAAAACACTAACACTTGTGTAGAACAAAAGAAAGCACAGAGCCCCAGATTTTATGTTGTCCTGGAGAGCTTGCAGAGCACTGGGGAAAGGCAGGCAGAGAATTCCCTGCTAGCACCTTCTCTGTGCCTGGGAAGCAGAAGTGTTCACATTGCTTCGCAAGAATCGCTCTTGTGCAGAAAACACTAACACTTGTTCAGAAGGAAAGAAAGCACAGAGCCCCAGATTTTATGTTGCCCTGGAGAGCTTGCAGAGCACTGGGGAAAGGCAGGCAGAGAATTCCCTGCTAGCACCTTCTCTGTGCCTGTTCACATTGCTTCGCATAATCGCTTTTGTGCAGAAAACAGTAACACTTGTTCAGAACGAAAGAAAGCACAGAGCCCCAGATTCTATGTTGTCCTGGAGAGCTTGCAGAGCACTGGGGAAAGGCAGGCAGAGAATTCCCTGCTAGCACCTTCTCTGTGCCTGGGAAGCAGAAGTGTTCACATTGCTTCGCAAGAATCGCTTTTCTGCAGAAAAAAGTAACAGTTGTTCAGAAGGAAAGAAAGCACAGAGCCCCAGATTTTATGTTGTCCTGGAGAGCTTGCAGAGCACTGGGGAAAGGCAGGGAGGGAATTCCCTGCTAGCACCTTCTCTGTGCCTGGGAAGCAGAAGTGTTCACATTGCTTCGCAGAATCGTCTTTGTGCAGAAAACACTAACACTTGTTCAGAACGAAAGAAAGCACAGAGCCCCAGATTCTATGTTGTCCTGGAGAGCTTGCAGAGCACTGGGGAAAGGCAGGCAGAGAATTCCCTGATAGCACCTTCTCTGTGCCTGGGAAGCAGAAGTGTTCACATTGCTTCGCATAATCGCTTTAGTGCAGAAAACAGTAACACTTGTTCAGAACGAAAGAAAGCACAGAGCCCCAGATTCTATGTTGTCCTGGAGAGCTTGCAGAGCACTGGGGAAAGGCAGGCAGAGAATTCCTTGCTAGCACCTTCTCTGTGCCTGGGAAGCAGAAGTGTTCACATCGCTTCGCAAGAATCGCTTTTGTGCAGAAAACACTAACACTTGTTCAGAAGGAAAGAAAGCACAGAGCCCCAGATTTTATGTTGCCCTGGAGAGCTTGCAGAGCACTGGGGAAAGGCAGGCAGAGAATTCCCTGCTAGCACCTTCTCTGTGCCTGGGAAGCAGAAGTGTTCACATCGCTTCGCAAGAATCGCTTTGGTGCAGAAAACACTAACACTTGTTCAGAAGGAAGGAAAGCACAGAGCCCCAGATTTTATGTTGCCCTGGAGAGCTTGCAGAGCACTGGGGAAAGGCAGGCAGAGAATTCCCTGATAGCACCTTCTCTGTGCCTGGGAAGCAGAAGTGTTCACATTGCTTCGCAGAATCGCTTTTGTGCAAAAAACACTAACACTTGTTCAGAAGGAAAGAAAGCACAGAGCCCCAGATTCTATGTTGTCCTGGAGAGCTTGCAGAGCACTGGGGAAAGGCAGGCAGAGAATTCCCTGATAGCACCTTCTCTGTGCCTGGGAAGCAAAAGTGTTCACATTGCTTCGCATAATCGCTTTTCTGCAGAAAAAAGTAACAGTTGTTCAGAAGGAAAGAAAGCACAGAGCCCCAGATTCTATGTTGTCCTGGAGAGCTTGCAGAGCACTGGGGAAAGGCAGGCAGAGAATTCCCTGCTAGCACCTTCTCTGTGCCTGGGAAGCAGAAGTGCTCACATTGCTTCGCAAGAATCGCTTTTGTGCAGAAAACTCTAACACTTGTACAGAACGAAAGAAAGCACAGAGCCCCAGATTTTATGTTGTCCTGGAGAGCTTGCAGAGCACTGGGGAAAGGCAGGCAGAGAATTCCCTGCTAGCACCTTCTCTGTGCCTGGGAAGCAGAAGTGTTCACATTGCTTCGCAGAATCGCTTTTGTGCAGAAAACAGTAACACTTGTTCAGAAGGAAAGAAAGCACAGAGCCCCAGATTCTATGTTGTCCTGGAGAGCTTGCAGAGCACTGGGGAAAGGCAGGCAGAGAATTCCCTGCTAGCACCTTCTCTGTGCCTGGGAAGCAGAAGTGTTCACATTGCTTCACAGAATCGCTTTTGTGCAGAAAACAGTAACACTTGTTCAGAAGGAAAGAAAGCACAGAGCCCCAGATTTTATGTTGTCCTGGAGAGCTTTTAGAGCACTGGGGAAAGGCAGGCAGAGAATTCCTTGCTAGCACCTTCTCTGTGCCTGGGAAGCAGAAGTGTTCATATTGCTTCGCAAGAATCGCTTTTGTGCAGAAAACACTAACACTTGTTCAGAAGGAAAGAAAGCACAGAGCCCCAGATTTTATGTTGCCCTGGAGAGCTTGCAGAGCACTGGGGAAAGGCAGGCAGAGAATTCCCTGCTAGCACCTTCTCTGTGCCTGGGAAGCAGAAGTGTTCACAATGCTTCGCAGAATCGCTTTTGTGCAGAAAACAGTAACACTTGTTCAGAAGGAAAGAAAGCACAGAGCCCCAGATTCTATGTTGTCCTGGAGAGCTTGCAGAGCACTGGGGAAAGGCAGGCAGAGAATTCCCTGCTAGCACCTTCTCTGTGCCTGGGAAGCAGAAGTGTTCACATTGCTTCGCAAGAATCGCTTTTCTGCAGATAACAGTAACAGTTGTTCAGAAGGAAAGAAAGCACAGAGCCCCAGATTCTATGTTGTCCTGGAGAGCTTGCAGAGCACTGGGGAAAGGCAGGCAGAGAATTCCCTGATAGCACCTTCTCTGTGCCTGGGAAGCAGAAGTGTTCACATTGCTTCGCAGAATCGCTTTTGTGCAGAAAACACTAACACTTGTTCAGAACGAAAGAAAGCACAGAGCCCCAGATTTTATGTTGTCCTGGAGAGCTTGCAGAGCACTGGGGAAAGGCAGGCAGAGAATTCCCTGATAGCACCTTCTCTGTGCCTGTTCACATTGCTTCGCAGAATCGCTTTTGTGCAGAAAACAGTAACACTTGTTCAGAAGGAAAGAAAGCACAGAGCCCCAGGTTCTATGTTGTCCTGGAGAGCTTGCAGAGCACTGGGGAAAGGCAGGCAGAGAATTCCCTGCTAGCACCTTCTCTGTGCTTGGGAAGCAGAAGTGTTCACATTGCTTCGCAAGAATCGCTTTTGTGCAGAAAACAGTAACACTTGTTCAGAAGGAAAGAAAGCACAGAGCCCCAGATTTTATGTTGTCCTGGAGAGATTGCAGAGCACTGGGGAAAGGCAGGCAGAGAATTCCTTGCTAGCACCATCTCTGTGCCTGGGAAGCAGAAGTGTTCACATTGCTTCGAAGAATCGCTTTTGTGCTGAAAACATTAACACTTGTTCAGAAGGAAAGAAAGCACAGAGCCCCAGATTCTATGTTGTCCTGGAGAGCTTGCAGAGCACTGGGGAAAGGCAGGCAGAGAATTCCCTGCTAGCACCTTCTCTGTGCCTGGGAAGCAGAAGTGTTCACATTGCTTCGCAAGAATCGCTTTTCTGCAGATAACAGTAACAGTTGTTCAGAAGGAAAGAAAGCACAGAGCCCCAGATTTTATGTTGTCCTGGAGAGCTTGCAGAGCACTGGGGAAAGGCAGGCAGAGAATTCCCTGCTAGCACCTTCTCTGTGCCTGGGAAGCAGAAGTGTTCACATTGCTTCGCAGAATCGCTTTAGTGCAGAAAACACTAACACTTGTTCAGAACGAAAGAAAGCACAGAGCCCCAGATTTTATGTTGTCCTGGAGAGCTTGCAGAGCACTGGGGAAAGGCAGGCAGAGAATTCCCTGATAGCACCTTCTCTGTGCCTGTTCACATTGCTTCGCAGAATCGCTTTTGTGCAGAAAACAGTAGCACTTGTTCAGAAGGAAAGAAAGCACAGAGCCCCAGATTCTATGTTGTCCTGGAGAGCTTGCAGAGCACTGGGGAAAGGCAGGCAGAGAATTCCCTGCTAGCACCTTCTCTGTGCCTGGGAAGCAGAAGTGTTCACATTGCTTCGCAGAATCGCTTTTGTGCAGAAAACAGTAACACTTGTTCAGAAGGAAAGAAAGCACAGAGCCCCAGATTCTATGTTGTCCTGGAGAGCTTGCAGAGCACTGGGGAAAGGCAGGCAGAGAATTCCCTGCTAGCACCTTCTCTGTGCCTGGGAAGCAGAAGTGTTCACATTGCTTCGCAGAATCGCTTTTGTGCAGAAAACAGTAACACTTGTTCAGAAGGAAAGAAAGCACAGAGCCCCAGATTTTATGTTGCCCTGGAGAGCTTGCAGAGCACTGGGGAAAGGCAGGCAGAGAATTCCCTGCTAGCACCTTCTCTGTGCCTGGGAAGCAGAAGTGTTCACATTGCTTCGCAGAATCGCTTTTGTGCAGAAAACACTAACACTTGTTCAGAAGGAAAGAAAGCACAGAGCCCCAGATTCTATGTTGTCCTGGAGAGCTTGCAGAGCACTGGGGAAAGGCAGGCAGAGAATTCCCTGCTAGCACCTTCTCTGTGCCTGTTCACATTGCTTCGCAGAATCGCTTTTGTGCAGAAAACAGTAACACTTGTTCAGAAGGAAAGAAAGCACAGAGCCCCAGATTTGCTGTTTTTCTGGAGAGCTTGCAGAGCACTGGGGAAAGGCAGGCAGAGAATTCCCTGCTAGCACCTTCGCTGTGCCTGTTCACATTGCTTCGCAAGAATCGCTTTTGTGCAGAAAACAGTAACACTTGTTCAGAAGGAAAGAAAGCACAGAGCCCCAGATTTTATGTTGTCCTGGAGAGCTTGCAGAGCACTGGGGAAAGGCAGGCAGAGAATTCCTTGCTAGCACCTTCTCTGTGCCTGGGAAGCAGAAGTGTTCACATTGCTTCGCAGAATCGCTTTTGTGCAGAAAACAGTAACACTTGTTCAGAAGGAAACAAAGCACAGAGCCCCAGATTTTATGTTGTCCTGGAGAGCTTGCAGAGCACTGGGGAAAGGCAGGCAGAGAATTCCTTGCTAGCACCTTCTTTGTGCCTGGGAAGCAGAAGTGTTCACATTGTTTCGAAGAATCGCTTTTGTGCAGAAAACAGTAACACTTGTTCAGAAGGAAAGAAAGCACAGAGCCCCAGGTTCTATGTTGTCCTGGAGAGCTTGCAGAGCACTGGGGAAAGGCAGGCAGAGAATTCCCTGATAGCACCTTCTCTGTGCCTGGGAAGCAGAAGTGTTCACATTGCTTCGCAAGAATCGCTTTTGTGCAGAAAACAGTAACAGTTGTTCAGAACGAAAGAAAGCACAGAGCCCCAGATTTTATGTTGTCCTGGAGAGCTTGCAGAGCACTGGGGAAAGGCAGGCAGAGAATTCCCTGATAGCACCTTCTCTGTGCCTGTTCACATTGCTTCGCAAGAATCGCTTTTGTGCAGAAAACAGTAACACTTGTTCAGAAGGAAAGAAAGCACAGAGCCCCAGATTCTATGTTGTCCTGGAGAGCTTGCAGAGCACTGGGGAAAGGCAGGCAGAGAATTCCCTGCTAGCACCTTCTCTGTGCCTGGGAAGCAGAAGTGTTCACATTGCTTCGCAGAATCGCCTTTGTGCAGAGAACACTAACACTTGTTCAGAACAAAAGAAAGCACAGAGCCCCAGATTTTATGTTGTTCTGGAGAGCTTGCAGAGCACTGGGGAAAGGCAGGCAGAGAATTCCCTGCTAGCACCTTCTCTGTGCCTGGGAAGCAGAAGTGTTCACATTGCTTCGCAGAATCGCTTTTGTGCAGAAAACACTAACACTTGTGTAGAACAAAAGAAAGCACAGAGCCCCAGATTTTATGTTGTCCTGGAGAGCTTGCAGAGCACTGGGGAAAGGCAGGCAGAGAATTCCCTGCTAGCACCTTCTCTGTGCCTGGGAAGCAGAAGTGTTCACATTGCTTCGCAGAATCGCTTTTGTGCAGAAAACACTAACACTTGTTCAGAAGGAAAGAAAGCACAGAGCCCCAGATTCTATGTTGTCCTGGAGAGCTTGCAGAGCACTGGGGAAAGGCAGGCAGAGAATTCCCTGCTAGCACCTTCTCTGTGCCTGGGAAGCAGAAGTGTTCACATTGCTTCACAGAATCGCTTTTGTGCAGAAAACAGTAACACTTGTTCAGAAGGAAAGAAAGCACAGAGCCCCAGATTTTATGTTGTCCTGGAGAGCTTTTAGAGCACTGGGGAAAGGCAGGCAGAGAATTCCTTGCTAGCACCTTCTCTGTGCCTGGGAAGCAGAAGTGTTCATATTGCTTCGCAAGAATCGCTTTTGTGCAGAAAACACTAACACTTGTTCAGAAGGAAAGAAAGCACAGAGCCCCAGATTTTATGTTGCCCTGGAGAGCTTGCAGAGCACTGGGGAAAGGCAGGCAGAGAATTCCCTGCTAGCACCTTCTCTGTGCCTGGGAAGCAGAAGTGTTCACAATGCTTCGCAGAATCGCTTTTGTGCAGAAAACAGTAACACTTGTTCAGAAGGAAAGAAAGCACAGAGCCCCAGATTCTATGTTGTCCTGGAGAGCTTGCAGAGCACTGGGGAAAGGCAGGCAGAGAATTCCCTGCTAGCACCTTCTCTGTGCCTGGGAAGCAGAAGTGTTCACATTGCTTCGCAAGAATCGCTTTTCTGCAGATAACAGTAACAGTTGTTCAGAAGGAAAGAAAGCACAGAGCCCCAGATTTTATGTTGTCCTGGAGAGCTTGCAGAGCACTGGGGAAAGGCAGGCAGAGAATTCCCTGCTAGCACCTTCTCTGTGCCTGGGAAGCAGAAGTGTTCACATTGCTTCGCAGAATCGCTTTAGTGCAGAAAACACTAACACTTGTTCAGAACGAAAGAAAGCACAGAGCCCCAGATTTTATGTTGTCCTGGAGAGCTTGCAGAGCACTGGGGAAAGGCAGGCAGAGAATTCCCTGATAGCACCTTCTCTGTGCCTGTTCACATTGCTTCGCAGAATCGCTTTTGTGCAGAAAACAGTAACACTTGTTCAGAAGGAAAGAAAGCACAGAGCCCCAGGTTCTATGTTGTCCTGGAGAGCTTGCAGAGCACTGGGGAAAGGCAGGCAGAGAATTCCCTGCTAGCACCTTCTCTGTGCTTGGGAAGCAGAAGTGTTCACATTGCTTCGCAAGAATCGCTTTTGTGCAGAAAACAGTAACACTTGTTCAGAAGGAAAGAAAGCACAGAGCCCCAGATTTTATGTTGTCCTGGAGAGATTGCAGAGCACTGGGGAAAGGCAGGCAGAGAATTCCTTGCTAGCACCATCTCTGTGCCTGGGAAGCAGAAGTGTTCACATTGCTTCGAAGAATCGCTTTTGTGCTGAAAACATTAACACTTGTTCAGAACGAAAGAAAGCACAGAGCCCCAGATTCTATGTTGTCCTGGAGAGCTTGCAGAGCACTGGGGAAAGGCAGGCAGAGAATTCCCTGATAGCACCTTCTCTGTGCCTGTTCACATTGCTTCGCAGAATCGCTTTTGTGCAGAAAACAGTAACACTTGTTCAGAAGGAAAGAAAGCACAGAGCCCCAGATTCTATGTTGTCCTGGAGAGCTTGCAGAGCACTGGGGAAAGGCAGGCAGAGAATTCCCTGATAGCACCTTCTCTGTGCCTGGGAAGCAGAAGTGTTCACATTGCTTCGCATAATCGCTTTAGTGCAGAAAACAGTAACACTTGTTCAGAAAGAAAGAAAGCACAGAGCCCCAGATTCTATGTTGTCCTGGAGAGCTTGCAGAGCGCTGGGGAAAGGCAGGCAGAGAATTCCTTGCTAGCACCTTCTCTGTGCCTGGGAAGCAGAAGTGTTCACATTGCTTCGCAAGAATCGCTTTTGTGCAGAAAACACTAACACTTGTTCAGAAGGAAAGAAAGCACAGAGCCCCAGATTTTATGTTGCCCTGGAGAGCTTGCAGAGCACTGGGGAAAGGCAGGCAGAGAATTCCCTGCTAGCACCTTCTCTGTGCCTGGGAAGCAGAAGTGTTCACATCGCTTCGCAAGAATCGCTTTTGTGCAGAAAACACTAACACTTGTTCAGAAGGAAGGAAAGCACAGAGCCCCAGATTTTATGTTGCCCTGGAGAGCTTGCAGAGCACTGGGGAAAGGCAGGCAGAGAATTCCCTGATAGCACCTTCTCTGTGCCTGTTCACATTGCTTCGCAGAATCGCTTTTGTGCAGAAAACAGTAACACTTGTTCAGAAGGAAAGAAAGCACAGAGCCCCAGATTTGCTGTTTTTCTGGAGAGCTTGCAGAGCACTGGGGAAAGGCAGGCACAGAATTCCCTGCTAGCACCTTCTCTGTGCCTGTTCACATTGCTTCGCAAGAATCGCTTTTGTGCAGAAAACAGTAACACTTGTTCAGAAGGAAAGAAAGCACAGAGCCCCAGATTTTATGTTGTCCTGGAGAGCTTGCAGAGCACTGGGGAAAGGCAGGCAGAGAATTCCTTGCTAGCACCTTCTCTGTGCCTGGGAAGCAGAAGTGTTCACATTGCTTCGCAGAATCGCTTTTGTGCAGAAAACAGTAACACTTGTTCAGAAGGAAAGAAAGCACAGAGCCCCAGATTTTATGTTGTCCTGGAGAGCTTGCAGAGCACTGGGGAAAGGCAGGCAGAGAATTCCTTGCTAGCACCTTCTTTGTGCCTGGGAAGCAGAAGTGTTCACATTGTTTCGAAGAATCGCTTTTGTGCAGAAAACAGTAACACTTGTTCAGAACGAAAGAAAGCACAGAGCCCCAGGTTCTATGTTGTCCTGGAGAGCTTGCAGAGCACTGGGGAAAGGCAGGCAGAGAATTCCCTGATAGCACCTTCTCTGTGCCTGGGAAGCAGAAGTGTTCACATTGCTTCGCAAGAATCGCTTTTGTGCAGAAAACAGTAACAGTTGTTCAGAACGAAAGAAAGCACAGAGCCCCAGATTTTATGTTGTCCTGGAGAGCTTGCAGAGCACTGGGGAAAGGCAGGCAGAGAATTCCCTGATAGCACCTTCTCTGTGCCTGTTCACATTGCTTCGCAAGAATCGCTTTTGTGTAGAAAACAGTAACACTTGTTCAGAAGGAAAGAAAGCACAGAGCCCCAGATTCTATGTTGTCCTGGAGAGCTTGCAGAGCACTGGGGAAAGGCAGGCAGAGAATTCCCTGCTAGCACCTTCTCTGTGCCTGGGAAGCAGAAGTGTTCACATTGCTTCGCAGAATCGCCTTTGTGCAGAGAACACTAACACTTGTTCAGAACAAAAGAAAGCACAGAGCCCCAGATTTTATGTTGTTCTGGAGAGCTTGCAGAGCACTGGGGAAAGGCAGGCAGAGAATTCCCTGCTAGCACCTTCTCTGTGCCTGGGAAGCAGAAGTGTTCACATTGCTTCGCAGAATCGTCTTTGTGCAGAAAACACTAACACTTGTGTAGAACAAAAGAAAGCACAGAGCCCCAGATTTTATGTTGTCCTGGAGAGCTTGCAGAGCACTGGGGAAAGGCAGGCAGAGAATTCCCTGCTAGCACCTTCTCTGTGCCTGGGAAGCAGAAGTGTTCACATTGCTTCGCAAGAATCGCTCTTGTGCAGAAAACACTAACACTTGTTCAGAAGGAAAGAAAGCACAGAGCCCCAGATTTTATGTTGCCCTGGAGAGCTTGCAGAGCACTGGGGAAAGGCAGGCAGAGAATTCCCTGCTAGCACCTTCTCTGTGCCTGTTCACATTGCTTCGCATAATCGCTTTTGTGCAGAAAACAGTAACACTTGTTCAGAACGAAAGAAAGCACAGAGCCCCAGATTCTATGTTGTCCTGGAGAGCTTGCAGAGCACTGGGGAAAGGCAGGCAGAGAATTCCCTGCTAGCACCTTCTCTGTGCCTGGGAAGCAGAAGTGTTCACATTGCTTCGCAAGAATCGCTTTTCTGCAGAAAAAAGTAACAGTTGTTCAGAAGGAAAGAAAGCACAGAGCCCCAGATTTTATGTTGTCCTGGAGAGCTTGCAGAGCACTGGGGAAAGGCAGGCAGAGAATTCCCTGCTAGCACCTTCTCTGTGCCTGGGAAGCAGAAGTGTTCACATTGCTTCGCAGAATCGTCTTTGTGCAGAAAACACTAACACTTGTTCAGAACGAAAGAAAGCACAGAGCCCCAGATTCTATGTTGTCCTGGAGAGCTTGCAGAGCACTGGGGAAAGGCAGGCAGAGAATTCCCTGATAGCACCTTCTCTGTGCCTGTTCACATTGCTTCGCAGAATCGCTTTTGTGCAGAAAACAGTAACACTTGTTCAGAAGGAAAGAAAGCACAGAGCCCCAGATTCTATGTTGTCCTGGAGAGCTTGAAGAGCACTGGGGAAAGGCAGGCAGAGAATTCCCTGATAGCACCTTCTCTGTGCCTGGGAAGCAGAAGTGTTCACATTGCTTCGCATAATCGCTTTAGTGCAGAAAACAGTAACACTTGTTCAGAACGAAAGAAAGCACAGAGCCCCAGATTCTATGTTGTCCTGGAGAGCTTGCAGAGCACTGGGGAAAGGCAGGCAGAGAATTCCTTGCTAGCACCTTCTCTGTGCCTGGGAAGCAGAAGTGTTCACATCGCTTCGCAAGAATCGCTTTTGTGCAGAAAACACTAACACTTGTTCAGAAGGAAAGAAAGCACAGAGCCCCAGATTTTATGTTGCCCTGGAGAGCTTGCAGAGCACTGGGGAAAGGCAGGCAGAGAATTCCCTGCTAGCACCTTCTCTGTGCCTGGGAAGCAGAAGTGTTCACATCGCTTCGCAAGAATCGCTTTGGTGCAGAAAACACTAACACTTGTTCAGAAGGAAGGAAAGCACAGAGCCCCAGATTTTATGTTGCCCTGGAGAGCTTGCAGAGCACTGGGGAAAGGCAGGCAGAGAATTCCCTGATAGCACCTTCTCTGTGCCTGGGAAGCAGAAGTGTTCACATTGCTTCGCAGAATCGCTTTTGTGCAAAAAACACTAACACTTGTTCAGAAGGAAAGAAAGCACAGAGCCCCAGATTCTATGTTGTCCTGGAGAGCTTGCAGAGCACTGGGGAAAGGCAGGCAGAGAATTCCCTGATAGCACCTTCTCTGTGCCTGGGAAGCAAAAGTGTTCACATTGCTTCGCATAATCGCTTTTCTGCAGAAAAAAGTAACAGTTGTTCAGAAGGAAAGAAAGCACAGAGCCCCAGATTCTATGTTGTCCTGGAGAGCTTGCAGAGCACTGGGGAAAGGCAGGCAGAGAATTCCCTGCTAGCACCTTCTCTGTGCCTGGGAAGCAGAAGTGCTCACATTGCTTCGCAAGAATCGCTTTTGTGCAGAAAACTCTAACACTTGTACAGAACGAAAGAAAGCACAGAGCCCCAGATTTTATGTTGTCCTGGAGAGCTTGCAGAGCACTGGGGAAAGGCAGGCAGAGAATTCCCTGCTAGCACCTTCTCTGTGCCTGGGAAGCAGAAGTGTTCACATTGCTTCGCAGAATCGCTTTTGTGCAGAAAACAGTAACACTTGTTCAGAAGGAAAGAAAGCACAGAGCCCCAGATTCTATGTTGTCCTGGAGAGCTTGCAGAGCACTGGGGAAAGGCAGGCAGAGAATTCCCTGCTAGCACCTTCTCTGTGCCTGGGAAGCAGAAGTGTTCACATTGCTTCACAGAATCGCTTTTGTGCAGAAAACAGTAACACTTGTTCAGAAGGAAAGAAAGCACAGAGCCCCAGATTTTATGTTGTCCTGGAGAGCTTTTAGAGCACTGGGGAAAGGCAGGCAGAGAATTCCTTGCTAGCACCTTCTCTGTGCCTGGGAAGCAGAAGTGTTCATATTGCTTCGCAAGAATCGCTTTTGTGCAGAAAACACTAACACTTGTTCAGAAGGAAAGAAAGCACAGAGCCCCAGATTTTATGTTGCCCTGGAGAGCTTGCAGAGCACTGGGGAAAGGCAGGCAGAGAATTCCCTGCTAGCACCTTCTCTGTGCCTGGGAAGCAGAAGTGTTCACAATGCTTCGCAGAATCGCTTTTGTGCAGAAAACAGTAACACTTGTTCAGAAGGAAAGAAAGCACAGAGCCCCAGATTCTATGTTGTCCTGGAGAGCTTGCAGAGCACTGGGGAAAGGCAGGCAGAGAATTCCCTGCTAGCACCTTCTCTGTGCCTGGGAAGCAGAAGTGTTCACATTGCTTCGCAAGAATCGCTTTTCTGCAGATAACAGTAACAGTTGTTCAGAAGGAAAGAAAGCACAGAGCCCCAGATTTTATGTTGTCCTGGAGAGCTTGCAGAGCACTGGGGAAAGGCAGGCAGAGAATTCCCTGCTAGCACCTTCTCTGTGCCTGGGAAGCAGAAGTGTTCACATTGCTTCGCAGAATCGCTTTTGTGCAGAAAACACTAACACTTGTTCAGAACGAAAGAAAGCACAGAGCCCCAGATTTTATGTTGTCCTGGAGAGCTTGCAGAGCACTGGGGAAAGGCAGGCAGAGAATTCCCTGATAGCACCTTCTCTGTGCCTGTTCACATTGCTTCGCAGAATCGCTTTTGTGCAGAAAACAGTAACACTTGTTCAGAAGGAAAGAAAGCACAGAGCCCCAGGTTCTATGTTGTCCTGGAGAGCTTGCAGAGCACTGGGGAAAGGCAGGCAGAGAATTCCCTGCTAGCACCTTCTCTGTGCTTGGGAAGCAGAAGTGTTCACATTGCTTCGCAAGAATCGCTTTTGTGCAGAAAACAGTAACACTTGTTCAGAAGGAAAGAAAGCACAGAGCCCCAGATTTTATGTTGTCCTGGAGAGATTGCAGAGCACTGGGGAAAGGCAGGCAGAGAATTCCTTGCTAGCACCATCTCTGTGCCTGGGAAGCAGAAGTGTTCACATTGCTTCGAAGAATCGCTTTTGTGCTGAAAACATTAACACTTGTTCAGAAGGAAAGAAAGCACAGAGCCCCAGATTCTATGTTGTCCTGGAGAGCTTGCAGAGCACTGGGGAAAGGCAGGCAGAGAATTCCCTGCTAGCACCTTCTCTGTGCCTGGGAAGCAGAAGTGTTCACATTGCTTCGCAGAATCGCTTTTGTGCAGAAAACAGTAACACTTGTTCAGAAGGAAAGAAAGCACAGAGCCCCAGATTCTATGTTGTCCTGGAGAGCTTGCAGAGCACTGGGGAAAGGCAGGCAGAGAATTCCCTGCTAGCACCTTCTCTGTGCCTGGGAAGCAGAAGTGTTCACATTGCTTCGCAGAATCGCTTTTGTGCAGAAAACAGTAACACTTGTTCAGAAGGAAAGAAAGCACAGAGCCCCAGATTCTATGTTGTCCTGGAGAGCTTGCAGAGCACTGGGGAAAGGCAGGCAGAGAATTCCCTGCTAGCACCTTCTCTGTGCCTGGGAAGCAGAAGTGTTCACATTGCTTCGCAGAATCGCTTTTGTGCAGAAAACAGTAACACTTGTTCAGAAGGAAAGAAAGCACAGAGCCCCAGATTTTATGTTGCCCTGGAGAGCTTGCAGAGCACTGGGGAAAGGCAGGCAGAGAATTCCCTGCTAGCACCTTCTCTGTGCCTGGGAAGCAGAAGTGTTCACATTGCTTCGCAGAATCGCTTTTGTGCAGAAAACACTAACACTTGTTCAGAAGGAAAGAAAGCACAGAGCCCCAGATTCTATGTTGTCCTGGAGAGCTTGCAGAGCACTGGGGAAAGGCAGGCAGAGAATTCCCTGCTAGCACCTTCTCTGTGCCTGTTCACATTGCTTCGCAGAATCGCTTTTGTGCAGAAAACAGTAACACTTGTTCAGAAGGAAAGAAAGCACAGAGCCCCAGATTTGCTGTTTTTCTGGAGAGCTTGCAGAGCACTGGGGAAAGGCAGGCAGAGAATTCCCTGCTAGCACCTTCTCTGTGCCTGTTCACATTGCTTCGCAAGAATCGCTTTTGTGCAGAAAACAGTAACACTTGTTCAGAAGGAAAGAAAGCACAGAGCCCCAGATTTTATGTTGTCCTGGAGAGCTTGCAGAGCACTGGGGAAAGGCAGGCAGAGAATTCCTTGCTAGCACCTTCTCTGTGCCTGGGAAGCAGAAGTGTTCACATTGCTTCGCAGAATCGCTTTTGTGCAGAAAACAGTAACACTTGTTCAGAAGGAAAGAAAGCACAGAGCCCCAGGTTCTATGTTGTCCTGGAGAGCTTGCAGAGCACTGGGGAAAGGCAGGCAGAGAATTCCCTGCTAGCACCTTCTCTGTGCTTGGGAAGCAGAAGTGTTCACATTGCTTCGCAAGAATCGCTTTTGTGCAGAAAACAGTAACACTTGTTCAGAAGGAAAGAAAGCACAGAGCCCCAGATTTTATGTTGTCCTGGAGAGATTGCAGAGCACTGGGGAAAGGCAGGCAGAGAATTCCTTGCTAGCACCATCTCTGTGCCTGGGAAGCAGAAGTGTTCACATTGCTTCGAAGAATCGCTTTTGTGCTGAAAACATTAACACTTGTTCAGAAGGAAAGAAAGCACAGAGCCCCAGATTCTATGTTGTCCTGGAGAGCTTGCAGAGCACTGGGGAAAGGCAGGCAGAGAATTCCCTGCTAGCACCTTCTCTGTGCCTGGGAAGCAGAAGTGTTCACATTGCTTCGCAGAATCGCTTTTGTGCAGAAAACAGTAACACTTGTTCAGAAGGAAAGAAAGCACAGAGCCCCAGATTCTATGTTGTCCTGGAGAGCTTGCAGAGCACTGGGGAAAGGCAGGCAGAGAATTCCCTGCTAGCACCTTCTCTGTGCCTGGGAAGCAGAAGTGTTCACATTGCTTCGCAGAATCGCTTTTGTGCAGAAAACAGTAACACTTGTTCAGAAGGAAAGAAAGCACAGAGCCCCAGATTCTATGTTGTCCTGGAGAGCTTGCAGAGCACTGGGGAAAGGCAGGCAGAGAATTCCCTGCTAGCACCTTCTCTGTGCCTGGGAAGCAGAAGTGTTCACATTGCTTCGCAGAATCGCTTTTGTGCAGAAAACAGTAACACTTGTTCAGAAGGAAAGAAAGCACAGAGCCCCAGATTTTATGTTGCCCTGGAGAGCTTGCAGAGCACTGGGGAAAGGCAGGCAGAGAATTCCCTGCTAGCACCTTCTCTGTGCCTGGGAAGCAGAAGTGTTCACATTGCTTCGCAGAATCGCTTTTGTGCAGAAAACACTAACACTTGTTCAGAAGGAAAGAAAGCACAGAGCCCCAGATTCTATGTTGTCCTGGAGAGCTTGCAGAGCACTGGGGAAAGGCAGGCAGAGAATTCCCTGCTAGCACCTTCTCTGTGCCTGTTCACATTGCTTCGCAGAATCGCTTTTGTGCAGAAAACAGTAACACTTGTTCAGAAGGAAAGAAAGCACAGAGCCCCAGATTTGCTGTTTTTCTGGAGAGCTTGCAGAGCACTGGGGAAAGGCAGGCAGAGAATTCCCTGCTAGCACCTTCTCTGTGCCTGTTCACATTGCTTCGCAAGAATCGCTTTTGTGCAGAAAACAGTAACACTTGTTCAGAAGGAAAGAAAGCACAGAGCCCCAGATTTTATGTTGTCCTGGAGAGCTTGCAGAGCACTGGGGAAAGGCAGGCAGAGAATTCCTTGCTAGCACCTTCTCTGTGCCTGGGAAGCAGAAGTGTTCACATTGCTTCGCAGAATCGCTTTTGTGCAGAAAACAGTAACACTTGTTCAGAAGGAAACAAAGCACAGAGCCCCAGATTTTATGTTGTCCTGGAGAGCTTGCAGAGCACTGGGGAAAGGCAGGCAGAGAATTCCTTGCTAGCACCTTCTTTGTGCCTGGGAAGCAGAAGTGTTCACATTGTTTCGAAGAATCGCTTTTGTGCAGAAAACAGTAACACTTGTTCAGAAGGAAAGAAAGCACAGAGCCCCAGGTTCTATGTTGTCCTGGAGAGCTTGCAGAGCACTGGGGAAAGGCAGGCAGAGAATTCCCTGATAGCACCTTCTCTGTGCCTGGGAAGCAGAAGTGTTCACATTGCTTCGCAAGAATCGCTTTTGTGCAGAAAACAGTAACAGTTGTTCAGAACGAAAGAAAGCACAGAGCCCCAGATTTTATGTTGTCCTGGAGAGCTTGCAGAGCACTGGGGAAAGGCAGGCAGAGAATTCCCTGATAGCACCTTCTCTGTGCCTGTTCACATTGCTTCGCAAGAATCGCTTTTGTGCAGAAAACAGTAACACTTGTTCAGAAGGAAAGAAAGCACAGAGCCCCAGGTTCTATGTTGTCCTGGAGAGCTTGCAGAGCACTGGGGAAAGGCAGGCAGAGAATTCCCTGCTAGCACCTTCTCTGTGCCTGGGAAGCAGAAGTGTTCACATTGCTTCGCAGAATCGCCTTTGTGCAGAGAACACTAACACTTGTTCAGAACAAAAGAAAGCACAGAGCCCCAGATTTTATGTTGTTCTGGAGAGCTTGCAGAGCACTGGGGAAAGGCAGGCAGAGAATTCCCTGCTAGCACCTTCTCTGTGCCTGGGAAGCAGAAGTGTTCACATTGCTTCGCAGAATCGTCTTTGTGCAGAAAACACTAACACTTGTGTAGAACAAAAGAAAGCACAGAGCCCCAGATTTTATGTTGTCCTGGAGAGCTTGCAGAGCACTGGGGAAAGGCAGGCAGAGAATTCCCTGCTAGCACCTTCTCTGTGCCTGGGAAGCAGAAGTGTTCACATTGCTTCGCAGAATCGCTTTTGTGCAGAAAACACTAACACTTGTTCAGAAGGAAAGAAAGCACAGAGCCCCAGATTCTATGTTGTCCTGGAGAGCTTGCAGAGCACTGGGGAAAGGCAGGCAGAGAATTCCCTGCTAGCACCTTCTCTGTGCCTGGGAAGCAGAAGTGTTCACATTGCTTCACAGAATCGCTTTTGTGCAGAAAACAGTAACACTTGTTCAGAAGGAAAGAAAGCACAGAGCCCCAGATTTTATGTTGTCCTGGAGAGCTTTTAGAGCACTGGGGAAAGGCAGGCAGAGAATTCCTTGCTAGCACCTTCTCTGTGCCTGGGAAGCAGAAGTGTTCATATTGCTTCGCAAGAATCGCTTTTGTGCAGAAAACACTAACACTTGTTCAGAAGGAAAGAAAGCACAGAGCCCCAGATTTTATGTTGCCCTGGAGAGCTTGCAGAGCACTGGGGAAAGGCAGGCAGAGAATTCCCTGCTAGCACCTTCTCTGTGCCTGGGAAGCAGAAGTGTTCACAATGCTTCGCAGAATCGCTTTTGTGCAGAAAACAGTAACACTTGTTCAGAAGGAAAGAAAGCACAGAGCCCCAGATTCTATGTTGTCCTGGAGAGCTTGCAGAGCACTGGGGAAAGGCAGGCAGAGAATTCCCTGCTAGCACCTTCTCTGTGCCTGGGAAGCAGAAGTGTTCACATTGCTTCGCAAGAATCGCTTTTCTGCAGATAACAGTAACAGTTGTTCAGAAGGAAAGAAAGCACAGAGCCCCAGATTTTATGTTGTCCTGGAGAGCTTGCAGAGCACTGGGGAAAGGCAGGCAGAGAATTCCCTGCTAGCACCTTCTCTGTGCCTGGGAAGCAGAAGTGTTCACATTGCTTCGCAGAATCGCTTTAGTGCAGAAAACACTAACACTTGTTCAGAACGAAAGAAAGCACAGAGCCCCAGATTTTATGTTGTCCTGGAGAGCTTGCAGAGCACTGGGGAAAGGCAGGCAGAGAATTCCCTGATAGCACCTTCTCTGTGCCTGTTCACATTGCTTCGCAGAATCGCTTTTGTGCAGAAAACAGTAACACTTGTTCAGAAGGAAAGAAAGCACAGAGCCCCAGGTTCTATGTTGTCCTGGAGAGCTTGCAGAGCACTGGGGAAAGGCAGGCAGAGAATTCCCTGCTAGCACCTTCTCTGTGCTTGGGACGCAGAAGTGTTCACATTGCTTCGCAAGAATCGCTTTTGTGCAGAAAACAGTAACACTTGTTCAGAAGGAAAGAAAGCACAGAGCCCCAGATTTTATGTTGTCCTGGAGAGATTGCAGAGCACTGGGGAAAGGCAGGCAGAGAATTCCTTGCTAGCACCATCTCTGTGCCTGGGAAGCAGAAGTGTTCACATTGCTTCGAAGAATCGCTTTTGTGCTGAAAACATTAACACTTGTTCAGAACGAAAGAAAGCACAGAGCCCCAGATTCTATGTTGTCCTGGAGAGCTTGCAGAGCACTGGGGAAAGGCAGGCAGAGAATTCCCTGATAGCACCTTCTCTGTGCCTGTTCACATTGCTTCGCAGAATCGCTTTTGTGCAGAAAACAGTAACACTTGTTCAGAAGGAAAGAAAGCACAGAGCCCCAGATTCTATGTTGTCCTGGAGAGCTTGCAGAGCACTGGGGAAAGGCAGGCAGAGAATTCCCTGATAGCACCTTCTCTGTGCCTGGGAAGCAGAAGTGTTCACATTGCTTCGCATAATCGCTTTAGTGCAGAAAACAGTAACACTTGTTCAGAACGAAAGAAAGCACAGAGCCCCAGATTCTATGTTGTCCTGGAGAGCTTGCAGAGCACTGGGGAAAGGCAGGCAGAGAATTCCTTGCTAGCACCTTCTCTGTGCCTGGGAAGCAGAAGTGTTCACATCGCTTCGCAAGAATCGCTTTTGTGCAGAAAACACTAACACTTGTTCAGAAGGAAAGAAAGCACAGAGCCCCAGATTTTATGTTGCCCTGGAGAGCTTGCAGAGCACTGGGGAAAGGCAGGCAGAGAATTCCCTGATAGCACCTTCTCTGTGCCTGGGAAGCAGAAGTGTTCACATCGCTTCGCAAGAATCGCTTTTGTGCAGAAAACACTAACACTTGTTCAGAAGGAAGGAAAGCACAGAGCCCCAGATTTTATGTTGCCCTGGAGAGCTTGCAGAGCACTGGGGAAAGGCAGGCAGAGAATTCCCTGATAGCACCTTCTCTGTGCCTGTTCACATTGCTTCGCAGAATCGCTTTTGTGCAGAAAACAGTAACACTTGTTCAGAAGGAAAGAAAGCACAGAGCCCCAGATTTGCTGTTTTTCTGGAGAGCTTGCAGAGCACTGGGGAAAGGCAGGCACAGAATTCCCTGCTAGCACCTTCTCTGTGCCTGTTCACATTGCTTCGCAAGAATCGCTTTTGTGCAGAAAACAGTAACACTTGTTCAGAAGGAAAGAAAGCACAGAGCCCCAGATTTTATGTTGTCCTGGAGAGCTTGCAGAGCACTGGGGAAAGGCAGGCAGAGAATTCCTTGCTAGCACCTTCTCTGTGCCTGGGAAGCAGAAGTGTTCACATTGCTTCGCAGAATCGCTTTTGTGCAGAAAACAGTAACACTTGTTCAGAAGGAAAGAAAGCACAGAGCCCCAGATTTTATGTTGTCCTGGAGAGCTTGCAGAGCACTGGGGAAAGGCAGGCAGAGAATTCCTTGCTAGCACCTTCTTTGTGCCTGGGAAGCAGAAGTGTTCACATTGTTTCGAAGAATCGCTTTTGTGCAGAAAACAGTAACACTTGTTCAGAACGAAAGAAAGCACAGAGCCCCAGGTTCTATGTTGTCCTGGAGAGCTTGCAGAGCACTGGGGAAAGGCAGGCAGAGAATTCCCTGATAGCACCTTCTCTGTGCCTGGGAAGCAGAAGTGTTCACATTGCTTCCCAAGAATCGCTTTTGTGCAGAAAACAGTAACAGTTGTTCAGAACGAAAGAAAGCACAGAGCCCCAGATTTTATGTTGTCCTGGAGAGCTTGCAGAGCACTGGGGAAAGGCAGGCAGAGAATTCCCTGATAGCACCTTCTCTGTGCCTGTTCACATTGCTTCGCAAGAATCGCTTTTGTGTAGAAAACAGTAACACTTGTTCAGAAGGAAAGAAAGCACAGAGCCCCAGATTCTATGTTGTCCTGGAGAGCTTGCAGAGCACTGGGGAAAGGCAGGCAGAGAATTCCCTGCTAGCACCTTCTCTGTGCCTGGGAAGCAGAAGTGTTCACATTGCTTCGCAGAATCGCCTTTGTGCAGAGAACACTAACACTTGTTCAGAACAAAAGAAAGCACAGAGCCCCAGATTTTATGTTGTTCTGGAGAGCTTGCAGAGCACTGGGGAAAGGCAGGCAGAGAATTCCCTGCTAGCACCTTCTCTGTGCCTGTTCACATTGCTTCGCATAATCGCTTTTGTGCAGAAAACAGTAACACTTGTTCAGAACGAAAGAAAGCACAGAGCCCCAGATTCTATGTTGTCCTGGAGAGCTTGCAGAGCACTGGGGAAAGGCAGGCAGAGAATTCCCTGCTAGCACCTTCTCTGTGCCTGGGAAGCAGAAGTGTTCACATTGCTTCGCAAGAATCGCTTTTCTGCAGAAAAAAGTAACAGTTGTTCAGAAGGAAAGAAAGCACAGAGCCCCAGATTTTATGTTGTCCTGGAGAGCTTGCAGAGCACTGGGGAAAGGCAGGCAGAGAATTCCCTGCTAGCACCTTCTCTGTGCCTGGGAAGCAGAAGTGTTCACATTGCTTCGCAGAATCGTCTTTGTGCAGAAAACACTAACACTTGTTCAGAACGAAAGAAAGCACAGAGCCCCAGATTCTATGTTGTCCTGGAGAGCTTGCAGAGCACTGGGGAAAGGCAGGCAGAGAATTCCCTGATAGCACCTTCTCTGTGCCTGTTCACATTGCTTCGCAGAATCGCTTTTGTGCAGAAAACAGTAACACTTGTTCAGAAGGAAAGAAAGCACAGAGCCCCAGATTCTATGTTGTCCTGGAGAGCTTGCAGAGCACTGGGGAAAGGCAGGCAGAGAATTCCCTGATAGCACCTTCTCTGTGCCTGGGAAGCAGAAGTGTTCACATTGCTTCGCATAATCGCTTTAGTGCAGAAAACAGTAACACTTGTTCAGAACGAAAGAAAGCACAGAGCCCCAGATTCTATGTTGTCCTGGAGAGCTTGCAGAGCACTGGGGAAAGGCAGGCAGAGAATTCCTTGCTAGCACCTTCTCTGTGCCTGGGAAGCAGAAGTGTTCACATCGCTTCGCAAGAATCGCTTTTGTGCAGAAAACACTAACACTTGTTCAGAAGGAAAGAAAGCACAGAGCCCCAGATTTTATGTTGCCCTGGAGAGCTTGCAGAGCACTGGGGAAAGGCAGGCAGAGAATTCCCTGCTAGCACCTTCTCTGTGCCTGGGAAGCAGAAGTGTTCACATCGCTTCGCAAGAATCGCTTTGGTGCAGAAAACACTAACACTTGTTCAGAAGGAAGGAAAGCACAGAGCCCCAGATTTTATGTTGCCCTGGAGAGCTTGCAGAGCACTGGGGAAAGGCAGGCAGAGAATTCCCTGATAGCACCTTCTCTGTGCCTGGGAAGCAGAAGTGTTCACATTGCTTCGCAGAATCGCTTTTGTGCAAAAAACACTAACACTTGTTCAGAAGGAAAGAAAGCACAGAGCCCCAGATTCTATGTTGTCCTGGAGAGCTTGCAGAGCACTGGGGAAAGGCAGGCAGAGAATTCCCTGATAGCACCTTCTCTGTGCCTGGGAAGCAAAAGTGTTCACATTGCTTCGCATAATCGCTTTTCTGCAGAAAAAAGTAACAGTTGTTCAGAAGGAAAGAAAGCACAGAGCCCCAGATTCTATGTTGTCCTGGAGAGCTTGCAGAGCACTGGGGAAAGGCAGGCAGAGAATTCCCTGCTAGCACCTTCTCTGTGCCTGGGAAGCAGAAGTGCTCACATTGCTTCGCAAGAATCGCTTTTGTGCAGAAAACTCTAACACTTGTACAGAACGAAAGAAAGCACAGAGCCCCAGATTTTATGTTGTCCTGGAGAGCTTGCAGAGCACTGGGGAAAGGCAGGCAGAGAATTCCCTGCTAGCACCTTCTCTGTGCCTGGGAAGCAGAAGTGTTCACATTGCTTCGCAGAATCGCTTTTGTGCAGAAAACAGTAACACTTGTTCAGAAGGAAAGAAAGCACAGAGCCCCAGATTCTATGTTGTCCTGGAGAGCTTGCAGAGCACTGGGGAAAGGCAGGCAGAGAATTCCCTGCTAGCACCTTCTCTGTGCCTGGGAAGCAGAAGTGTTCACATTGCTTCACAGAATCGCTTTTGTGCAGAAAACAGTAACACTTGTTCAGAAGGAAAGAAAGCACAGAGCCCCAGATTTTATGTTGTCCTGGAGAGCTTTTAGAGCACTGGGGAAAGGCAGGCAGAGAATTCCTTGCTAGCACCTTCTCTGTGCCTGGGAAGCAGAAGTGTTCATATTGCTTCGCAAGAATCGCTTTTGTGCAGAAAACACTAACACTTGTTCAGAAGGAAAGAAAGCACAGAGCCCCAGATTTTATGTTGCCCTGGAGAGCTTGCAGAGCACTGGGGAAAGGCAGGCAGAGAATTCCCTGCTAGCACCTTCTCTGTGCCTGGGAAGCAGAAGTGTTCACAATGCTTCGCAGAATCGCTTTTGTGCAGAAAACAGTAACACTTGTTCAGAAGGAAAGAAAGCACAGAGCCCCAGATTCTATGTTGTCCTGGAGAGCTTGCAGAGCACTGGGGAAAGGCAGGCAGAGAATTCCCTGCTAGCACCTTCTCTGTGCCTGGGAAGCAGAAGTGTTCACATTGCTTCGCAAGAATCGCTTTTCTGCAGATAACAGTAACAGTTGTTCAGAAGGAAAGAAAGCACAGAGCCCCAGATTTTATGTTGTCCTGGAGAGCTTGCAGAGCACTGGGGAAAGGCAGGCAGAGAATTCCCTGCTAGCACCTTCTCTGTGCCTGGGAAGCAGAAGTGTTCACATTGCTTCGCAGAATCGCTTTTGTGCAGAAAACACTAACACTTGTTCAGAACGAAAGAAAGCACAGAGCCCCAGATTTTATGTTGTCCTGGAGAGCTTGCAGAGCACTGGGGAAAGGCAGGCAGAGAATTCCCTGATAGCACCTTCTCTGTGCCTGTTCACATTGCTTCGCAGAATCGCTTTTGTGCAGAAAACAGTAACACTTGTTCAGAAGGAAAGAAAGCACAGAGCCCCAGGTTCTATGTTGTCCTGGAGAGCTTGCAGAGCACTGGGGAAAGGCAGGCAGAGAATTCCCTGCTAGCACCTTCTCTGTGCTTGGGAAGCAGAAGTGTTCACATTGCTTCGCAAGAATCGCTTTTGTGCAGAAAACAGTAACACTTGTTCAGAAGGAAAGAAAGCACAGAGCCCCAGATTTTATGTTGTCCTGGAGAGATTGCAGAGCACTGGGGAAAGGCAGGCAGAGAATTCCTTGCTAGCACCATCTCTGTGCCTGGGAAGCAGAAGTGTTCACATTGCTTCGAAGAATCGCTTTTGTGCTGAAAACATTAACACTTGTTCAGAAGGAAAGAAAGCACAGAGCCCCAGATTCTATGTTGTCCTGGAGAGCTTGCAGAGCACTGGGGAAAGGCAGGCAGAGAATTCCCTGCTAGCACCTTCTCTGTGCCTGGGAAGCAGAAGTGTTCACATTGCTTCGCAAGAATCGCTTTTCTGCAGATAACAGTAACAGTTGTTCAGAAGGAAAGAAAGCACAGAGCCCCAGATTTTATGTTGTCCTGGAGAGCTTGCAGAGCACTGGGGAAAGGCAGGCAGAGAATTCCCTGCTAGCACCTTCTCTGTGCCTGGGAAGCAGAAGTGTTCACATTGCTTCGCAGAATCGCTTTAGTGCAGAAAACACTAACACTTGTTCAGAAGGAAAGAAAGCACAGAGCCCCAGATTTTATGTTGTCCTGGAGAGCTTGCAGAGCACTGGGGAAAGGCAGGCAGAGAATTCCCTGATAGCACCTTCTCTGTGCCTGTTCACATTGCTTCGCAGAATCGCTTTTGTGCAGAAAACAGTAACACTTGTTCAGAAGGAAAGAAAGCACAGAGCCCCAGATTCTATGTTGTCCTGGAGAGCTTGCAGAGCACTGGGGAAAGGCAGGCAGAGAATTCCCTGCTAGCACCTTCTCTGTGCCTGGGAAGCAGAAGTGTTCACATTGCTTCGCAGAATCGCTTTTGTGCAGAAAACAGTAACACTTGTTCAGAAGGAAAGAAAGCACAGAGCCCCAGATTCTATGTTGTCCTGGAGAGCTTGCAGAGCACTGGGGAAAGGCAGGCAGAGAATTCCCTGCTAGCACCTTCTCTGTGCCTGGGAAGCAGAAGTGTTCACATTGCTTCGCAGAATCGCTTTTGTGCAGAAAACAGTAACACTTGTTCAGAAGGAAAGAAAGCACAGAGCCCCAGATTTTATGTTGCCCTGGAGAGCTTGCAGAGCACTGGGGAAAGGCAGGCAGAGAATTCCCTGCTAGCACCTTCTCTGTGCCTGGGAAGCAGAAGTGTTCACATTGCTTCGCAGAATCGCTTTTGTGCAGAAAACACTAACACTTGTTCAGAAGGAAAGAAAGCACAGAGCCCCAGATTCTATGTTGTCCTGGAGAGCTTGCAGAGCACTGGGGAAAGGCAGGCAGAGAATTCCCTGCTAGCACCTTCTCTGTGCCTGTTCACATTGCTTCGCAGAATCGCTTTTGTGCAGAAAACAGTAACACTTGTTCAGAAGGAAAGAAAGCACAGAGCCCCAGATTTGCTGTTTTTCTGGAGAGCTTGCAGAGCACTGGGGAAAGGCAGGCAGAGAATTCCCTGCTAGCACCTTCTCTGTGCCTGTTCACATTGCTTCGCAAGAATCGCTTTTGTGCAGAAAACAGTAACACTTGTTCAGAAGGAAAGAAAGCACAGAGCCCCAGATTTTATGTTGTCCTGGAGAGCTTGCAGAGCACTGGGGAAAGGCAGGCAGAGAATTCCTTGCTAGCACCTTCTCTGTGCCTGGGAAGCAGAAGTGTTCACATTGCTTCGCAGAATCGCTTTTGTGCAGAAAACAGTAACACTTGTTCAGAAGGAAACAAAGCACAGAGCCCCAGATTTTATGTTGTCCTGGAGAGCTTGCAGAGCACTGGGGAAAGGCAGGCAGAGAATTCCTTGCTAGCACCTTCTTTGTGCCTGGGAAGCAGAAGTGTTCACATTGTTTCGAAGAATCGCTTTTGTGCAGAAAACAGTAACACTTGTTCAGAAGGAAAGAAAGCACAGAGCCCCAGGTTCTATGTTGTCCTGGAGAGCTTGCAGAGCACTGGGGAAAGGCAGGCAGAGAATTCCCTGATAGCACCTTCTCTGTGCCTGGGAAGCAGAAGTGTTCACATTGCTTCGCAAGAATCGCTTTTGTGCAGAAAACAGTAACAGTTGTTCAGAACGAAAGAAAGCACAGAGCCCCAGATTTTATGTTGTCCTGGAGAGCTTGCAGAGCACTGGGGAAAGGCAGGCAGAGAATTCCCTGATAGCACCTTCTCTGTGCCTGTTCACATTGCTTCGCAAGAATCGCTTTTGTGCAGAAAACAGTAACACTTGTTCAGAAGGAAAGAAAGCACAGAGCCCCAGATTCTATGTTGTCCTGGAGAGCTTGCAGAGCACTGGGGAAAGGCAGGCAGAGAATTCCCTGCTAGCACCTTCTCTGTGCCTGGGAAGCAGAAGTGTTCACATTGCTTCGCAGAATCGCCTTTGTGCAGAGAACACTAACACTTGTTCAGAACAAAAGAAAGCACAGAGCCCCAGATTTTATGTTGTTCTGGAGAGCTTGCAGAGCACTGGGGAAAGGCAGGCAGAGAATTCCCTGCTAGCACCTTCTCTGTGC
The DNA here is from genome assembly GCF_031877795.1 of Strix aluco. Classification (NCBI taxonomy): domain Eukaryota; kingdom Metazoa; phylum Chordata; class Aves; order Strigiformes; family Strigidae; genus Strix; species Strix aluco. Next base: position 963,125 of record NC_133945.1, read on the forward strand.
CTGGGAAGCAGAAGTGTTCACATTGCTTCGCAGAATCGTCTTTGTGCAGAAAACACTAACACTTGTGTAGAACAAAAGAAAGCACAGAGCCCCAGATTTTATGTTGTCCTGGAGAGCTTGCAGAGCACTGGGGAAAGGCAGGCAGAGAATTCCCTGCTAGCACCTTCTCTGTGCCTGGGAAGCAGAAGTGTTCACATTGCTTCGCAAGAATCGCTTTTCTGCAGATAACAGTAACAGTTGTTCAGAAGGAAAGAAAGCACAGAGCCCCAGATTTTATGTTGTCCTGGAGAGCTTGCAGAGCACTGGGGAAAGGCAGGCAGAGAATTCCCTGATAGCACCTTCTCTGTGCCTGTTCACATTGCTTCGCAGAATCGCTTTTGTGCAGAAAACAGTAACACTTGTTCAGAAGGAAAGAAAGCACAGAGCCCCAGATTCTATGTTGTCCTGGAGAGCTTGCAGAGCACTGGGGAAAGGCAGGCAGAGAATTCCCTGCTAGCACCTTCTCTGTGCCTGGGAAGCAGAAGTGTTCACATTGCTTCGCAAGAATCGCTTTTGTGCAGAAAACAGTAACACTTGTTCAGAAGGAAAGAAAGCACAGAGCCCCAGATTTTATGTTGTCCTGGAGAGCTTGCAGAGCACTGGGGAAAGGCAGGCAGAGAATTCCTTGCTAGCACCTTCTCTGTGCCTGGGAAGCAGAAGTGTTCACATTGCTTCGCAAGAATCGTTTTTGTGCAGAAAACAGTAACACTTGTTCAGAAGGAAAGAAAGCACAGAGCCCCAGATTTTATGTTGCCCTGGAGAGCTTGCAGAGCACTGGGGAAAGGCAGGCAGAGAATTCCCTGCTAGCACCTTCTCTGTGCCTGGGAAGCAGAAGTGTTCACATTGCTTCGCAGAATCGCTTTTGTGCAGAAAACACTAACACTTGTTCAGAAGGAAAGAAAGCACAGAGCCCCAGATTCTATGTTGTCCTGGAGAGCTTGCAGAGCACTGGGGAAAGGCAGGCAGAGAATTCCCTGCTAGCACCTTCTCTGTGCCTGTTCACATTGCTTCGCAGAATCGCTTTTGTGCAGAAAACAGTAACACTTGTTCAGAAGGAAAGAAAGCACAGAGCCCCAGATTTGCTGTTTTTCTGGAGAGCTTGCAGAGCACTGGGGAAAGGCAGGCAGAGAATTCCCTGCTAGCACCTTCTCTGTGCCTGTTCACATTGCTTCGCAAGAATCGCTTTTGTGCAGAAAACAGTAACACTTGTTCAGAAGGAAAGAAAGCACAGAGCCCCAGATTTTATGTTGTCCTGGAGAGCTTGCAGAGCACTGGGGAAAGGCAGGCAGAGAATTCCTTGCTAGCACCTTCTCTGTGCCTGGGAAGCAGAAGTGTTCACATTGCTTCGCAGAATCGCTTTTGTGCAGAAAACAGTAACACTTGTTCAGAAGGAAAGAAAGCACAGAGCCCCAGATTTTATGTTGTCCTGGAGAGCTTGCAGAGCACTGGGGAAAGGCAGGCAGAGAATTCCTTGCTAGCACCTTCTTTGTGCCTGGGAAGCAGAAGTGTTCACATTGTTTCGAAGAATCGCTTTTGTGCAGAAAACAGTAACACTTGTTCAGAAGGAAAGAAAGCACAGAGCCCCAGGTTCTATGTTGTCCTGGAGAGCTTGCAGAGCACTGGGGAAAGGCAGGCAGAGAATTCCCTGATAGCACCTTCTCTGTGCCTGGGAAGCAGAAGTGTTCACATTGCTTCGCAAGAATCGCTTTTGTGCAGAAAACAGTAACAGTTGTTCAGAACGAAAGAAAGCACAGAGCCCCAGATTTTATGTTGTCCTGGAGAGCTTGCAGAGCACTGGGGAAAGGCAGGCAGAGAATTCCCTGATAGCACCTTCTCTGTGCCTGTTCGCATTGCTTCGCAAGAATCGCTTTTGTGCAGAAAACAGTAACACTTGTTCAGAAGGAAAGAAAGCACAGAGCCCCAGATTCTATGTTGTCCTGGAGAGCTTGCAGAGCACTGGGGAAAGGCAGGCAGAGAATTCCCTGCTAGCACCTTCTCTGTGCCTGGGAAGCAGAAGTGTTCACATTGCTTCGCAGAATCGCCTTTGTGCAGAGAACACTAACACTTGTTCAGAACAAAAGAAAGCACAGAGCCCCAGATTTTATGTTGTTCTGGAGAGCTTGCAGAGCACTGGGGAAAGGCAGGCAGAGAATTCCCTGCTAGCACCTTCTCTGTGCCTGGGAAGCAGAAGTGTTCACATTGCTTCGCAGAATCGTCTTTGTGCAGAAAACACTAACACTTGTGTAGAACAAAAGAAAGCACAGAGCCCCAGATTTTATGTTGTCCTGGAGAGCTTGCAGAGCACTGGGGAAAGGCAGGCAGAGAATTCCCTGCTAGCACCTTCTCTGTGCCTGGGAAGCAGAAGTGTTCACATTGCTTCGCAGAATCGCTTTAGTGCAGAAAACACTAACACTTGTTCAGAACGAAAGAAAGCACAGAGCCCCAGATTTTATGTTGTCCTGGAGAGCTTGCAGAGCACTGGGGAAAGGCAGGCAGAGAATTCCCTGATAGCACCTTCTCTGTGCCTGTTCACATTGCTTCGCAGAATCGCTTTTGTGCAGAAAACAGTAACACTTGTTCAGAAGGAAAGAAAGCACAGAGCCCCAGATTCTATGTTGTCCTGGAGAGCTTGCAGAGCACTGGGGAAAGGCAGGCAGAGAATTCCCTGCTAGCACCTTCTCTGTGCCTGGGAAGCAGAAGTGTTCACATTGCTTCGCAAGAATCGCTTTTGTGCAGAAAACACTAACACTTGTTCAGAACGAAAGAAAGCACAGAGCCCCAGATTTTATGTTGTCCTGGAGAGATTGCAGAGCACTGGGGAAAGGCAGGCAGAGAATTCCTTGCTAGCACCATCTCTGTGCCTGGGAAGCAGAAGTGTTCACATTGCTTCGAAGAATCGCTTTTGTGCTGAAAACAGTAACACTTGTTCAGAAGGAAAGAAAGCACAGAGCCCCAGATTTTATGTTGTCCTGGAGAGCTTGCAGAGCACTGGGGAAAGGCAGGCAGAGAATTCCTTGCTAGCACCTTCTCTGTGCCTGGGAAGCAGAAGTGTTCACATTGCTTCGCAAGAATCGTTTTTGTGCAGAAAACAGTAACACTTGTTCAGAAGGAAAGAAAGCACAGAGCCCCAGATTTTATGTTGCCCTGGAGAGCTTGCAGAGCACTGGGGAAAGGCAGGCAGAGAATTCCCTGCTAGCACCTTCTCTGTGCCTGGGAAGCAGAAGTGTTCACATTGCTTCGCAGAATCGCTTTTGTGCAGAAAACACTAACACTTGTTCAGAAGGAAAGAAAGCACAGAGCCCCAGATTCTATGTTGTCCTGGAGAGCTTGCAGAGCACTGGGGAAAGGCAGGCAGAGAATTCCCTGCTAGCACCTTCTCTGTGCCTGTTCACATTGCTTCGCAGAATCGCTTTTGTGCAGAAAACAGTAACACTTGTTCAGAAGGAAAGAAAGCACAGAGCCCCAGATTTGCTGTTTTTCTGGAGAGCTTGCAGAGCACTGGGGAAAGGCAGGCACAGAATTCCCTGCTAGCACCTTCTCTGTGCCTGTTCACATTGCTTCGCAAGAATCGCTTTTGTGCAGAAAACAGTAACACTTGTTCAGAAGGAAAGAAAGCACAGAGCCCCAGATTTTATGTTGTCCTGGAGAGCTTGCAGAGCACTGGGGAAAGGCAGGCAGAGAATTCCTTGCTAGCACCTTCTCTGTGCCTGGGAAGCAGAAGTGTTCACATTGCTTCGCAGAATCGCTTTTGTGCAGAAAACAGTAACACTTGTTCAGAAGGAAAGAAAGCACAGAGCCCCAGATTTTATGTTGTCCTGGAGAGCTTGCAGAGCACTGGGGAAAGGCAGGCAGAGAATTCCTTGCTAGCACCTTCTTTGTGCCTGGGAAGCAGAAGTGTTCACATTGTTTCGAAGAATCGCTTTTGTGCAGAAAACAGTAACACTTGTTCAGAAGGAAAGAAAGCACAGAGCCCCAGGTTCTATGTTGTCCTGGAGAGCTTGCAGAGCACTGGGGAAAGGCAGGCAGAGAATTCCCTGATAGCACCTTCTCTGTGCCTGGGAAGCAGAAGTGTTCACATTGCTTCGCAAGAATCGCTTTTGTGCAGAAAACAGTAACAGTTGTTCAGAACGAAAGAAAGCACAGAGCCCCAGATTTTATGTTGTCCTGGAGAGCTTGCAGAGCACTGGGGAAAGGCAGGCAGAGAATTCCCTGATAGCACCTTCTCTGTGCCTGTTCACATTGCTTCGCAAGAATCGCTTTTGTGCAGAAAACAGTAACACTTGTTCAGAAGGAAAGAAAGCACAGAGCCCCAGATTCTATGTTGTCCTGGAGAGCTTGCAGAGCACTGGGGAAAGGCAGGCAGAGAATTCCCTGCTAGCACCTTCTCTGTGCCTGGGAAGCAGAAGTGTTCACATTGCTTCGCAGAATCGCCTTTGTGCAGAGAACACTAACACTTGTTCAGAACAAAAGAAAGCACAGAGCCCCAGATTTTATGTTGTTCTGGAGAGCTTGCAGAGCACTGGGGAAAGGCAGGCAGAGAATTCCCTGCTAGCACCTTCTCTGTGCCTGGGAAGCAGAAGTGTTCACATTGCTTCGCAAGAATCGTCTTTGTGCAGAAAACACTAACACTTGTGTAGAACAAAAGAAAGCACAGAGCCCCAGATTTTATGTTGTCCTGGAGAGCTTGCAGAGCACTGGGGAAAGGCAGGCAGAGAATTCCCTGCTAGCACCTTCTCTGTGCCTGGGAAGCAGAAGTGTTCACATTGCTTCGCAAGAATCGCTCTTGTGCAGAAAACACTAACACTTGTTCAGAACGAAAGAAAGCACAGAGCCCCAGATTTTATGTTGTCCTGGAGAGCTTGCAGAGCACTGGGGAAAGGCAGGCAGAGAATTCCCTGCTAGCACCTTCTCTGTGCCTGTTCACATTGCTTCGCATAATCGCTTTTGTGCAGAAAACAGTAACACTTGTTCAGAACGAAAGAAAGCACAGAGCCCCAGATTCTATGTTGTCCTGGAGAGCTTGAAGAGCACTGGGGAAAGGCAGGCAGAGAATTCCCTGCTAGCACCTTCTCTGTGCCTGGGAAGCAGAAGTGTTCACATTGCTTCGCAAGAATCGCTTTTCTGCAGAAAAAAGTAACAGTTGTTCAGAAGGAAAGAAAGCACAGAGCCCCAGATTTTATGTTGTCCTGGAGAGCTTGCAGAGCACTGGGGAAAGGCAGGCAGAGAATTCCCTGCTAGCACCTTCTCTGTGCCTGGGAAGCAGAAGTGTTCACATTGCTTCGCAGAATCGTCTTTGTGCAGAAAACACTAACACTTGTTCAGAACGAAAGAAAGCACAGAGCCCCAGATTCTATGTTGTCCTGGAGAGCTTGCAGAGCACTGGGGAAAGGCAGGCAGAGAATTCCCTGATAGCACCTTCTCTGTGCCTGTTCACATTGCTTCGCAGAATCGCTTTTGTGCAGAAAACAGTAACACTTGTTCAGAAGGAAAGAAAGCACAGAGCCCCAGATTCTATGTTGTCCTGGAGAGCTTGCAGAGCACTGGGGAAAGGCAGGCAGAGAATTCCCTGATAGCACCTTCTCTGTGCCTGGGAAGCAGAAGTGTTCACATTGCTTCGCATAATCGCTTTTGTGCAGAAAACAGTAACACTTGTTCAGAAGGAAAGAAAGCACAGAGCCCCAGATTCTATGTTGTCCTGGAGAGCTTGCAGAGCACTGGGGAAAGGCAGGCAGAGAATTCCTTGCTAGCACCTTCTCTGTGCCTGGGAAGCAGAAGTGTTCACATCGCTTCGCAAGAATCGCTTTTGTGCAGAAAACACTAACACTTGTTCAGAAGGAAAGAAAGCACAGAGCCCCAGATTTTATGTTGCCCTGGAGAGCTTGCAGAGCACTGGGGAAAGGCAGGCAGAGAATTCCCTGCTAGCACCTTCTCTGTGCCTGGGAAGCAGAAGTGTTCACATCGCTTCGCAAGAATCGCTTTTGTGCAGAAAACACTAACACTTGTTCAGAAGGAAAGAAAGCACAGAGCCCCAGATTTTATGTTGCCCTGGAGAGCTTGCAGAGCACTGGGGAAAGGCAGGCACAGAATTCCCTGATAGCACCTTCTCTGTCCCTGGGAAGCAGAAGTGTTCACATTGCTTCGCAGAATCGCTTTTGTGCAAAAAACACTAACACTTGTTCAGAAGGAAAGAAAGCACAGAGCCCCAGATTCTATGTTGTCCTGGAGAGCTTGCAGAGCACTGGGGAAAGGCAGGCAGAGAATTCCCTGATAGCACCTTCTCTGTGCCTGGGAAGCAGAAGTGTTCACATTGCTTCGCAAGAATCGCTTTTCTGCAGAAAAAAGTAACAGTTGTTCAGAAGGAAAGAAAGCACAGAGCCCCAGATTCTATGTTGTCCTGGAGAGCTTGCAGAGCACTGGGGAAAGGCAGGCAGAGAATTCCCTGATAGCACCTTCTCTGTGCCTGGGAAGCAGAAGTGCTCACATTGCTTCGCAAGAATCGCTTTTGTGCAGAAAACTCTAACACTTGTACAGAACGAAAGAAAGCACAGAGCCCCAGATTTTATGTTGTCCTGGAGAGCTTGCAGAGCACTGGGGAAAGGCAGGCAGAGAATTCCCTGATAGCACCTTCTCTGTGCCTGGGAAGCAGAAGTGTTCACATTGCTTCGCAGAATCGCTTTTGTGCAGAAAACACTAACACTTGTTCAGAAGGAAAGAAAGCACAGAGCCCCAGATTCTATGTTGTCCTGGAGAGCTTGCAGAGCACTGGGGAAAGGCAGGCAGAGAATTCCCTGATAGCACCTTCTCTGTGCCTGGGAAGCAGAAGTGTTCACATTGCTTCGCAGAATCGCTTTTGTGCAGAAAACAGTAACACTTGTTCAGAAGGAAAGAAAGCACAGAGCCCCAGATTTTATGTTGTCCTGGAGAGCTTGCAGAGCACTGGGGAAAGGCAGGCAGAGAATTCCTTGCTAGCACCTTCTCTGTGCCTGGGAAGCAGAAGTGTTCATATTGCTTCGCAAGAATCGCTTTTGTGCAGAAAACACTAACACTTGTTCAGAAGGAAAGAAAGCACAGAGCCCCAGATTTTATGTTGCCCTGGAGAGCTTGCAGAGCACTGGGGAAAGGCAGGCAGAGAATTCCCTGCTAGCACCTTCTCTGTGCCTGGGAAGCAGAAGTGTTCACAATGCTTCGCAGAATCGCTTTTGTGCAGAAAACAGTAACACTTGTTCAGAAGGAAAGAAAGCACAGAGCCCCAGATTCTATGTTGTCCTGGAGAGCTTGCAGAGCACTGGGGAAAGGCAGGCAGAGAATTCCCTGATAGCACCTTCTCTGTGCCTGTTCACATTGCTTCGCAGAATCGCTTTTGTGCAGAAAACAGTAACACTTGTTCAGAAGGAAAGAAAGCACAGAGCCCCAGATTCTATGTTGTCCTGGAGAGCTTGCAGGGCACTGGGGAAAGGCAGGCAGAGAATTCCCTGCTAGCACCTTCTCTGTGCCTGGGAAGCAGAAGTGTTCACATTGCTTCGCAAGAATCGCTCTTGTGCAGAAAACACTAACACTTGTTCAGAAGGAAAGAAAGCACAGAGCCCCAGATTTTATGTTGTCCTGGAGAGCTTGCAGAGCACTGGGGAAAGGCAGGCAGAGAATTCCCTGATAGCACCTTCTCTGTGCCTGTTCACATTGCTTCGCAGAATCGCTTTTGTGCAGAAAACAGTAACACTTGTTCAGAAGGAAAGAAAGCACAGAGCCCCAGATTTTATGTTGTCCTGGAGAGCTTGCAGAGCACTGGGGAAAGGCAGGCAGAGAATTCCCTGCTAGCACCTTCTCTGTGCCTGGGAAGCAGAAGTGTTCACATTGCTTCGCAAGAATCGCTTTTCTGCGGAAAAAAGTAACAGTTGTTCAGAAGGAAAGAAAGCACAGAGCCCCAGATTTTATGTTGTCCTGGAGAGCTTGCAGAGCACTGGGGAAAGGCAGGCAGAGAATTCCCTGCTAGCACCTTCTCTGTGCCTGGGAAGCAGAAGTGTTCACATTGCTTCGCAGAATCGTCTTTGTGCAGAAAACACTAACACTTGTTCAGAACGAAAGAAAGCACAGAGCCCCAGATTCTATGTTGTCCTGGAGAGCTTGCAGAGCACTGGGGAAAGGCAGGCAGAGAATTCCCTGATAGCACCTTCTCTGTGCCTGTTCACATTGCTTCGCAGAATCGCTTTTGTGCAGAAAACAGTAACACTTGTTCAGAAGGAAAGAAAGCACAGAGCCCCAGATTCTATGTTGTCCTGGAGAGCTTGCAGAGCACTGGGGAAAGGCAGGCAGAGAATTCCCTGATAGCACCTTCTCTGTGCCTGGGAAGCAGAAGTGTTCACATTGCTTCGCATAATCGCTTTAGTGCAGAAAACAGTAACACTTGTTCAGAACGAAAGAAAGCACAGAGCCCCAGATTCTATGTTGTCCTGGAGAGCTTGCAGAGCACTGGGGAAAGGCAGGCAGAGAATTCCTTGCTAGCACCTTCTCTGTGCCTGGGAAGCAGAAGTGTTCACATCGCTTCGCAAGAATCGCTTTTGTGCAGAAAACACTAACACTTGTTCAGAAGGAAAGAAAGCACAGAGCCCCAGATTTTATGTTGCCCTGGAGAGCTTGCAGAGCACTGGGGAAAGGCAGGCAGAGAATTCCCTGCTAGCACCTTCTCTGTGCCTGGGAAGCAGAAGTGTTCACATCGCTTCGCAAGAATCGCTTTTGTGCAGAAAACACTAACACTTGTTCAGAAGGAAAGAAAGCACAGAGCCCCAGATTTTATGTTGCCCTGGAGAGCTTGCAGAGCACTGGGGAAAGGCAGGCACAGAATTCCCTGATAGCACCTTCTCTGTGCCTGGGAAGCAGAAGTGTTCACATTGCTTCGCAGAATCGCTTTTGTGCAAAAAACACTAACACTTGTTCAGAAGGAAAGAAAGCACAGAGCCCCAGATTCTATGTTGTCCTGGAGAGCTTGCAGAGCACTGGGGAAAGGCAGGCAGAGAATTCCCTGATAGCACCTTCTCTGTGCCTGGGAAGCAGAAGTGTTCACATTGCTTCGCAAGAATCGCTTTTCTGCAGAAAAAAGTAACAGTTGTTCAGAAGGAAAGAAAGCACAGAGCCCCAGATTCTATGTTGTCCTGGAGAGCTTGCAGAGCACTGGGGAAAGGCAGGCAGAGAATTCCCTGCTAGCACCTTCTCTGTGCCTGGGAAGCAGAAGTGCTCACATTGCTTCGCAAGAATCGCTTTTGTGCAGAAAACTCTAACACTTGTACAGAACGAAAGAAAGCACAGAGCCCCAGATTTTATGTTGTCCTGGAGAGCTTGCAGAGCACTGGGGAAAGGCAGGCAGAGAATTCCCTGCTAGCACCTTCTCTGTGCCTGGGAAGCAGAAGTGTTCACATTGCTTCGCAGAATCGCTTTTGTGCAGAAAACACTAACACTTGTTCAGAAGGAAAGAAAGCACAGAGCCCCAGATTCTATGTTGTCCTGGAGAGCTTGCAGAGCACTGGGGAAAGGCAGGCAGAGAATTCCCTGCTAGCACCTTCTCTGTGCCTGGGAAGCAGAAGTGTTCACATTGCTTCGCAGAATCGCTTTTGTGCAGAAAACAGTAACACTTGTTCAGAAGGAAAGAAAGCACAGAGCCCCAGATTTTATGTTGTCCTGGAGAGCTTTTAGAGCACTGGGGAAAGGCAGGCAGAGAATTCCTTGCTAGCACCTTCTCTGTGCCTGGGAAGCAGAAGTGTTCATATTGCTTCGCAAGAATCGCTTTTGTGCAGAAAACAGTAACACTTGTTCAGAAGGAAAGAAAGCACAGAGCCCCAGATTCTATGTTGTCCTGGAGAGCTTGCAGAGCACTGGGGAAAGGCAGGCAGAGAATTCCCTGCTAGCACCTTCTCTGTGCCTGGGAAGCAGAAGTGTTCACATTGCTTCGCAGAATCGCCTTTGTGCAGAGAACACTAACACTTGTTCAGAACAAAAGAAAGCACAGAGCCCCAGATTTTATGTTGTTCTGGAGAGCTTGCAGAGCACTGGGGAAAGGCAGGCAGAGAATTCCCTGCTAGCACCTTCTCTGTGCCTGGGAAGCAGAAGTGTTCACATTGCTTCGCAAGAATCGTCTTTGTGCAGAAAACACTAACACTTGTGTAGAACAAAAGAAAGCACAGAGCCCCAGATTTTATGTTGTCCTGGAGAGCTTGCAGAGCACTGGGGAAAGGCAGGCAGAGAATTCCCTGCTAGCACCTTCTCTGTGCCTGGGAAGCAGAAGTGTTCACATTGCTTCGCAAGAATCGCTCTTGTGCAGAAAACACTAACACTTGTTCAGAACGAAAGAAAGCACAGAGCCCCAGATTTTATGTTGTCCTGGAGAGCTTGCAGAGCACTGGGGAAAGGCAGGCAGAGAATTCCCTGCTAGCACCTTCTCTGTGCCTGTTCACATTGCTTCGCATAATCGCTTTTGTGCAGAAAACAGTAACACTTGTTCAGAACGAAAGAAAGCACAGAGCCCCAGATTCTATGTTGTCCTGGAGAGCTTGCAGAGCACTGGGGAAAGGCAGGCAGAGAATTCCCTGCTAGCACCTTCTCTGTGCCTGGGAAGCAGAAGTGTTCACATTGCTTCGCAAGAATCGCTTTTCTGCAGAAAAAAGTAACAGTTGTTCAGAAGGAAAGAAAGCACAGAGCCCCAGATTTTATGTTGTCCTGGAGAGCTTGCAGAGCACTGGGGAAAGGCAGGCAGAGAATTCCCTGCTAGCACCTTCTCTGTGCCTGGGAAGCAGAAGTGTTCACATTGCTTCGCAGAATCGTCTTTGTGCACAAAACACTAACACTTGTTCAGAAGGAAAGAAAGCACAGAGCCCCAGATTCTATGTTGTCCTGGAGAGCTTGCAGAGCACTGGGGAAAGGCAGGCAGAGAATTCCCTGATAGCACCTTCTCTGTGCCTGTTCACATTGCTTCGCAGAATCGCTTTTGTGCAGAAAACAGTAACACTTGTTCAGAAGGAAAGAAAGCACAGAGCCCCAGATTCTATGTTGTCCTGGAGAGCTTGCAGAGCACTGGGGAAAGGCAGGCAGAGAATTCCCTGATAGCACCTTCTCTGTGCCTGGGAAGCAGAAGTGCTCACATTGCTTCGCATAATCGCTTTAGTGCAGAAAACAGTAACACTTGTTCAGAACGAAAGAAAGCACAGAGCCCCAGATTCTATGTTGTCCTGGAGAGCTTGCAGAGCACTGGGGAAAGGCAGGCAGAGAATTCCTTGCTAGCACCTTCTCTGTGCCTGGGAAGCAGAAGTGTTCACATCGCTTCGCAAGAATCGCTTTTGTGCAGAAAACACTAACACTTGTTCAGAAGGAAAGAAAGCACAGAGCCCCAGATTTTATGTTGCCCTGGAGAGCTTGCAGAGCACTGGGGAAAGGCAGGCAGAGAATTCCCTGCTAGCACCTTCTCTGTGCCTGGGAAGCAGAAGTGTTCACATCGCTTCGCAAGAATCGCTTTTGTGCAGAAAACACTAACACTTGTTCAGAAGGAAAGAAAGCACAGAGCCCCAGATTTTATGTTGCCCTGGAGAGCTTGCAGAGCACTGGGGAAAGGCAGGCACAGAATTCCCTGATAGCACCTTCTCTGTCCCTGGGAAGCAGAAGTGTTCACATTGCTTCGCAGAATCGCTTTTGTGCAAAAAACACTAACACTTGTTCAGAAGGAAAGAAAGCACAGAGCCCCAGATTCTATGTTGTCCTGGAGAGCTTGCAGAGCACTGGGGAAAGGCAGGCAGAGAATTCCCTGATAGCACCTTCTCTGTGCCTGGGAAGCAGAAGTGTTCACATTGCTTCGCAAGAATCGCTTTTCTGCAGAAAAAAGTAACAGTTGTTCAGAAGGAAAGAAAGCACAGAGCCCCAGATTCTATGTTGTCCTGGAGAGCTTGCAGAGCACTGGGGAAAGGCAGGCAGAGAATTCCCTGCTAGCACCTTCTCTGTGCCTGGGAAGCAGAAGTGCTCACATTGCTTCGCAAGAATCGCTTTTGTGCAGAAAACAGTAACACTTGTTCAGAAGGAAAGAAAGCACAGAGCCCCAGATTCTATGTTGTCCTGGAGAGCTTGCAGAGCACTGGGGAAAGGCAGGCAGAGAATTCCCTGATAGCACCTTCTCTGTGCCTGGGAAGCAGAAGTGTTCACATTGCTTCGCATAATCGCTTTAGTGCAGAAAACAGTAACACTTGTTCAGAACGAAAGAAAGCACAGAGCCCCAGATTCTATGTTGTCCTGGAGAGCTTGCAGAGCACTGGGGAAAGGCAGGCAGAGAATTCCTTGCTAGCACCTTCTCTGTGCCTGGGAAGCAGAAGTGTTCACATCGCTTCGCAAGAATCGCTTTTGTGCAGAAAACACTAACACTTGTTCAGAAGGAAAGAAAGCACAGAGCCCCAGATTTTATGTTGCCCTGGAGAGCTTGCAGAGCACTGGGGAAAGGCAGGCAGAGAATTCCCTGCTAGCACCTTCTCTGTGCCTGGGAAGCAGAAGTGTTCACATCGCTTCGCAAGAATCGCTTTTGTGCAGAAAACACTAACACTTGTTCAGAAGGAAAGAAAGCACAGAGCCCCAGATTTTATGTTGCCCTGGAGAGCTTGCAGAGCACTGGGGAAAGGCAGGCACAGAATTCCCTGATAGCACCTTCTCTGTGCCTGGGAAGCAGAAGTGTTCACATTGCTTCGCAGAATCGCTTTTGTGCAAAAAACACTAACACTTGTTCAGAAGGAAAGAAAGCACAGAGCCCCAGATTCTATGTTGTCCTGGAGAGCTTGCAGAGCACTGGGGAAAGGCAGGCAGAGAATTCCCTGATAGCACCTTCTCTGTGCCTGGGAAGCAGAAGTGTTCACATTGCTTCGCAAGAATCGCTTTTCTGCAGAAAAAAGTAACAGTTGTTCAGAAGGAAAGAAAGCACAGAGCCCCAGATTCTATGTTGTCCTGGAGAGCTTGCAGAGCACTGGGGAAAGGCAGGCAGAGAATTCCCTGCTAGCACCTTCTCTGTGCCTGGGAAGCAGAAGTGCTCACATTGCTTCGCAAGAATCGCTTTTGTGCAGAAAACTCTAACACTTGTACAGAACGAAAGAAAGCACAGAGCCCCAGATTTTATGTTGTCCTGGAGAGCTTGCAGAGCACTGGGGAAAGGCAGGCAGAGAATTCCCTGCTAGCACCTTCTCTGTGCCTGGGAAGCAGAAGTGTTCACATTGCTTCGCAGAATCGCTTTTGTGCAGAAAACACTAACACTTGTTCAGAAGGAAAGAAAGCACAGAGCCCCAGATTCTATGTTGTCCTGGAGAGCTTGCAGAGCACTGGGGAAAGGCAGGCAGAGAATTCCCTGCTAGCACCTTCTCTGTGCCTGGGAAGCAGAAGTGTTCACATTGCTTCGCAGAATCGCTTTTGTGCAGAAAACAGTAACACTTGTTCAGAAGGAAAGAAAGCACAGAGCCCCAGATTTTATGTTGTCCTGGAGAGCTTTTAGAGCACTGGGGAAAGGCAGGCAGAGAATTCCTTGCTAGCACCTTCTCTGTGCCTGGGAAGCAGAAGTGTTCATATTGCTTCGCAAGAATCGCTTTTGTGCAGAAAACAGTAACACTTGTTCAGAAGGAAAGAAAGCACAGAGCCCCAGATTCTATGTTGTCCTGGAGAGCTTGCAGAGCACTGGGGAAAGGCAGGCAGAGAATTCCCTGCTAGCACCTTCTCTGTGCCTGGGAAGCAGAAGTGTTCACATTGCTTCGCAGAATCGCCTTTGTGCAGAGAACACTAACACTTGTTCAGAACAAAAGAAAGCACAGAGCCCCAGATTTTATGTTGTTCTGGAGAGCTTGCAGAGCACTGGGGAAAGGCAGGCAGAGAATTCCCTGCTAGCACCTTCTCTGTGCCTGGGAAGCAGAAGTGTTCACATTGCTTCGCAAGAATCGTCTTTGTGCAGAAAACACTAACACTTGTGTAGAACAAAAGAAAGCACAGAGCCCCAGATTTTATGTTGTCCTGGAGAGCTTGCAGAGCACTGGGGAAAGGCAGGCAGAGAATTCCCTGCTAGCACCTTCTCTGTGCCTGGGAAGCAGAAGTGTTCACATTGCTTCGCAAGAATCGCTCTTGTGCAGAAAACACTAACACTTGTTCAGAACGAAAGAAAGCACAGAGCCCCAGATTTTATGTTGTCCTGGAGAGCTTGCAGAGCACTGGGGAAAGGCAGGCAGAGAATTCCCTGCTAGCACCTTCTCTGTGCCTGTTCACATTGCTTCGCATAATCGCTTTTGTGCAGAAAACAGTAACACTTGTTCAGAACGAAAGAAAGCACAGAGCCCCAGATTCTATGTTGTCCTGGAGAGCTTGCAGAGCACTGGGGAAAGGCAGGCAGAGAATTCCCTGCTAGCACCTTCTCTGTGCCTGGGAAGCAGAAGTGTTCACATTGCTTCGCAAGAATCGCTTTTCTGCAGAAAAAAGTAACAGTTGTTCAGAAGGAAAGAAAGCACAGAGCCCCAGATTTTATGTTGTCCTGGAGAGCTTGCAGAGCACTGGGGAAAGGCAGGCAGAGAATTCCCTGCTAGCACCTTCTCTGTGCCTGGGAAGCAGAAGTGTTCACATTGCTTCGCAGAATCGTCTTTGTGCACAAAACACTAACACTTGTTCAGAACGAAAGAAAGCACAGAGCCCCAGATTCTATGTTGTCCTGGAGAGCTTGCAGAGCACTGGGGAAAGGCAGGCAGAGAATTCCCTGATAGCACCTTCTCTGTGCCTGTTCACATTGCTTCGCAGAATCGCTTTTGTGCAGAAAACAGTAACACTTGTTCAGAAGGAAAGAAAGCACAGAGCCCCAGATTCTATGTTGTCCTGGAGAGCTTGCAGAGCACTGGGGAAAGGCAGGCAGAGAATTCCCTGATAGCACCTTCTCTGTGCCTGGGAAGCAGAAGTGTTCACATTGCTTCGCATAATCGCTTTAGTGCAGAAAACAGTAACACTTGTTCAGAACGAAAGAAAGCACAGAGCCCCAGATTCTATGTTGTCCTGGAGAGCTTGCAGAGCACTGGGGAAAGGCAGGCAGAGAATTCCTTGCTAGCACCTTCTCTGTGCCTGGGAAGCAGAAGTGTTCACATCGCTTCGCAAGAATCGCTTTTGTGCAGAAAACACTAACACTTGTTCAGAAGGAAAGAAAGCACAGAGCCCCAGATTTTATGTTGCCCTGGAGAGCTTGCAGAGCACTGGGGAAAGGCAGGCAGAGAATTCCCTGCTAGCACCTTCTCTGTGCCTGGGAAGCAGAAGTGTTCACATCGCTTCGCAAGAATCGCTTTTGTGCAGAAAACACTAACACTTGTTCAGAAGGAAAGAAAGCACAGAGCCCCAGATTTTATGTTGCCCTGGAGAGCTTGCAGAGCACTGGGGAAAGGCAGGCACAGAATTCCCTGATAGCACCTTCTCTGTCCCTGGGAAGCAGAAGTGTTCACATTGCTTCGCAGAATCGCTTTTGTGCAAAAAACACTAACACTTGTTCAGAAGGAAAGAAAGCACAGAGCCCCAGATTTTATGTTGCCCTGGAGAGCTTGCAGAGCACTGGGGAAAGGCAGGCAGAGAATTCCCTGCTAGCACCTTCTCTGTGCCTGGGAAGCAGAAGTGTTCACAATGCTTCGCAGAATCGCTTTTGTGCAGAAAACAGTAACACTTGTTCAGAAGGAAAGAAAGCACAGAGCCCCAGATTCTATGTTGTCCTGGAGAGCTTGCAGAGCACTGGGGAAAGGCAGGCAGAGAATTCCCTGATAGCACCTTCTCTGTGCCTGTTCACATTGCTTCGCAGAATCGCTTTTGTGCAGAAAACAGTAACACTTGTTCAGAAGGAAAGAAAGCACAGAGCCCCAGATTCTATGTTGTCTTGGAGAGCTTGCAGGGCACTGGGGAAAGGCAGGCAGAGAATTCCCTGCTAGCACCTTCTCTGTGCCTGGGAAGCAGAAGTGTTCACATTGCTTCGCAAGAATCGCTCTTGTGCAGAAAACACTAACACTTGTTCAGAAGGAAAGAAAGCACAGAGCCCCAGATTTTATGTTGTCCTGGAGAGCTTGCAGAGCACTGGGGAAAGGCAGGCAGAGAATTCCCTGATAGCACCTTCTCTGTGCCTGTTCACATTGCTTCGCAGAATCGCTTTTGTGCAGAAAACAGTAACACTTGTTCAGAAGGAAAGAAAGCACAGAGCCCCAGATTTTATGTTGTCCTGGAGAGCTTGCAGAGCACTGGGGAAAGGCAGGCAGAGAATTCCCTGATAGCACCTTCTCTGTGCCTGTTCACATTGCTTCGCAGAATCGCTTTTGTGCAGAAAACAGTAACACTTGTTCAGAAGGAAAGAAAGCACAGAGCCCCAGATTCTATGTTGTCCTGGAGAGCTTGCAGAGCACTGGGGAAAGGCAGGCAGAGAATTCCCTGCTAGCACCTTCTCTGTGCCTGGGAAGCAGAAGTGTTCACATTGCTTCGCAAGAATCGCTCTTGTGCAGAAAACACTAACACTTGTTCAGAACGAAAGAAAGCACAGAGCCCCAGATTTTATGTTGTCCTGGAGAGCTTGCAGAGCACTGGGGAAAGGCAGGCAGAGAATTCCCTGCTAGCACCTTCTCTGTGCCTGTTCACATTGCTTCGCAGAATCGCTTTTGTGCAGAAAACAGTAACACTTGTTCAGAACGAAAGAAAGCACAGAGCCCCAGATTCTATGTTGTCCTGGAGAGCTTGCAGAGCACTGGGGAAAGGCAGGCAGAGAATTCCCTGCTAGCACCTTCTCTGTGCCTGGGAAGCAGAAGTGTTCACATTGCTTCGCAAGAATCGCTTTTCTGCAGAAAACAGTAACAGTTGTTCAGAAGGAAAGAAAGCACAGAGCCCCAGATTTTATGTTGTCCTGGAGAGCTTGCAGAGCACTGGGGAAAGGCAGGCAGAGAATTCCCTGCTAGCACCTTCTCTGTGCCTGGGAAGCAGAAGTGTTCACATTGCTTCGCAGAATCGTCTTTGTGCAGAAAACACTAACACTTGTTCAGAACGAAAGAAAGCACAGAGCCCCAGATTCTATGTTGTCCTGGAGAGCTTGCAGAGCACTGGGGAAAGGCAGGCAGAGAATTCCCTGATAGCACCTTCTCTGTGCCTGTTCACATTGCTTCGCAGAATCGCTTTTGTGCAGAAAACAGTAACACTTGTTCAGAAGGAAAGAAAGCACAGAGCCCCAGATTCTATGTTGTCCTGGAGAGCTTGCAGAGCACTGGGGAAAGGCAGGCAGAGAATTCCCTGCTAGCACCTTCTCTGTGCCTGGGAAGCAGAAGTGTTCACATTGCTTCGCAGAATCGCTTTTGTGCAGAAAACAGTAACACTTGTTCAGAAGGAAAGAAAGCACAGAGCCCCAGATTTTATGTTGTCCTGGAGAGCTTTTAGAGCACTGGGGAAAGGCAGGCAGAGAATTCCTTGCTAGCACCTTCTCTGTGCCTGGGAAGCAGAAGTGTTCATATTGCTTCGCAAGAATCGCTTTTGTGCAGAAAACACTAACACTTGTTCAGAAGGAAAGAAAGCACAGAGCCCCAGATTTTATGTTGCCCTGGAGAGCTTGCAGAGCACTGGGGAAAGGCAGGCAGAGAATTCCCTGCTAGCACCTTCTCTGTGCCTGGGAAGCAGAAGTGTTCACAATGCTTCGCAGAATCGCTTTTGTGCAGAAAACAGTAACACTTGTTCAGAAGGAAAGAAAGCACAGAGCCCCAGATTCTATGTTGTCCTGGAGAGCTTGCAGAGCACTGGGGAAAGGCAGGCAGAGAATTCCCTGATAGCACCTTCTCTGTGCCTGTTCACATTGCTTCGCAGAATCGCTTTTGTGCAGAAAACAGTAACACTTGTTCAGAAGGAAAGAAAGCACAGAGCCCCAGATTCTATGTTGTTCTGGAGAGCTTGCAGGGCACTGGGGAAAGGCAGGCAGAGAATTCCCTGCTAGCACCTTCTCTGTGCCTGGGAAGCAGAAGTGTTCACATTGCTTCGCAGAATCGCTTTTGTGCAGAAAACAGTAACACTTGTTCAGAAGGAAAGAAAGCACAGAGCCCCAGATTTTATGTTGTCCTGGAGAGCTTGCAGAGCACTGGGGAAAGGCAGGCAGAGAATTCCCTGATAGCACCTTCTCTGTGCCTGTTCACATTGCTTCGCAGAATCGCTTTTGTGCAGAAAACAGTAACACTTGTTCAGAAGGAAAGAAAGCACAGAGCCCCAGATTCTATGTTGTCCTGGAGAGCTTGCAGAGCACTGGGGAAAGGCAGGCAGAGAATTCCCTGCTAGCACCTTCTCTGTGCCTGGGAAGCAGAAGTGTTCACATTGCTTCGCAAGAATCGCTCTTGTGCAGAAAACACTAACACTTGTTCAGAAGGAAAGAAAGCACAGAGCCCCAGATTTTATGTTGTCCTGGAGAGCTTGCAGAGCACTGGGGAAAGGCAGGCAGAGAATTCCCTGATAGCACCTTCTCTGTGCCTGGGAAGCAGAAGTGTTCACATTGCTTCGCAGAATCGCTTTAGTGCAGAAAACACTAACACTTGTTCAGAACGAAAGAAAGCACAGAGCCCCAGATTTTATGTTGTCCTGGAGAGCTTGCAGAGCACTGGGGAAAGGCAGGCAGAGAATTCCCTGATAGCACCTTCTCTGTGCCTGTTCACATTGCTTCGCAGAATCGCTTTTGTGCAGAAAACAGTAACACTTGTTCAGAAGGAAAGAAAGCACAGAGCCCCAGATTCTATGTTGTCCTGGAGAGCTTGCAGAGCACTGGGGAAAGGCAGGCAGAGAATTCCCTGCTAGCACCTTCTCTGTGCCTGGGAAGCAGAAGTGTTCACATTGCTTCGCAAGAATCGCTTTTGTGCAGAAAACAGTAACACTTGTTCAGAAGGAAAGAAAGCACAGAGCCCCAGATTTTATGTTGTCCTGGAGAGATTGCAGAGCACTGGGGAAAGGCAGGCAGAGAATTCCTTGCTAGCACCATCTCTGTGCCTGGGAAGCAGAAGTGTTCACATTGCTTCGCAGAATCGCTTTTGTGCAGAAAACAGTAACACTTGTTCAGAAGGAAAGAAAGCACAGAGCCCCAGATTTTATGTTGTCCTGGAGAGCTTGCAGAGCACTGGGGAAAGGCAGGCAGAGAATTCCTTGCTAGCACCTTCTCTGTGCCTGGGAAGCAGAAGTGTTCACATTGCTTCGCAAGAATCGCTTTTGTGCAGAAAACAGTAACACTTGTTCAGAAGGAAAGAAAGCACAGAGCCCCAGATTTTATGTTGTCCTGGAGAGCTTGCAGAGCACTGGGGAAAGGCAGGCAGAGAATTCCTTGCTAGCACCTTCTCTGTGCCTGGGAAGCAGAAGTGTTCACATTGCTTCGCAAGAATCGCTTTTGTGCAGAAAACAGTAACACTTGTTCAGAACGAAAGAAAGCACAGAGCCCCAGATTCTATGTTGTCCTGGAGAGCTTGCAGAGCACTGGGGAAAGGCAGGCAGAGAATTCCCTGCTAGCACCTTCTCTGTGCCTGGGAAGCAGAAGTGTTCACATTGCTTCGCAAGAATCGCTTTTCTGCAGAAAAAAGCAACAGTTGTTCAGAAGGAAAGAAAGCACAGAGCCCCAGATTTTATGTTGTCCTGGAGAGCTTGCAGAGCACTGGGGAAAGGCAGGCAGAGAATTCCCTGCTAGCACCTTCTCTGTGCCTGGGAAGCAGAAGTGTTCACATTGCTTCGCAGAATCGCTTTTGTGCAGAAAACACTAACACTTGTTCAGAAGGAAAGAAAGCACAGAGCCCCAGATTCTATGTTGTCCTGGAGAGCTTGCAGAGCACTGGGGAAAGGCAGGCAGAGAATTCCCTGCTAGCACCTTCTCTGTGCCTGGGAAGCAGAAGTGTTCACATTGCTTCGCAGAATCGCTTTTGTGCAGAAAACAGTAACACTTGTTCAGAAGGAAAGAAAGCACAGAGCCCCAGATTTTATGTTGTCCTGGAGAGCTTTTAGAGCACTGGGGAAAGGCAGGCAGAGAATTCCTTGCTAGCACCTTCTCTGTGCCTGGGAAGCAGAAGTGTTCATATTGCTTCGCAAGAATCGCTTTTGTGCAGAAAACAGTAACACTTGTTCAGAAGGAAAGAAAGCACAGAGCCCCAGATTCTATGTTGTCCTGGAGAGCTTGCAGAGCACTGGGGAAAGGCAGGCAGAGAATTCCCTGCTAGCACCTTCTCTGTGCCTGGGAAGCAGAAGTGTTCACATTGCTTCGCAGAATCGCCTTTGTGCAGAGAACACTAACACTTGTTCAGAACAAAAGAAAGCACAGAGCCCCAGATTTTATGTTGTTCTGGAGAGCTTGCAGAGCACTGGGGAAAGGCAGGCAGAGAATTCCCTGCTAGCACCTTCTCTGTGCCTGGGAAGCAGAAGTGTTCACATTGCTTCGCAAGAATCGTCTTTGTGCAGAAAACACTAACACTTGTGTAGAACAAAAGAAAGCACAGAGCCCCAGATTTTATGTTGTCCTGGAGAGCTTGCAGAGCACTGGGGAAAGGCAGGCAGAGAATTCCCTGCTAGCACCTTCTCTGTGCCTGGGAAGCAGAAGTGTTCACATTGCTTCGCAAGAATCGCTCTTGTGCAGAAAACACTAACACTTGTTCAGAACGAAAGAAAGCACAGAGCCCCAGATTTTATGTTGTCCTGGAGAGCTTGCAGAGCACTGGGGAAAGGCAGGCAGAGAATTCCCTGCTAGCACCTTCTCTGTGCCTGTTCACATTGCTTCGCATAATCGCTTTTGTGCAGAAAACAGTAACACTTGTTCAGAACGAAAGAAAGCACAGAGCCCCAGATTCTATGTTGTCCTGGAGAGCTTGCAGAGCACTGGGGAAAGGCAGGCAGAGAATTCCCTGCTAGCACCTTCTCTGTGCCTGGGAAGCAGAAGTGTTCACATTGCTTCGCAAGAATCGCTTTTCTGCAGAAAAAAGTAACAGTTGTTCAGAAGGAAAGAAAGCACAGAGCCCCAGATTTTATGTTGTCCTGGAGAGCTTGCAGAGCACTGGGGAAAGGCAGGCAGAGAATTCCCTGCTAGCACCTTCTCTGTGCCTGGGAAGCAGAAGTGTTCACATTGCTTCGCAGAATCGTCTTTGTGCACAAAACACTAACACTTGTTCAGAACGAAAGAAAGCACAGAGCCCCAGATTCTATGTTGTCCTGGAGAGCTTGCAGAGCACTGGGGAAAGGCAGGCAGAGAATTCCCTGATAGCACCTTCTCTGTGCCTGTTCACATTGCTTCGCAGAATCGCTTTTGTGCAGAAAACAGTAACACTTGTTCAGAAGGAAAGAAAGCACAGAGCCCCAGATTCTATGTTGTCCTGGAGAGCTTGCAGAGCACTGGGGAAAGGCAGGCAGAGAATTCCCTGATAGCACCTTCTCTGTGCCTGGGAAGCAGAAGTGTTCACATTGCTTCGCATAATCGCTTTAGTGCAGAAAACAGTAACACTTGTTCAGAACGAAAGAAAGCACAGAGCCCCAGATTCTATGTTGTCCTGGAGAGCTTGCAGAGCACTGGGGAAAGGCAGGCAGAGAATTCCTTGCTAGCACCTTCTCTGTGCCTGGGAAGCAGAAGTGTTCACATCGCTTCGCAAGAATCGCTTTTGTGCAGAAAACACTAACACTTGTTCAGAAGGAAAGAAAGCACAGAGCCCCAGATTTTATGTTGCCCTGGAGAGCTTGCAGAGCACTGGGGAAAGGCAGGCAGAGAATTCCCTGCTAGCACCTTCTCTGTGCCTGGGAAGCAGAAGTGTTCACATCGCTTCGCAAGAATCGCTTTTGTGCAGAAAACACTAACACTTGTTCAGAAGGAAAGAAAGCACAGAGCCCCAGATTTTATGTTGCCCTGGAGAGCTTGCAGAGCACTGGGGAAAGGCAGGCACAGAATTCCCTGATAGCACCTTCTCTGTCCCTGGGAAGCAGAAGTGTTCACATTGCTTCGCAGAATCGCTTTTGTGCAAAAAACACTAACACTTGTTCAGAAGGAAAGAAAGCACAGAGCCCCAGATTTTATGTTGCCCTGGAGAGCTTGCAGAGCACTGGGGAAAGGCAGGCAGAGAATTCCCTGCTAGCACCTTCTCTGTGCCTGGGAAGCAGAAGTGTTCACAATGCTTCGCAGAATCGCTTTTGTGCAGAAAACAGTAACACTTGTTCAGAAGGAAAGAAAGCACAGAGCCCCAGATTCTATGTTGTCCTGGAGAGCTTGCAGAGCACTGGGGAAAGGCAGGCAGAGAATTCCCTGATAGCACCTTCTCTGTGCCTGTTCACATTGCTTCGCAGAATCGCTTTTGTGCAGAAAACAGTAACACTTGTTCAGAAGGAAAGAAAGCACAGAGCCCCAGATTCTATGTTGTCTTGGAGAGCTTGCAGGGCACTGGGGAAAGGCAGGCAGAGAATTCCCTGCTAGCACCTTCTCTGTGCCTGGGAAGCAGAAGTGTTCACATTGCTTCGCAAGAATCGCTCTTGTGCAGAAAACACTAACACTTGTTCAGAAGGAAAGAAAGCACAGAGCCCCAGATTTTATGTTGTCCTGGAGAGCTTGCAGAGCACTGGGGAAAGGCAGGCAGAGAATTCCCTGATAGCACCTTCTCTGTGCCTGTTCACATTGCTTCGCAGAATCGCTTTTGTGCAGAAAACAGTAACACTTGTTCAGAAGGAAAGAAAGCACAGAGCCCCAGATTTTATGTTGTCCTGGAGAGCTTGCAGAGCACTGGGGAAAGGCAGGCAGAGAATTCCCTGATAGCACCTTCTCTGTGCCTGTTCACATTGCTTCGCAGAATCGCTTTTGTGCAGAAAACAGTAACACTTGTTCAGAAGGAAAGAAAGCACAGAGCCCCAGATTCTATGTTGTCCTGGAGAGCTTGCAGAGCACTGGGGAAAGGCAGGCAGAGAATTCCCTGCTAGCACCTTCTCTGTGCCTGGGAAGCAGAAGTGTTCACATTGCTTCGCAAGAATCGCTCTTGTGCAGAAAACACTAACACTTGTTCAGAACGAAAGAAAGCACAGAGCCCCAGATTTTATGTTGTCCTGGAGAGCTTGCAGAGCACTGGGGAAAGGCAGGCAGAGAATTCCCTGCTAGCACCTTCTCTGTGCCTGTTCACATTGCTTCGCAGAATCGCTTTTGTGCAGAAAACAGTAACACTTGTTCAGAACGAAAGAAAGCACAGAGCCCCAGATTCTATGTTGTCCTGGAGAGCTTGCAGAGCACTGGGGAAAGGCAGGCAGAGAATTCCCTGCTAGCACCTTCTCTGTGCCTGGGAAGCAGAAGTGTTCACATTGCTTCGCAAGAATCGCTTTTCTGCAGAAAACAGTAACAGTTGTTCAGAAGGAAAGAAAGCACAGAGCCCCAGATTTTATGTTGTCCTGGAGAGCTTGCAGAGCACTGGGGAAAGGCAGGCAGAGAATTCCCTGCTAGCACCTTCTCTGTGCCTGGGAAGCAGAAGTGTTCACATTGCTTCGCAGAATCGTCTTTGTGCAGAAAACACTAACACTTGTTCAGAACGAAAGAAAGCACAGAGCCCCAGATTCTATGTTGTCCTGGAGAGCTTGCAGAGCACTGGGGAAAGGCAGGCAGAGAATTCCCTGATAGCACCTTCTCTGTGCCTGTTCACATTGCTTCGCAGAATCGCTTTTGTGCAGAAAACAGTAACACTTGTTCAGAAGGAAAGAAAGCACAGAGCCCCAGATTCTATGTTGTCCTGGAGAGCTTGCAGAGCACTGGGGAAAGGCAGGCAGAGAATTCCCTGCTAGCACCTTCTCTGTGCCTGGGAAGCAGAAGTGTTCACATTGCTTCGCAGAATCGCTTTTGTGCAGAAAACAGTAACACTTGTTCAGAAGGAAAGAAAGCACAGAGCCCCAGATTTTATGTTGTCCTGGAGAGCTTTTAGAGCACTGGGGAAAGGCAGGCAGAGAATTCCTTGCTAGCACCTTCTCTGTGCCTGGGAAGCAGAAGTGTTCATATTGCTTCGCAAGAATCGCTTTTGTGCAGAAAACACTAACACTTGTTCAGAAGGAAAGAAAGCACAGAGCCCCAGATTTTATGTTGCCCTGGAGAGCTTGCAGAGCACTGGGGAAAGGCAGGCAGAGAATTCCCTGCTAGCACCTTCTCTGTGCCTGGGAAGCAGAAGTGTTCACAATGCTTCGCAGAATCGCTTTTGTGCAGAAAACAGTAACACTTGTTCAGAAGGAAAGAAAGCACAGAGCCCCAGATTCTATGTTGTCCTGGAGAGCTTGCAGAGCACTGGGGAAAGGCAGGCAGAGAATTCCCTGATAGCACCTTCTCTGTGCCTGTTCACATTGCTTCGCAGAATCGCTTTTGTGCAGAAAACAGTAACACTTGTTCAGAAGGAAAGAAAGCACAGAGCCCCAGATTCTATGTTGTTCTGGAGAGCTTGCAGGGCACTGGGGAAAGGCAGGCAGAGAATTCCCTGCTAGCACCTTCTCTGTGCCTGGGAAGCAGAAGTGTTCACATTGCTTCGCAGAATCGCTTTTGTGCAGAAAACAGTAACACTTGTTCAGAAGGAAAGAAAGCACAGAGCCCCAGATTTTATGTTGTCCTGGAGAGCTTGCAGAGCACTGGGGAAAGGCAGGCAGAGAATTCCCTGATAGCACCTTCTCTGTGCCTGTTCACATTGCTTCGCAGAATCGCTTTTGTGCAGAAAACAGTAACACTTGTTCAGAAGGAAAGAAAGCACAGAGCCCCAGATTCTATGTTGTCCTGGAGAGCTTGCAGAGCACTGGGGAAAGGCAGGCAGAGAATTCCCTGCTAGCACCTTCTCTGTGCCTGGGAAGCAGAAGTGTTCACATTGCTTCGCAAGAATCGCTCTTGTGCAGAAAACACTAACACTTGTTCAGAAGGAAAGAAAGCACAGAGCCCCAGATTTTATGTTGTCCTGGAGAGCTTGCAGAGCACTGGGGAAAGGCAGGCAGAGAATTCCCTGATAGCACCTTCTCTGTGCCTGGGAAGCAGAAGTGTTCACATTGCTTCGCAGAATCGCTTTAGTGCAGAAAACACTAACACTTGTTCAGAACGAAAGAAAGCACAGAGCCCCAGATTTTATGTTGTCCTGGAGAGCTTGCAGAGCACTGGGGAAAGGCAGGCAGAGAATTCCCTGATAGCACCTTCTCTGTGCCTGTTCACATTGCTTCGCAGAATCGCTTTTGTGCAGAAAACAGTAACACTTGTTCAGAAGGAAAGAAAGCACAGAGCCCCAGATTCTATGTTGTCCTGGAGAGCTTGCAGAGCACTGGGGAAAGGCAGGCAGAGAATTCCCTGCTAGCACCTTCTCTGTGCCTGGGAAGCAGAAGTGTTCACATTGCTTCGCAAGAATCGCTTTTGTGCAGAAAACAGTAACACTTGTTCAGAAGGAAAGAAAGCACAGAGCCCCAGATTTTATGTTGTCCTGGAGAGATTGCAGAGCACTGGGGAAAGGCAGGCAGAGAATTCCTTGCTAGCACCATCTCTGTGCCTGGGAAGCAGAAGTGTTCACATTGCTTCGCAGAATCGCTTTTGTGCAGAAAACAGTAACACTTGTTCAGAAGGAAAGAAAGCACAGAGCCCCAGATTTTATGTTGTCCTGGAGAGCTTGCAGAGCACTGGGGAAAGGCAGGCAGAGAATTCCTTGCTAGCACCTTCTCTGTGCCTGGGAAGCAGAAGTGTTCACATTGCTTCGCAAGAATCGCTTTTGTGCAGAAAACAGTAACACTTGTTCAGAAGGAAAGAAAGCACAGAGCCCCAGATTTTATGTTGTCCTGGAGAGCTTGCAGAGCACTGGGGAAAGGCAGGCAGAGAATTCCTTGCTAGCACCTTCTCTGTGCCTGGGAAGCAGAAGTGTTCACATTGCTTCGCAAGAATCGCTTTTGTGCAGAAAACAGTAACACTTGTTCAGAACGAAAGAAAGCACAGAGCCCCAGATTCTATGTTGTCCTGGAGAGCTTGCAGAGCACTGGGGAAAGGCAGGCAGAGAATTCCCTGCTAGCACCTTCTCTGTGCCTGGGAAGCAGAAGTGTTCACATTGCTTCGCAAGAATCGCTTTTCTGCAGAAAAAAGCAACAGTTGTTCAGAAGGAAAGAAAGCACAGAGCCCCAGATTTTATGTTGTCCTGGAGAGCTTGCAGAGCACTGGGGAAAGGCAGGCAGAGAATTCCCTGCTAGCACCTTCTCTGTGCCTGGGAAGCAGAAGTGTTCACATTGCTTCGCAGAATCGTCTTTGTGCAGAAAACACTAACACTTGTTCAGAACGAAAGAAAGCACAGAGCCCCAGATTCTATGTTGTCCTGGAGAGCTTGCAGAGCACTGGGGAAAGGCAGGCACAGAATTCCCTGATAGCACCTTCTCTGTGCCTGTTCACATTGCTTCGCAGAATCGCTTTTGTGCAGAAAACAGTAACACTTGTTCAGAAGGAAAGAAAGCACAGAGCCCCAGATTCTATGTTGTCCTGGAGAGCTTGCAGAGCACTGGGGAAAGGCAGGCAGAGAATTCCCTGATAGCACCTTCTCTGTGCCTGGGAAGCAGAAGTGTTCACATTGCTTCGCATAATCGCTTTAGTGCAGAAAACAGTAACACTTGTTCAGAACGAAAGAAAGCACAGAGCCCCAGATTCTATGTTGTCCTGGAGAGCTTGCAGAGCACTGGGGAAAGGCAGGCAGAGAATTCCTTGCTAGCACCTTCTCTGTGCCTGGGAAGCAGAAGTGTTCACATCGCTTCGCAAGAATCGCTTTTGTGCAGAAAACACTAACACTTGTTCAGAAGGAAAGAAAGCACAGAGCCCCAGATTTTATGTTGCCCTGGAGAGCTTGCAGAGCACTGGGGAAAGGCAGGCAGAGAATTCCCTGCTAGCACCTTCTCTGTGCCTGGGAAGCAGAAGTGTTCACATCGCTTCGCAAGAATCGCTTTTGTGCAGAAAACACTAACACTTGTTCAGAAGGAAAGAAAGCACAGAGCCCCAGATTTTATGTTGCCCTGGAGAGCTTGCAGAGCACTGGGGAAAGGCAGGCACAGAATTCCCTGATAGCACCTTCTCTGTGCCTGGGAAGCAGAAGTGTTCACATTGCTTCGCAGAATCGCTTTTGTGCAAAAAACACTAACACTTGTTCAGAAGGAAAGAAAGCACAGAGCCCCAGATTCTATGTTGTCCTGGAGAGCTTGCAGAGCACTGGGGAAAGGCAGGCAGAGAATTCCCTGATAGCACCTTCTCTGTGCCTGGGAAGCAGAAGTGTTCACATTGCTTCGCAAGAATCGCTTTTCTGCAGAAAAAAGTAACAGTTGTTCAGAAGGAAAGAAAGCACAGAGCCCCAGATTCTATGTTGTCCTGGAGAGCTTGCAGAGCACTGGGGAAAGGCAGGCAGAGAATTCCCTGCTAGCACCTTCTCTGTGCCTGGGAAGCAGAAGTGCTCACATTGCTTCGCAAGAATCGCTTTTGTGCAGAAAACTCTAACACTTGTACAGAACGAAAGAAAGCACAGAGCCCCAGATTTTATGTTGTCCTGGAGAGCTTGCAGAGCACTGGGGAAAGGCAGGCAGAGAATTCCCTGATAGCACCTTCTCTGTGCCTGGGAAGCAGAAGTGTTCACATTGCTTCGCAGAATCGCTTTTGTGCAGAAAACACTAACACTTGTTCAGAAGGAAAGAAAGCACAGAGCCCCAGATTCTATGTTGTCCTGGAGAGCTTGCAGAGCACTGGGGAAAGGCAGGCAGAGAATTCCCTGCTAGCACCTTCTCTGTGCCTGGGAAGCAGAAGTGTTCACATTGCTTCGCAGAATCGCTTTTGTGCAGAAAACAGTAACACTTGTTCAGAAGGAAAGAAAGCACAGAGCCCCAGATTCTATGTTGTCCTGGAGAGCTTGCAGAGCACTGGGGAAAGGCAGGCAGAGAATTCCCTGCTAGCACCTTCTCTGTGCCTGGGAAGCAGAAGTGTTCACATTGCTTCGCAAGAATCGCTCTTGTGCAGAAAACACTAACACTTGTTCAGAACGAAAGAAAGCACAGAGCCCCAGATTTTATGTTGTCCTGGAGAGCTTGCAGAGCACTGGGGAAAGGCAGGCAGAGAATTCCCTGCTAGCACCTTCTCTGTGCCTGTTCACATTGCTTCGCAGAATCGCTTTTGTGCAGAAAACAGTAACACTTGTTCAGAACGAAAGAAAGCACAGAGCCCCAGATTTGCTGTTGTTCTGGAGAGCTTGCAGAGCACTGGGGAAAGGCAGGCAGAGAATTCCCTGCTAGCACCTTCTCTGTGCCTGGGAAGCAGAAGTGTTCACATTGCTTCGCAAGAATCGCTTTTCTGCAGAAAAAAGTAACAGTTATTCAGAAGGAAAGAAAGCACAGAGCCCCAGATTTTATGTTGTCCTGGAGAGCTTGCAGAGCACTGGGGAAAGGCAGGCAGAGAATTCCCTGCTAGCACCTTCTCTGTGCCTGGGAAGCAGAAGTGTTCACATTGCTTCGCAGAATCGTCTTTGTGCAGAAAACACTAACACTTGTTCAGAACGAAA
Organism: Strix aluco; assembly: GCF_031877795.1. Taxonomy (NCBI): domain Eukaryota; kingdom Metazoa; phylum Chordata; class Aves; order Strigiformes; family Strigidae; genus Strix; species Strix aluco. The sequence continues at coordinate 991,678 of NC_133945.1, forward strand.
GAAAGCACAGAGCCCCAGATTCTATGTTGTCCTGGAGAGCTTGCAGAGCACTGGGGAAAGGCAGGCAGAGAATTCCCTGATAGCACCTTCTCTGTGCCTGTTCACATTGCTTCGCAGAATCGCTTTTGTGCAGAAAACAGTAACACTTGTTCAGAAGGAAAGAAAGCACAGAGCCCCAGATTTTATGTTGTCCTGGAGAGCTTGCAGAGCACTGGGGAAAGGCAGGCAGAGAATTCCCTGCTAGCACCTTCTCTGTGCCTGTTCACATTGCTTCGCAGAATCGCTTTTGTGCAGAAAACAGTAACACTTGTTCAGAAGGAAAGAAAGCACAGAGCCCCAGATTCTATGTTGTCCTGGAGAGCTTGCAGAGCACTGGGGAAAGGCAGGCAGAGAATTCCCTGCTAGCACCTTCTCTGTGCCTGGGAAGCAGAAGTGTTCACATTGCTTCGCAAGAATCGCTCTTGTGCAGAAAACACTAACACTTGTTCAGAAGGAAAGAAAGCACAGAGCCCCAGATTTTATGTTGTCCTGGAGAGCTTGCAGAGCACTGGGGAAAGGCAGGCAGAGAATTCCCTGATAGCACCTTCTCTGTGCCTGGGAAGCAGAAGTGTTCACATTGCTTCGCAGAATCGCTTTAGTGCAGAAAACACTAACACTTGTTCAGAACGAAAGAAAGCACAGAGCCCCAGATTTTATGTTGTCCTGGAGAGCTTGCAGAGCACTGGGGAAAGGCAGGCAGAGAATTCCCTGATAGCACCTTCTCTGTGCCTGTTCACATTGCTTCGCAGAATCGCTTTTGTGCAGAAAACAGTAACACTTGTTCAGAAGGAAAGAAAGCACAGAGCCCCAGATTCTATGTTGTCCTGGAGAGCTTGCAGAGCACTGGGGAAAGGCAGGCAGAGAATTCCCTGCTAGCACCTTCTCTGTGCCTGGGAAGCAGAAGTGTTCACATTGCTTCGCAAGAATCGCTTTTGTGCAGAAAACAGTAACACTTGTTCAGAAGGAAAGAAAGCACAGAGCCCCAGATTTTATGTTGTCCTGGAGAGATTGCAGAGCACTGGGGAAAGGCAGGCAGAGAATTCCTTGCTAGCACCATCTCTGTGCCTGGGAAGCAGAAGTGTTCACATTGCTTCGCAGAATCGCTTTTGTGCAGAAAACAGTAACACTTGTTCAGAAGGAAAGAAAGCACAGAGCCCCAGATTTTATGTTGTCCTGGAGAGCTTGCAGAGCACTGGGGAAAGGCAGGCAGAGAATTCCTTGCTAGCACCTTCTCTGTGCCTGGGAAGCAGAAGTGTTCACATTGCTTCGCAAGAATCGCTTTTGTGCAGAAAACAGTAACACTTGTTCAGAAGGAAAGAAAGCACAGAGCCCCAGATTTTATGTTGTCCTGGAGAGCTTGCAGAGCACTGGGGAAAGGCAGGCAGAGAATTCCTTGCTAGCACCTTCTCTGTGCCTGGGAAGCAGAAGTGTTCACATTGCTTCGCAAGAATCGCTTTTGTGCAGAAAACAGTAACACTTGTTCAGAACGAAAGAAAGCACAGAGCCCCAGATTCTATGTTGTCCTGGAGAGCTTGCAGAGCACTGGGGAAAGGCAGGCAGAGAATTCCCTGCTAGCACCTTCTCTGTGCCTGGGAAGCAGAAGTGTTCACATTGCTTCGCAAGAATCGCTTTTCTGCAGAAAAAAGCAACAGTTGTTCAGAAGGAAAGAAAGCACAGAGCCCCAGATTTTATGTTGTCCTGGAGAGCTTGCAGAGCACTGGGGAAAGGCAGGCAGAGAATTCCCTGCTAGCACCTTCTCTGTGCCTGGGAAGCAGAAGTGTTCACATTGCTTCGCAGAATCGTCTTTGTGCAGAAAACACTAACACTTGTTCAGAACGAAAGAAAGCACAGAGCCCCAGATTCTATGTTGTCCTGGAGAGCTTGCAGAGCACTGGGGAAAGGCAGGCACAGAATTCCCTGATAGCACCTTCTCTGTGCCTGTTCACATTGCTTCGCAGAATCGCTTTTGTGCAGAAAACAGTAACACTTGTTCAGAAGGAAAGAAAGCACAGAGCCCCAGATTCTATGTTGTCCTGGAGAGCTTGCAGAGCACTGGGGAAAGGCAGGCAGAGAATTCCCTGATAGCACCTTCTCTGTGCCTGGGAAGCAGAAGTGTTCACATTGCTTCGCATAATCGCTTTAGTGCAGAAAACAGTAACACTTGTTCAGAACGAAAGAAAGCACAGAGCCCCAGATTCTATGTTGTCCTGGAGAGCTTGCAGAGCACTGGGGAAAGGCAGGCAGAGAATTCCTTGCTAGCACCTTCTCTGTGCCTGGGAAGCAGAAGTGTTCACATCGCTTCGCAAGAATCGCTTTTGTGCAGAAAACACTAACACTTGTTCAGAAGGAAAGAAAGCACAGAGCCCCAGATTTTATGTTGCCCTGGAGAGCTTGCAGAGCACTGGGGAAAGGCAGGCAGAGAATTCCCTGCTAGCACCTTCTCTGTGCCTGGGAAGCAGAAGTGTTCACATCGCTTCGCAAGAATCGCTTTTGTGCAGAAAACACTAACACTTGTTCAGAAGGAAAGAAAGCACAGAGCCCCAGATTTTATGTTGCCCTGGAGAGCTTGCAGAGCACTGGGGAAAGGCAGGCACAGAATTCCCTGATAGCACCTTCTCTGTGCCTGGGAAGCAGAAGTGTTCACATTGCTTCGCAGAATCGCTTTTGTGCAAAAAACACTAACACTTGTTCAGAAGGAAAGAAAGCACAGAGCCCCAGATTCTATGTTGTCCTGGAGAGCTTGCAGAGCACTGGGGAAAGGCAGGCAGAGAATTCCCTGATAGCACCTTCTCTGTGCCTGGGAAGCAGAAGTGTTCACATTGCTTCGCAAGAATCGCTTTTCTGCAGAAAAAAGTAACAGTTGTTCAGAAGGAAAGAAAGCACAGAGCCCCAGATTCTATGTTGTCCTGGAGAGCTTGCAGAGCAGTGGGGAAAGGCAGGCAGAGAATTCCCTGCTAGCACCTTCTCTGTGCCTGGGAAGCAGAAGTGCTCACATTGCTTCGCAAGAATCGCTTTTGTGCAGAAAACTCTAACACTTGTACAGAACGAAAGAAAGCACAGAGCCCCAGATTTTATGTTGTCCTGGAGAGCTTGCAGAGCACTGGGGAAAGGCAGGCAGAGAATTCCCTGATAGCACCTTCTCTGTGCCTGGGAAGCAGAAGTGTTCACATTGCTTCGCAGAATCGCTTTTGTGCAGAAAACACTAACACTTGTTCAGAAGGAAAGAAAGCACAGAGCCCCAGATTCTATGTTGTCCTGGAGAGCTTGCAGAGCACTGGGGAAAGGCAGGCAGAGAATTCCCTGCTAGCACCTTCTCTGTGCCTGGGAAGCAGAAGTGTTCACATTGCTTCGCAGAATCGCTTTTGTGCAGAAAACAGTAACACTTGTTCAGAAGGAAAGAAAGCACAGAGCCCCAGATTCTATGTTGTCCTGGAGAGCTTGCAGAGCACTGGGGAAAGGCAGGCAGAGAATTCCCTGCTAGCACCTTCTCTGTGCCTGGGAAGCAGAAGTGTTCACATTGCTTCGCAAGAATCGCTCTTGTGCAGAAAACACTAACACTTGTTCAGAACGAAAGAAAGCACAGAGCCCCAGATTTTATGTTGTCCTGGAGAGCTTGCAGAGCACTGGGGAAAGGCAGGCAGAGAATTCCCTGCTAGCACCTTCTCTGTGCCTGTTCACATTGCTTCGCAGAATCGCTTTTGTGCAGAAAACAGTAACACTTGTTCAGAACGAAAGAAAGCACAGAGCCCCAGATTTGCTGTTGTTCTGGAGAGCTTGCAGAGCACTGGGGAAAGGCAGGCAGAGAATTCCCTGCTAGCACCTTCTCTGTGCCTGGGAAGCAGAAGTGTTCACATTGCTTCGCAAGAATCGCTTTTCTGCAGAAAAAAGTAACAGTTATTCAGAAGGAAAGAAAGCACAGAGCCCCAGATTTTATGTTGTCCTGGAGAGCTTGCAGAGCACTGGGGAAAGGCAGGCAGAGAATTCCCTGCTAGCACCTTCTCTGTGCCTGGGAAGCAGAAGTGTTCACATTGCTTCGCAGAATCGTCTTTGTGCAGAAAACACTAACACTTGTTCAGAACGAAAGAAAGCACAGAGCCCCAGATTCTATGTTGTCCTGGAGAGCTTGCAGAGCACTGGGGAAAGGCAGGCAGAGAATTCCCTGATAGCACCTTCTCTGTGCCTGTTCACATTGCTTCGCAGAATCGCTTTTGTGCAGAAAACAGTAACACTTGTTCAGAAGGAAAGAAAGCACAGAGCCCCAGATTCTATGTTGTCCTGGAGAGTTTGCAGAGCACTGGGGAAAGGCAGGCAGAGAATTCCCTGATAGCACCTTCTCTGTGCCTGGGAAGCAGAAGTGTTCACATTGCTTCGCATAATCGCTTTAGTGCAGAAAACAGTAACAGTTGTTCAGAACGAAAGAAAGCACAGAGCCCCAGATTCTATGTTGTCCTGGAGAGCTTGCAGAGCACTGGGGAAAGGCAGGCAGAGAATTCCTTGCTAGCACCTTCTCTGTGCCTGGGAAGCAGAAGTGTTCACATCGCTTCGCAAGAATCGCTTTTGTGCAGAAAACACTAACACTTGTTCAGAAGGAAAGAAAGCACAGAGCCCCAGATTTTATGTTGCCCTGGAGAGCTTGCAGAGCACTGGGGAAAGGCAGGCAGAGAATTCCCTGCTAGCACCTTCTCTGTGCCTGGGAAGCAGAAGTGTTCACATCGCTTCGCAAGAATCGCTTTTGTGCAGAAAACACTAACACTTGTTCAGAAGGAAAGAAAGCACAGAGCCCCAGATTTTATGTTGCCCTGGAGAGCTTGCAGAGCACTGGGGAAAGGCAGGCACAGAATTCCCTGATAGCACCTTCTCTGTGCCTGGGAAGCAGAAGTGTTCACATTGCTTCGCAGAATCGCTTTTGTGCAAAAAACACTAACACTTGTTCAGAAGGAAAGAAAGCACAGAGCCCCAGATTCTATGTTGTCCTGGAGAGCTTGCAGAGCACTGGGGAAAGGCAGGCAGAGAATTCCCTGCTAGCACCTTCTCTGTGCCTGGGAAGCAGAAGTGTTCACATTGCTTCGCAGAATCGCTTTTGTGCAGAAAACAGTAACACTTGTTCAGAAGGAAAGAAAGCACAGAGCCCCAGATTTTATGTTGTCCTGGAGAGCTTTTAGAGCACTGGGGAAAGGCAGGCAGAGAATTCCCTGCTAGCACCTTCTCTGTGCCTGGGAAGCAGAAGTGTTCACATTGCTTCGCAGAATCGCTTTTGTGCAGAAAACAGTAACACTTGTTCAGAAGGAAAGAAAGCACAGAGCCCCAGATTCTATGTTGTCCTGGAGAGCTTGCAGAGCACTGGGGAAAGGCAGGCAGAGAATTCCCTGATAGCACCTTCTCTGTGCCTGTTCACATTGCTTCGCAGAATCGCTTTTGTGCAGAAAACAGTAACACTTGTTCAGAAGGAAAGAAAGCACAGAGCCCCAGATTCTATGTTGTCCTGGAGAGCTTGCAGGGCACTGGGGAAAGGCAGGCAGAGAATTCCCTGCTAGCACCTTCTCTGTGCCTGGGAAGCAGAAGTGTTCACATTGCTTCGCAGAATCGCTTTTGTGCAGAAAACATTAACACTTGTTCAGAAGGAAAGAAAGCACAGAGCCCCAGATTTTATGTTGTCCTGGAGAGCTTTTAGAGCACTGGGGAAAGGCAGGCAGAGAATTCCTTGCTAGCACCTTCTCTGTGCCTGGGAAGCAGAAGTGTTCATATTGCTTCGCAAGAATCGCTTTTGTGCAGAAAACAGTAACACTTGTTCAGAAGGAAAGAAAGCACAGAGCCCCAGATTTTATGTTGCCCTGGAGAGCTTGCAGAGCACTGGGGAAAGGCAGGCAGAGAATTCCCTGCTAGCACCTTCTCTGTGCCTGGGAAGCAGAAGTGTTCACAATGCTTCGCAGAATCGCTTTTGTGCAGAAAACAGTAACACTTGTTCAGAAGGAAAGAAAGCACAGAGCCCCAGATTCTATGTTGTCCTGGAGAGCTTGCAGAGCACTGGGGAAAGGCAGGCAGAGAATTCCCTGATAGCACCTTCTCTGTGCCTGTTCACATTGCTTCGCAGAATCGCTTTTGTGCAGAAAACAGTAACACTTGTTCAGAAGGAAAGAAAGCACAGAGCCCCAGATTCTATGTTGTCCTGGAGAGCTTGCAGGGCACTGGGGAAAGGCAGGCAGAGAATTCCCTGCTAGCACCTTCTCTGTGCCTGGGAAGCAGAAGTGTTCACATTGCTTCGCAAGAATCGCTCTTGTGCAGAAAACACTAACACTTGTTCAGAAGGAAAGAAAGCACAGAGCCCCAGATTTTATGTTGTCCTGGAGAGCTTGCAGAGCACTGGGGAAAGGCAGGCAGAGAATTCCCTGATAGCACCTTCTCTGTGCCTGTTCACATTGCTTCGCAGAATCGCTTTTGTGCAGAAAACAGTAACACTTGTTCAGAAGGAAAGAAAGCACAGAGCCCCAGATTTTATGTTGTCCTGGAGAGCTTGCAGAGCACTGGGGAAAGGCAGGCAGAGAATTCCCTGATAGCACCTTCTCTGTGCCTGTTCACATTGCTTCGCAGAATCGCTTTTGTGCAGAAAACAGTAACACTTGTTCAGAAGGAAAGAAAGCACAGAGCCCCAGATTCTATGTTGTCCTGGAGAGCTTGCAGAGCACTGGGGAAAGGCAGGCAGAGAATTCCCTGCTAGCACCTTCTCTGTGCCTGGGAAGCAGAAGTGTTCACATTGCTTCGCAAGAATCGCTCTTGTGCAGAAAACACTAACACTTGTTCAGAACGAAAGAAAGCACAGAGCCCCAGATTTTATGTTGTCCTGGAGAGCTTGCAGAGCACTGGGGAAAGGCAGGCAGAGAATTCCCTGCTAGCACCTTCTCTGTGCCTGTTCACATTGCTTCGCAGAATCGCTTTTGTGCAGAAAACAGTAACACTTGTTCAGAACGAAAGAAAGCACAGAGCCCCAGATTCTATGTTGTCCTGGAGAGCTTGCAGAGCACTGGGGAAAGGCAGGCAGAGAATTCCCTGCTAGCACCTTCTCTGTGCCTGGGAAGCAGAAGTGTTCACATTGCTTCGCAAGAATCGCTTTTCTGCAGAAAACAGTAACAGTTGTTCAGAAGGAAAGAAAGCACAGAGCCCCAGATTTTATGTTGTCCTGGAGAGCTTGCAGAGCACTGGGGAAAGGCAGGCAGAGAATTCCCTGCTAGCACCTTCTCTGTGCCTGGGAAGCAGAAGTGTTCACATTGCTTCGCAGAATCGTCTTTGTGCAGAAAACACTAACACTTGTTCAGAACGAAAGAAAGCACAGAGCCCCAGATTCTATGTTGTCCTGGAGAGCTTGCAGAGCACTGGGGAAAGGCAGGCAGAGAATTCCCTGATAGCACCTTCTCTGTGCCTGTTCACATTGCTTCGCAGAATCGCTTTTGTGCAGAAAACAGTAACACTTGTTCAGAAGGAAAGAAAGCACAGAGCCCCAGATTCTATGTTGTCCTGGAGAGCTTGCAGAGCACTGGGGAAAGGCAGGCAGAGAATTCCCTGCTAGCACCTTCTCTGTGCCTGGGAAGCAGAAGTGTTCACATTGCTTCGCAGAATCGCTTTTGTGCAGAAAACAGTAACACTTGTTCAGAAGGAAAGAAAGCACAGAGCCCCAGATTTTATGTTGTCCTGGAGAGCTTTTAGAGCACTGGGGAAAGGCAGGCAGAGAATTCCTTGCTAGCACCTTCTCTGTGCCTGGGAAGCAGAAGTGTTCATATTGCTTCGCAAGAATCGCTTTTGTGCAGAAAACACTAACACTTGTTCAGAAGGAAAGAAAGCACAGAGCCCCAGATTTTATGTTGCCCTGGAGAGCTTGCAGAGCACTGGGGAAAGGCAGGCAGAGAATTCCCTGCTAGCACCTTCTCTGTGCCTGGGAAGCAGAAGTGTTCACAATGCTTCGCAGAATCGCTTTTGTGCAGAAAACAGTAACACTTGTTCAGAAGGAAAGAAAGCACAGAGCCCCAGATTCTATGTTGTCCTGGAGAGCTTGCAGAGCACTGGGGAAAGGCAGGCAGAGAATTCCCTGATAGCACCTTCTCTGTGCCTGTTCACATTGCTTCGCAGAATCGCTTTTGTGCAGAAAACAGTAACACTTGTTCAGAAGGAAAGAAAGCACAGAGCCCCAGATTCTATGTTGTTCTGGAGAGCTTGCAGGGCACTGGGGAAAGGCAGGCAGAGAATTCCCTGCTAGCACCTTCTCTGTGCCTGGGAAGCAGAAGTGTTCACATTGCTTCGCAAGAATCGCTCTTGTGCAGAAAACACTAACACTTGTTCAGAAGGAAAGAAAGCACAGAGCCCCAGATTTTATGTTGTCCTGGAGAGCTTGCAGAGCACTGGGGAAAGGCAGGCAGAGAATTCCCTGATAGCACCTTCTCTGTGCCTGTTCACATTGCTTCGCAGAATCGCTTTTGTGCAGAAAACAGTAACACTTGTTCAGAAGGAAAGAAAGCACAGAGCCCCAGATTTTATGTTGTCCTGGAGAGCTTGCAGAGCACTGGGGAAAGGCAGGCAGAGAATTCCCTGATAGCACCTTCTCTGTGCCTGTTCACATTGCTTCGCAGAATCGCTTTTGTGCAGAAAACAGTAACACTTGTTCAGAAGGAAAGAAAGCACAGAGCCCCAGATTCTATGTTGTCCTGGAGAGCTTGCAGAGCACTGGGGAAAGGCAGGCAGAGAATTCCCTGCTAGCACCTTCTCTGTGCCTGGGAAGCAGAAGTGTTCACATTGCTTCGCAAGAATCGCTCTTGTGCAGAAAACACTAACACTTGTTCAGAAGGAAAGAAAGCACAGAGCCCCAGATTTTATGTTGTCCTGGAGAGCTTGCAGAGCACTGGGGAAAGGCAGGCAGAGAATTCCCTGATAGCACCTTCTCTGTGCCTGGGAAGCAGAAGTGTTCACATTGCTTCGCAGAATCGCTTTAGTGCAGAAAACACTAACACTTGTTCAGAACGAAAGAAAGCACAGAGCCCCAGATTTTATGTTGTCCTGGAGAGCTTGCAGAGCACTGGGGAAAGGCAGGCAGAGAATTCCCTGATAGCACCTTCTCTGTGCCTGTTCACATTGCTTCGCAGAATCGCTTTTGTGCAGAAAACAGTAACACTTGTTCAGAAGGAAAGAAAGCACAGAGCCCCAGATTCTATGTTGTCCTGGAGAGCTTGCAGAGCACTGGGGAAAGGCAGGCAGAGAATTCCCTGCTAGCACCTTCTCTGTGCCTGGGAAGCAGAAGTGTTCACATTGCTTCGCAAGAATCGCTTTTGTGCAGAAAACAGTAACACTTGTTCAGAAGGAAAGAAAGCACAGAGCCCCAGATTTTATGTTGTCCTGGAGAGATTGCAGAGCACTGGGGAAAGGCAGGCAGAGAATTCCTTGCTAGCACCATCTCTGTGCCTGGGAAGCAGAAGTGTTCACATTGCTTCGCAGAATCGCTTTTGTGCAGAAAACAGTAACACTTGTTCAGAAGGAAAGAAAGCACAGAGCCCCAGATTTTATGTTGTCCTGGAGAGCTTGCAGAGCACTGGGGAAAGGCAGGCAGAGAATTCCTTGCTAGCACCTTCTCTGTGCCTGGGAAGCAGAAGTGTTCACATTGCTTCGCAAGAATCGCTTTTGTGCAGAAAACAGTAACACTTGTTCAGAAGGAAAGAAAGCACAGAGCCCCAGATTTTATGTTGTCCTGGAGAGCTTGCAGAGCACTGGGGAAAGGCAGGCAGAGAATTCCTTGCTAGCACCTTCTCTGTGCCTGGGAAGCAGAAGTGTTCACATTGCTTCGCAAGAATCGCTTTTGTGCAGAAAACAGTAACACTTGTTCAGAACGAAAGAAAGCACAGAGCCCCAGATTCTATGTTGTCCTGGAGAGCTTGCAGAGCACTGGGGAAAGGCAGGCAGAGAATTCCCTGCTAGCACCTTCTCTGTGCCTGGGAAGCAGAAGTGTTCACATTGCTTCGCAAGAATCGCTTTTCTGCAGAAAAAAGCAACAGTTGTTCAGAAGGAAAGAAAGCACAGAGCCCCAGATTTTATGTTGTCCTGGAGAGCTTGCAGAGCACTGGGGAAAGGCAGGCAGAGAATTCCCTGCTAGCACCTTCTCTGTGCCTGGGAAGCAGAAGTGTTCACATTGCTTCGCAGAATCGTCTTTGTGCAGAAAACACTAACACTTGTTCAGAACGAAAGAAAGCACAGAGCCCCAGATTCTATGTTGTCCTGGAGAGCTTGCAGAGCACTGGGGAAAGGCAGGCACAGAATTCCCTGATAGCACCTTCTCTGTGCCTGTTCACATTGCTTCGCAGAATCGCTTTTGTGCAGAAAACAGTAACACTTGTTCAGAAGGAAAGAAAGCACAGAGCCCCAGATTCTATGTTGTCCTGGAGAGCTTGCAGAGCACTGGGGAAAGGCAGGCAGAGAATTCCCTGATAGCACCTTCTCTGTGCCTGGGAAGCAGAAGTGTTCACATTGCTTCGCATAATCGCTTTAGTGCAGAAAACAGTAACACTTGTTCAGAACGAAAGAAAGCACAGAGCCCCAGATTCTATGTTGTCCTGGAGAGCTTGCAGAGCACTGGGGAAAGGCAGGCAGAGAATTCCTTGCTAGCACCTTCTCTGTGCCTGGGAAGCAGAAGTGTTCACATCGCTTCGCAAGAATCGCTTTTGTGCAGAAAACACTAACACTTGTTCAGAAGGAAAGAAAGCACAGAGCCCCAGATTTTATGTTGCCCTGGAGAGCTTGCAGAGCACTGGGGAAAGGCAGGCAGAGAATTCCCTGCTAGCACCTTCTCTGTGCCTGGGAAGCAGAAGTGTTCACATCGCTTCGCAAGAATCGCTTTTGTGCAGAAAACACTAACACTTGTTCAGAAGGAAAGAAAGCACAGAGCCCCAGATTTTATGTTGCCCTGGAGAGCTTGCAGAGCACTGGGGAAAGGCAGGCACAGAATTCCCTGATAGCACCTTCTCTGTGCCTGGGAAGCAGAAGTGTTCACATTGCTTCGCAGAATCGCTTTTGTGCAAAAAACACTAACACTTGTTCAGAAGGAAAGAAAGCACAGAGCCCCAGATTCTATGTTGTCCTGGAGAGCTTGCAGAGCACTGGGGAAAGGCAGGCAGAGAATTCCCTGATAGCACCTTCTCTGTGCCTGGGAAGCAGAAGTGTTCACATTGCTTCGCAAGAATCGCTTTTCTGCAGAAAAAAGTAACAGTTGTTCAGAAGGAAAGAAAGCACAGAGCCCCAGATTCTATGTTGTCCTGGAGAGCTTGCAGAGCACTGGGGAAAGGCAGGCAGAGAATTCCCTGCTAGCACCTTCTCTGTGCCTGGGAAGCAGAAGTGCTCACATTGCTTCGCAAGAATCGCTTTTGTGCAGAAAACTCTAACACTTGTACAGAACGAAAGAAAGCACAGAGCCCCAGATTTTATGTTGTCCTGGAGAGCTTGCAGAGCACTGGGGAAAGGCAGGCAGAGAATTCCCTGATAGCACCTTCTCTGTGCCTGGGAAGCAGAAGTGTTCACATTGCTTCGCAGAATCGCTTTTGTGCAGAAAACACTAACACTTGTTCAGAAGGAAAGAAAGCACAGAGCCCCAGATTCTATGTTGTCCTGGAGAGCTTGCAGAGCACTGGGGAAAGGCAGGCAGAGAATTCCCTGCTAGCACCTTCTCTGTGCCTGGGAAGCAGAAGTGTTCACATTGCTTCGCAGAATCGCTTTTGTGCAGAAAACAGTAACACTTGTTCAGAAGGAAAGAAAGCACAGAGCCCCAGATTCTATGTTGTCCTGGAGAGCTTGCAGAGCACTGGGGAAAGGCAGGCAGAGAATTCCCTGCTAGCACCTTCTCTGTGCCTGGGAAGCAGAAGTGTTCACATTGCTTCGCAAGAATCGCTCTTGTGCAGAAAACAGTAACACTTGTTCAGAACGAAAGAAAGCACAGAGCCCCAGATTTTATGTTGTCCTGGAGAGCTTGCAGAGCACTGGGGAAAGGCAGGCAGAGAATTCCCTGCTAGCACCTTCTCTGTGCCTGGGAAGCAGAAGTGTTCACATTGCTTCGCAAGAATCGCTTTTCTGCAGAAAAAAGTAACAGTTATTCAGAAGGAAAGAAAGCACAGAGCCCCAGATTTTATGTTGTCCTGGAGAGCTTGCAGAGCACTGGGGAAAGGCAGGCAGAGAATTCCCTGCTAGCACCTTCTCTGTGCCTGGGAAGCAGAAGTGTTCACATTGCTTCGCAGAATCGTCTTTGTGCAGAAAACACTAACACTTGTTCAGAACGAAAGAAAGCACAGAGCCCCAGATTCTATGTTGTCCTGGAGAGCTTGCAGAGCACTGGGGAAAGGCAGGCAGAGAATTCCCTGATAGCACCTTCTCTGTGCCTGTTCACATTGCTTCGCAGAATCGCTTTTGTGCAGAAAACAGTAACACTTGTTCAGAAGGAAAGAAAGCACAGAGCCCCAGATTTTATGTTGTCCTGGAGAGCTTGCAGAGCACTGGGGAAAGGCAGGCAGAGAATTCCCTGCTAGCACCTTCTCTGTGCCTGTTCACATTGCTTCGCAGAATCGCTTTTGTGCAGAAAACAGTAACACTTGTTCAGAAGGAAAGAAAGCACAGAGCCCCAGATTCTATGTTGTCCTGGAGAGCTTGCAGAGCACTGGGGAAAGGCAGGCAGAGAATTCCCTGCTAGCACCTTCTCTGTGCCTGGGAAGCAGAAGTGTTCACATTGCTTCGCAAGAATCGCTCTTGTGCAGAAAACACTAACACTTGTTCAGAAGGAAAGAAAGCACAGAGCCCCAGATTTTATGTTGTCCTGGAGAGCTTGCAGAGCACTGGGGAAAGGCAGGCAGAGAATTCCCTGATAGCACCTTCTCTGTGCCTGGGAAGCAGAAGTGTTCACATTGCTTCGCAGAATCGCTTTAGTGCAGAAAACACTAACACTTGTTCAGAACGAAAGAAAGCACAGAGCCCCAGATTTTATGTTGTCCTGGAGAGCTTGCAGAGCACTGGGGAAAGGCAGGCAGAGAATTCCCTGATAGCACCTTCTCTGTGCCTGTTCACATTGCTTCGCAGAATCGCTTTTGTGCAGAAAACAGTAACACTTGTTCAGAAGGAAAGAAAGCACAGAGCCCCAGATTCTATGTTGTCCTGGAGAGCTTGCAGAGCACTGGGGAAAGGCAGGCAGAGAATTCCCTGCTAGCACCTTCTCTGTGCCTGGGAAGCAGAAGTGTTCACATTGCTTCGCAAGAATCGCTTTTGTGCAGAAAACAGTAACACTTGTTCAGAAGGAAAGAAAGCACAGAGCCCCAGATTTTATGTTGTCCTGGAGAGATTGCAGAGCACTGGGGAAAGGCAGGCAGAGAATTCCTTGCTAGCACCATCTCTGTGCCTGGGAAGCAGAAGTGTTCACATTGCTTCGCAGAATCGCTTTTGTGCAGAAAACAGTAACACTTGTTCAGAAGGAAAGAAAGCACAGAGCCCCAGATTTTATGTTGTCCTGGAGAGCTTGCAGAGCACTGGGGAAAGGCAGGCAGAGAATTCCTTGCTAGCACCTTCTCTGTGCCTGGGAAGCAGAAGTGTTCACATTGCTTCGCAAGAATCGCTTTTGTGCAGAAAACAGTAACACTTGTTCAGAAGGAAAGAAAGCACAGAGCCCCAGATTTTATGTTGTCCTGGAGAGCTTGCAGAGCACTGGGGAAAGGCAGGCAGAGAATTCCTTGCTAGCACCTTCTCTGTGCCTGGGAAGCAGAAGTGTTCACATTGCTTCGTAAGAATCGCTTTTGTGCAGAAAACAGTAACACTTGTTCAGAACGAAAGAAAGCACAGAGCCCCAGATTCTATGTTGTCCTGGAGAGCTTGCAGAGCACTGGGGAAAGGCAGGCAGAGAATTCCCTGCTAGCACCTTCTCTGTGCCTGGGAAGCAGAAGTGTTCACATTGCTTCGCAAGAATCGCTTTTCTGCAGAAAAAAGCAACAGTTGTTCAGAAGGAAAGAAAGCACAGAGCCCCAGATTTTATGTTGTCCTGGAGAGCTTGCAGAGCACTGGGGAAAGGCAGGCAGAGAATTCCCTGCTAGCACCTTCTCTGTGCCTGGGAAGCAGAAGTGTTCACATTGCTTCGCAGAATCGTCTTTGTGCAGAAAACACTAACACTTGTTCAGAACGAAAGAAAGCACAGAGCCCCAGATTCTATGTTGTCCTGGAGAGCTTGCAGAGCACTGGGGAAAGGCAGGCACAGAATTCCCTGATAGCACCTTCTCTGTGCCTGTTCACATTGCTTCGCAGAATCGCTTTTGTGCAGAAAACAGTAACACTTGTTCAGAAGGAAAGAAAGCACAGAGCCCCAGATTCTATGTTGTCCTGGAGAGCTTGCAGAGCACTGGGGAAAGGCAGGCAGAGAATTCCCTGATAGCACCTTCTCTGTGCCTGGGAAGCAGAAGTGTTCACATTGCTTCGCATAATCGCTTTAGTGCAGAAAACAGTAACACTTGTTCAGAACGAAAGAAAGCACAGAGCCCCAGATTCTATGTTGTCCTGGAGAGCTTGCAGAGCACTGGGGAAAGGCAGGCAGAGAATTCCTTGCTAGCACCTTCTCTGTGCCTGGGAAGCAGAAGTGTTCACATCGCTTCGCAAGAATCGCTTTTGTGCAGAAAACACTAACACTTGTTCAGAAGGAAAGAAAGCACAGAGCCCCAGATTTTATGTTGCCCTGGAGAGCTTGCAGAGCACTGGGGAAAGGCAGGCAGAGAATTCCCTGCTAGCACCTTCTCTGTGCCTGGGAAGCAGAAGTGTTCACATCGCTTCGCAAGAATCGCTTTTGTGCAGAAAACACTAACACTTGTTCAGAAGGAAAGAAAGCACAGAGCCCCAGATTTTATGTTGCCCTGGAGAGCTTGCAGAGCACTGGGGAAAGGCAGGCACAGAATTCCCTGATAGCACCTTCTCTGTGCCTGGGAAGCAGAAGTGTTCACATTGCTTCGCAGAATCGCTTTTGTGCAAAAAACACTAACACTTGTTCAGAAGGAAAGAAAGCACAGAGCCCCAGATTCTATGTTGTCCTGGAGAGCTTGCAGAGCACTGGGGAAAGGCAGGCAGAGAATTCCCTGATAGCACCTTCTCTGTGCCTGGGAAGCAGAAGTGTTCACATTGCTTCGCAAGAATCGCTTTTCTGCAGAAAAAAGTAACAGTTGTTCAGAAGGAAAGAAAGCACAGAGCCCCAGATTCTATGTTGTCCTGGAGAGCTTGCAGAGCACTGGGGAAAGGCAGGCAGAGAATTCCCTGCTAGCACCTTCTCTGTGCCTGGGAAGCAGAAGTGCTCACATTGCTTCGCAAGAATCGCTTTTGTGCAGAAAACTCTAACACTTGTACAGAACGAAAGAAAGCACAGAGCCCCAGATTTTATGTTGTCCTGGAGAGCTTGCAGAGCACTGGGGAAAGGCAGGCAGAGAATTCCCTGATAGCACCTTCTCTGTGCCTGGGAAGCAGAAGTGTTCACATTGCTTCGCAGAATCGCTTTTGTGCAGAAAACACTAACACTTGTTCAGAAGGAAAGAAAGCACAGAGCCCCAGATTCTATGTTGTCCTGGAGAGCTTGCAGAGCACTGGGGAAAGGCAGGCAGAGAATTCCCTGCTAGCACCTTCTCTGTGCCTGGGAAGCAGAAGTGTTCACATTGCTTCGCAGAATCGCTTTTGTGCAGAAAACAGTAACACTTGTTCAGAAGGAAAGAAAGCACAGAGCCCCAGATTCTATGTTGTCCTGGAGAGCTTGCAGAGCACTGGGGAAAGGCAGGCAGAGAATTCCCTGCTAGCACCTTCTCTGTGCCTGGGAAGCAGAAGTGTTCACATTGCTTCGCAAGAATCGCTCTTGTGCAGAAAACACTAACACTTGTTCAGAACGAAAGAAAGCACAGAGCCCCAGATTTTATGTTGTCCTGGAGAGCTTGCAGAGCACTGGGGAAAGGCAGGCAGAGAATTCCCTGCTAGCACCTTCTCTGTGCCTGTTCACATTGCTTCGCAGAATCGCTTTTGTGCAGAAAACAGTAACACTTGTTCAGAACGAAAGAAAGCACAGAGCCCCAGATTTGCTGTTGTTCTGGAGAGCTTGCAGAGCACTGGGGAAAGGCAGGCAGAGAATTCCCTGCTAGCACCTTCTCTGTGCCTGGGAAGCAGAAGTGTTCACATTGCTTCGCAAGAATCGCTTTTCTGCAGAAAAAAGTAACAGTTATTCAGAAGGAAAGAAAGCACAGAGCCCCAGATTTTATGTTGTCCTGGAGAGCTTGCAGAGCACTGGGGAAAGGCAGGCAGAGAATTCCCTGCTAGCACCTTCTCTGTGCCTGGGAAGCAGAAGTGTTCACATTGCTTCGCAGAATCGTCTTTGTGCAGAAAACACTAACACTTGTTCAGAACGAAAGAAAGCACAGAGCCCCAGATTCTATGTTGTCCTGGAGAGCTTGCAGAGCACTGGGGAAAGGCAGGCAGAGAATTCCCTGATAGCACCTTCTCTGTGCCTGTTCACATTGCTTCGCAGAATCGCTTTTGTGCAGAAAACAGTAACACTTGTTCAGAAGGAAAGAAAGCACAGAGCCCCAGATTCTATGTTGTCCTGGAGAGCTTGCAGAGCACTGGGGAAAGGCAGGCAGAGAATTCCCTGATAGCACCTTCTCTGTGCCTGGGAAGCAGAAGTGTTCACATTGCTTCGCATAATCGCTTTAGTGCAGAAAACAGTAACAGTTGTTCAGAACGAAAGAAAGCACAGAGCCCCAGATTCTATGTTGTCCTGGAGAGCTTGCAGAGCACTGGGGAAAGGCAGGCAGAGAATTCCTTGCTAGCACCTTCTCTGTGCCTGGGAAGCAGAAGTGTTCACATCGCTTCGCAAGAATCGCTTTTGTGCAGAAAACACTAACACTTGTTCAGAAGGAAAGAAAGCACAGAGCCCCAGATTTTATGTTGCCCTGGAGAGCTTGCAGAGCACTGGGGAAAGGCAGGCAGAGAATTCCCTGCTAGCACCTTCTCTGTGCCTGGGAAGCAGAAGTGTTCACATCGCTTCGCAAGAATCGCTTTTGTGCAGAAAACACTAACACTTGTTCAGAAGGAAAGAAAGCACAGAGCCCCAGATTTTATGTTGCCCTGGAGAGCTTGCAGAGCACTGGGGAAAGGCAGGCACAGAATTCCCTGATAGCACCTTCTCTGTGCCTGGGAAGCAGAAGTGTTCACATTGCTTCGCAGAATCGCTTTTGTGCAAAAAACACTAACACTTGTTCAGAAGGAAAGAAAGCACAGAGCCCCAGATTCTATGTTGTCCTGGAGAGCTTGCAGAGCACTGGGGAAAGGCAGGCAGAGAATTCCCTGATAGCACCTTCTCTGTGCCTGGGAAGCAGAAGTGTTCACATTGCTTCGCAAGAATCGCTTTTCTGCAGAAAAAAGTAACAGTTGTTCAGAAGGAAAGAAAGCACAGAGCCCCAGATTCTATGTTGTCCTGGAGAGCTTGCAGAGCACTGGGGAAAGGCAGGCAGAGAATTCCCTGCTAGCACCTTCTCTGTGCCTGGGAAGCAGAAGTGCTCACATTGCTTCGCAAGAATCGCTTTTGTGCAGAAAACTCTAACACTTGTACAGAACGAAAGAAAGCACAGAGCCCCAGATTTTATGTTGTCCTGGAGAGCTTGCAGAGCACTGGGGAAAGGCAGGCAGAGAATTCCCTGATAGCACCTTCTCTGTGCCTGGGAAGCAGAAGTGTTCACATTGCTTCGCAGAATCGCTTTTGTGCAGAAAACACTAACACTTGTTCAGAAGGAAAGAAAGCACAGAGCCCCAGATTCTATGTTGTCCTGGAGAGCTTGCAGAGCACTGGGGAAAGGCAGGCAGAGAATTCCCTGCTAGCACCTTCTCTGTGCCTGGGAAGCAGAAGTGTTCACATTGCTTCGCAGAATCGCTTTTGTGCAGAAAACAGTAACACTTGTTCAGAAGGAAAGAAAGCACAGAGCCCCAGATTCTATGTTGTCCTGGAGAGCTTGCAGAGCACTGGGGAAAGGCAGGCAGAGAATTCCCTGCTAGCACCTTCTCTGTGCCTGGGAAGCAGAAGTGTTCACATTGCTTCGCAAGAATCGCTCTTGTGCAGAAAACAGTAACACTTGTTCAGAACGAAAGAAAGCACAGAGCCCCAGATTTTATGTTGTCCTGGAGAGCTTGCAGAGCACTGGGGAAAGGCAGGCAGAGAATTCCCTGCTAGCACCTTCTCTGTGCCTGGGAAGCAGAAGTGTTCACATTGCTTCGCAAGAATCGCTTTTCTGCAGAAAAAAGTAACAGTTATTCAGAAGGAAAGAAAGCACAGAGCCCCAGATTTTATGTTGTCCTGGAGAGCTTGCAGAGCACTGGGGAAAGGCAGGCAGAGAATTCCCTGCTAGCACCTTCTCTGTGCCTGGGAAGCAGAAGTGTTCACATTGCTTCGCAGAATCGTCTTTGTGCAGAAAACACTAACACTTGTTCAGAACGAAAGAAAGCACAGAGCCCCAGATTCTATGTTGTCCTGGAGAGCTTGCAGAGCACTGGGGAAAGGCAGGCAGAGAATTCCCTGATAGCACCTTCTCTGTGCCTGTTCACATTGCTTCGCAGAATCGCTTTTGTGCAGAAAACAGTAACACTTGTTCAGAAGGAAAGAAAGCACAGAGCCCCAGATTTTATGTTGTCCTGGAGAGCTTGCAGAGCACTGGGGAAAGGCAGGCAGAGAATTCCCTGCTAGCACCTTCTCTGTGCCTGTTCACATTGCTTCGCAGAATCGCTTTTGTGCAGAAAACAGTAACACTTGTTCAGAAGGAAAGAAAGCACAGAGCCCCAGATTCTATGTTGTCCTGGAGAGCTTGCAGAGCACTGGGGAAAGGCAGGCAGAGAATTCCCTGCTAGCACCTTCTCTGTGCCTGGGAAGCAGAAGTGTTCACATTGCTTCGCAAGAATCGCTCTTGTGCAGAAAACACTAACACTTGTTCAGAAGGAAAGAAAGCACAGAGCCCCAGATTTTATGTTGTCCTGGAGAGCTTGCAGAGCACTGGGGAAAGGCAGGCAGAGAATTCCCTGATAGCACCTTCTCTGTGCCTGGGAAGCAGAAGTGTTCACATTGCTTCGCAGAATCGCTTTAGTGCAGAAAACACTAACACTTGTTCAGAACGAAAGAAAGCACAGAGCCCCAGATTTTATGTTGTCCTGGAGAGCTTGCAGAGCACTGGGGAAAGGCAGGCAGAGAATTCCCTGATAGCACCTTCTCTGTGCCTGTTCACATTGCTTCGCAGAATCGCTTTTGTGCAGAAAACAGTAACACTTGTTCAGAAGGAAAGAAAGCACAGAGCCCCAGATTCTATGTTGTCCTGGAGAGCTTGCAGAGCACTGGGGAAAGGCAGGCAGAGAATTCCCTGCTAGCACCTTCTCTGTGCCTGGGAAGCAGAAGTGTTCACATTGCTTCGCAAGAATCGCTTTTGTGCAGAAAACAGTAACACTTGTTCAGAAGGAAAGAAAGCACAGAGCCCCAGATTTTATGTTGTCCTGGAGAGATTGCAGAGCACTGGGGAAAGGCAGGCAGAGAATTCCTTGCTAGCACCATCTCTGTGCCTGGGAAGCAGAAGTGTTCACATTGCTTCGCAGAATCGCTTTTGTGCAGAAAACAGTAACACTTGTTCAGAAGGAAAGAAAGCACAGAGCCCCAGATTTTATGTTGTCCTGGAGAGCTTGCAGAGCACTGGGGAAAGGCAGGCAGAGAATTCCTTGCTAGCACCTTCTCTGTGCCTGGGAAGCAGAAGTGTTCACATTGCTTCGCAAGAATCGCTTTTGTGCAGAAAACAGTAACACTTGTTCAGAAGGAAAGAAAGCACAGAGCCCCAGATTTTATGTTGTCCTGGAGAGCTTGCAGAGCACTGGGGAAAGGCAGGCAGAGAATTCCTTGCTAGCACCTTCTCTGTGCCTGGGAAGCAGAAGTGTTCACATTGCTTCGTAAGAATCGCTTTTGTGCAGAAAACAGTAACACTTGTTCAGAACGAAAGAAAGCACAGAGCCCCAGATTCTATGTTGTCCTGGAGAGCTTGCAGAGCACTGGGGAAAGGCAGGCAGAGAATTCCCTGCTAGCACCTTCTCTGTGCCTGGGAAGCAGAAGTGTTCACATTGCTTCGCAAGAATCGCTTTTCTGCAGAAAAAAGCAACAGTTGTTCAGAAGGAAAGAAAGCACAGAGCCCCAGATTTTATGTTGTCCTGGAGAGCTTGCAGAGCACTGGGGAAAGGCAGGCAGAGAATTCCCTGCTAGCACCTTCTCTGTGCCTGGGAAGCAGAAGTGTTCACATTGCTTCGCAGAATCGTCTTTGTGCAGAAAACACTAACACTTGTTCAGAACGAAAGAAAGCACAGAGCCCCAGATTCTATGTTGTCCTGGAGAGCTTGCAGAGCACTGGGGAAAGGCAGGCACAGAATTCCCTGATAGCACCTTCTCTGTGCCTGTTCACATTGCTTCGCAGAATCGCTTTTGTGCAGAAAACAGTAACACTTGTTCAGAAGGAAAGAAAGCACAGAGCCCCAGATTCTATGTTGTCCTGGAGAGCTTGCAGAGCACTGGGGAAAGGCAGGCAGAGAATTCCCTGATAGCACCTTCTCTGTGCCTGGGAAGCAGAAGTGTTCACATTGCTTCGCATAATCGCTTTAGTGCAGAAAACAGTAACACTTGTTCAGAACGAAAGAAAGCACAGAGCCCCAGATTCTATGTTGTCCTGGAGAGCTTGCAGAGCACTGGGGAAAGGCAGGCAGAGAATTCCTTGCTAGCACCTTCTCTGTGCCTGGGAAGCAGAAGTGTTCACATCGCTTCGCAAGAATCGCTTTTGTGCAGAAAACACTAACACTTGTTCAGAAGGAAAGAAAGCACAGAGCCCCAGATTTTATGTTGCCCTGGAGAGCTTGCAGAGCACTGGGGAAAGGCAGGCAGAGAATTCCCTGCTAGCACCTTCTCTGTGCCTGGGAAGCAGAAGTGTTCACATCGCTTCGCAAGAATCGCTTTTGTGCAGAAAACACTAACACTTGTTCAGAAGGAAAGAAAGCACAGAGCCCCAGATTTTATGTTGCCCTGGAGAGCTTGCAGAGCACTGGGGAAAGGCAGGCACAGAATTCCCTGATAGCACCTTCTCTGTGCCTGGGAAGCAGAAGTGTTCACATTGCTTCGCAGAATCGCTTTTGTGCAAAAAACACTAACACTTGTTCAGAAGGAAAGAAAGCACAGAGCCCCAGATTCTATGTTGTCCTGGAGAGCTTGCAGAGCACTGGGGAAAGGCAGGCAGAGAATTCCCTGATAGCACCTTCTCTGTGCCTGGGAAGCAGAAGTGTTCACATTGCTTCGCAGAATCGCTTTTGTGCAGAAAACAGTAACACTTGTTCAGAACGAAAGAAAGCACAGAGCCCCAGATTTGCTGTTGTCCTGGAGAGCTTGCAGAGCACTGGGGAAAGGCAGGCAGAGAATTCCCTGCTAGCACCTTCTCTGTGCCTGGGAAGCAGAAGTGCTCACATTGCTTCGCAAGAATCGCTTTTGTGCAGAAAACTCTAACACTTGTACAGAACGAAAGAAAGCACAGAGCCCCAGATTTTATGTTGTCCTGGAGAGCTTGCAGAGCACTGGGGAAAGGCAGGCAGAGAATTCCCTGATAGCACCTTCTCTGTGCCTGGGAAGCAGAAGTGTTCACATTGCTTCGCAGAATCGCTTTTGTGCAGAAAACACTAACACTTGTTCAGAAGGAAAGAAAGCACAGAGCCCCAGATTCTATGTTGTCCTGGAGAGCTTGCAGAGCACTGGGGAAAGGCAGGCAGAGAATTCCCTGCTAGCACCTTCTCTGTGCCTGGGAAGCAGAAGTGTTCACATTGCTTCGCAGAATCGCTTTTGTGCAGAAAACAGTAACACTTGTTCAGAAGGAAAGAAAGCACAGAGCCCCAGATTCTATGTTGTCCTGGAGAGCTTGCAGAGCACTGGGGAAAGGCAGGCAGAGAATTCCCTGCTAGCACCTTCTCTGTGCCTGGGAAGCAGAAGTGTTCACATTGCTTCGCAAGAATCGCTCTTGTGCAGAAAACACTAACACTTGTTCAGAACGAAAGAAAGCACAGAGCCCCAGATTTTATGTTGTCCTGGAGAGCTTGCAGAGCACTGGGGAAAGGCAGGCAGAGAATTCCCTGCTAGCACCTTCTCTGTGCCTGTTCACATTGCTTCGCAGAATCGCTTTTGTGCAGAAAACAGTAACACTTGTTCAGAACGAAAGAAAGCACAGAGCCCCAGATTTGCTGTTGTTCTGGAGAGCTTGCAGAGCACTGGGGAAAGGCAGGCAGAGAATTCCCTGCTAGCACCTTCTCTGTGCCTGGGAAGCAGAAGTGTTCACATTGCTTCGCAAGAATCGCTTTTCTGCAGAAAAAAGTAACAGTTATTCAGAAGGAAAGAAAGCACAGAGCCCCAGATTTTATGTTGTCCTGGAGAGCTTGCAGAGCACTGGGGAAAGGCAGGCAGAGAATTCCCTGCTAGCACCTTCTCTGTGCCTGGGAAGCAGAAGTGTTCACATTGCTTCGCAGAATCGTCTTTGTGCAGAAAACACTAACACTTGTTCAGAACGAAAGAAAGCACAGAGCCCCAGATTCTATGTTGTCCTGGAGAGCTTGCAGAGCACTGGGGAAAGGCAGGCAGAGAATTCCCTGATAGCACCTTCTCTGTGCCTGTTCACATTGCTTCGCAGAATCGCTTTTGTGCAGAAAACAGTAACACTTGTTCAGAAGGAAAGAAAGCACAGAGCCCCAGATTCTATGTTGTCCTGGAGAGCTTGCAGAGCACTGGGGAAAGGCAGGCAGAGAATTCCCTGATAGCACCTTCTCTGTGCCTGGGAAGCAGAAGTGTTCACATTGCTTCGCATAATCGCTTTAGTGCAGAAAACAGTAACAGTTGTTCAGAACGAAAGAAAGCACAGAGCCCCAGATTCTATGTTGTCCTGGAGAGCTTGCAGAGCACTGGGGAAAGGCAGGCAGAGAATTCCTTGCTAGCACCTTCTCTGTGCCTGGGAAGCAGAAGTGTTCACATCGCTTCGCAAGAATCGCTTTTGTGCAGAAAACACTAACACTTGTTCAGAAGGAAAGAAAGCACAGAGCCCCAGATTTTATGTTGCCCTGGAGAGCTTGCAGAGCACTGGGGAAAGGCAGGCAGAGAATTCCCTGCTAGCACCTTCTCTGTGCCTGGGAAGCAGAAGTGTTCACATCGCTTCGCAAGAATCGCTTTTGTGCAGAAAACACTAACACTTGTTCAGAAGGAAAGAAAGCACAGAGCCCCAGATTTTATGTTGCCCTGGAGAGCTTGCAGAGCACTGGGGAAAGGCAGGCACAGAATTCCCTGATAGCACCTTCTCTGTGCCTGGGAAGCAGAAGTGTTCACATTGCTTCGCAGAATCGCTTTTGTGCAAAAAACACTAACACTTGTTCAGAAGGAAAGAAAGCACAGAGCCCCAGATTCTATGTTGTCCTGGAGAGCTTGCAGAGCACTGGGGAAAGGCAGGCAGAGAATTCCCTGCTAGCACCTTCTCTGTGCCTGGGAAGCAGAAGTGTTCACATTGCTTCGCAGAATCGCTTTTGTGCAGAAAACAGTAACACTTGTTCAGAAGGAAAGAAAGCACAGAGCCCCAGATTTTATGTTGTCCTGGAGAGCTTTTAGAGCACTGGGGAAAGGCAGGCAGAGAATTCCCTGCTAGCACCTTCTCTGTGCCTGGGAAGCAGAAGTGTTCACATTGCTTCGCAGAATCGCTTTTGTGCAGAAAACAGTAACACTTGTTCAGAAGGAAAGAAAGCACAGAGCCCCAGATTCTATGTTGTCCTGGAGAGCTTGCAGAGCACTGGGGAAAGGCAGGCAGAGAATTCCCTGATAGCACCTTCTCTGTGCCTGTTCACATTGCTTCGCAGAATCGCTTTTGTGCAGAAAACAGTAACACTTGTTCAGAAGGAAAGAAAGCACAGAGCCCCAGATTCTATGTTGTCCTGGAGAGCTTGCAGGGCACTGGGGAAAGGCAGGCAGAGAATTCCCTGCTAGCACCTTCTCTGTGCCTGGGAAGCAGAAGTGTTCACATTGCTTCGCAGAATCGCTTTTGTGCAGAAAACATTAACACTTGTTCAGAAGGAAAGAAAGCACAGAGCCCCAGATTTTATGTTGTCCTGGAGAGCTTTTAGAGCACTGGGGAAAGGCAGGCAGAGAATTCCTTGCTAGCACCTTCTCTGTGCCTGGGAAGCAGAAGTGTTCATATTGCTTCGCAAGAATCGCTTTTGTGCAGAAAACAGTAACACTTGTTCAGAAGGAAAGAAAGCACAGAGCCCCAGATTTTATGTTGCCCTGGAGAGCTTGCAGAGCACTGGGGAAAGGCAGGCAGAGAATTCCCTGCTAGCACCTTCTCTGTGCCTGGGAAGCAGAAGTGTTCACAATGCTTCGCAGAATCGCTTTTGTGCAGAAAACAGTAACACTTGTTCAGAAGGAAAGAAAGCACAGAGCCCCAGATTCTATGTTGTCCTGGAGAGCTTGCAGAGCACTGGGGAAAGGCAGGCAGAGAATTCCCTGATAGCACCTTCTCTGTGCCTGTTCACATTGCTTCGCAGAATCGCTTTTGTGCAGAAAACAGTAACACTTGTTCAGAAGGAAAGAAAGCACAGAGCCCCAGATTCTATGTTGTCCTGGAGAGCTTGCAGGGCACTGGGGAAAGGCAGGCAGAGAATTCCCTGCTAGCACCTTCTCTGTGCCTGGGAAGCAGAAGTGTTCACATTGCTTCGCAAGAATCGCTCTTGTGCAGAAAACACTAACACTTGTTCAGAAGGAAAGAAAGCACAGAGCCCCAGATTTTATGTTGTCCTGGAGAGCTTGCAGAGCACTGGGGAAAGGCAGGCAGAGAATTCCCTGATAGCACCTTCTCTGTGCCTGTTCACATTGCTTCGCAGAATCGCTTTTGTGCAGAAAACAGTAACACTTGTTCAGAAGGAAAGAAAGCACAGAGCCCCAGATTTTATGTTGTCCTGGAGAGCTTGCAGAGCACTGGGGAAAGGCAGGCAGAGAATTCCCTGATAGCACCTTCTCTGTGCCTGTTCACATTGCTTCGCAGAATCGCTTTTGTGCAGAAAACAGTAACACTTGTTCAGAAGGAAAGAAAGCACAGAGCCCCAGATTCTATGTTGTCCTGGAGAGCTTGCAGAGCACTGGGGAAAGGCAGGCAGAGAATTCCCTGCTAGCACCTTCTCTGTGCCTGGGAAGCAGAAGTGTTCACATTGCTTCGCAAGAATCGCTCTTGTGCAGAAAACACTAACACTTGTTCAGAAGGAAAGAAAGCACAGAGCCCCAGATTTTATGTTGTCCTGGAGAGCTTGCAGAGCACTGGGGAAAGGCAGGCAGAGAATTCCCTGCTAGCACCTTCTCTGTGCCTGGGAAGCAGAAGTGTTCACATTGCTTCGCAGAATCGTCTTTGTGCAGAAAACACTAACACTTGTTCAGAACGAAAGAAAGCACAGAGCCCCAGATTTTATGTTGTCCTGGAGAGCTTGCAGAGCATTGGGGAAAGGCAGGCAGAGAATTCCCTGATAGCACCTTCTCTGTGCCTGTTCACATTGCTTCGCAGAATCGCTTTTGTGCAGAAAACAGTAACACTTGTTCAGAAGGAAAGAAAGCACAGAGCCCCAGATTCTATGTTGTCCTGGAGAGCTTGCAGAGCACTGGGGAAAGGCAGGCAGAGAATTCCCTGCTAGCACCTTCTCTGTGCCTGGGAAGCAGAAGTGTTCACATTGCTTCGCAAGAATCGCTTTTGTGCAGAAAACAGTAACACTTGTTCAGAAGGAAAGAAAGCACAGAGCCCCAGATTTTATGTTGTCCTGGAGAGATTGCAGAGCACTGGGGAAAGGCAGGCAGAGAATTCCTTGCTAGCACCATCTCTGTGCCTGGGAAGCAGAAGTGTTCACATTGCTTCGCAGAATCGCTTTTGTGCAGAAAACAGTAACACTTGTTCAGAAGGAAAGAAAGCACAGAGCCCCAGATTTTATGTTGTCCTGGAGAGCTTGCAGAGCACTGGGGAAAGGCAGGCAGAGAATTCCTTGCTAGCACCTTCTCTGTGCCTGGGAAGCAGAAGTGTTCACATTGCTTCGCAAGAATCGCATTTGTGCAGAAAACAGTAACACTTGTTCAGAAGGAAAGAAAGCACAGAGCCCCAGATTTTATGTTGCCCTGGAGAGCTTGCAGAGCACTGGGGAAAGGCAGAAAGAGATTTCCCTGCTAGCACCTTCTCTGTGCCTGGGAAGCAGAAGTGTTCACATTGCTTCGCAGAATCGCTTTTGTGCAGAAAACACTAACACTTGTTCAGAAGGAAAGAAAGCACAGAGCCCCAGATTCTATGTTGTCCTGGAGAGCTTGCAGAGCACTGGGGAAAGGCAGGCAGAGAATTCCCTGCTAGCACCTTCTCTGTGCCTGTTCACATTGCTTCGCAGAATCGCTTTTGTGCAGAAAACAGTAACACTTGTTCAGAAGGAAAGAAAGCACAGAGCCCCAGATTTGCTGTTTTTCTGGAGAGCTTGCAGAGCACTGGGGAAAGGCAGGCACAGAATTCCCTGCTAACACCTTCTCTGTGCCTGTTCACATTGCTTCGCAAGAATCGCTTTTGTGCAGAAAACAGTAACACTTGTTCAGAAGGAAAGAAAGCACAGAGCCCCAGATTTTATGTTGCCCTGGAGAGCTTGCAGAGCACTGGGGAAAGGCAGGCAGAGAATTCCTTGCTAGCACCTTCTCTGTGCCTGGGAAGCAGAAGTGTTCACATTGCTTCGCAGAATCGCTTTTGTGCAGAAAACAGTAACACTTGTTCAGAAGGAAAGAAAGCACAGAGCCCCAGATTTTATGTTGTCCTGGAGAGCTTGCAGAGCACTGGGGAAAGGCAGGCAGAGAATTCCTTGCTAGCACCTTCTTTGTGCCTGGGAAGCAGAAGTGTTCACATTGTTTCGAAGAATCGCTTTTGTGCAGAAAACAGTAACACTTGTTCAGAAGGAAAGAAAGCACAGAGCCCCAGGTTCTATGTTGTCCTGGAGAGCTTGCAGAGCACTGGGGAAAGGCAGGCAGAGAATTCCCTGATAGCACCTTCTCTGTGCCTGGGAAGCAGAAGTGTTCACATTGCTTCGCAGAATCGTCTTTGTGCAGAAAACACTAACACTTGTGTAGAACAAAAGAAAGCACAGAGCCCCAGATTTTATGTTGTCCTGGAGAGCTTGCAGAGCACTGGGGAAAGGCAGGCAGAGAATTCCCTGATAGCACCTTCTCTGTGCCTGTTCACATTGCTTCGCAGAATCGCTTTTGTGCAGAAAACACTAACACTTGTTCAGAACTAAAGAAAGCACAGAGCCCCAGATTTGCTGTTGTCCTGGAGAGCTTGCAGAGCACTGGGGAAAGGCAGGCAGAGAATTCCCTGATAGCACCTTCTCTGTGCCTGTTCACATTGCTTCGCAGAATCGCTTTTGTGCAGAAAACACTAACACTTGTTCAGAACGAAAGAAAGCACAGAGCCCCAGATTTGCTGTTGCCCTGGAGAGCTTGCAGAGCACTGGGGAAAGGCAGGCAGAGAATTCCCTGATAGCACCTTCTCTGTGCCTGGGAAGCAGAAGTGTTCACATTGCTTCGTAGAATCGCTTTTGTGCAGAAAACACTAACACTTGTTCAGAAGGAAAGAAAGCACAGAGCCCCAGATTCTATGTTGTCCTGGAGAGCTTGCAGAGCACTGGGGAAAGGCAGGCAGAGAATTCCCTGATAGCACCTTCTCTGTGCCTGTTCACATTGCTTCGCAGAATCGCTTTTGTGCAGAAAACAGTAACACTTGTTCAGAACGAAAGAAACCACAGAGCCCCAGATTCTATGTTGTCCTGGAGAGCTTGCAGAGCACTGGGGAAAGGCAGGCAGAGAATTCCCTGATAGCACCTTCTCTGTGCCTGTTCACATTGCTTCACAGAATCGCTTTTGTGGAGAAAACAGTAACACTTGTTCAGAAGGAAAGAAAGCACAGAGCCCCAGATTCTATGTTGTCCTGGAGAGCTTGCAGAGCACTGGGGAAAGGCAGGCAGAGAATTCCCTGCTAGCACCTTCTCTGTGCCTGGGAAGCAGAAGTGTTCACATTGCTTCGCAAGAATCGCTTTTGTGCAGAAAACATTAACACTTGTTCAGAAGGAAAGAAAGCACAGAGCCCCAGATTTTATGTTGTCCTGGAGAGATTGCAGAGCACTGGGGAAAGGCAGGCAGAGAATTCCTTGCTAGCACCATCTCTGTGCCTGGGAAGCAGAAGTGTTCACATTGTTTCGAAGAATCGCTTTTGTGCAGAAAACAGTAACACTTGTTCAGAAGGAAAGAAAGCACAGAGCCCCAGGTTCTATGTTGTCCTGGAGAGCTTGCAGAGCACTGGGGAAAGGCAGGCAGAGAATTCCCTGATAGCACCTTCTCTGTGCCTGGGAAGCAGAAGTGTTCACATTGCTTCGCAGAATCGTCTTTGTGCAGAAAACACTAACACTTGTGTAGAACAAAAGAAAGCACAGAGCCCCAGATTTTATGTTGTCCTGGAGAGCTTGCAGAGCACTGGGGAAAGGCAGGCAGAGAATTCCCTGATAGCACCTTCTCTGTGCCTGTTCACATTGCTTCGCAGAATCGCTTTTGTGCAGAAAACACTAACACTTGTTCAGAACTAAAGAAAGCACAGAGCCCCAGATTTGCTGTTGTCCTGGAGAGCTTGCAGAGCACTGGGGAAAGGCAGGCAGAGAATTCCCTGATAGCACCTTCTCTGTGCCTGTTCACATTGCTTCGCAGAATCGCTTTTGTGCAGAAAACACTAACACTTGTTCAGAACGAAAGAAAGCACAGAGCCCCAGATTTGCTGTTGCCCTGGAGAGCTTGCAGAGCACTGGGGAAAGGCAGGCAGAGAATTCCCTGATAGCACCTTCTCTGTGCCTGGGAAGCAGAAGTGTTCACATTGCTTCGCAGAATCGCTTTTGTGCAGAAAACACTAACACTTGTTCAGAAGGAAAGAAAGCACAGAGCCCCAGATTCTATGTTGTCCTGGAGAGCTTGCAGAGCACTGGGGAAAGGCAGGCAGAGAATTCCCTGATAGCACCTTCTCTGTGCCTGTTCACATTGCTTCGCAGAATCGCTTTTGTGCAGAAAACAGTAACACTTGTTCAGAACGAAAGAAACCACAGAGCCCCAGATTCTATGTTGTCCTGGAGAGCTTGCAGAGCACTGGGGAAAGGCAGGCAGAGAATTCCCTGATAGCACCTTCTCTGTGCCTGTTCACATTGCTTCACAGAATCGCTTTTGTGGAGAAAACAGTAACACTTGTTCAGAAGGAAAGAAAGCACAGAGCCCCAGATTTTATGTTGTCCTGGAGAGCTTGCAGAGCACTGGGGAAAGGCAGGCAGAGAATTCCCTGCTAGCACCTTCTCTGTGCCTGGGAAGCAGAAGTGTTCACATTGCTTCGCAGAATCGCTTTTGTGCAGAAAACAGTAACACTTGTTCAGAAGGAAAGAAAGCACAGAGCCCCAGATTTTATGTTGTCCTGGAGAGCTTTTAGAGTACTGGGGAAAGGCAGGCAGAGAATTCCCTGCTAGCACCTTCTCTGTGCCTGGGAAGCAGAAGTGTTCACATTGCTTCGCAGAATCGCTTTTGTGCAGAAAACAGTAACACTTGTTCAGAAGGAAAGAAAGCACAGAGCCCCAGATTCTATGTTGTCCTGGAGAGCTTGCAGAGCACTGGGGAAAGGCAGGCAGAGAATTCCCTGATAGCACCTTCTCTGTGCCTGTTCACATTGCTTCGCAGAATCGCTTTTGTGCAGAAAACAGTAACACTTGTTCAGAAGGAAAGAAAGCACAGAGCCCCAGATTCTATGTTGTCCTGGAGAGCTTGCAGGGCACTGGGGAAAGGCAGGCAGAGAATTCCCTGCTAGCACCTTCTCTGTGCCTGGGAAGCAGAAGTGTTCACATTGCTTCGCAGAATCGCTTTTGTGCAGAAAACAGTAACACTTGTTCAGAAGGAAAGAAAGCACAGAGCCCCAGATTTTATGTTGTCCTGGAGAGCTTGCAGAGCACTGGGGAAAGGCAGGCAGAGAATTCCCTGCTAGCACCTTCTCTGTGCCTGGGAAGCAGAAGTGTTCACATTGCTTCGCAGAATCGTCTTTGTGCAGAAAACACTAACACTTGTTCAGAACGAAAGAAAGCACAGAGCCCCAGATTTTATGTTGTCCTGGAGAGCTTGCAGAGCATTGGGGAAAGGCAGGCAGAGAATTCCCTGATAGCACCTTCTCTGTGCCTGTTCACATTGCTTCGCAGAATCGCTTTTGTGCAGAAAACAGTAACACTTGTTCAGAAGGAAAGAAAGCACAGAGCCCCAGATTCTATGTTGTCCTGGAGAGCTTGCAGAGCACTGGGGAAAGGCAGGCAGAGAATTCCCTGCTAGCACCTTCTCTGTGCCTGTTCACATTGCTTCGCAGAATCGCTTTTGTGCAGAAAACAGTAACACTTGTTCAGAAGGAAAGAAAGCACAGAGCCCCAGATTTGCTGTTTTTCTGGAGAGCTTGCAGAGCACTGGGGAAAGGCAGGCACAGAATTCCCTGCTAACACCTTCTCTGTGCCTGTTCACATTGCTTCGCAAGAATCGCTTTTGTGCAGAAAACAGTAACACTTGTTCAGAAGGAAAGAAAGCACAGAGCCCCAGATTTTATGTTGCCCTGGAGAGCTTGCAGAGCACTGGGGAAAGGCAGGCAGAGAATTCCTTGCTAGCACCTTCTCTGTGCCTGGGAAGCAGAAGTGTTCACATTGCTTCGCAGAATCGCTTTTGTGCAGAAAACAGTAACACTTGTTCAGAAGGAAAGAAAGCACAGAGCCCCAGATTTTATGTTGTCCTGGAGAGCTTGCAGAGCACTGGGGAAAGGCAGGCAGAGAATTCCCTGATAGCACCTTCTCTGTGCCTGGGAAGCAGAAGTGTTCACATTGCTTCGCAGAATCGTCTTTGTGCAGAAAACACTAACACTTGTGTAGAACAAAAGAAAGCACAGAGCCCCAGATTTTATGTTGTCCTGGAGAGCTTGCAGAGCACTGGGGAAAGGCAGGCAGAGAATTCCCTGATAGCACCTTCTCTGTGCCTGTTCACATTGCTTCGCAGAATCGCTTTTGTGCAGAAAACACTAACACTTGTTCAGAACTAAAGAAAGCACAGAGCCCCAGATTTGCTGTTGTCCTGGAGAGCTTGCAGAGCACTGGGGAAAGGCAGGCAGAGAATTCCCTGATAGCACCTTCTCTGTGCCTGTTCACATTGCTTCGCAGAATCGCTTTTGTGCAGAAAACACTAACACTTGTTCAGAACGAAAGAAAGCACAGAGCCCCAGATTTGCTGTTGCCCTGGAGAGCTTGCAGAGCACTGGGGAAAGGCAGGCAGAGAATTCCCTGATAGCACCTTCTCTGTGCCTGGGAAGCAGAAGTGTTCACATTGCTTCGCAGAATCGCTTTTGTGCAGAAAACACTAACACTTGTTCAGAAGGAAAGAAAGCACAGAGCCCCAGATTCTATGTTGTCCTGGAGAGCTTGCAGAGCACTGGGGAAAGGCAGGCAGAGAATTCCCTGATAGCACCTTCTCTGTGCCTGTTCACATTGCTTCGCAGAATCGCTTTTGTGCAGAAAACAGTAACACTTGTTCAGAACGAAAGAAACCACAGAGCCCCAGATTCTATGTTGTCCTGGAGAGCTTGCAGAGCACTGGGGAAAGGCAGGCAGAGAATTCCCTGATAGCACCTTCTCTGTGCCTGTTCACATTGCTTCACAGAATCGCTTTTGTGGAGAAAACAGTAACACTTGTTCAGAAGGAAAGAAAGCACAGAGCCCCAGATTCTATGTTGTCCTGGAGAGCTTGCAGAGCACTGGGGAAAGGCAGGCAGAGAATTCCCTGCTAGCACCTTCTCTGTGCCTGGGAAGCAGAAGTGTTCACATTGCTTCGCAAGAATCGCTTTTGTGCAGAAAACAGTAACACTTGTTCAGAACGAAAGAAAGCACAGAGCCCCAGATTTTATGTTGTCCTGGAGAGATTGCAGAGCACTGGGGAAAGGCAGGCAGAGAATTCCTTGCTAGCACCATCTCTGTGCCTGGGAAGCAGAAGTGTTCACATTGTTTCGAAGAATCGCTTTTGTGCAGAAAACAGTAACACTTGTTCAGAAGGAAAGAAAGCACAGAGCCCCAGGTTCTATGTTGTCCTGGAGAGCTTGCAGAGCACTGGGGAAAGGCAGGCAGAGAATTCCCTGATAGCACCTTCTCTGTGCCTGGGAAGCAGAAGTGTTCACATTGCTTCGCAGAATCGTCTTTGTGCAGAAAACACTAACACTTGTGTAGAACAAAAGAAAGCACAGAGCCCCAGATTTTATGTTGTCCTGGAGAGCTTGCAGAGCACTGGGGAAAGGCAGGCAGAGAATTCCCTGATAGCACCTTCTCTGTGCCTGTTCACATTGCTTCGCAGAATCGCTTTTGTGCAGAAAACACTAACACTTGTTCAGAACTAAAGAAAGCACAGAGCCCCAGATTTGCTGTTGTCCTGGAGAGCTTGCAGAGCACTGGGGAAAGGCAGGCAGAGAATTCCCTGATAGCACCTTCTCTGTGCCTGTTCACATTGCTTCGCAGAATCGCTTTTGTGCAGAAAACACTAACACTTGTTCAGAACGAAAGAAAGCACAGAGCCCCAGATTTGCTGTTGCCCTGGAGAGCTTGCAGAGCACTGGGGAAAGGCAGGCAGAGAATTCCCTGATAGCACCTTCTCTGTGCCTGGGAAGCAGAAGTGTTCACATTGCTTCGCAGAATCGCTTTTGTGCAGAAAACACTAACACTTGTTCAGAAGGAAAGAAAGCACAGAGCCCCAGATTCTATGTTGTCCTGGAGAGCTTGCAGAGCACTGGGGAAAGGCAGGCAGAGAATTCCCTGATAGCACCTTCTCTGTGCCTGTTCACATTGCTTCGCAGAATCGCTTTTGTGCAGAAAACAGTAACACTTGTTCAGAACGAAAGAAACCACAGAGCCCCAGATTCTATGTTGTCCTGGAGAGCTTGCAGAGCACTGGGGAAAGGCAGGCAGAGAATTCCCTGATAGCACCTTCTCTGTGCCTGTTCACATTGCTTCACAGAATCGCTTTTGTGGAGAAAACAGTAACACTTGTTCAGAAGGAAAGAAAGCACAGAGCCCCAGATTTTATGTTGTCCTGGAGAGCTTGCAGAGCACTGGGGAAAGGCAGGCAGAGAATTCCCTGCTAGCACCTTCTCTGTGCCTGGGAAGCAGAAGTGTTCACATTGCTTCGCAGAATCGCTTTTGTGCAGAAAACAGTAACACTTGTTCAGAAGGAAAGAAAGCACAGAGCCCCAGATTCTATGTTGTCCTGGAGAGCTTGCAGAGCACTGGGGAAAGGCAGGCAGAGAATTCCCTGATAGCACCTTCTCTGTGCCTGTTCACATTGCTTCGCAGAATCGCTTTTGTGCAGAAAACAGTAACACTTGTTCAGAAGGAAAGAAAGCACAGAGCCCCAGATTCTATGTTGTCCTGGAGAGCTTGCAGGGCACTGGGGAAAGGCAGGCAGAGAATTCCCTGCTAGCACCTTCTCTGTGCCTGGGAAGCAGAAGTGTTCACATTGCTTCGCAGAATCGCTTTTGTGCAGAAAACAGTAACACTTGTTCAGAAGGAAAGAAAGCACAGAGCCCCAGATTTTATGTTGTCCTGGAGAGCTTTTAGAGCACTGGGGAAAGGCAGGCAGAGAATTCCTTGCTAGCACCTTCTCTGTGCCTGGGAAGCAGAAGTGTTCATATTGCTTCGCAAGAATCGCTTTTGTGCAGAAAACAGTAACACTTGTTCAGAAGGAAAGAAAGCACAGAGCCCCAGATTTTATGTTGCCCTGGAGAGCTTGCAGAGCACTGGGGAAAGGCAGGCAGAGAATTCCCTGCTAGCACCTTCTCTGTGCCTGGGAAGCAGAAGTGTTCACAATGCTTCGCAGAATCGCTTTTGTGCAGAAAACAGTAACACTTGTTCAGAAGGAAAGAAAGCACAGAGCCCCAGATTCTATGTTGTCCTGGAGAGCTTGCAGAGCACTGGGGAAAGGCAGGCAGAGAATTCCCTGATAGCACCTTCTCTGTGCCTGTTCACATTGCTTCGCAGAATCGCTTTTGTGCAGAAAACAGTAACACTTGTTCAGAAGGAAAGAAAGCACAGAGCCCCAGATTTGCTGTTTTTCTGGAGAGCTTGCAGAGCACTGGGGAAAGGCAGGCACAGAATTCCCTGCTAACACCTTCTCTGTGCCTGTTCACATTGCTTCGCAAGAATCGCTTTTGTGCAGAAAACAGTAACACTTGTTCAGAAGGAAAGAAAGCACAGAGCCCCAGATTTTATGTTGCCCTGGAGAGCTTGCAGAGCACTGGGGAAAGGCAGGCAGAGAATTCCTTGCTAGCACCTTCTCTGTGCCTGGGAAGCAGAAGTGTTCACATTGCTTCGCAGAATCGCTTTTGTGCAGAAAACAGTAACACTTGTTCAGAAGGAAAGAAAGCACAGAGCCCCAGATTTTATGTTGTCCTGGAGAGCTTGCAGAGCACTGGGGAAAGGCAGGCAGAGAATTCCTTGCTAGCACCTTCTTTGTGCCTGGGAAGCAGAAGTGTTCACATTGTTTCGAAGAATCGCTTTTGTGCAGAAAACAGTAACACTTGTTCAGAAGGAAAGAAAGCACAGAGCCCCAGGTTCTATGTTGTCCTGGAGAGCTTGCAGAGCACTGGGGAAAGGCAGGCAGAGAATTCCCTGATAGCACCTTCTCTGTGCCTGGGAAGCAGAAGTGTTCACATTGCTTCGCAGAATCGCCTTTGTGCAGAAAACACTAACACTTGTGTAGAACAAAAGAAAGCACAGAGCCCCAGATTTTATGTTGTCCTGGAGAGCTTGCAGAGCACTGGGGAAAGGCAGGCAGAGAATTCCCTGATAGCACCTTCTCTGTGCCTGTTCACATTGCTTCGCAGAATCGCTTTTGTGCAGAAAACACTAACACTTGTTCAGAACTAAAGAAAGCACAGAGCCCCAGATTTGCTGTTGTCCTGGAGAGCTTGCAGAGCACTGGGGAAAGGCAGGCAGAGAATTCCCTGATAGCACCTTCTCTGTGCCTGTTCACATTGCTTCGCAGAATCGCTTTTGTGCAGAAAACACTAACACTTGTTCAGAAGGAAAGAAAGCACAGAGCCCCAGATTCTATGTTGTCCTGGAGAGCTTGCAGAGCACTGGGGAAAGGCAGGCAGAGAATTCCCTGATAGCACCTTCTCTGTGCCTGTTCACATTGCTTCGCAGAATCGCTTTTGTGCAGAAAACAGTAACACTTGTTCAGAACGAAAGAATCCACAGAGCCCCAGATTCTATGTTGTCCTGGAGAGCTTGCAGAGCACTGGGGAAAGGCAGGCAGAGAATTCCCTGATAGCACCTTCTCTGTGCCTGTTCACATTGCTTCACAGAATCGCTTTTGTGGAGAAAACAGTAACACTTGTTCAGAAGGAAAGAAAGCACAGAGCCCCAGATTCTATGTTGTCCTGGAGAGCTTGCAGAGCACTGGGGAAAGGCAGGCAGAGAATTCCCTGCTAGCACCTTCTCTGTGCCTGGGAAGCAGAAGTGTTCACATTGCTTCGCAAGAATCGCTTTTGTGCAGAAAACAGTAACACTTGTTCAGAAGGAAAGAAAGCACAGAGCCCCAGATTTTATGTTGTCCTGGAGAGATTGCAGAGCACTGGGGAAAGGCAGGCAGAGAATTCCTTGCTAGCACCATCTCTGTGCCTGGGAAGCAGAAGTGTTCACATTGTTTCGAAGAATCGCTTTTGTGCAGAAAACAGTAACACTTGTTCAGAAGGAAAGAAAGCACAGAGCCCCAGGTTCTATGTTGTCCTGGAGAGCTTGCAGAGCACTGGGGAAAGGCAGGCAGAGAATTCCCTGATAGCACCTTCTCTGTGCCTGGGAAGCAGAAGTGTTCACATTGCTTCGCAGAATCGTCTTTGTGCAGAAAACACTAACACTTGTGTAGAACAAAAGAAAGCACAGAGCCCCAGATTTTATGTTGTCCTGGAGAGCTTGCAGAGCACTGGGGAAAGGCAGGCAGAGAATTCCCTGATAGCACCTTCTCTGTGCCTGTTCACATTGCTTCGCAGAATCGCTTTTGTGCAGAAAACACTAACACTTGTTCAGAACTAAAGAAAGCACAGAGCCCCAGATTTGCTGTTGTCCTGGAGAGCTTGCAGAGCACTGGGGAAAGGCAGGCAGAGAATTCCCTGATAGCACCTTCTCTGTGCCTGTTCACATTGCTTCGCAGAATCGCTTTTGTGCAGAAAACACTAACACTTGTTCAGAACGAAAGAAAGCACAGAGCCCCAGATTTGCTGTTGCCCTGGAGAGCTTGCAGAGCACTGGGGAAAGGCAGGCAGAGAATTCCCTGATAGCACCTTCTCTGTGCCTGGGAAGCAGAAGTGTTCACATTGCTTCGCAGAATCGCTTTTGTGCAGAAAACACTAACACTTGTTCAGAAGGAAAGAAAGCACAGAGCCCCAGATTCTATGTTGTCCTGGAGAGCTTGCAGAGCACTGGGGAAAGGCAGGCAGAGAATTCCCTGATAGCACCTTCTCTGTGCCTGTTCACATTGCTTCGCAGAATCGCTTTTGTGCAGAAAACAGTAACACTTGTTCAGAACGAAAGAAACCACAGAGCCCCAGATTCTATGTTGTCCTGGAGAGCTTGCAGAGCACTGGGGAAAGGCAGGCAGAGAATTCCCTGATAGCACCTTCTCTGTGCCTGTTCACATTGCTTCACAGAATCGCTTTTGTGGAGAAAACAGTAACACTTGTTCAGAAGGAAAGAAAGCACAGAGCCCCAGATTCTATGTTGTCCTGGAGAGCTTGCAGAGCACTGGGGAAAGGCAGGCAGAGAATTCCCTGCTAGCACCTTCTCTGTGCCTGGGAAGCAGAAGTGTTCACATTGCTTCGCAAGAATCGCTTTTGTGCAGAAAACAGTAACACTTGTTCAGAAGGAAAGAAAGCACAGAGCCCCAGATTTTATGTTGTCCTGGAGAGATTGCAGAGCACTGGGGAAAGGCAGGCAGAGAATTCCTTGCTAGCACCATCTCTGTGCCTGGGAAGCAGAAGTGTTCACATTGTTTCGAAGAATCGCTTTTGTGCAGAAAACAGTAACACTTGTTCAGAAGGAAAGAAAGCACAGAGCCCCAGGTTCTATGTTGTCCTGGAGAGCTTGCAGAGCACTGGGGAAAGGCAGGCAGAGAATTCCCTGATAGCACCTTCTCTGTGCCTGGGAAGCAGAAGTGTTCACATTGCTTCGCAGAATCGTCTTTGTGCAGAAAACACTAACACTTGTGTAGAACAAAAGAAAGCACAGAGCCCCAGATTTTATGTTGTCCTGGAGAGCTTGCAGAGCACTGGGGAAAGGCAGGCAGAGAATTCCCTGATAGCACCTTCTCTGTGCCTGTTCACATTGCTTCGCAGAATCGCTTTTGTGCAGAAAACACTAACACTTGTTCAGAACTAAAGAAAGCACAGAGCCCCAGATTTGCTGTTGTCCTGGAGAGCTTGCAGAGCACTGGGGAAAGGCAGGCAGAGAATTCCCTGATAGCACCTTCTCTGTGCCTGTTCACATTGCTTCGCAGAATCGCTTTTGTGCAGAAAACACTAACACTTGTTCAGAACGAAAGAAAGCACAGAGCCCCAGATTTGCTGTTGCCCTGGAGAGCTTGCAGAGCACTGGGGAAAGGCAGGCAGAGAATTCCCTGATAGCACCTTCTCTGTGCCTGGGAAGCAGAAGTGTTCACATTGCTTCGCAGAATCGCTTTTGTGCAGAAAACACTAACACTTGTTCAGAAGGAAAGAAAGCACAGAGCCCCAGATTCTATGTTGTCCTGGAGAGCTTGCAGAGCACTGGGGAAAGGCAGGCAGAGAATTCCCTGATAGCACCTTCTCTGTGCCTGTTCACATTGCTTCGCAGAATCGCTTTTGTGCAGAAAACAGTAACACTTGTTCAGAACGAAAGAAACCACAGAGCCCCAGATTCTATGTTGTCCTGGAGAGCTTGCAGAGCACTGGGGAAAGGCAGGCAGAGAATTCCCTGATAGCACCTTCTCTGTGCCTGTTCACATTGCTTCACAGAATCGCTTTTGTGGAGAAAACAGTAACACTTGTTCAGAAGGAAAGAAAGCACAGAGCCCCAGATTTTATGTTGTCCTGGAGAGCTTGCAGAGCACTGGGGAAAGGCAGGCAGAGAATTCCCTGCTAGCACCTTCTCTGTGCCTGGGAAGCAGAAGTGTTCACATTGCTTCGCAGAATCGCTTTTGTGCAGAAAACAGTAACACTTGTTCAGAAGGAAAGAAAGCACAGAGCCCCAGATTTTATGTTGTCCTGGAGAGCTTTTAGAGTACTGGGGAAAGGCAGGCAGAGAATTCCCTGCTAGCACCTTCTCTGTGCCTGGGAAGCAGAAGTGTTCACATTGCTTCGCAGAATCGCTTTTGTGCAGAAAACAGTAACACTTGTTCAGAAGGAAAGAAAGCACAGAGCCCCAGATTCTATGTTGTCCTGGAGAGCTTGCAGAGCACTGGGGAAAGGCAGGCAGAGAATTCCCTGATAGCACCTTCTCTGTGCCTGTTCACATTGCTTCGCAGAATCGCTTTTGTGCAGAAAACAGTAACACTTGTTCAGAAGGAAAGAAAGCACAGAGCCCCAGATTCTATGTTGTCCTGGAGAGCTTGCAGGGCACTGGGGAAAGGCAGGCAGAGAATTCCCTGCTAGCACCTTCTCTGTGCCTGGGAAGCAGAAGTGTTCACATTGCTTCGCAGAATCGCTTTTGTGCAGAAAACAGTAACACTTGTTCAGAAGGAAAGAAAGCACAGAGCCCCAGATTTTATGTTGTCCTGGAGAGCTTTTAGAGCACTGGGGAAAGGCAGGCAGAGAATTCCTTGCTAGCACCTTCTCTGTGCCTGGGAAGCAGAAGTGTTCATATTGCTTCGCAAGAATCGCTTTTGTGCAGAAAACAGTAACACTTGTTCAGAAGGAAAGAAAGCACAGAGCCCCAGATTTTATGTTGCCCTGGAGAGC
Organism: Strix aluco; assembly: GCF_031877795.1. Lineage (NCBI taxonomy): Eukaryota > Metazoa > Chordata > Aves > Strigiformes > Strigidae > Strix > Strix aluco. Next base: position 1,030,875 of record NC_133945.1, read on the forward strand.
TTGCAGAGCACTGGGGAAAGGCAGGCAGAGAATTCCCTGCTAGCACCTTCTCTGTGCCTGGGAAGCAGAAGTGTTCACAATGCTTCGCAGAATCGCTTTTGTGCAGAAAACAGTAACACTTGTTCAGAAGGAAAGAAAGCACAGAGCCCCAGATTCTATGTTGTCCTGGAGAGCTTGCAGAGCACTGGGGAAAGGCAGGCAGAGAATTCCCTGATAGCACCTTCTCTGTGCCTGTTCACATTGCTTCGCAGAATCGCTTTTGTGCAGAAAACAGTAACACTTGTTCAGAAGGAAAGAAAGCACAGAGCCCCAGATTCTATGTTGTCCTGGAGAGCTTGCAGGGCACTGGGGAAAGGCAGGCAGAGAATTCCCTGATAGCACCTTCTCTGTGCCTGTTCACATTGCTTCGCAGAATCGCTTTTGAGCAGAAAACACTAACACTTGTTCAGAACGAAAGAAAGCACAGAGCCCCAGATTTGCTGTTGCCCTGGAGAGCTTGCAGAGCACTGGGGAAAGGCAGGCAGAGAATTCCCTGATAGCACCTTCTCTGTGCCTGGGAAGCAGAAGTGTTCACATTGCTTCGCAGAATCGCTTTTGTGCAGAAAACACTAACACTTGTTCAGAAGGAAAGAAAGCACAGAGCCCCAGATTCTATGTTGTCCTGGAGAGCTTGCAGAGCACTGGGGAAAGGCAGGCAGAGAATTCCCTGATAGCACCTTCTCTGTGCCTGTTCACATTGCTTCGCAGAATCGCTTTTGTGCAGAAAACAGTAACACTTGTTCAGAAGGAAAGAAAGCACAGAGCCCCAGATTTTATGTTGTCCTGGAGAGCTTGCAGAGCACTGGGGAAAGGCAGGCAGAGAATTCCCTGCTAGCACCTTCTCTGTGCCTGGGAAGCAGAAGTGTTCACATTGCTTCGCAGAATCGCTTTTGTGCAGAAAACAGTAACACTTGTTCAGAAGGAAAGAAAGCACAGAGCCCCAGATTTTATGTTGTCCTGGAGAGCTTTTAGAGTACTGGGGAAAGGCAGGCAGAGAATTCCCTGCTAGCACCTTCTCTGTGCCTGGGAAGCAGAAGTGTTCACATTGCTTCGCAGAATCGCTTTTGTGCAGAAAACAGTAACACTTGTTCAGAAGGAAAGAAAGCACAGAGCCCCAGATTCTATGTTGTCCTGGAGAGCTTGCAGAGCACTGGGGAAAGGCAGGCAGAGAATTCCCTGATAGCACCTTCTCTGTGCCTGTTCACATTGCTTCGCAGAATCGCTTTTGTGCAGAAAACAGTAACACTTGTTCAGAAGGAAAGAAAGCACAGAGCCCCAGATTCTATGTTGTCCTGGAGAGCTTGCAGGGCACTGGGGAAAGGCAGGCAGAGAATTCCCTGCTAGCACCTTCTCTGTGCCTGGGAAGCAGAAGTGTTCACATTGCTTCGCAGAATCGCTTTTGTGCAGAAAACAGTAACACTTGTTCAGAAGGAAAGAAAGCACAGAGCCCCAGATTTTATGTTGTCCTGGAGAGCTTTTAGAGCACTGGGGAAAGGCAGGCAGAGAATTCCTTGCTAGCACCTTCTCTGTGCCTGGGAAGCAGAAGTGTTCATATTGCTGCGCAAGAATCGCTTTTGTGCAGAAAACAGTAACACTTGTTCAGAAGGAAAGAAAGCACAGAGCCCCAGATTTTATGTTGCCCTGGAGAGCTTGCAGAGCACTGGGGAAAGGCAGGCAGAGAATTCCCTGCTAGCACCTTCTCTGTGCCTGGGAAGCAGAAGTGTTCACAATGCTTCGCAGAATCGCTTTTGTGCAGAAAACAGTAACACTTGTTCAGAAGGAAAGAAAGCACAGAGCCCCAGATTCTATGTTGTCCTGGAGAGCTTGCAGAGCACTGGGGAAAGGCAGGCAGAGAATTCCCTGATAGCACCTTCTCTGTGCCTGTTCACATTGCTTCGCAGAATCGCTTTTGTGCAGAAAACAGTAACACTTGTTCAGAAGGAAAGAAAGCACAGAGCCCCAGATTCTATGTTGTCCTGGAGAGCTTGCAGGGCACTGGGGAAAGGCAGGCAGAGAATTCCCTGCTAGCACCTTCTCTGTGCCTGGGAAGCAGAAGTGTTCACATTGCTTCGCAAGAATCGCTCTTGTGCAGAAAACACTAACACTTGTTCAGAAGGAAAGAAAGCACAGAGCCCCAGATTTTATGTTGTCCTGGAGAGCTTGCAGAGCACTGGGGAAAGGCAGGCAGAGAATTCCCTGATAGCACCTTCTCTGTGCCTGTTCACATTGCTTCGCAGAATCGCTTTTGTGCAGAAAACAGTAACACTTGTTCAGAAGGAAAGAAAGCACAGAGCCCCAGATTTTATGTTGTCCTGGAGAGCTTGCAGAGCACTGGGGAAAGGCAGGCACAGAATTCCCTGATAGCACCTTCTCTGTGCCTGTTCACATTGCTTCGCAGAATCGCTTTTGTGCAGAAAACAGTAACACTTGTTCAGAAGGAAAGAAAGCACAGAGCCCCAGATTCTATGTTGTCCTGGAGAGCTTGCAGAGCACTGGGGAAAGGCAGGCAGAGAATTCCCTGCTAGCACCTTCTCTGTGCCTGGGAAGCAGAAGTGTTCACATTGCTTCGCAAGAATCGCTCTTGTGCAGAAAACACTAACACTTGTTCAGAAGGAAAGAAAGCACAGAGCCCCAGATTTTATGTTGTCCTGGAGAGCTTGCAGAGCACTGGGGAAAGGCAGGCAGAGAATTCCCTGCTAGCACCTTCTCTGTGCCTGGGAAGCAGAAGTGTTCACATTGCTTCGCAGAATCGTCTTTGTGCAGAAAACACTAACACTTGTTCAGAACGAAAGAAAGCACAGAGCCCCAGATTTTATGTTGTCCTGGAGAGCTTGCAGAGCATTGGGGAAAGGCAGGCAGAGAATTCCCTGATAGCACCTTCTCTGTGCCTGTTCACATTGCTTCGCAGAATCGCTTTTGTGCAGAAAACAGTAACACTTGTTCAGAAGGAAAGAAAGCACAGAGCCCCAGATTCTATGTTGTCCTGGAGAGCTTGCAGAGCACTGGGGAAAGGCAGGCAGAGAATTCCCTGCTAGCACCTTCTCTGTGCCTGGGAAGCAGAAGTGTTCACATTGCTTCGCAAGAATCGCTTTTGTGCAGAAAACAGTAACACTTGTTCAGAAGGAAAGAAAGCACAGAGCCCCAGATTTTATGTTGTCCTGGAGAGATTGCAGAGCACTGGGGAAAGGCAGGCAGAGAATTCCTTGCTAGCACCATCTCTGTGCCTGGGAAGCAGAAGTGTTCACATTGCTTCGCAGAATCGCTTTTGTGCAGAAAACAGTAACACTTGTTCAGAAGGAAAGAAAGCACAGAGCCCCAGATTTTATGTTGTCCTGGAGAGCTTGCAGAGCACTGGGGAAAGGCAGGCAGAGAATTCCTTGCTAGCACCTTCTCTGTGCCTGGGAAGCAGAAGTGTTCACATTGCTTCGCAAGAATCGCTTTTGTGCAGAAAACAGTAACACTTGTTCAGAAGGAAAGAAAGCACAGAGCCCCAGATTTTATGTTGCCCTGGAGAGCTTGCAGAGCACTGGGGAAAGGCAGAAAGAGATTTCCCTGCTAGCACCTTCTCTGTGCCTGGGAAGCAGAAGTGTTCACATTGCTTCGCAGAATCGCTTTTGTGCAGAAAACACTAACACTTGTTCAGAAGGAAAGAAAGCACAGAGCCCCAGATTCTATGTTGTCCTGGAGAGCTTGCAGAGCACTGGGGAAAGGCAGGCAGAGAATTCCCTGCTAGCACCTTCTCTGTGCCTGTTCACATTGCTTCGCAGAATCGCTTTTGTGCAGAAAACAGTAACACTTGTTCAGAAGGAAAGAAAGCACAGAGCCCCAGATTTGCTGTTTTTCTGGAGAGCTTGCAGAGCACTGGGGAAAGGCAGGCACAGAATTCCCTGCTAACACCTTCTCTGTGCCTGTTCACATTGCTTCGCAAGAATCGCTTTTGTGCAGAAAACAGTAACACTTGTTCAGAAGGAAAGAAAGCACAGAGCCCCAGATTTTATGTTGCCCTGGAGAGCTTGCAGAGCACTGGGGAAAGGCAGGCAGAGAATTCCTTGCTAGCACCTTCTCTGTGCCTGGGAAGCAGAAGTGTTCACATTGCTTCGCAGAATCGCTTTTGTGCAGAAAACAGTAACACTTGTTCAGAAGGAAAGAAAGCACAGAGCCCCAGATTTTATGTTGTCCTGGAGAGCTTGCAGAGCACTGGGGAAAGGCAGGCAGAGAATTCCTTGCTAGCACCTTCTTTGTGCCTGGGAAGCAGAAGTGTTCACATTGTTTCGAAGAATCGCTTTTGTGCAGAAAACAGTAACACTTGTTCAGAAGGAAAGAAAGCACAGAGCCCCAGGTTCTATGTTGTCCTGGAGAGCTTGCAGAGCACTGGGGAAAGGCAGGCAGAGAATTCCCTGATAGCACCTTCTCTGTGCCTGGGAAGCAGAAGTGTTCACATTGCTTCGCAGAATCGTCTTTGTGCAGAAAACACTAACACTTGTGTAGAACAAAAGAAAGCACAGAGCCCCAGATTTTATGTTGTCCTGGAGAGCTTGCAGAGCACTGGGGAAAGGCAGGCAGAGAATTCCCTGATAGCACCTTCTCTGTGCCTGTTCACATTGCTTCGCAGAATCGCTTTTGTGCAGAAAACACTAACACTTGTTCAGAACTAAAGAAAGCACAGAGCCCCAGATTTGCTGTTGTCCTGGAGAGCTTGCAGAGCACTGGGGAAAGGCAGGCAGAGAATTCCCTGATAGCACCTTCTCTGTGCCTGTTCACATTGCTTCGCAGAATCGCTTTTGTGCAGAAAACACTAACACTTGTTCAGAACGAAAGAAAGCACAGTGCCCCAGATTTGCTGTTGCCCTGGAGAGCTTGCAGAGCACTGGGGAAAGGCAGGCAGAGAATTCCCTGATAGCACCTTCTCTGTGCCTGGGAAGCAGAAGTGTTCACATTGCTTCGTAGAATCGCTTTTGTGCAGAAAACACTAACACTTGTTCAGAAGGAAAGAAAGCACAGAGCCCCAGATTCTATGTTGTCCTGGAGAGCTTGCAGAGCACTGGGGAAAGGCAGGCAGAGAATTCCCTGATAGCACCTTCTCTGTGCCTGTTCACATTGCTTCGCAGAATCGCTTTTGTGCAGAAAACAGTAACACTTGTTCAGAACGAAAGAAACCACAGAGCCCCAGATTCTATGTTGTCCTGGAGAGCTTGCAGAGCACTGGGGAAAGGCAGGCAGAGAATTCCCTGATAGCACCTTCTCTGTGCCTGTTCACATTGCTTCACAGAATCGCTTTTGTGGAGAAAACAGTAACACTTGTTCAGAAGGAAAGAAAGCACAGAGCCCCAGATTCTATGTTGTCCTGGAGAGCTTGCAGAGCACTGGGGAAAGGCAGGCAGAGAATTCCCTGCTAGCACCTTCTCTGTGCCTGGGAAGCAGAAGTGTTCACATTGCTTCGCAAGAATCGCTTTTGTGCAGAAAACATTAACACTTGTTCAGAAGGAAAGAAAGCACAGAGCCCCAGATTTTATGTTGTCCTGGAGAGATTGCAGAGCACTGGGGAAAGGCAGGCAGAGAATTCCTTGCTAGCACCATCTCTGTGCCTGGGAAGCAGAAGTGTTCACATTGTTTCGAAGAATCGCTTTTGTGCAGAAAACAGTAACACTTGTTCAGAAGGAAAGAAAGCACAGAGCCCCAGGTTCTATGTTGTCCTGGAGAGCTTGCAGAGCACTGGGGAAAGGCAGGCAGAGAATTCCCTGATAGCACCTTCTCTGTGCCTGGGAAGCAGAAGTGTTCACATTGCTTCGCAGAATCGTCTTTGTGCAGAAAACACTAACACTTGTGTAGAACAAAAGAAAGCACAGAGCCCCAGATTTTATGTTGTCCTGGAGAGCTTGCAGAGCACTGGGGAAAGGCAGGCAGAGAATTCCCTGATAGCACCTTCTCTGTGCCTGTTCACATTGCTTCGCAGAATCGCTTTTGTGCAGAAAACACTAACACTTGTTCAGAACTAAAGAAAGCACAGAGCCCCAGATTTGCTGTTGTCCTGGAGAGCTTGCAGAGCACTGGGGAAAGGCAGGCAGAGAATTCCCTGATAGCACCTTCTCTGTGCCTGTTCACATTGCTTCGCAGAATCGCTTTTGTGCAGAAAACACTAACACTTGTTCAGAACGAAAGAAAGCACAGAGCCCCAGATTTGCTGTTGCCCTGGAGAGCTTGCAGAGCACTGGGGAAAGGCAGGCAGAGAATTCCCTGATAGCACCTTCTCTGTGCCTGGGAAGCAGAAGTGTTCACATTGCTTCGCAGAATCGCTTTTGTGCAGAAAACACTAACACTTGTTCAGAAGGAAAGAAAGCACAGAGCCCCAGATTCTATGTTGTCCTGGAGAGCTTGCAGAGCACTGGGGAAAGGCAGGCAGAGAATTCCCTGATAGCACCTTCTCTGTGCCTGTTCACATTGCTTCGCAGAATCGCTTTTGTGCAGAAAACAGTAACACTTGTTCAGAACGAAAGAAACCACAGAGCCCCAGATTCTATGTTGTCCTGGAGAGCTTGCAGAGCACTGGGGAAAGGCAGGCAGAGAATTCCCTGATAGCACCTTCTCTGTGCCTGTTCACATTGCTTCACAGAATCGCTTTTGTGGAGAAAACAGTAACACTTGTTCAGAAGGAAAGAAAGCACAGAGCCCCAGATTTTATGTTGTCCTGGAGAGCTTGCAGAGCACTGGGGAAAGGCAGGCAGAGAATTCCCTGCTAGCACCTTCTCTGTGCCTGGGAAGCAGAAGTGTTCACATTGCTTCGCAGAATCGCTTTTGTGCAGAAAACAGTAACACTTGTTCAGAAGGAAAGAAAGCACAGAGCCCCAGATTTTATGTTGTCCTGGAGAGCTTTTAGAGTACTGGGGAAAGGCAGGCAGAGAATTCCCTGCTAGCACCTTCTCTGTGCCTGGGAAGCAGAAGTGTTCACATTGCTTCGCAGAATCGCTTTTGTGCAGAAAACAGTAACACTTGTTCAGAAGGAAAGAAAGCACAGAGCCCCAGATTCTATGTTGTCCTGGAGAGCTTGCAGAGCACTGGGGAAAGGCAGGCAGAGAATTCCCTGATAGCACCTTCTCTGTGCCTGTTCACATTGCTTCGCAGAATCGCTTTTGTGCAGAAAACAGTAACACTTGTTCAGAAGGAAAGAAAGCACAGAGCCCCAGATTCTATGTTGTCCTGGAGAGCTTGCAGGGCACTGGGGAAAGGCAGGCAGAGAATTCCCTGCTAGCACCTTCTCTGTGCCTGGGAAGCAGAAGTGTTCACATTGCTTCGCAGAATCGCTTTTGTGCAGAAAACAGTAACACTTGTTCAGAAGGAAAGAAAGCACAGAGCCCCAGATTTTATGTTGTCCTGGAGAGCTTGCAGAGCACTGGGGAAAGGCAGGCAGAGAATTCCCTGCTAGCACCTTCTCTGTGCCTGGGAAGCAGAAGTGTTCACATTGCTTCGCAGAATCGTCTTTGTGCAGAAAACACTAACACTTGTTCAGAACGAAAGAAAGCACAGAGCCCCAGATTTTATGTTGTCCTGGAGAGCTTGCAGAGCATTGGGGAAAGGCAGGCAGAGAATTCCCTGATAGCACCTTCTCTGTGCCTGTTCACATTGCTTCGCAGAATCGCTTTTGTGCAGAAAACAGTAACACTTGTTCAGAAGGAAAGAAAGCACAGAGCCCCAGATTCTATGTTGTCCTGGAGAGCTTGCAGAGCACTGGGGAAAGGCAGGCAGAGAATTCCCTGCTAGCACCTTCTCTGTGCCTGTTCACATTGCTTCGCAGAATCGCTTTTGTGCAGAAAACAGTAACACTTGTTCAGAAGGAAAGAAAGCACAGAGCCCCAGATTTGCTGTTTTTCTGGAGAGCTTGCAGAGCACTGGGGAAAGGCAGGCACAGAATTCCCTGCTAACACCTTCTCTGTGCCTGTTCACATTGCTTCGCAAGAATCGCTTTTGTGCAGAAAACAGTAACACTTGTTCAGAAGGAAAGAAAGCACAGAGCCCCAGATTTTATGTTGCCCTGGAGAGCTTGCAGAGCACTGGGGAAAGGCAGGCAGAGAATTCCTTGCTAGCACCTTCTCTGTGCCTGGGAAGCAGAAGTGTTCACATTGCTTCGCAGAATCGCTTTTGTGCAGAAAACAGTAACACTTGTTCAGAAGGAAAGAAAGCACAGAGCCCCAGATTTTATGTTGTCCTGGAGAGCTTGCAGAGCACTGGGGAAAGGCAGGCAGAGAATTCCCTGATAGCACCTTCTCTGTGCCTGGGAAGCAGAAGTGTTCACATTGCTTCGCAGAATCGTCTTTGTGCAGAAAACACTAACACTTGTGTAGAACAAAAGAAAGCACAGAGCCCCAGATTTTATGTTGTCCTGGAGAGCTTGCAGAGCACTGGGGAAAGGCAGGCAGAGAATTCCCTGATAGCACCTTCTCTGTGCCTGTTCACATTGCTTCGCAGAATCGCTTTTGTGCAGAAAACACTAACACTTGTTCAGAACTAAAGAAAGCACAGAGCCCCAGATTTGCTGTTGTCCTGGAGAGCTTGCAGAGCACTGGGGAAAGGCAGGCAGAGAATTCCCTGATAGCACCTTCTCTGTGCCTGTTCACATTGCTTCGCAGAATCGCTTTTGTGCAGAAAACACTAACACTTGTTCAGAACGAAAGAAAGCACAGAGCCCCAGATTTGCTGTTGCCCTGGAGAGCTTGCAGAGCACTGGGGAAAGGCAGGCAGAGAATTCCCTGATAGCACCTTCTCTGTGCCTGGGAAGCAGAAGTGTTCACATTGCTTCGCAGAATCGCTTTTGTGCAGAAAACACTAACACTTGTTCAGAAGGAAAGAAAGCACAGAGCCCCAGATTCTATGTTGTCCTGGAGAGCTTGCAGAGCACTGGGGAAAGGCAGGCAGAGAATTCCCTGATAGCACCTTCTCTGTGCCTGTTCACATTGCTTCGCAGAATCGCTTCTGTGCAGAAAACAGTAACACTTGTTCAGAACGAAAGAAACCACAGAGCCCCAGATTCTATGTTGTCCTGGAGAGCTTGCAGAGCACTGGGGAAAGGCAGGCAGAGAATTCCCTGATAGCACCTTCTCTGTGCCTGTTCACATTGCTTCACAGAATCGCTTTTGTGGAGAAAACAGTAACACTTGTTCAGAAGGAAAGAAAGCACAGAGCCCCAGATTCTATGTTGTCCTGGAGAGCTTGCAGAGCACTGGGGAAAGGCAGGCAGAGAATTCCCTGCTAGCACCTTCTCTGTGCCTGGGAAGCAGAAGTGTTCACATTGCTTCGCAAGAATCGCTTTTGTGCAGAAAACAGTAACACTTGTTCAGAACGAAAGAAAGCACAGAGCCCCAGATTTTATGTTGTCCTGGAGAGATTGCAGAGCACTGGGGAAAGGCAGGCAGAGAATTCCTTGCTAGCACCATCTCTGTGCCTGGGAAGCAGAAGTGTTCACATTGTTTCGAAGAATCGCTTTTGTGCAGAAAACAGTAACACTTGTTCAGAAGGAAAGAAAGCACAGAGCCCCAGGTTCTATGTTGTCCTGGAGAGCTTGCAGAGCACTGGGGAAAGGCAGGCAGAGAATTCCCTGATAGCACCTTCTCTGTGCCTGGGAAGCAGAACTGTTCACATTGCTTCGCAGAATCGTCTTTGTGCAGAAAACACTAACACTTGTGTAGAACAAAAGAAAGCACAGAGCCCCAGATTTTATGTTGTCCTGGAGAGCTTGCAGAGCACTGGGGAAAGGCAGGCAGAGAATTCCCTGATAGCACCTTCTCTGTGCCTGTTCACATTGCTTCGCAGAATCGCTTTTGTGCAGAAAACACTAACACTTGTTCAGAACTAAAGAAAGCACAGAGCCCCAGATTTGCTGTTGTCCTGGAGAGCTTGCAGAGCACTGGGGAAAGGCAGGCAGAGAATTCCCTGATAGCACCTTCTCTGTGCCTGTTCACATTGCTTCGCAGAATCGCTTTTGTGCAGAAAACACTAACACTTGTTCAGAACGAAAGAAAGCACAGAGCCCCAGATTTGCTGTTGCCCTGGAGAGCTTGCAGAGCACTGGGGAAAGGCAGGCAGAGAATTCCCTGATAGCACCTTCTCTGTGCCTGGGAAGCAGAAGTGTTCACATTGCTTCGCAGAATCGCTTTTGTGCAGAAAACACTAACACTTGTTCAGAAGGAAAGAAAGCACAGAGCCCCAGATTCTATGTTGTCCTGGAGAGCTTGCAGAGCACTGGGGAAAGGCAGGCAGAGAATTCCCTGATAGCACCTTCTCTGTGCCTGTTCACATTGCTTCGCAGAATCGCTTTTGTGCAGAAAACAGTAACACTTGTTCAGAACGAAAGAAACCACAGAGCCCCAGATTCTATGTTGTCCTGGAGAGCTTGCAGAGCACTGGGGAAAGGCAGGCAGAGAATTCCCTGATAGCACCTTCTCTGTGCCTGTTCACATTGCTTCACAGAATCGCTTTTGTGGAGAAAACAGTAACACTTGTTCAGAAGGAAAGAAAGCACAGAGCCCCAGATTTTATGTTGTCCTGGAGAGCTTGCAGAGCACTGGGGAAAGGCAGGCAGAGAATTCCCTGCTAGCACCTTCTCTGTGCCTGGGAAGCAGAAGTGTTCACATTGCTTCGCAGAATCGCTTTTGTGCAGAAAACAGTAACACTTGTTCAGAAGGAAAGAAAGCACAGAGCCCCAGATTCTATGTTGTCCTGGAGAGCTTGCAGAGCACTGGGGAAAGGCAGGCAGAGAATTCCCTGATAGCACCTTCTCTGTGCCTGTTCACATTGCTTCGCAGAATCGCTTTTGTGCAGAAAACAGTAACACTTGTTCAGAAGGAAAGAAAGCACAGAGCCCCAGATTCTATGTTGTCCTGGAGAGCTTGCAGGGCACTGGGGAAAGGCAGGCAGAGAATTCCCTGCTAGCACCTTCTCTGTGCCTGGGAAGCAGAAGTGTTCACATTGCTTCGCAGAATCGCTTTTGTGCAGAAAACAGTAACACTTGTTCAGAAGGAAAGAAAGCACAGAGCCCCAGATTTTATGTTGTCCTGGAGAGCTTTTAGAGCACTGGGGAAAGGCAGGCAGAGAATTCCTTGCTAGCACCTTCTCTGTGCCTGGGAAGCAGAAGTGTTCATATTGCTTCGCAAGAATCGCTTTTGTGCAGAAAACAGTAACACTTGTTCAGAAGGAAAGAAAGCACAGAGCCCCAGATTTTATGTTGCCCTGGAGAGCTTGCAGAGCACTGGGGAAAGGCAGGCAGAGAATTCCCTGCTAGCACCTTCTCTGTGCCTGGGAAGCAGAAGTGTTCACAATGCTTCGCAGAATCGCTTTTGTGCAGAAAACAGTAACACTTGTTCAGAAGGAAAGAAAGCACAGAGCCCCAGATTCTATGTTGTCCTGGAGAGCTTGCAGAGCACTGGGGAAAGGCAGGCAGAGAATTCCCTGATAGCACCTTCTCTGTGCCTGTTCACATTGCTTCGCAGAATCGCTTTTGTGCAGAAAACAGTAACACTTGTTCAGAAGGAAAGAAAGCACAGAGCCCCAGATTTGCTGTTTTTCTGGAGAGCTTGCAGAGCACTGGGGAAAGGCAGGCACAGAATTCCCTGCTAGCACCTTCTCTGTGCCTGTTCACATTGCTTCGCAAGAATCGCTTTTGTGCAGAAAACAGTAACACTTGTTCAGAAGGAAAGAAAGCACAGAGCCCCAGATTTTATGTTGTCCTGGAGAGCTTGCAGAGCACTGGGGAAAGGCAGGCAGAGAATTCCTTGCTAGCACCTTCTCTGTGCCTGGGAAGCAGAAGTGTTCACATTGCTTCGCAGAATCGCTTTTGTGCAGAAAACAGTAACACTTGTTCAGAAGGAAAGAAAGCACAGAGCCCCAGATTTTATGTTGTCCTGGAGAGCTTGCAGAGCACTGGGGAAAGGCAGGCAGAGAATTCCTTGCTAGCACCTTCTTTGTGCCTGGGAAGCAGAAGTGTTCACATTGTTTCGAAGAATCGCTTTTGTGCAGAAAACAGTAACACTTGTTCAGAAGGAAAGAAAGCACAGAGCCCCAGGTTCTATGTTGTCCTGGAGAGCTTGCAGAGCACTGGGGAAAGGCAGGCAGAGAATTCCCTGATAGCACCGTCTCTGTGCCTGGGAAGCAGAAGTGTTCACATTGCTTCGCAGAATCGCCTTTGTGCAGAAAACACTAACACTTGTGTAGAACAAAAGAAAGCACAGAGCCCCAGATTTTATGTTGTCCTGGAGAGCTTGCAGAGCACTGGGGAAAGGCAGGCAGAGAATTCCATGATAGCACCTTCTCTGTGCCTGTTCACATTGCTTCGCAGAATCGCTTTTGTGCAGAAAACACTAACACTTGTTCAGAACTAAAGAAAGCACAGAGCCCCAGATTTGCTGTTGTCCTGGAGAGCTTGCAGAGCACTGGGGAAAGGCAGGCAGAGAATTCCCTGATAGCACCTTCTCTGTGCCTGTTCACATTGCTTCGCAGAATCGCTTTTGTGCAGAAAACACTAACACTTGTTCAGAAGGAAAGAAAGCACAGAGCCCCAGATTCTATGTTGTCCTGGAGAGCTTGCAGAGCACTGGGGAAAGGCAGGCAGAGAATTCCCTGATAGCACCTTCTCTGTGCCTGTTCACATTGCTTCGCAGAATCGCTTTTGTGCAGAAAACAGTAACACTTGTTCAGAACGAAAGAAACCACAGAGCCCCAGATTCTATGTTGTCCTGGAGAGCTTGCAGAGCACTGGGGAAAGGCAGGCAGAGAATTCCCTGATAGCACCTTCTCTGTGCCTGTTCACATTGCTTCACAGAATCGCTTTTGTGGAGAAAACAGTAACACTTGTTCAGAAGGAAAGAAAGCACAGAGCCCCAGATTCTATGTTGTCCTGGAGAGCTTGCAGAGCACTGGGGAAAGGCAGGCAGAGAATTCCCTGCTAGCACCTTCTCTGTGCCTGGGAAGCAGAAGTGTTCACATTGCTTCGCAAGAATCGCTTTTGTGCAGAAAACAGTAACACTTGTTCAGAAGGAAAGAAAGCACAGAGCCCCAGATTTTATGTTGTCCTGGAGAGATTGCAGAGCACTGGGGAAAGGCAGGCAGAGAATTCCTTGCTAGCACCATCTCTGTGCCTGGGAAGCAGAAGTGTTCACATTGTTTCGAAGAATCGCTTTTGTGCAGAAAACAGTAACACTTGTTCAGAAGGAAAGAAAGCACAGAGCCCCAGGTTCTATGTTGTCCTGGAGAGCTTGCAGAGCACTGGGGAAAGGCAGGCAGAGAATTCCCTGATAGCACCTTCTCTGTGCCTGGGAAGCAGAAGTGTTCACATTGCTTCGCAGAATCGTCTTTGTGCAGAAAACACTAACACTTGTGTAGAACAAAAGAAAGCACAGAGCCCCAGATTTTATGTTGTCCTGGAGAGCTTGCAGAGCACTGGGGAAAGGCAGGCAGAGAATTCCCTGATAGCACCTTCTCTGTGCCTGTTCACATTGCTTCGCAGAATCGCTTTTGTGCAGAAAACACTAACACTTGTTCAGAACTAAAGAAAGCACAGAGCCCCAGATTTGCTGTTGTCCTGGAGAGCTTGCAGAGCACTGGGGAAAGGCAGGCAGAGAATTCCCTGATAGCACCTTCTCTGTGCCTGTTCACATTGCTTCGCAGAATCGCTTTTGTGCAGAAAACACTAACACTTGTTCAGAACGAAAGAAAGCACAGAGCCCCAGATTTGCTGTTGCCCTGGAGAGCTTGCAGAGCACTGGGGAAAGGCAGGCAGAGAATTCCCTGATAGCACCTTCTCTGTGCCTGGGAAGCAGAAGTGTTCACATTGCTTCGCAGAATCGCTTTTGTGCAGAAAACACTAACACTTGTTCAGAAGGAAAGAAAGCACAGAGCCCCAGATTCTATGTTGTCCTGGAGAGCTTGCAGAGCACTGGGGAAAGGCAGGCAGAGAATTCCCTGATAGCACCTTCTCTGTGCCTGTTCACATTGCTTCGCAGAATCGCTTTTGTGCAGAAAACAGTAACACTTGTTCAGAACGAAAGAAACCACAGAGCCCCAGATTCTATGTTGTCCTGGAGAGCTTGCAGAGCACTGGGGAAAGGCAGGCAGAGAATTCCCTGATAGCACCTTCTCTGTGCCTGTTCACATTGCTTCACAGAATCGCTTTTGTGGAGAAAACAGTAACACTTGTTCAGAAGGAAAGAAAGCACAGAGCCCCAGATTCTATGTTGTCCTGGAGAGCTTGCAGAGCACTGGGGAAAGGCAGGCAGAGAATTCCCTGCTAGCACCTTCTCTGTGCCTGGGAAGCAGAAGTGTTCACATTGCTTCGCAAGAATCGCTTTTGTGCAGAAAACAGTAACACTTGTTCAGAAGGAAAGAAAGCACAGAGCCCCAGATTTTATGTTGTCCTGGAGAGATTGCAGAGCACTGGGGAAAGGCAGGCAGAGAATTCCTTGCTAGCACCATCTCTGTGCCTGGGAAGCAGAAGTGTTCACATTGTTTCGAAGAATCGCTTTTGTGCAGAAAACAGTAACACTTGTTCAGAAGGAAAGAAAGCACAGAGCCCCAGGTTCTATGTTGTCCTGGAGAGCTTGCAGAGCACTGGGGAAAGGCAGGCAGAGAATTCCCTGATAGCACCTTCTCTGTGCCTGGGAAGCAGAAGTGTTCACATTGCTTCGCAGAATCGTCTTTGTGCAGAAAACACTAACACTTGTGTAGAACAAAAGAAAGCACAGAGCCCCAGATTTTATGTTGTCCTGGAGAGCTTGCAGAGCACTGGGGAAAGGCAGGCAGAGAATTCCCTGATAGCACCTTCTCTGTGCCTGTTCACATTGCTTCGCAGAATCGCTTTTGTGCAGAAAACACTAACACTTGTTCAGAACTAAAGAAAGCACAGAGCCCCAGATTTGCTGTTGTCCTGGAGAGCTTGCAGAGCACTGGGGAAAGGCAGGCAGAGAATTCCCTGATAGCACCTTCTCTGTGCCTGTTCACATTGCTTCGCAGAATCGCTTTTGTGCAGAAAACACTAACACTTGTTCAGAACGAAAGAAAGCACAGAGCCCCAGATTTGCTGTTGCCCTGGAGAGCTTGCAGAGCACTGGGGAAAGGCAGGCAGAGAATTCCCTGATAGCACCTTCTCTGTGCCTGGGAAGCAGAAGTGTTCACATTGCTTCGCAGAATCGCTTTTGTGCAGAAAACACTAACACTTGTTCAGAAGGAAAGAAAGCACAGAGCCCCAGATTCTATGTTGTCCTGGAGAGCTTGCAGAGCACTGGGGAAAGGCAGGCAGAGAATTCCCTGATAGCACCTTCTCTGTGCCTGTTCACATTGCTTCGCAGAATCGCTTTTGTGCAGAAAACAGTAACACTTGTTCAGAACGAAAGAAACCACAGAGCCCCAGATTCTATGTTGTCCTGGAGAGCTTGCAGAGCACTGGGGAAAGGCAGGCAGAGAATTCCCTGATAGCACCTTCTCTGTGCCTGTTCACATTGCTTCACAGAATCGCTTTTGTGGAGAAAACAGTAACACTTGTTCAGAAGGAAAGAAAGCACAGAGCCCCAGATTTTATGTTGTCCTGGAGAGCTTGCAGAGCACTGGGGAAAGGCAGGCAGAGAATTCCCTGCTAGCACCTTCTCTGTGCCTGGGAAGCAGAAGTGTTCACATTGCTTCGCAGAATCGCTTTTGTGCAGAAAACAGTAACACTTGTTCAGAAGGAAAGAAAGCACAGAGCCCCAGATTTTATGTTGTCCTGGAGAGCTTTTAGAGTACTGGGGAAAGGCAGGCAGAGAATTCCCTGCTAGCACCTTCTCTGTGCCTGGGAAGCAGAAGTGTTCACATTGCTTCGCAGAATCGCTTTTGTGCAGAAAACAGTAACACTTGTTCAGAAGGAAAGAAAGCACAGAGCCCCAGATTCTATGTTGTCCTGGAGAGCTTGCAGAGCACTGGGGAAAGGCAGGCAGAGAATTCCCTGATAGCACCTTCTCTGTGCCTGTTCACATTGCTTCGCAGAATCGCTTTTGTGCAGAAAACAGTAACACTTGTTCAGAAGGAAAGAAAGCACAGAGCCCCAGATTCTATGTTGTCCTGGAGAGCTTGCAGGGCACTGGGGAAAGGCAGGCAGAGAATTCCCTGCTAGCACCTTCTCTGTGCCTGGGAAGCAGAAGTGTTCACATTGCTTCGCAGAATCGCTTTTGTGCAGAAAACAGTAACACTTGTTCAGAAGGAAAGAAAGCACAGAGCCCCAGATTTTATGTTGTCCTGGAGAGCTTTTAGAGCACTGGGGAAAGGCAGGCAGAGAATTCCTTGCTAGCACCTTCTCTGTGCCTGGGAAGCAGAAGTGTTCATATTGCTTCGCAAGAATCGCTTTTGTGCAGAAAACAGTAACACTTGTTCAGAAGGAAAGAAAGCACAGAGCCCCAGATTTTATGTTGCCCTGGAGAGCTTGCAGAGCACTGGGGAAAGGCAGGCAGAGAATTCCCTGCTAGCACCTTCTCTGTGCCTGGGAAGCAGAAGTGTTCACAATGCTTCGCAGAATCGCTTTTGTGCAGAAAACAGTAACACTTGTTCAGAAGGAAAGAAAGCACAGAGCCCCAGATTCTATGTTGTCCTGGAGAGCTTGCAGAGCACTGGGGAAAGGCAGGCAGAGAATTCCCTGATAGCACCTTCTCTGTGCCTGTTCACATTGCTTCGCAGAATCGCTTTTGTGCAGAAAACAGTAACACTTGTTCAGAAGGAAAGAAAGCACAGAGCCCCAGATTCTATGTTGTCCTGGAGAGCTTGCAGGGCACTGGGGAAAGGCAGGCAGAGAATTCCCTGATAGCACCTTCTCTGTGCCTGTTCACATTGCTTCGCAGAATCGCTTTTGAGCAGAAAACACTAACACTTGTTCAGAACGAAAGAAAGCACAGAGCCCCAGATTTGCTGTTGCCCTGGAGAGCTTGCAGAGCACTGGGGAAAGGCAGGCAGAGAATTCCCTGATAGCACCTTCTCTGTGCCTGGGAAGCAGAAGTGTTCACATTGCTTCGCAGAATCGCTTTTGTGCAGAAAACACTAACACTTGTTCAGAAGGAAAGAAAGCACAGAGCCCCAGATTCTATGTTGTCCTGGAGAGCTTGCAGAGCACTGGGGAAAGGCAGGCAGAGAATTCCCTGATAGCACCTTCTCTGTGCCTGTTCACATTGCTTCGCAGAATCGCTTTTGTGCAGAAAACAGTAACACTTGTTCAGAAGGAAAGAAAGCACAGAGCCCCAGATTTTATGTTGTCCTGGAGAGCTTGCAGAGCACTGGGGAAAGGCAGGCAGAGAATTCCCTGCTAGCACCTTCTCTGTGCCTGGGAAGCAGAAGTGTTCACATTGCTTCGCAGAATCGCTTTTGTGCAGAAAACAGTAACACTTGTTCAGAAGGAAAGAAAGCACAGAGCCCCAGATTCTATGTTGTCCTGGAGAGCTTGCAGAGCACTGGGGAAAGGCAGGCAGAGAATTCCCTGATAGCACCTTCTCTGTGCCTGTTCACATTGCTTCGCAGAATCGCTTTTGTGCAGAAAACAGTAACACTTGTTCAGAAGGAAAGAAAGCACAGAGCCCCAGATTCTATGTTGTCCTGGAGAGCTTGCAGGGCACTGGGGAAAGGCAGGCAGAGAATTCCCTGCTAGCACCTTCTCTGTGCCTGGGAAGCAGAAGTGTTCACATTGCTTCGCAGAATCGCTTTTGTGCAGAAAACAGTAACACTTGTTCAGAAGGAAAGAAAGCACAGAGCCCCAGATTTTATGTTGTCCTGGAGAGCTTTTAGAGCACTGGGGAAAGGCAGGCAGAGAATTCCTTGCTAGCACCTTCTCTGTGCCTGGGAAGCAGAAGTGTTCATATTGCTGCGCAAGAATCGCTTTTGTGCAGAAAACAGTAACACTTGTTCAGAAGGAAAGAAAGCACAGAGCCCCAGATTTTATGTTGCCCTGGAGAGCTTGCAGAGCACTGGGGAAAGGCAGGCAGAGAATTCCCTGCTAGCACCTTCTCTGTGCCTGGGAAGCAGAAGTGTTCACAATGCTTCGCAGAATCGCTTTTGTGCAGAAAACAGTAACACTTGTTCAGAAGGAAAGAAAGCACAGAGCCCCAGATTCTATGTTGTCCTGGAGAGCTTGCAGAGCACTGGGGAAAGGCAGGCAGAGAATTCCCTGATAGCACCTTCTCTGTGCCTGTTCACATTGCTTCGCAGAATCGCTTTTGTGCAGAAAACAGTAACACTTGTTCAGAAGGAAAGAAAGCACAGAGCCCCAGATTCTATGTTGTCCTGGAGAGCTTGCAGGGCACTGGGGAAAGGCAGGCAGAGAATTCCCTGCTAGCACCTTCTCTGTGCCTGGGAAGCAGAAGTGTTCACATTGCTTCGCAAGAATCGCTCTTGTGCAGAAAACACTAACACTTGTTCAGAAGGAAAGAAAGCACAGAGCCCCAGATTTTATGTTGTCCTGGAGAGCTTGCAGAGCACTGGGGAAAGGCAGGCAGAGAATTCCCTGATAGCACCTTCTCTGTGCCTGTTCACATTGCTTCGCAGAATCGCTTTTGTGCAGAAAACAGTAACACTTGTTCAGAAGGAAAGAAAGCACAGAGCCCCAGATTTTATGTTGTCCTGGAGAGCTTGCAGAGCACTGGGGAAAGGCAGGCACAGAATTCCCTGATAGCACCTTCTCTGTGCCTGTTCACATTGCTTCGCAGAATCGCTTTTGTGCAGAAAACAGTAACACTTGTTCAGAAGGAAAGAAAGCACAGAGCCCCAGATTCTATGTTGTCCTGGAGAGCTTGCAGAGCACTGGGGAAAGGCAGGCAGAGAATTCCCTGCTAGCACCTTCTCTGTGCCTGGGAAGCAGAAGTGTTCACATTGCTTCGCAAGAATCGCTCTTGTGCAGAAAACACTAACACTTGTTCAGAAGGAAAGAAAGCACAGAGCCCCAGATTTTATGTTGTCCTGGAGAGCTTGCAGAGCACTGGGGAAAGGCAGGCAGAGAATTCCCTGCTAGCACCTTCTCTGTGCCTGGGAAGCAGAAGTGTTCACATTGCTTCGCAGAATCGTCTTTGTGCAGAAAACACTAACACTTGTTCAGAACGAAAGAAAGCACAGAGCCCCAGATTTTATGTTGTCCTGGAGAGCTTGCAGAGCATTGGGGAAAGGCAGGCAGAGAATTCCCTGATAGCACCTTCTCTGTGCCTGTTCACATTGCTTCGCAGAATCGCTTTTGTGCAGAAAACAGTAACACTTGTTCAGAAGGAAAGAAAGCACAGAGCCCCAGATTCTATGTTGTCCTGGAGAGCTTGCAGAGCACTGGGGAAAGGCAGGCAGAGAATTCCCTGCTAGCACCTTCTCTGTGCCTGGGAAGCAGAAGTGTTCACATTGCTTCGCAAGAATCGCTTTTGTGCAGAAAACAGTAACACTTGTTCAGAAGGAAAGAAAGCACAGAGCCCCAGATTTTATGTTGTCCTGGAGAGATTGCAGAGCACTGGGGAAAGGCAGGCAGAGAATTCCTTGCTAGCACCATCTCTGTGCCTGGGAAGCAGAAGTGTTCACATTGCTTCGCAGAATCGCTTTTGTGCAGAAAACAGTAACACTTGTTCAGAAGGAAAGAAAGCACAGAGCCCCAGATTTTATGTTGTCCTGGAGAGCTTGCAGAGCACTGGGGAAAGGCAGGCAGAGAATTCCTTGCTAGCACCTTCTCTGTGCCTGGGAAGCAGAAGTGTTCACATTGCTTCGCAAGAATCGCTTTTGTGCAGAAAACAGTAACACTTGTTCAGAAGGAAAGAAAGCACAGAGCCCCAGATTTTATGTTGCCCTGGAGAGCTTGCAGAGCACTGGGGAAAGGCAGAAAGAGATTTCCCTGCTAGCACCTTCTCTGTGCCTGGGAAGCAGAAGTGTTCACATTGCTTCGCAGAATCGCTTTTGTGCAGAAAACACTAACACTTGTTCAGAAGGAAAGAAAGCACAGAGCCCCAGATTCTATGTTGTCCTGGAGAGCTTGCAGAGCACTGGGGAAAGGCAGGCAGAGAATTCCCTGCTAGCACCTTCTCTGTGCCTGTTCACATTGCTTCGCAGAATCGCTTTTGTGCAGAAAACAGTAACACTTGTTCAGAAGGAAAGAAAGCACAGAGCCCCAGATTTGCTGTTTTTCTGGAGAGCTTGCAGAGCACTGGGGAAAGGCAGGCACAGAATTCCCTGCTAACACCTTCTCTGTGCCTGTTCACATTGCTTCGCAAGAATCGCTTTTGTGCAGAAAACAGTAACACTTGTTCAGAAGGAAAGAAAGCACAGAGCCCCAGATTTTATGTTGCCCTGGAGAGCTTGCAGAGCACTGGGGAAAGGCAGGCAGAGAATTCCTTGCTAGCACCTTCTCTGTGCCTGGGAAGCAGAAGTGTTCACATTGCTTCGCAGAATCGCTTTTGTGCAGAAAACAGTAACACTTGTTCAGAAGGAAAGAAAGCACAGAGCCCCAGATTCTATGTTGTCCTGGAGAGCTTGCAGAGCACTGGGGAAAGGCAGGCAGAGAATTCCTTGCTAGCACCTTCTTTGTGCCTGGGAAGCAGAAGTGTTCACATTGTTTCGAAGAATCGCTTTTGTGCAGAAAACAGTAACACTTGTTCAGAAGGAAAGAAAGCACAGAGCCCCAGGTTCTATGTTGTCCTGGAGAGCTTGCAGAGCACTGGGGAAAGGCAGGCAGAGAATTCCCTGATAGCACCTTCTCTGTGCCTGGGAAGCAGAAGTGTTCACATTGCTTCGCAGAATCGTCTTTGTGCAGAAAACACTAACACTTGTGTAGAACAAAAGAAAGCACAGAGCCCCAGATTTTATGTTGTCCTGGAGAGCTTGCAGAGCACTGGGGAAAGGCAGGCAGAGAATTCCCTGATAGCACCTTCTCTGTGCCTGTTCACATTGCTTCGCAGAATCGCTTTTGTGCAGAAAACACTAACACTTGTTCAGAACTAAAGAAAGCACAGAGCCCCAGATTTGCTGTTGTCCTGGAGAGCTTGCAGAGCACTGGGGAAAGGCAGGCAGAGAATTCCCTGCTAGCACCTTCTCTGTGCCTGGGAAGCAGAAGTGTTCACATTGCTTCGCAGAATCGTCTTTGTGCAGAAAACACTAACACTTGTTCAGAACGAAAGAAAGCACAGAGCCCCAGATTTTATGTTGTCCTGGAGAGCTTGCAGAGCATTGGGGAAAGGCAGGCAGAGAATTCCCTGATAGCACCTTCTCTGTGCCTGTTCACATTGCTTCGCAGAATCGCTTTTGTGCAGAAAACAGTAACACTTGTTCAGAAGGAAAGAAAGCACAGAGCCCCAGATTCTATGTTGTCCTGGAGAGCTTGCAGAGCACTGGGGAAAGGCAGGCAGAGAATTCCCTGCTAGCACCTTCTCTGTGCCTGGGAAGCAGAAGTGTTCACATTGCTTCGCAAGAATCGCTTTTGTGCAGAAAACAGTAACACTTGTTCAGAAGGAAAGAAAGCACAGAGCCCCAGATTTTATGTTGTCCTGGAGAGATTGCAGAGCACTGGGGAAAGGCAGGCAGAGAATTCCTTGCTAGCACCATCTCTGTGCCTGGGAAGCAGAAGTGTTCACATTGCTTCGCAGAATCGCTTTTGTGCAGAAAACAGTAACACTTGTTCAGAAGGAAAGAAAGCACAGAGCCCCAGATTTTATGTTGTCCTGGAGAGCTTGCAGAGCACTGGGGAAAGGCAGGCAGAGAATTCCTTGCTAGCACCTTCTCTGTGCCTGGGAAGCAGAAGTGTTCACATTGCTTCGCAAGAATCGCTTTTGTGCAGAAAACAGTAACACTTGTTCAGAAGGAAAGAAAGCACAGAGCCCCAGATTTTATGTTGCCCTGGAGAGCTTGCAGAGCACTGGGGAAAGGCAGAAAGAGATTTCCCTGCTAGCACCTTCTCTGTGCCTGGGAAGCAGAAGTGTTCACATTGCTTCGCAGAATCGCTTTTGTGCAGAAAACACTAACACTTGTTCAGAAGGAAAGAAAGCACAGAGCCCCAGATTCTATGTTGTCCTGGAGAGCTTGCAGAGCACTGGGGAAAGGCAGGCAGAGAATTCCCTGCTAGCACCTTCTCTGTGCCTGTTCACATTGCTTCGCAGAATCGCTTTTGTGCAGAAAACAGTAACACTTGTTCAGAAGGAAAGAAAGCACAGAGCCCCAGATTTGCTGTTTTTCTGGAGAGCTTGCAGAGCACTGGGGAAAGGCAGGCACAGAATTCCCTGCTAACACCTTCTCTGTGCCTGTTCACATTGCTTCGCAAGAATCGCTTTTGTGCAGAAAACAGTAACACTTGTTCAGAAGGAAAGAAAGCACAGAGCCCCAGATTTTATGTTGCCCTGGAGAGCTTGCAGAGCACTGGGGAAAGGCAGGCAGAGAATTCCTTGCTAGCACCTTCTCTGTGCCTGGGAAGCAGAAGTGTTCACATTGCTTCGCAGAATCGCTTTTGTGCAGAAAACAGTAACACTTGTTCAGAAGGAAAGAAAGCACAGAGCCCCAGATTCTATGTTGTCCTGGAGAGCTTGCAGAGCACTGGGGAAAGGCAGGCAGAGAATTCCTTGCTAGCACCTTCTTTGTGCCTGGGAAGCAGAAGTGTTCACATTGTTTCGAAGAATCGCTTTTGTGCAGAAAACAGTAACACTTGTTCAGAAGGAAAGAAAGCACAGAGCCCCAGGTTCTATGTTGTCCTGGAGAGCTTGCAGAGCACTGGGGAAAGGCAGGCAGAGAATTCCCTGATAGCACCTTCTCTGTGCCTGGGAAGCAGAAGTGTTCACATTGCTTCGCAGAATCGTCTTTGTGCAGAAAACACTAACACTTGTGTAGAACAAAAGAAAGCACAGAGCCCCAGATTTTATGTTGTCCTGGAGAGCTTGCAGAGCACTGGGGAAAGGCAGGCAGAGAATTCCCTGATAGCACCTTCTCTGTGCCTGTTCACATTGCTTCGCAGAATCGCTTTTGTGCAGAAAACACTAACACTTGTTCAGAACTAAAGAAAGCACAGAGCCCCAGATTTGCTGTTGTCCTGGAGAGCTTGCAGAGCACTGGGGAAAGGCAGGCAGAGAATTCCCTGATAGCACCTTCTCTGTGCCTGTTCACATTGCTTCGCAGAATCGCTTTTGTGCAGAAAACACTAACACTTGTTCAGAACGAAAGAAAGCACAGAGCCCCAGATTTGCTGTTGCCCTGGAGAGCTTGCAGAGCACTGGGGAAAGGCAGGCAGAGAATTCCCTGATAGCACCTTCTCTGTGCCTGGGAAGCAGAAGTGTTCACATTGCTTCGCAGAATCGCTTTTGTGCAGAAAACACTAACACTTGTTCAGAAGGAAAGAAAGCACAGAGCCCCAGATTCTATGTTGTCCTGGAGAGCTTGCAGAGCACTGGGGAAAGGCAGGCAGAGAATTCCCTGATAGCACCTTCTCTGTGCCTGTTCACATTGCTTCGCAGAATCGCTTTTGTGCAGAAAACAGTAACACTTGTTCAGAACGAAAGAAACCACAGAGCCCCAGATTCTATGTTGTCCTGGAGAGCTTGCAGAGCACTGGGGAAAGGCAGGCAGAGAATTCCCTGATAGCACCTTCTCTGTGCCTGTTCACATTGCTTCACAGAATCGCTTTTGTGGAGAAAACAGTAACACTTGTTCAGAAGGAAAGAAAGCACAGAGCCCCAGATTCTATGTTGTCCTGGAGAGCTTGCAGAGCACTGGGGAAAGGCAGGCAGAGAATTCCCTGCTAGCACCTTCTCTGTGCCTGGGAAGCAGAAGTGTTCACATTGCTTCGCAAGAATCGCTTTTGTGCAGAAAACAGTAACACTTGTTCAGAAGGAAAGAAAGCACAGAGCCCCAGATTTTATGTTGTCCTGGAGAGATTGCAGAGCACTGGGGAAAGGCAGGCAGAGAATTCCTTGCTAGCACCATCTCTGTGCCTGGGAAGCAGAAGTGTTCACATTGTTTCGAAGAATCGCTTTTGTGCAGAAAACAGTAACACTTGTTCAGAAGGAAAGAAAGCACAGAGCCCCAGGTTCTATGTTGTCCTGGAGAGCTTGCAGAGCACTGGGGAAAGGCAGGCAGAGAATTCCCTGATAGCACCTTCTCTGTGCCTGGGAAGCAGAAGTGTTCACATTGCTTCGCAGAATCGTCTTTGTGCAGAAAACACTAACACTTGTGTAGAACAAAAGAAAGCACAGAGCCCCAGATTTTATGTTGTCCTGGAGAGCTTGCAGAGCACTGGGGAAAGGCAGGCAGAGAATTCCCTGATAGCACCTTCTCTGTGCCTGTTCACATTGCTTCGCAGAATCGCTTTTGTGCAGAAAACACTAACACTTGTTCAGAACTAAAGAAAGCACAGAGCCCCAGATTTGCTGTTGTCCTGGAGAGCTTGCAGAGCACTGGGGAAAGGCAGGCAGAGAATTCCCTGATAGCACCTTCTCTGTGCCTGTTCACATTGCTTCGCAGAATCGCTTTTGTGCAGAAAACACTAACACTTGTTCAGAACGAAAGAAAGCACAGAGCCCCAGATTTGCTGTTGCCCTGGAGAGCTTGCAGAGCACTGGGGAAAGGCAGGCAGAGAATTCCCTGATAGCACCTTCTCTGTGCCTGGGAAGCAGAAGTGTTCACATTGCTTCGCAGAATCGCTTTTGTGCAGAAAACACTAACACTTGTTCAGAAGGAAAGAAAGCACAGAGCCCCAGATTCTATGTTGTCCTGGAGAGCTTGCAGAGCACTGGGGAAAGGCAGGCAGAGAATTCCCTGATAGCACCTTCTCTGTGCCTGTTCACATTGCTTCGCAGAATCGCTTTTGTGCAGAAAACAGTAACACTTGTTCAGAACGAAAGAAACCACAGAGCCCCAGATTCTATGTTGTCCTGGAGAGCTTGCAGAGCACTGGGGAAAGGCAGGCAGAGAATTCCCTGATAGCACCTTCTCTGTGCCTGTTCACATTGCTTCACAGAATCGCTTTTGTGGAGAAAACAGTAACACTTGTTCAGAAGGAAAGAAAGCACAGAGCCCCAGATTTTATGTTGTCCTGGAGAGCTTGCAGAGCACTGGGGAAAGGCAGGCAGAGAATTGCTTGCTAGCACCTTCTGTGTGCCTGGGAAGCAGAAGTGTTCACATTGCTTCGCAGAATCGCTTTTGTGCAGAAAACAGTAACACTTGTTCAGAAGGAAAGAAAGCACAGAGCCCCAGATTTTATGTTGTCCTGGAGAGCTTGCAGAGCACTGGGGAAAGGCAGGCAGAGAATTCCTTGCTAGCACCTTCTCTGTGCCTGGGAAGCAGAAGTGTTCACATTGCTTCGCAGAATCGCTTTTGTGCAGAAAACAGTAACACTTGTTCAGAAGGAAAGAAAGCACAGAGCCCCAGATTTTATGTTGTCTTGGAGAGTTGCAGAGCACTGGGGAAAGGCAGGCAGAGAATTCCCTGCTAGCACCTTCTCTGTGCCTGGGAAGCAGAAGTGCTCACATTGCTTCGCAAGAATCGCTTTTGTGCAGAAAACAGTAACACTTGTTCAGAAGGAAAGAAAGCACAGAGCCCCAGATTTTATGTTGCCCTGGAGAGCTTGCAGAGCACTGGGGAAAGGCAGGCAGAGAATTCCCTGCTAGCACCTTCTCTGTGCCTGGGAAGCAGAAGTGTTCACATTGCTTCGCAGAATCGCTTTTGTGCAGAAAACAGTAACACTTGTTCAGAAGGAAAGAAAGCACAGAGCCCCAGATTCTATGTTGTCCTGGAGAGCTTGCAGAGCACTGGGGAAAGGCAGGCAGAGAATTCCCTGCTAGCACCTTCTCTGTGCCTGTTCACATTGCTTCGCAGAATCGCTTTTGTGCAGAAAACAGTAACACTTGTTCAGAAGGAAAGAAAGCACAGAGCCCCAGATTTGCTGTTTTTCTGGAGAGCTTGCAGAGCACTGGGGAAAGGCAGGCACAGAATTCCCTGCTAGCACCTTCTCTGTGCCTGTTCACATTGCTTCGCAAGAATCGCTTTTGTGCAGAAAACAGTAACACTTGTTCAGAAGGAAAGAAAGCACAGAGCCCCAGATTTTATGTTGTCCTGGAGAGCTTGCAGAGCACTGGGGAAAGGCAGGCAGAGAATTCCTTGCTAGCACCTTCTCTGTGCCTGGGAAGCAGAAGTGTTCACATTGCTTCGCAGAATCGCTTTTGTGCAGAAAACAGTAACACTTGTTCAGAAGGAAAGAAAGCACAGAGCCCCAGATTTTATGTTGTCCTGGAGAGCTTGCAGAGCACTGGGGAAAGGCAGGCAGAGAATTCCTTGCTAGCACCTTCTCTGTGCCTGGGAAGCAGAAGTGTTCACATTGTTTCGAAGAATCGCTTTCGTGCAGAAAACAGTGACACTTGTTCAGAAGGAAAGAAAGCACAGAGCCCCAGATTCTATGTTGTCCTGGAGAGCTTGCAGAGCACTGGGGAAAGGCAGGCAGAGAATTCCCTGCTAGCACCTTCTCTGTGCCTGGGAAGCAGAAGTGTTCACATTGCTTCGCAAGAATCGCTTTTGTGCAGAAAACAGTAACAGTTGTTCAGAACGAAAGAAAGCACAGAGCCCCAGATTTTATGTTGTCCTGGAGAGCTTGCAGAGCACTGGGGAAAGGCAGGCAGAGAATTCCCTGATAGCACCTTCTCTGTGCCTGTTCACATTGCTTCGCAAGAATCGCTTTTGTGCAGAAAACACTAACACTTGTTCAGAAGGAAAGAAAGCACAGAGCCCCAGATTCTATGTTGTCCTGGAGAGCTTGCAGAGCACTGGGGAAAGGCAGGCAGAGAATTCCCTGCTAGCACCTTCTCTGTGCCTGTTCACATTGCTTCGCAAGAATCGCTCTTGTGCAGAAAACACTAACACTTGTTCAGAACGAAAGAAAGCACAGAGCCCCAGATTTTATGTTGTCCTGGAGAGCTTGCAGAGCACTGGGGAAAGGCAGGCAGAGAATTCCCTGCTAGCACCTTCTCTGTGCCTGGGAAGCAGAAGTGTTCACATTGCTTCGCAAGAATCGCTTTTCTGCAGAAAAAAGTAACAGTTGTTCAGAAGGAAAGAAAGCACAGAGCCCCAGATTTTATGTTGTCCTGGAGAGCTTGCAGAGCACTGGGGAAAGGCAGGCAGAGAATTCCCTGCTAGCACCTTCTCTGTGCCTGTTCACATTGCTTCGCAGAATCGCTTTTGTGCAGAAAACAGTAACACTTGTTCAGAAGGAAAGAAAGCACAGAGCCCCAGATTCTATGTTGTCCTGGAGAGCTTGCAGAGCACTGGGGAAAGGCAGGCAGAGAATTCCCTGATAGCACCTTCTCTGTGCCTGGGAAGCAGAAGTGTTCACATTGCTTCGCATAATCGCTTTAGTGCAGAAAACAGTAACACTTGTTCAGAACGAAAGAAAGCACAGAGCCCCAGATTCTATGTTGTCCTGGAGAGCTTGCAGAGCACTGGGGAAAGGCAGGCAGAGAATTCCTTGCTAGCACCTTCTCTGTGCCTGGGAAGCAGAAGTGTTCACATCGCTTCGCAAGAATCGCTTTTGTGCAGAAAACACTAACACTTGTTCAGAAGGAAAGAAAGCACAGAGCCCCAGATTTTATGTTGCCCTGGAGAGCTTGCAGAGCACTGGGGAAAGGCAGGCAGAGAATTCCCTGCTAGCACCTTCTC
The DNA here is from genome assembly GCF_031877795.1 of Strix aluco. Classification (NCBI taxonomy): domain Eukaryota; kingdom Metazoa; phylum Chordata; class Aves; order Strigiformes; family Strigidae; genus Strix; species Strix aluco. The sequence continues at coordinate 1,058,544 of NC_133945.1, forward strand.
TGTGCCTGGGAAGCAGAAGTGTTCACATCGCTTCGCAAGAATCGCTTTTGTGCAGAAAACACTAACACTTGTTCAGAAGGAAAGAAAGCACAGAGCCCCAGATTTTATGTTGCCCTGGAGAGCTTGCAGAGCACTGGGGAAAGGCAGGCACAGAATTCCCTGATAGCACCTTCTCTGTGCCTGGGAAGCAGAAGTGTTCACATTGCTTCGCAGAATCGCTTTTGTGCAAAAAACACTAACACTTGTTCAGAAGGAAAGAAAGCACAGAGCCCCAGATTCTATGTTGTCCTGGAGAGCTTGCAGAGCACTGGGGAAAGGCAGGCAGAGAATTCCCTGATAGCACCTTCTCTGTGCCTGGGAAGCAGAAGTGTTCACATTGCTTCGCAAGAATCGCTTTTCTGCAGAAAAAAGTAACAGTTGTTCAGAAGGAAAGAAAGCACAGAGCCCCAGATTCTATGTTGTCCTGGAGAGCTTGCAAAGCACTGGGGAAAGGCAGGCAGAGAATTCCCTGCTAGCACCTTCTCTGTGCCTGGGAAGCAGAAGTGCTCACATTGCTTCGCAAGAATCGCTTTTGTGCAGAAAACTCTAACACTTGTACAGAACGAAAGAAAGCACAGAGCCCCAGATTTTATGTTGTCCTGGAGAGCTTGCAGAGCACTGGGGAAAGGCAGGCAGAGAATTCCCTGCTAGCACCTTCTCTGTGCCTGGGAAGCAGAAGTGTTCACATTGCTTCGCAGAATCGCTTTTGTGCAGAAAACACTAACACTTGTTCAAAAGGAAAGAAAGCACAGAGCCCCAGATTCTATGATGTCCTGGAGAGCTTGCAGAGCACTGGGGAAAGGCAGGCAGAGAATTCCCTGCTAGCACCTTCTCTGTGCCTGGGAAGCAGAAGTGTTCACATTGCTTCGCAGAATCGCTTTTGTGCAGAAAACAGTAACACTTGTTCAGAAGGAAAGAAAGCACAGAGCCCCAGATTTTATGTTGTCCTGGAGAGCTTTTAGAGCACTGGGGAAAGGCAGGCAGAGAATTCCTTGCTAGCACCTTCTCTGTGCCTGGGAAGCAGAAGTGTTCATATTGCTTCGCAAGAATCGCTTTTGTGCAGAAAACACTAACACTTGTTCAGAAGGAAAGAAAGCACAGAGCCCCAGATTTTATGTTGCCCTGGAGAGCTTGCAGAGCACTGGGGAAAGGCAGGCAGAGAATTCCCTGCTAGCACCTTCTCTGTGCCTGGGAAGCAGAAGTGTTCACAATGCTTCGCAGAATCGCTTTTGTGCAGAAAACAGTAACACTTGTTCAGAAGGAAAGAAAGCACAGAGCCCCAGATTCTATGTTGTCCTGGAGAGCTTGCAGAGCACTGGGGAAAGGCAGGCAGAGAATTCCCTGATAGCACCTTCTCTGTGCCTGTTCACATTGCTTCGCAGAATCGCTTTTGTGCAGAAAACAGTAACACTTGTTCAGAAGGAAAGAAAGCACAGAGCCCCAGATTCTATGTTGTCCTGGAGAGCTTGCAGGGCACTGGGGAAAGGCAGGCAGAGAATTCCCTGCTAGCACCTTCTCTGTGCCTGGGAAGCAGAAGTGTTCACATTGCTTCGCAAGAATCGCTTTTGTGCAGAAAACACTAACACTTGTTCAGAAGGAAAGAAAGCACAGAGCCCCAGATTTTATGTTGTCCTGGAGAGCTTGCAGAGCACTGGGGAAAGGCAGGCAGAGAATTCCCTGATAGCACCTTCTCTGTGCCTGTTCACATTGCTTCGCAGAATCGCTTTTGTGCAGAAAACAGTAACACTTGTTCAGAAGGAAAGAAAGCACAGAGCCCCAGATTTTATGTTGTCCTGGAGAGCTTGCAGAGCACTGGGGAAAGGCAGGCACAGAATTCCCTGATAGCACCTTCTCTGTGCCTGTTCACATTGCTTCGCAGAATCGCTTTTGTGCAGAAAACAGTAACACTTGTTCAGAAGGAAAGAAAGCACAGAGCCCCAGATTCTATGTTGTCCTGGAGAGCTTGCAGAGCACTGGGGAAAGGCAGGCAGAGAATTCCCTGCTAGCACCTTCTCTGTGCCTGGGAAGCAGAAGTGTTCACATTGCTTCGCAAGAATCGCTCTTGTGCAGAAAACACTAACACTTGTTCAGAACGAAAGAAAGCACAGAGCCCCAGATTTTATGTTGTCCTGGAGAGCTTGCAGAGCACTGGGGAAAGGCAGGCAGAGAATTCCCTGCTAGCACCTTCTCTGTGCCTGTTCACATTGCTTCGCATAATCGCTTTAGTGCAGAAAACAGTAACACTTGTTCAGAACGAAAGAAAGCACAGAGCCCCAGATTCTATGTTGTCCTGGAGAGCTTGCAGAGCACTGGGGAAAGGCAGGCAGAGAATTCCCTGCTAGCACCTTCTCTGTGCCTGGGAAGCAGAAGTGTTCACATTGCTTCGCAAGAATCGCTCTTGTGCAGAAAACACTAACACTTGTTCAGAAGGAAAGAAAGCACAGAGCCCCAGATTTTATGTTGTCCTGGAGAGCTTGCAGAGCACTGGGGAAAGGCAGGCAGAGAATTCCCTGATAGCACCTTCTCTGTGCCTGGGTAGCAGAAGTGTTCACATTGCTTCGCAGAATCGCTTTAGTGCAGAAAACACTAACACTTGTTCAGAACGAAAGAAAGCACAGAGCCCCAGATTTTATGTTGTCCTGGAGAGCTTGCAGAGCACTGGGGAAAGGCAGGCAGAGAATTCCCTGCTAGCACCTTCTCTGTGCCTGTTCACATTGCTTCGCAGAATCGCTTTTGTGCAGAAAACAGTAACACTTGTTCAGAAGGAAAGAAAGCACAGAGCCCCAGATTCTATGTTGTCCTGGAGAGCTTGCAGAGCACTGGGGAAAGGCAGGCAGAGAATTCCCTGCTAGCACCTTCTCTGTGCCTGGGAAGCAGAAGTGTTCACATTGCTTCGCAAGAATCGCTTTTGTGCAGAAAACAGTAACACTTGTTCAGAAGGAAAGAAAGCACAGAGCCCCAGATTTTATGTTGTCCTGGAGAGATTGCAGAGCACTGGGGAAAGGCAGGCAGAGAATTCCTTGCTAGCACCATCTCTGTGCCTGGGAAGCAGAAGTGTTCACATTGCTTCGCAGAATCGCTTTTGTGCAGAAAACAGTAACACTTGTTCAGAAGGAAAGAAAGCACAGAGCCCCAGATTTTATGTTGTCCTGGAGAGCTTGCAGAGCACTGGGGAAAGGCAGGCAGAGAATTCCTTGCTAGCACCTTCTCTGTGCCTGGGAAGCAGAAGTGTTCACATTGCTTCGCAAGAATTGCTTTTGTGCAGAAAACAGTAACACTTGTTCAGAAGGAAAGAAAGCACAGAGCCCCAGATTTTATGTTGCCCTGGAGAGCTTGCAGAGCACTGGGGAAAGGCAGGCAGAGAATTCCCTGCTAGCACCTTCTCTGTGCCTGGGAAGCAGAAGTGTTCACATTGCTTCGCAGAATCGCTTTTGTGCAGAAAACACTAACACTTGTTCAGAAGGAAAGAAAGCACAGAGCCCCAGATTCTATGTTGTCCTGGAGAGCTTGCAGAGCACTGGGGAAAGGCAGGCAGAGAATTCCCTGCTAGCACCTTCTCTGTGCCTGTTCACATTGCTTCGCAGAATCGCTTTTGTGCAGAAAACAGTAACACTTGTTCAGAAGGAAAGAAAGCACAGAGCCCCAGATTTTATGTTGCCCTGGAGAGCTTGCAGAGCACTGGGGAAAGGCAGGCACAGAATTCCCTGCTAGCACCTTCTCTGTGCCTGTTCACATTGCTTCGCAAGAATCGCTTTTGTGCAGAAAACAGTAACACTTGTTCAGAAGGAAAGAAAGCACAGAGCCCCAGATTTTATGTTGTCCTGGAGAGCTTGCAGAGCACTGGGGAAAGGCAGGCAGAGAATTCCCTGATAGCACCTTCTCTGTGCCTGTTCACATTGCTTCGCAGAATCGCTTTTGTGCAGAAAACACTAACACTTGTTCAGAACGAAAGAAAGCACAGAGCCCCAGATTTGCTGTTGCCCTGGAGAGCTTGCAGAGCACTGGGGAAAGGCAGGCAGAGAATTCCCTGATAGCACCTTCTCTGTGCCTGGGAAGCAGAAGTGTTCACATTGCTTCGCAGAATCGCTTTTGTGCAGAAAACACTAACACTTGTTCAGAAGGAAAGAAAGCACAGAGCCCCAGATTCTATGTTGTCCTGGAGAGCTTGCAGAGCACTGGGGAAAGGCAGGCAGAGAATTCCCTGATAGCACCTTCTCTGTGCCTGTTCACATTGCTTCGCAGAATCGCTTTTGTGCAGAAAACAGTAACACTTGTTCAGAAGGAAAGAAAGCACAGAGCCCCAGATTCTATGTTGTCCTGGAGAGCTTGCAGAGCACTGGGGAAAGGCAGGCAGAGAATTCCTTGCTAGCACCTTCTCTGTGCCTGGGAAGCAGAAGTGTTCACATTGCTTCGCAGAATCGCTTTTGTGCAGAAAACAGTAACACTTGTTCAGAAGGAAAGAAAGCACAGAGCCCCAGATTTTATGTTGTCCTGGAGAGCTTGCAGAGCACTGGGGAAAGGCAGGCAGAGAATTCCCTGCTAGCACCTTCTTTGTGCCTGGGAAGCAGAAGTGTTCACATTGCTTCGCAGAATCGCTTTTGTGCAGAAAACAGTAACACTTGTTCAGAAGGAAAGAAAGCACAGAGCCCCAGATTTTATGTTGTCTTGGAGAGTTGCAGAGCACTGGGGAAAGGCAGGCAGAGAATTCCCTGCTAGCACCTTCTCTGTGCCTGGGAAGCAGAAGTGTTCACATTGCTTCGCAGAATCGCTTTTGTGCAGAAAACTCTAACACTTGTACAGAACGAAAGAAAGCACAGAGCCCCAGATTTTATGTTGTCCTGGAGAGCTTGCAGAGCACTGGGGAAAGGCAGGCAGAGAATTCCTTGCTAGCACCTTCTCTGTGCCTGGGAAGCAGAAGTGTTCACATTGCTTCGCAAGAATCGCTTTTCTGCAGAAAACAGTAACACTTGTTCAGAAGGAAAGAAAGCACAGAGCCCCAGATTTTATGTTGCCCTGGAGAGCTTGCAGAGCACTGGGGAAAGGCAGGCAGAGAATTCCCTGCTAGCACCTTCTCTGTGCCTGGGAAGCAGAAGTGTTCACATTGCTTCGCAGAATCGCTTTTGTGCAGAAAACAGTAACACTTGTTCAGAAGGAAAGAAAGCACAGAGCCCCAGATTTTATGTTGTCCTGGAGAGCTTGCAGAGCACTGGGGAAAGGCAGGCAGAGAATTCCTTGCTAGCACCTTCTCTGTGCCTGGGAAGCAGAAGTGTTCATATTGCTTCGCAAGAATCGCTTTTGTGCAGAAAACACTAACACTTGTTCAGAAGGAAAGAAAGCACAGAGCCCCAGATTTTATGTTGCCCTGGAGAGCTTGCAGAGCACTGGGGAAAGGCTGGCAGAGAATTCCCTGCTAGCACCTTCTCTGTGCCTGGGAAGCAGAAGTGTTCACATTGCTTCGCAGAATCGCTTTTGTGCAGAAAACACTAACACTTGTTCAGAAGGAAAGAAAGCACAGAGCCCCAGATTCTATGTTGTCCTGGAGAGCTTGCAGAGCACTGGGGAAAGGCAGGCAGAGAATTCCCTGATAGCACCTTCTCTGTGCCTGTTCACATTGCTTCGCAGAATCGCTTTTGTGCAGAAAACAGTAACACTTGTTCAGAAGGAAAGAAAGCACAGAGCCCCAGATTCTATGTTGTCCTGGAGAGCTTGCAGGGCACTGGGGAAAGGCAGGCAGAGAATTCCCTGCTAGCACCTTCTCTGTGCCTGGGAAGCAGAAGTGTTCACATTGCTTCGCAAGAATCGCTCTTGTGCAGAAAACACTAACACTTGTTCAGAACGAAAGAAAGCACAGAGCCCCAGATTTTATGTTGTCCTGGAGAGCTTGCAGAGCACTGGGGAAAGGCAGGCAGAGAATTCCCTGCTAGCACCTTCTCTGTGCCTGTTCACATTGCTTCGCAGAATCGCTTTTGTGCAGAAAACAGTAACACTTGTTCAGAAGGAAAGAAAGCACAGAGCCCCAGATTTTATGTTGTCCTGGAGAGCTTGCAGAGCACTGGGGAAAGGCAGGCACAGAATTCCCTGATAGCACCTTCTCTGTGCCTGTTCACATTGCTTCGCAGAATCGCTTTTGTGCAGAAAACAGTAACACTTGTTCAGAAGGAAAGAAAGCACAGAGCCCCAGATTCTATGTTGTCCTGGAGAGCTTGCAGAGCACTGGGGAAAGGCAGGCAGAGAATTCCCTGCTAGCACCTTCTCTGTGCCTGGGAAGCAGAAGTGTTCACATTGCTTCGCAGAATCGCTTTAGTGCAGAAAACACTAACACTTGTTCAGAACGAAAGAAAGCACAGAGCCCCAGATTTTATGTTGTCCTGGAGAGCTTGCAGAGCACTGGGGAAAGGCAGGCAGAGAATTCCCTGATAGCACCTTCTCTGTGCCTGTTCACATTGCTTCGCAGAATCGCTTTTGTGCAGAAAACAGTAACACTTGTTCAGAAGGAAAGAAAGCACAGAGCCCCAGATTCTATGTTGTCCTGGAGAGCTTGCAGAGCACTGGGGAAAGGCAGGCAGAGAATTCCCTGCTAGCACCTTCTCTGTGCCTGGGAAGCAGAAGTGTTCACATTGCTTCGCAAGAATCGCTCTTGTGCAGAAAACACTAACACTTGTTCAGAACGAAAGAAAGCACAGAGCCCCAGATTTTATGTTGTCCTGGAGAGCTTGCAGAGCACTGGGGAAAGGCAGGCAGAGAATTCCCTGCTAGCACCTTCTCTGTGCCTGTTCACATTGCTTCGCATAATCGCTTTAGTGCAGAAAACAGTAACACTTGTTCAGAACGAAAGAAAGCACAGAGCCCCAGATTTTATGTTGTCCTGGAGAGCTTGCAGAGCACTGGGGAAAGGCAGGCAGAGAATTCCCTGCTAGCACCTTCTCTGTGCCTGGGAAGCAGAAGTGTTCACATTGCCTCGCAAGAATCGCTCTTGTGCAGAAAACACTAACACTTGTTCAGAACGAAAGAAAGCACAGAGCCCCAGATTTTATGTTGTCCTGGAGAGCTTGCAGAGCACTGGGGAAAGGCAGGCAGAGAATTCCCTGCTAGCACCTTCTCTGTGCCTGTTCACATTGCTTCGCATAATCGCTTTAGTGCAGAAAACAGTAACACTTGTTCAGAACGAAAGAAAGCACAGAGCCCCAGATTCTATGTTGTCCTGGAGAGCTTGCAGAGCACTGGGGAAAGGCAGGCAGAGAATTCCCTGCTAGCACCTTCTCTGTGCCTGGGAAGCAGAAGTGTTCACATTGCTTCGCAAGAATCGCTTTTCTGCAGAAAACAGTAACAGTTGTTCAGAAGGAAAGAAAGCACAGAGCCCCAGATTTTATGTTGTCCTGGAGAGCTTGCAGAGCACTGGGGAAAGGCAGGCAGAGAATTCCCTGCTAGCACCTTCTCTGTGCCTGGGAAGCAGAAGTGTTCACATTGCTTCGCAGAATCGCTTTAGTGCAGAAAACACTAACACTTGTTCAGAACGAAAGAAAGCACAGAGCCCCAGATTTTATGTTGTCCTGGAGAGCTTGCAGAGCACTGGGGAAAGGCAGGCAGAGAATTCCCTGCTAGCACCTTCTCTGTGCCTGTTCACATTGCTTCGCATAATCGCTTTAGTGCAGAAAACAGTAACACTTGTTCAGAACGAAAGAAAGCACAGAGCCCCAGATTCTATGTTGTCCTGGAGAGCTTGCAGAGCAGTGGGGAAAGGCAGGCAGAGAATTCCCTGCTAGCACCTTCTCTGTGCCTGGGAAGCAGAAGTGTTCACATTGCTTCGCAAGAATCGCTTTTCTGCAGAAAAAAGTAACAGTTGTTCAGAAGGAAAGAAAGCACAGAGCCCCAGATTTTATGTTGTCCTGGAGAGCTTGCAGAGCACTGGGGAAAGGCAGGCAGAGAATTCCCTGCTAGCACCTTCTCTGTGCCTGGGAAGCAGAAGTGTTCACATTGCTTCGCAGAATCGCTTTTGTGCAGAAAACACTAACACTTGTTCAGAACGAAAGAAAGCACAGAGCCCCAGATTTTATGTTGTCCTGGAGAGCTTGCAGAGCACTGGGGAAAGGCAGGCACAGAATTCCCTGATAGCACCTTCTCTGTGCCTGTTCACATTGCTTCGCAAGAATCGCTTTTCTGCAGAAAACAGTAACACTTGTTCAGAACGAAAGAAAGCACAGAGCCCCAGATTCTATGTTGTCCTGGAGAGCTTGCAGAGCACTGGGGAAAGGCAGGCAGAGAATTCCCTGCTAGCACCTTCTCTGTGCCTGGGAAGCAGAAGTGTTCACATTGCTTCGCAAGAATCGCTCTTGTGCAGAAAACACTAACACTTGTTCAGAAGGAAAGAAAGCACAGAGCCCCAGATTTTATGTTGTCCTGGAGAGCTTGCAGAGCACTGGGGAAAGGCAGGCAGAGAATTCCCTGATAGCACCTTCTCTGTGCCTGGGAAGCAGAAGTGTTCACATTGCTTCGCAAGAATCGCTTTTCTGCAGAAAACAGTAACAGTTGTTCAGAAGGAAAGAAAGCACAGAGCCCCAGATTTTATGTTGTCCTGGAGAGCTTGCAGAGCACTGGGGAAAGGCAGGCAGAGAATTCCCTGATAGCACCTTCTCTGTGCCTGGGAAGCAGAAGTGTTCACATTGCTTCGCAGAATCGTCTTTGTGCAGAAAACACTAACACTTGTTCAGAACGAAAGAAAGCACAGAGCCCCAGATTTTATGTTGTCCTGGAGAGCTTGCAGAGCACTGGGGAAAGGCAGGCAGAGAATTCCCTGATAGCACCTTCTCTGTGCCTGTTCACATTGCTTCGCAGAATCGCTTTTGTGCAGAAAACAGTAACACTTGTTCAGAACTAAAGAAAGCACAGAGCCCCAGATTTGCTGTTGTCCTGGAGAGCTTGCAGAGCACTGGGGAAAGGCAGGCAGAGAATTCCCTGATAGCACCTTCTCTGTGCCTGGGAAGCAGAAGTGTTCACATTGCTTCGCAGAATCGCTTTTGTGCAGAAAACAGTAACACTTGTTCAGAACGAAAGAAAGCACAGAGCCGCAGATTTTATGTTGTCCTGGAGAGCTTGCAGAGCACTGGGGAAAGGCAGGCAGAGAATTCCTTGCTAGCACCTTCTCTGTGCCTCGGAAGCAGAAGTGTTCACATCGCTTCGCAAGAATCGCTTTTGTGCAGAAAACAGTAACAGTTGTTCAGAAGGAAAGAAAGCACAGAGCCCCAGATTTTATGTTGCCCTGGAGAGCTTGCAGAGCACTGGGGAAAGGCAGGCACAGAATTCCCTGATAGCACCTTCTCTGTGCCTGGGAAGCAGAAGTGTTCACATTGCTTCGCAGAATCGCTTTTGTGCAAAAAACACTAACACTTGTTCAGAACGAAAGAAAGCACAGAGCCCCAGATTTTATGTTGTCCTGGAGAGCTTGCAGAGCACTGGGGAAAGGCAGGCAGAGAATTCCCTGATAGCACCTTCTCTGTGCCTGTTCACATTGCTTCGCAGAATCGCTTTTGTGCAGAAAACAGTAACACTTGTTCAGAAGGAAAGAAAGCACAGAGCCCCAGATTCTATGTTGTCCTGGAGAGCTTGCAGAGCACTGGGGAAAGGCAGGCACAGAATTCCCTGATAGCACCTTCTCTGTGCCTGGGAAGCAGAAGTGTTCACATTGCTTCGCAAGAATCGCTCTTGTGCAGAAAACACTAACAGTTGTTCAGAAGGAAAGAAAGCACAGAGCCCCAGATTTTATGTTGCCCTGGAGAGCTTGCAGAGCACTGGGGAAAGGCAGGCAGAGAATTCCCTGCTAGCACCTTCTCTGTGCCTGTTCACATTGCTTCGCATAATCGCTTTAGTGCAGAAAACAGTAACACTTGTTCAGAACGAAAGAAAGCACAGAGCCCCAGATTCTATGTTGTCCTGGAGAGCTTGCAGAGCACTGGGGAAAGGCAGGCAGAGAATTCCCTGATAGCACCTTCTCTGTGCCTGGGAAGCAGAAGTGTTGACATCGCTTCGCAAGAATCGCTTTTGTGCAGAAAACACTAACACTTGTTCAGAAGGAAAGAAAGCACAGAGCCCCAGATTTTATGTTGCCCTGGAGAGCTTGCAGAGCACTGGGGAAAGGCAGGCACAGAATTCCCTGATAGCACCTTCTCTGTGCCTGGGAAGCAGAAGTGTTCACATTGCTTCGCAGAATCGCTTTTGTGCAAAAAACACTAACACTTGTTCAGAAGGAAAGAAAGCACAGAGCCCCAGATTCTATGTTGTCCTGGAGAGCTTGCAGAGCACTGGGGAAAGGCAGGCAGAGAATTCCCTGCTAGCACCTTCTCTGTGCCTGTTCACATTGCTTCGCAGAATCGCTCTTGTGCAGAAAACAGTAACACTTGTTCAGAAGGAAAGAAAGCACAGAGCCCCAGATTCTATGTTGTCCTGGAGAGCTTGCAGAGCACTGGGGAAAGGCAGGCAGAGAATTCCTTGCTAGCACCTTCTCTGTGCCTGGGAAGCAGAAGTGTTCACATCGCTTCGCAAGAATCGCTTTTGTGCAGAAAACACTAACACTTGTTCAGAAGGAAAGAAAGCACAGAGCCCCAGATTTTATGTTGCCCTGGAGAGCTTGCAGAGCACTGGGGAAAGGCAGGCACAGAATTCCCTGCTAGCACCTTCTCTGTGCCTGGGAAGCAGAAGTGTTTACATTGCTTCGCAGAATCGCTTTTGTGCAAAAAACACTAACACTTGTTCAGAAGGAAAGAAAGCACAGAGCCCCAGATTTTATGTTGCCCTGGAGAGCTTGCAGAGCACTGGGGAAAGGCAGGCAGAGAATTCCCTGCTAGCACCTTCTCTGTGCCTGTTCACATTGCTTCGCAGAATCGCTTTTGTGCAGAAAACAGTAACACTTGTTCAGAAGGAAAGAAAGCACAGAGCCCCAGATTTTATGTTGTCCTGGAGAGCTTGCAGAGCACTGGGGAAAGGCAGGCAGAGAATTCCCTGATAGCACCTTCTCTGTGCCTGTTCACATTGCTTCGCAGAATCGCTTTTGTGCAGAAAACAGTAACACTTGTTCAGAAGGAAAGAAAGCACAGAGCCCCAGATTCTATGTTGTCCTGGAGAGCTTGCAGAGCACTGGGGAAAGGCAGGCAGAGAATTCCCTGATAGCACCTTCTCTGTGCCTGGGAAGCAGAAGTGTTCACATTGCTTCGCAAGAATCGCTCTTGTGCAGAAAACACTAACACTTGTTCAGAAGGAAAGAAAGCACAGAGCCCCAGATTTTATGTTGTCCTGGAGAGCTTGCAGAGCACTGGGGAAAGGCAGGCAGAGAATTCCCTGATAGCACCTTCTCTGTGCCTGGGAAGCAGAAGTGTTCACATTGCTTCGCAAGAATCGCTTTTCTGCAGAAAACAGTAACAGTTGTTCAGAAGGAAAGAAAGCACAGAGCCCCAGATTTTATGTTGTCCTGGAGAGCTTGCAGAGCACTGGGGAAAGGCAGGCAGAGAATTCCCTGCTAGCACCTTCTCTGTGCCTGGGAAGCAGAAGTGTTCACATTGCTTCGCAGAATCGCTTTAGTGCAGAAAACACTAACACTTGTTCAGAACTAAAGAAAGCACAGAGCCCCAGATTTTATGTTGTCCTGGAGAGCTTGCAGAGCACTGGGGAAAGGCAGGCAGAGAATTCCCTGATAGCACCTTCTCTGTGCCTGTTCACATTGCTTCGCAGAATCGCTTTTGTGCAGAAAACAGTAACACTTGTTCAGAAGGAAAGAAAGAATAGAGCCCCAGATTCTATGTTGTCCTGGAGAGCTTGCAGAGCACTGGGGAAAGGCAGGCAGAGAATTCCCTGCTAGCACCTTCTCTGTGCCTGGGAAGCAGAAGTGTTCACATTGCTTCGCAAGAATCGCTCTTGTGCAGAAAACACTAACACTTGTTCAGAAGGAAAGAAAGCACAGAGCCCCAGATTTTATGTTGTCCTGGAGAGCTTGCAGAGCACTGGGGAAAGGCAGGCAGAGAATTCCCTGCTAGCACCTTCTCTGTGCCTGTTCACATTGCTTCGCAGAATCGCTTTAGTGCAGAAAACAGTAACACTTGTTCAGAACGAAAGAAAGCACAGAGCCCCAGATTCTATGTTGTCCTGGAGAGCTTGCAGAGCACTGGGGAAAGGCAGGCAGAGAATTCCCTGCTAGCACCTTCTCTGTGCCTGGGAAGCAGAAGTGTTCACATTGCTTCGCAAGAATCGCTTTTCTGCAGAAAAAAGTAACAGTTGTTCAGAAGGAAAGAAAGCACAGAGCCCCAGATTTTATGTTGTCCTGGAGAGCTTGCAGAGCACTGGGGAAAGGCAGGCAGAGAATTCCCTGCTAGCACCTTCTCTGTGCCTGGGAAGCAGAAGTGTTCACATTGCTTCGCAGAATCGCTTTAGTGCAGAAAACACTAACACTTGTTCAGAACGAAAGAAAGCACAGAGCCCCAGATTTTATGTTGTCCTGGAGAGCTTGCAGAGCACTGGGGAAAGGCAGGCAGAGAATTCCCTGATAGAACCTTCTCTGTGCCTGTTCACATTGCTTCGCAGAATCGCTTTTGTGCAGAAAACAGTAACACTTGTTCAGAAGGAAAGAAAGCACAGAGCCCCAGATTCTATGTTGTCCTGGAGAGCTTGCAGAGCACTGGGGAAAGGCAGGCAGAGAATTCCCTGATAGCACCTTCTCTGTGCCTGGGAAGCAGAAGTGTTCACATTGCTTCGCATAATCGCTTTAGTGCAGAAAACAGTAACACTTGTTCAGAACGAAAGAAAGCACAGAGCCCCAGATTTTATGTTGTCCTGGAGAGCTTGCAGAGCACTGGGGAAAGGCAGGCAGAGAATTCCTTCCTAGCACCTTCTCTGTGCCTGGGAAGCAGAAGTGTTCACATCGCTTCGCAAGAATCGCTTTTGTGCAGAAAACACTAACACTTGTTCAGAAGGAAAGAAAGCACAGAGCCCCAGATTTTATGTTGCCCTGGAGAGCTTGCAGAGCACTGGGGAAAGGCAGGCAGAGAATTCCCTGATAGCACCTTCTCTGTGCCTGGGAAGCAGAAGTGTTCACATTGCTTCGCAGAATCGCTTTTGTGCAGAAAACAGTAACACTTGTTCAGAACGAAAGAAAGCATAGAGCCGCGGATTTTATGTTGTCCTGGAGAGCTTGCAGAGCACTGGGGAAAGGCAGGCAGAGAATTCCTTGCTAGCACCTTCTCTGTGCCTCGGAAGCAGAAGTGTTCACATCGCTTCGCAAGAATCGCTTTTGTGCAGAAAACACTAACACTTGTTCAGAAGGAAAGAAAGCACAGAGCCCCAGATTTTATGTTGCCCTGGAGAGCTTGCAGAGCACTGGGGAAAGGCAGGCACAGAATTCCCTGATAGCACCTTCTCTGTGCCTGGGAAGCAGAAGTGTTCACATTGCTTCGCAGAATCGCTTTTGTGCAAAAAACACTAACACATGTTCAGAACGAAAGAAAGCACAGAGCCCCAGATTTTATGTTGTCCTGGAGAGCTTGCAGAGCACTGGGGAAAGGCAGGCAGAGAATTCCCTGATAGCACCTTCTCTGTGCCTGTTCACATTGCTTCGCAGAATCGCTTTTGTGCAGAAAACAGTAACACTTGTTCAGAAGGAAAGAAAGCACAGAGCCCCAGATTCTATGTTGTCCTGGAGAGCTTGCAGAGCACTGGGGAAAGGCAGGCAGAGAATTCCCTGCTAGCACCTTCTCTGTGCCTGGGAAGCAGAAGTGTTCACATTGCTTCGCAAGAATCGCTCTTGTGCAGAAAACACTAACACTTGTTCAGAAGGAAAGAAAGCACAGAGCCCCAGATTTTATGTTGTCCTGGAGAGCTTGCAGAGCACTGGGGAAAGGCAGGCAGAGAATTCCCTGCTAGCACCTTCTCTGTGCCTGTTCACATTGCTTCGCAGAATCGCTTTAGTGCAGAAAACAGTAACACTTGTTCAGAACGAAAGAAAGCACAGAGCCCCAGATTCTATGTTGTCCTGGAGAGCTTGCAGAGCACTGGGGAAAGGCAGGCAGAGAATTCCCTGCTAGCACCTTCTCTGTGCCTGGGAAGCAGAAGTGTTCACATTGCTTCGCAAGAATCGCTTTTCTGCAGAAAACAGTAACAGTTGTTCAGAAGGAAAGAAAGCACAGAGCCCCAGATTTTATGTTGTCCTGGAGAGCTTGCAGAGCACTGGGGAAAGGCAGGCAGAGAATTCCCTGATAGCACCTTCTCTGTGCCTGTTCACATTGCTTCGCAGAATCGCTTTTGTGCAGAAAACAGTAACACTTGTTCAGAACGAAAGAAAGCACAGAGCCCCAGATTTGCTGTTGTCCTGGAGAGCTTGCAGAGCACTGGGGAAAGGCAGGCAGAGAATTCCCTGATAGCACCTTCTCTGTGCCTGGGAAGCAGAAGTGTTCACATCGCTTCGCAAGAATCGCTTTTGTGCAGAAAACACTAACACTTGTTCAGAAGGAAAGAAAGCACAGAGCCCCAGATTTTATGTTGCCCTGGAGAGCTTGCAGAGCACTGGGGAAAGGCAGGCACAGAATTCCCTGATAGCACCTTCTCTGTGCCTGGGAAGCAGAAGTGTTCACATTGCTTCGCAGAATCGCTTTTGTGCAAAAAACACTAACACTTGTTCAGAAGGAAAGAAAGCACAGAGCCCCAGATTCTATGTTGTCCTGGAGAGCTTGCAGAGCACTGGGGAAAGGCAGGCAGAGAATTCCCTGATAGCACCTTCTCTGTGCCTGTTCACATTGTTTCGCAGAATCGCTTTTGTGCAGAAAACAGTAACACTTGTTCAGAAGGAAAGAAAGCACAGAGCCCCAGATTCTATGTTGTCCTGGAGAGCTTGCAGAGCACTGGGGAAAGGCAGGCAGAGAATTCCCTGCTAGCACCTTCTCTGTGCCTGGGAAGCAGAAGTGTTCACATTGCTTCGCAGAATCGCTTTAGTGCAGAAAACACTAACACTTGTTCAGAACGAAAGAAAGCACAGAGCCCCAGATTTTATGTTGTCCTGGAGAGCTTGCAGAGCACTGGGGAAAGGCAGGCAGAGAATTCCCTGCTAGCACCTTCTCTGTGCCTGTTCACATTGCTTCGCAGAATCGCTTTTGTGCAGAAAACAGTAACACTTGTTCAGAAGGAAAGAAAGCACAGAGCCCCAGATTCTATGTTGTCCTGGAGAGCTTGCAGAGCACTGGGGAAAGGCAGGCAGAGAATTCCTTGCTAGCACCTTCTCTGTGCCTGGGAAGCAGAAGTGTTCACATCGCTTCGCAAGAATCGCTTTTGTGCAGAAAACACTAACACTTGTTCAGAAGGAAAGAAAGCACAGAGCCCCAGATTTTATGTTGCCCTGGAGAGCTTGCAGAGCACTGGGGAAAGGCAGGCACAGAATTCCCTGCTAGCACCTTCTCTGTGCCTGGGAAGCAGAAGTGTTTACATTGCTTCGCAGAATCGCTTTTGTGCAAAAAACACTAAGACTTGTTCAGAAGGAAAGAAAGCACAGAGCCCCAGATTCTATGTTGTCCTGGAGAGCTTGCAGAGCACTGGGGAAAGGCAGGCAGAGAATTCCCTGATAGCACCTTCTCTGTGCCTGTTCACATTGCTTCGCAGAATCGCTTTTGTGCAGAAAACAGTAACACTTGTTCAGAAGGAAAGAAAGCACAGAGCCCCAGATTTTATGTTGTCCTGGAGAGCTTGCAGAGCACTGGGGAAAGGCAGGCAGAGAATTCCCTGATAGCACCTTCTCTGTGCCTGTTCACATTGCTTCGCAGAATCGCTTTTGTGCAGAAAACAGTAACACTTGTTCAGAAGGAAAGAAAGCACAGAGCCCCAGATTCTATGTTGTCCTGGAGAGCTTGCAGAGCACTGGGGAAAGGCAGGCAGAGAATTCCCTGATAGCACCTTCTCTGTGCCTGGGAAGCAGAAGTGTTCACATTGCTTCGCAAGAATCGCTCTTGTGCAGAAAACACTAACACTTGTTCAGAAGGAAAGAAAGCACAGAGCCCCAGATTTTATGTTGTCCTGGAGAGCTTGCAGAGCACTGGGGAAAGGCAGGCAGAGAATTCCCTGATAGCACCTTCTCTGTGCCTGGGAAGCAGAAGTGTTCACATTGCTTCGCAAGAATCGCTTTTCTGCAGAAAACAGTAACAGTTGTTCAGAAGGAAAGAAAGCACAGAGCCCCAGATTTTATGTTGTCCTGGAGAGCTTGCAGAGCACTGGGGAAAGGCAGGCAGAGAATTCCCTGCTAGCACCTTCTCTGTGCCTGGGAAGCAGAAGTGTTCACATTGCTTCGCAGAATCGCTTTAGTGCAGAAAACACTAACACTTGTTCAGAACTAAAGAAAGCACAGAGCCCCAGATTTTATGTTGTCCTGGAGAGCTTGCAGAGCACTGGGGAAAGGCAGGCAGAGAATTCCCTGATAGCACCTTCTCTGTGCCTGTTCACATTGCTTCGCAGAATCGCTTTTGTGCAGAAAACAGTAACACTTGTTCAGAAGGAAAGAAAGAATAGAGCCCCAGATTCTATGTTGTCCTGGAGAGCTTGCAGAGCACTGGGGAAAGGCAGGCAGAGAATTCCCTGCTAGCACCTTCTCTGTGCCTGGGAAGCAGAAGTGTTCACATTGCTTCGCAAGAATCGCTCTTGTGCAGAAAACACTAACACTTGTTCAGAAGGAAAGAAAGCACAGAGCCCCAGATTTTATGTTGTCCTGGAGAGCTTGCAGAGCACTGGGGAAAGGCAGGCAGAGAATTCCCTGCTAGCACCTTCTCTGTGCCTGTTCACATTGCTTCGCATAATCGCTTTAGTGCAGAAAACAGTAACACTTGTTCAGAACGAAAGAAAGCACAGAGCCCCAGATTCTATGTTGTCCTGGAGAGCTTGCAGAGCACTGGGGAAAGGCAGGCAGAGAATTCCCTGCTAGCACCTTCTCTGTGCCTGGGAAGCAGAAGTGTTCACATTGCTTCGCAAGAATCGCTTTTCTGCAGAAAAAAGTAACAGTTGTTCAGAAGGAAAGAAAGCACAGAGCCCCAGATTTTATGTTGTCCTGGAGAGCTTGCAGAGCACTGGGGAAAGGCAGGCAGAGAATTCCCTGCTAGCACCTTCTCTGTGCCTGGGAAGCAGAAGTGTTCACATTGCTTCGCAGAATCGCTTTAGTGCAGAAAACACTAACACTTGTTCAGAACGAAAGAAAGCACAGAGCCCCAGATTTTATGTTGTCCTGGAGAGCTTGCAGAGCACTGGGGAAAGGCAGGCAGAGAATTCCCTGATAGCACCTTCTCTGTGCCTGTTCACATTGCTTCGCAGAATCGCTTTTGTGCAGAAAACAGTAACACTTGTTCAGAAGGAAAGAAAGCACAGAGCCCCAGATTCTATGTTGTCCTGGAGAGCTTGCAGAGCACTGGGGAAAGGCAGGCAGAGAATTCCCTGATAGCACCTTCTCTGTGCCTGGGAAGAAGAAGTGTTCACATTGCTTCGCATAATCGCTTTAGTGCAGAAAACAGTAACACTTGTTCAGAACGAAAGAAAGCACAGAGCCCCAGATTTTATGTTGTCCTGGAGAGCTTGCAGAGCACTGGGGAAAGGCAGGCAGAGAATTCCTTCCTAGCACCTTCTCTGTGCCTGGGAAGCAGAAGTGTTCACATCGCTTCGCAAGAATCGCTTTTGTGCAGAAAACACTAACACTTGTTCAGAAGGAAAGAAAGCACAGAGCCCCAGATTTTATGTTGCCCTGGAGAGCTTGCAGAGCACTGGGGAAAGGCAGGCACAGAATTCCCTGATAGCACCTTCTCTGTGCCTGGGAAGCAGAAGTGTTCACATTGCTTCGCAGAATCGCTTTTGTGCAAAAAACACTAACACTTGTTCAGAAGGAAAGAAAGCACAGAGCCCCAGATTCTATGTTGTCCTGGAGAGCTTGCAGAGCACTGGGGAAAGGCAGGCAGAGAATTCCCTGATAACACCTTCTCTGTGCCTGTTCACATTGCTTCGCAGAATCGCTTTTGTGCAGAAAACAGTAACACTTGTTCAGAAGGAAAGAAAGCACAGAGCCCCAGATTCTATGTTGTCCTGGAGAGCTTGCAGAGCACTGGGGAAAGGCAGGCAGAGAATTCCCTGATAGCACCTTCTCTGTGCCTGTTCACATTGCTTCGCAAGAATCGCTTTTCTGCAGAAAACAGTAACACTTGTTCAGAACGAAAGAAAGCACAGAGCCGCAGATTTTATGTTGTCCTGGAGAGCTTGCAGAGCACTGGGGAAAGGCAGGCAGAGAATTCCTTGCTAGCACCTTCTCTGTGCCTCGGAAGCAGAAGTGTTCACATCGCTTCGCAAGAATCGCTTTAGTGCAGAAAACAGTAACACTTGTTCAGAACGAAAGAAAGCACAGAGCCCCAGATTCTATGTTGTCCTGGAGAGCTTGCAGAGCACTGGGGAAAGGCAGGCAGAGAATTCCCTGCTAGCACCTTCTCTGTGCCTGGGAAGCAGAAGTGTTCACATTGCTTCGCAGAATCGCTTTTGTGCAAAAAACACTAACACTTGTTCAGAACGAAAGAAAGCACAGAGCCCCAGATTTTATGTTGTCCTGGAGAGCTTGCAGAGCACTGGGGAAAGGCAGGCAGAGAATTCCCTGATAGCACCTTCTCTGTGCCTGTTCACATTGCTTCGCAGAATCGCTTTTGTGCAGAAAACAGTAACACTTGTTCAGAAGGAAAGAAAGCACAGAGCCCCAGATTCTATGTTGTCCTGGAGAGCTTGCAGAGCACTGGGGAAAGGCAGGCACAGAATTCCCTGATAGCACCTTCTCTGTGCCTGGGAAGCAGAAGTGTTCACATCGCTTCGCAAGAATCGCTTTTGTGCAGAAAACACTAACACTTGTTCAGAAGGAAAGAAAGCACAGAGCCCCAGATTTTATGTTGCCCTGGAGAGCTTGCAGAGCACTGGGGAAAGGCAGGCACAGAATTCCCTGATAGCACCTTCTCTGTGCCTGGGAAGCAGAAGTGTTCACATTGCTTCGCAGAATCGCTTTTGTGCAAAAAACACTAACACTTGTTCAGAAGGAAAGAAAGCACAGAGCCCCAGATTCTATGTTGTCCTGGAGAGCTTGCAGAGCACTGGGGAAAGGCAGGCAGAGAATTCCCTGATAGCACCTTCTCTGTGCCTGTTCACATTGTTTCGCAGAATCGCTTTTGTGCAGAAAACAGTAACACTTGTTCAGAAGGAAAGAAAGCACAGAGCCCCAGATTCTATGTTGTCCTGGAGAGCTTGCAGAGCACTGGGGAAAGGCAGGCAGAGAATTCCCTGCTAGCACCTTCTCTGTGCCTGGGAAGCAGAAGTGTTCACATTGCTTCGCAAGAATCGCTTTTCTGCAGAAAAAAGTAACAGTTGTTCAGAAGGAAAGAAAGCACAGAGCCCCAGATTTTATGTTGTCCTGGAGAGCTTGCAGAGCACTGGGGAAAGGCAGGCAGAGAATTCCCTGCTAGCACCTTCTCTGTGCCTGGGAAGCAGAAGTGTTTACATTGCTTCGCAGAATCGCTTTTGTGCAAAAAACACTAACACTTGTTCAGAAGGAAAGAAAGCACAGAGCCCCAGATTCTATGTTGTCCTGGAGAGCTTGCAGAGCACTGGGGAAAGGCAGGCAGAGAATTCCCTGATAGCACCTTCTCTGTGCCTGTTCACATTGCTTCGCAGAATCGCTTTTGTGCAGAAAACAGTAACACTTGTTCAGAAGGAAAGAAAGCACAGAGCCCCAGATTTTATGTTGTCCTGGAGAGCTTGCAGAGCACTGGGGAAAGGCAGGCAGAGAATTCCCTGATAGCACCTTCTCTGTGCCTGTTCACATTGCTTCGCAGAATCGCTTTTGTGCAGAAAACAGTAACACTTGTTCAGAAGGAAAGAAAGCACAGAGCCCCAGATTCTATGTTGTCCTGGAGAGCTTGCAGAGCACTGGGGAAAGGCAGGCAGAGAATTCCCTGATAGCACCTTCTCTGTGCCTGGGAAGCAGAAGTGTTCACATTGCTTCGCAAGAATCGCTCTTGTGCAGAAAACACTAACACTTGTTCAGAAGGAAAGAAAGCACAGAGCCCCAGATTTTATGTTGTCCTGGAGAGCTTGCAGAGCACTGGGGAAAGGCAGGCAGAGAATTCCCTGATAGCACCTTCTCTGTGCCTGGGAAGCAGAAGTGTTCACATTGCTTCGCAAGAATCGCTTTTCTGCAGAAAACAGTAACAGTTGTTCAGAAGGAAAGAAAGCACAGAGCCCCAGATTTTATGTTGTCCTGGAGAGCTTGCAGAGCACTGGGGAAAGGCAGGCAGAGAATTCCCTGCTAGCACCTTCTCTGTGCCTGGGAAGCAGAAGTGTTCACATTGCTTCGCAGAATCGCTTTAGTGCAGAAAACACTAACACTTGTTCAGAACGAAAGAAAGCACAGAGCCCCAGATTTTATGTTGTCCTGGAGAGCTTGCAGAGCACTGGGGAAAGGCAGGCAGAGAATTCCCTGCTAGCACCTTCTCTGTGCCTGTTCACATTGCTTCGCAGAATCGCTTTTGTGCAGAAAACAGTAACACTTGTTCAGAATGAAAGAAAGCACAGAGCCCCAGATTCTATGTTGTCCTGGAGAGCTTGCAGAGCACTGGGGAAAGGCAGGCAGAGAATTCCCTGCTAGCACCTTCTCTGTGCCTGGGAAGCAGAAGTGTTCACATTGCTTCGCAAGAATCGCTTTTCTGCAGAAAAAAGTAACAGTTGTTCAGAAGGAAAGAAAGCACAGAGCCCCAGATTTTATGTTGTCCTGGAGAGCTTGCAGAGCACTGGGGAAAGGCAGGCAGAGAATTCCCTGCTAGCACCTTCTCTGTGCCTGGGAAGCAGAAGTGTTCACATTGCTTCGCAGAATCGCTTTAGTGCAGAAAACACTAACACTTGTTCAGAACGAAAGAAAGCACAGAGCCCCAGATTTTATGTTGTCCTGGAGAGCTTGCAGAGCACTGGGGAAAGGCAGGCAGAGAATTCCCTGATAGCACCTTCTCTGTGCCTGTTCACATTGCTTCGCAGAATCGCTTTTGTGCAGAAAACAGTAACACTTGTTCAGAAGGAAAGAAAGCACAGAGCCCGAGATTCTATGTTGTCCTGGAGAGCTTGCAGAGCACTGGGGAAAGGCAGGCAGAGAATTCCCTGATAGCACCTTCTCTGTGCCTGGGAAGCAGAAGTGTTCACATTGCTTCGCAGAATCGCTTTAGTGCAGAAAACAGTAACACTTGTTCAGAACGAAAGAAAGCACAGAGCCCCAGATTCTATGTTGTCCTGGAGAGCTTGCAGAGCACTGGGGAAAGGCAGGCAGAGAATTCCTTCCTAGCACCTTCTCTGTGCCTGGGAAGCAGAAGTGTTCACATCGCTTCGCAAGAATCGCTTTTGTGCAGAAAACACTAACACTTGTTCAGAAGGAAAGAAAGCACAGAGCCCCAGATTTTATGTTGCCCTGGAGAGCTTGCAGAGCACTGGGGAAAGGCAGGCACAGAATTCCCTGATAGCACCTTCTCTGTGCCTGGGAAGCAGAAGTGTTCACATTGCTTCGCAGAATCGCTTTTGTGCAAAAAACACTAACACTTGTTCAGAAGGAAAGAAAGCACAGAGCCCCAGATTCTATGTTGTCCTGGAGAGCTTGCAGAGCACTGGGGAAAGGCAGGCAGAGAATTCCCTGATAACACCTTCTCTGTGCCTGTTCACATTGCTTCGCAGAATCGCTTTTGTGCAGAAAACAGTAACACTTGTTCAGAAGGAAAGAAAGCACAGAGCCCCAGATTCTATGTTGTCCTGGAGAGCTTGCAGAGCACTGGGGAAAGGCAGGCAGAGAATTCCCTGATAGCACCTTCTCTGTGCCTGTTCACATTGCTTCGCAAGAATCGCTTTTCTGCAGAAAACAGTAACACTTGTTCAGAACGAAAGAAAGCACAGAGCCCCAGATTCTATGTTGTCCTGGAGAGCTTGCAGAGCACTGGGGAAAGGCAGGCAGAGAATTCCCTGCTAGCACCTTCTCTGTGCCTGGGAAGCAGAAGTGTTCACATTGCTTCGCAAGAATCGCTCTTGTGCAGAAAACACTAACACTTGTTCAGAACGAAAGAAAGCACAGAGCCCCAGATTTTATGTTGTCCTGGAGAGCTTGCAGAGCACTGGGGAAAGGCAGGCAGAGAATTCCCTGATAGCACCTTCTCTGTGCCTGGGAAGCAGAAGTGTTCACATTGCTTCGCAAGAATCGCTCTTGTGCAGAAAACACTAACACTTGTTCAGAAGGAAAGAAAGCACAGAGCCCCAGATTTTATGTTGTCCTGGAGAGCTTGCAGAGCACTGGGGAAAGGCAGGCAGAGAATTCCCTGATAGCACCTTCTCTGTGCCTGGGAAGCAGAAGTGTTCACATTGCTTCGCAAGAATCGCTTTTCTGCAGAAAACAGTAACAGTTGTTCAGAAGGAAAGAAAGCACAGAGCCCCAGATTTTATGTTGTCCTGGAGAGCTTGCAGAGCACTGGGGAAAGGCAGGCAGAGAATTCCCTGCTAGCACCTTCTCTGTGCCTGGGAAGCAGAAGTGTTCACATTGCTTCGCAGAATCGCTTTAGTGCAGAAAACACTAACACTTGTTCAGAACGAAAGAAAGCACAGAGCCCCAGATTTTATGTTGTCCTGGAGAGCTTGCAGAGCACTGGGGAAAGGCAGGCAGAGAATTCCCTGCTAGCACCTTCTCTGTGCCTGTTCACATTGCTTCGCAGAATCGCTTTTGTGCAGAAAACAGTAACACTTGTTCAGAATGAAAGAAAGCACAGAGCCCCAGATTCTATGTTGTCCTGGAGAGCTTGCAGAGCACTGGGGAAAGGCAGGCAGAGAATTCCCTGCTAGCACCTTCTCTGTGCCTGGGAAGCAGAAGTGTTCACATTGCTTCGCAAGAATCGCTTTTCTGCAGAAAAAAGTAACAGTTGTTCAGAAGGAAAGAAAGCACAGAGCCCCAGATTTTATGTTGTCCTGGAGAGCTTGCAGAGCACTGGGGAAAGGCAGGCAGAGAATTCCCTGCTAGCACCTTCTCTGTGCCTGGGAAGCAGAAGTGTTCACATTGCTTCGCAGAATCGCTTTAGTGCAGAAAACACTAACACTTGTTCAGAACGAAAGAAAGCACAGAGCCCCAGATTTTATGTTGTCCTGGAGAGCTTGCAGAGCACTGGGGAAAGGCAGGCAGAGAATTCCCTGATAGCACCTTCTCTGTGCCTGTTCACATTGCTTCGCAGAATCGCTTTTGTGCAGAAAACAGTAACACTTGTTCAGAAGGAAAGAAAGCACAGAGCCCGAGATTCTATGTTGTCCTGGAGAGCTTGCAGAGCACTGGGGAAAGGCAGGCAGAGAATTCCCTGATAGCACCTTCTCTGTGCCTGGGAAGCAGAAGTGTTCACATTGCTTCGCAGAATCGCTTTAGTGCAGAAAACAGTAACACTTGTTCAGAACGAAAGAAAGCACAGAGCCCCAGATTCTATGTTGTCCTGGAGAGCTTGCAGAGCACTGGGGAAAGGCAGGCAGAGAATTCCTTCCTAGCACCTTCTCTGTGCCTGGGAAGCAGAAGTGTTCACATCGCTTCGCAAGAATCGCTTTTGTGCAGAAAACACTAACACTTGTTCAGAAGGAAAGAAAGCACAGAGCCCCAGATTTTATGTTGCCCTGGAGAGCTTGCAGAGCACTGGGGAAAGGCAGGCACAGAATTCCCTGATAGCACCTTCTCTGTGCCTGGGAAGCAGAAGTGTTCACATTGCTTCGCAGAATCGCTTTTGTGCAAAAAACACTAACACTTGTTCAGAAGGAAAGAAAGCACAGAGCCCCAGATTCTATGTTGTCCTGGAGAGCTTGCAGAGCACTGGGGAAAGGCAGGCAGAGAATTCCCTGATAACACCTTCTCTGTGCCTGTTCACATTGCTTCGCAGAATCGCTTTTGTGCAGAAAACAGTAACACTTGTTCAGAAGGAAAGAAAGCACAGAGCCCCAGATTCTATGTTGTCCTGGAGAGCTTGCAGAGCACTGGGGAAAGGCAGGCAGAGAATTCCCTGATAGCACCTTCTCTGTGCCTGTTCACATTGCTTCGCAAGAATCGCTTTTCTGCAGAAAACAGTAACACTTGTTCAGAACGAAAGAAAGCACAGAGCCCCAGATTCTATGTTGTCCTGGAGAGCTTGCAGAGCACTGGGGAAAGGCAGGCAGAGAATTCCCTGCTAGCACCTTCTCTGTGCCTGGGAAGCAGAAGTGTTCACATTGCTTCGCAAGAATCGCTCTTGTGCAGAAAACACTAACACTTGTTCAGAACGAAAGAAAGCACAGAGCCCCAGATTTTATGTTGTCCTGGAGAGCTTGCAGAGCACTGGGGAAAGGCAGGCAGAGAATTCCCTGATAGCACCTTCTCTGTGCCTGGGAAGCAGAAGTGTTCACATTGCTTCGCAAGAATCGCTTTTCTGCAGAAAACAGTAACAGTTGTTCAGAAGGAAAGAAAGCACAGAGCCCCAGATTTTATGTTGTCCTGGAGAGCTTGCAGAGCACTGGGGAAAGGCAGGCAGAGAATTCCCTGATAGCACCTTCTCTGTGCCTGGGAAGCAGAAGTGTTCACATTGCTTCGCAGAATCGTTTTTGTGCAGAAAACACTAACACTTGTTCAGAACGAAAGAAAGCACAGAGCCCCAGATTTTATGTTGTCCTGGAGAGCTTGCAGAGCACTGGGGAAAGGCAGGCAGAGAATTCCCTGATAGCACCTTCTCTGTGCCTGTTCACATTGCTTCGCAGAATCGCTTTTGTGCAGAAAACAGTAACACTTGTTCAGAACTAAAGAAAGCACAGAGCCCCAGATTTGCTGTTGTCCTGGAGAGCTTGCAGAGCACTGGGGAAAGGCAGGCAGAGAATTCCCTGATAGCACCTTCTCTGTGCCTGGGAAGCAGAAGTGTTCACATTGCTTCGCAGAATCGCTTCTGTGCAGAAAACAGTAACACTTGTTCAGAACGAAAGAAAGCACAGAGCCCCAGATTTGCTGTTGTCCTGGAGAGCTTGCAGAGCACTGGGGAAAGGCAGGCAGAGAATTCCCTGCTAGCACCTTCTCTGTGCCTGGGAAGCAGAAGTGTTCACATCGCTTCGCAAGAATCGCTTTTGTGCAGAAAACACTAACACTTGTTCAGAAGGAAAGAAAGCACAGAGCCCCAGATTTTATGTTGCCCTGGAGAGCTTGCAGAGCACTGGGGAAAGGCAGGCACAGAATTCCCTGCTAGCACCTTCTCTGTGCCTGGGAAGCAGAAGTGTTCACATTGCTTCGCAGAATCGCTTTTGTGCAAAAAACACTAACACTTGTTCAGAACGAAAGAAACCACAGAGCCCCAGATTCTATGTTGTCCTGGAGAGCTTGCAGAGCACTGGGGAAAGGCAGGCAGAGAATTCCCTGATAGCACCTTCTCTGTGCCTGTTCACATTGCTTCGCAGAATCGCTTTTGTGCAGAAAACAGTAACACTTGTTCAGAAGGAAAGAAAGCACAGAGCCCCAGATTCTATGTTGTCCTGGAGAGCTTGCAGAGCACTGGGGAAAGGCAGGCAGAGAATTCCCTGATAGCACCTTCTCTGTGCCTGGGAAGCAGAAGTGTTCACATTGCTTCGCAAGAATCGCTCTTGTGCAGAAAACACTAACACTTGTTCAGAAGGAAAGAAAGCACAGAGCCCCAGATTTTATGTTGTCCTGGAGAGCTTGCAGAGCACTGGGGAAAGGCAGGCAGAGAATTCCCTGCTAGCACCTTCTCTGTGCCTGTTCACATTGCTTCGCATAATCGCTTTAGTGCAGAAAACAGTAACACTTGTTCAGAACGAAAGAAAGCACAGAGCCCCAGATTCTATGTTGTCCTGGAGAGCTTGCAGAGCACTGGGGAAAGGCAGGCAGAGAATTCCCTGCTAGCACCTTCTCTGTGCCTGGGAAGCAGAAGTGTTCACATTGCTTCGCAAGAATCGCTTTTCTGCAGAAAACAGTAACAATTGTTCAGAAGGAAAGAAAGCACAGAGCCCCAGATTTTATGTTGTCCTGGAGAGCTTGCAGAGCACTGGGGAAAGGCAGGCAGAGAATTCCCTGATAGCACCTTCTCTGTGCCTGTTCACATTGCTTCGCAGAATCGCTTTTGTGCAGAAAACAGTAACACTTGTTCAGAACGAAAGAAAGCACAGAGCCCCAGATTTGCTGTTGTCCTGGAGAGCTTGCAGAGCACTGGGGAAAGGCAGGCAGAGAATTCCCTGATAGCACCTTCTCTGTGCCTGGGAAGCAGAAGTGTTCACATCGCTTCGCAAGAATCGCTTTTGTGCAGAAAACACTAACACTTGTTCAGAAGGAAAGAAAGCACAGAGCCCCAGATTTTATGTTGCCCTGGAGAGCTTTTAGAGCACTGGGGAAAGGCAGGCACAGAATTCCCTGATAGCACCTTCTCTGTGCCTGGGAAGCAGAAGTGTTCACATTGCTTCGCAGAATCGCTTTTGTGCAGAAAACACTAACACTTGTTCAGAAGGAAAGAAAGCACAGAGCCCCAGATTCTATGTTGTCCTGGAGAGCTTGCAGAGCACTGGGGAAAGGCAGGCAGAGAATTCCCTGATAGCACCTTCTCTGTGCCTGGGAAGCAGAAGTGTTCACATTGCTTCGCAAGAATCGCTTTTCTGCAGAAAAAAGTAACAGTTGTTCAGAAGGAAAGAAAGCACAGAGCCCCAGATTTTATGTTGTCCTGGAGAGCTTGCAGAGCACTGGGGAAAGGCAGGCAGAGAATTCCCTGCTAGCACCTTCTCTGTGCCTGGGAAGCAGAAGTGTTCACATTGCTTCGCAGAATCGCTTTAGTGCAGAAAACACTAACACTTGTTCAGAACGAAAGAAAGCACAGAGCCCCAGATTTTATGTTGTCCTGGAGAGCTTGCAGAGCACTGGGGAAAGGCAGGCAGAGAATTCCCTGCTAGCACCTTCTCTGTGCCTGTTCACATTGCTTCGCAGAATCGCTTTTGTGCAGAAAACAGTAACACTTGTTCAGAAGGAAAGAAAGCACAGAGCCCCAGATTCTATGTTGTCCTGGAGAGCTTGCAGAGCACTGGGGAAAGGCAGGCAGAGAATTCCTTGCTAGCACCTTCTCTGTGCCTGGGAAGCAGAAGTGTTCACATCGCTTCGCAAGAATCGTTTTTGTGCAGAAAACACTAACACTTGTTCAGAAGGAAAGAAAGCACAGAGCCCCAGATTTTATGTTGCCCTGGAGAGCTTGCAGAGCACTGGGGAAAGGCAGGCAGAGAATTCCCTGCTAGCACCTTCTCTGTGCCTGGGAAGCAGAAGTGTTTACATTGCTTCGCAGAATCGCTTTTGTGCAGAAAACACTAACACTTGTTCAGAAGGAAAGAAAGCACAGAGCCCCAGATTCTATGTTGTCCTGGAGAGCTTGCAGAGCACTGGGGAAAGGCAGGCAGAGAATTCCCTGATAGCACCTTCTCTGTGCCTGTTCACATTGCTTCGCAGAATCGCTTTTGTGCAGAAAACAGTAACACTTGTTCAGAAGGAAAGAAAGCACAGAGCCCCAGATTCTATGTTGTCCTGGAGAGCTTGCAGAGCACTGGGGAAAGGCAGGCAGAGAATTCCCTGCTAGCACCTTCTCTGTGCCTGGGAAGCAGAAGTGTTCACATTGCTTCGCAAGAATCGCTTTTCTGCAGAAAACAGTAACAGTTGTTCAGAAGGAAAGAAAGCACAGAGCCCCAGATTTTATGTTGTCCTGGAGAGCTTGCAGAGCACTGGGGAAAGGCAGGCAGAGAATTCCCTGCTAGCACCTTCTCTGTGCCTGGGAAGCAGAAGTGTTCACATTGCTTCGCAGAATCGCTTTAGTGCAGAAAACACTAACACTTGTTCAGAACGAAAGAAAGCACAGAGCCCCAGATTTTATGTTGTCCTGGAGAGCTTGCAGAGCACTGGGGAAAGGCAGGCAGAGAATTCCCTGATAGCACCTTCTCTGTGCCTGTTCACATTGCTTCGCAGAATCGCTTTTGTGCAGAAAACAGTAACACTTGTTCAGAAGGAAAGAAAGCACAGAGCCCCAGATTCTATGTTGTCCTGGAGAGCTTGCAGAGCACTGGGGAAAGGCAGGCAGAGAATTCCCTGCTAGCACCTTCTCTGTGCCTGGGAAGCAGAAGTGTTCACATTGCTTCGCAAGAATCGCTCTTGTGCAGAAAACACTAACACATGTTCAGAACGAAAGAAAGCACAGAGCCCCAGATTTTATGTTGTCCTGGAGAGCTTGCAGAGCACTGGGGAAAGGCAGGCAGAGAATTCCCTGCTAGCACCTTCTCTGTGCCTGTTCACATTGCTTCGCATAATCGCTTTTGTGCAGAAAACAGTAACACTTGTTCAGAACGAAAGAAAGCACAGAGCCCCAGATTCTATGTTGTCCTGGAGAGCTTGCAGAGCACTGGGGAAAGGCAGGCAGAGAATTCCCTGCTAGCACCTTCTCTGTGCCTGGGAAGCAGAAGTGTTCACATTGCTTCGCAAGAATCGCTTTTCTGCAGAAAAAAGTAACAGTTGTTCAGAAGGAAAGAAAGCACAGAGCCGCAGATTCTATGTTGTCCTGGAGAGCTTGCAGAGCACTGGGGAAAGGCAGGCAGAGAATTCCTTGCTAGCACCTTCTCTGTGCCTGGGAAGCAGAAGTGTTCACATCGCTTCGCAAGAATCGCTTTTGTGCAGAAAACACTAACACTTGTTCAGAAGGAAAGAAAGCACAGAGCCCCAGATTTTATGTTGCCCTGGAGAGCTTGCAGAGCACTGGGGAAAGGCAGGCAGAGAATTCCCTGCTAGCACCTTCTCTGTGCCTGGGAAGCAGAAGTGTTTACATTGCTTCGCAGAATCGCTTTTGTGCAGAAAACAGTAACACTTGTTCAGAACGAAAGAAAGCACAGAGCCCCAGATTTTATGTTGTCCTGGAGAGCTTGCAGAGCACTGGGGAAAGGCAGGCAGAGAATTCCCTGATAGCACCTTCTCTGTGCCTGTTCACATTGCTTCGCAAGAATCGCTTTTGTGCAGAAAACAGTAACACTTGTTCAGAAGGAAAGAAAGCACAGAGCCCCAGATTTTATGTTGCCCTGGAGAGCTTGCAGAGCACTGGGGAAAGGCAGGCAGAGAATTCCCTGCTAGCACCTTCTCTGTGCCTGGGAAGCAGAAGTGTTTACATTGCTTCGCAGAATCGCTTTTGTGCAAAAAACACTAACACTTGTTCAGAAGGAAAGAAAGCACAGAGCCCCAGATTCTATGTTGTCCTGGAGAGCTTGCAGAGCACTGGGGAAAGGCAGGCAGAGAATTCCCTGATAGCACCTTCTCTGTGCCTGTTCACATTGCTTCGCAGAATCGCTTTTGTGCAGAAAACAGTAACACTTGTTCAGAAGGAAAGAAAGCACAGAGCCCCAGATTTTATGTTGTCCTGGAGAGCTTGCAGAGCACTGGGGAAAGGCAGGCAGAGAATTCCCTGATAGCACCTTCTCTGTGCCTGTTCACATTGCTTCGCAGAATTGCTTTTGTGCAGAAAACAGTAACACTTGTTCAGAAGGAAAGAAAGCACAGAGCCCCAGATTCTATGTTGTCCTGGAGAGCTTGCAGAGCACTGGGGAAAGGCAGGCAGAGAATTCCCTGCTAGCACCTTCTCTGTGCCTGGGAAGCAGAAGTGTTCACATTGCTTCGCAAGAATCGCTTTTCTGCAGAAAACAGTAACAGTTGTTCAGAAGGAAAGAAAGCACAGAGCCCCAGATTTTATGTTGTCCTGGAGAGCTTGCAGAGCACTGGGGAAAGGCAGGCAGAGAATTCCCTGCTAGCACCTTCTCTGTGCCTGGGAAGCAGAAGTGTTCACATTGCTTCGCAGAATCGCTTTAGTGCAGAAAACACTAACACTTGTTCAGAACGAAAGAAAGCACAGAGCCCCAGATTTTATGTTGTCCTGGAGAGCTTGCAGAGCACTGGGGAAAGGCAGGCAGAGAATTCCCTGATAGCACCTTCTCTGTGCCTGTTCACATTGCTTCGCAGAATCGCTTTTGTGCAGAAAACAGTAACACTTGTTCAGAAGGAAAGAAAGCACAGAGCCCCAGATTCTATGTTGTCCTGGAGAGCTTGCAGAGCACTGGGGAAAGGCAGGCAGAGAATTCCCTGCTAGCACCTTCTCTGTGCCTGTTCACATTGCTTCGCAGAATCGCTTTTGTGCAGAAAACAGTAACACTTGTTCAGAAGGAAAGAAAGCACAGAGCCCCAGATTCTATGTTGTCCTGGAGAGCTTGCAGAGCACTGGGGAAAGGCAGGCAGAGAATTCCTTGCTAGCACCTTCTCTGTGCCTGGGAAGCAGAAGTGTTCACATCGCTTCGCAAGAATCGCTTTTGTGCAGAAAACACTAACACTTGTTCAGAAGGAAAGAAAGCACAGAGCCCCAGATTTTATGTTGCCCTGGAGAGCTTGCAGAGCACTGGGGAAAGGCAGGCAGAGAATTCCCTGCTAGCACCTTCTCTGTGCCTGGGAAGCAGAAGTGTTCACAATGCTTCGCAGAATCGCTTTTGTGCAGAAAACAGTAACACTTGTTCAGAAGGAAAGAAAGCACAGAGCCCCAGATTCTATGTTGTCCTGGAGAGCTTGCAGAGCACTGGGGAAAGGCAGGCAGAGAATTCCCTGCTAGCACCTTCTCTGTGCCTGGGAAGCAGAAGTGTTCACATTGCTTCGCAAGAATCGCTCTTGTGCAGAAAACACTAACACATGTTCAGAACGAAAGAAAGCACAGAGCCCCAGATTTTATGTTGTCCTGGAGAGCTTGCAGAGCACTGGGGAAAGGCAGGCAGAGAATTCCCTGCTAGCACCTTCTCTGTGCCTGTTCACATTGCTTCGCATAATCGCTTTTGTGCAGAAAACAGTAACACTTGTTCAGAACGAAAGAAAGCACAGAGCCCCAGATTCTATGTTGTCCTGGAGAGCTTGCAGAGCACTGGGGAAAGGCAGGCAGAGAATTCCCTGCTAGCACCTTCTCTGTGCCTGGGAAGCAGAAGTGTTCACATTGCTTCGCAAGAATCGCTTTTCTGCAGAAAAAAGTAACAGTTGTTCAGAAGGAAAGAAAGCACAGAGCCGCAGATTCTATGTTGTCCTGGAGAGCTTGCAGAGCACTGGGGAAAGGCAGGCAGAGAATTCCTTGCTAGCACCTTCTCTGTGCCTGGGAAGCAGAAGTGTTCACATCGCTTCGCAAGAATCGCTTTTGTGCAGAAAACACTAACACTTGTTCAGAAGGAAAGAAAGCACAGAGCCCCAGATTTTATGTTGCCCTGGAGAGCTTGCAGAGCACTGGGGAAAGGCAGGCAGAGAATTCCCTGCTAGCACCTTCTCTGTGCCTGGGAAGCAGAAGTGTTTACATTGCTTCGCAGAATCGCTTTTGTGCAAAAAACACTAACACTTGTTCAGAAGGAAAGAAAGCACAGAGCCCCAGATTCTATGTTGTCCTGGAGAGCTTGCAGAGCACTGGGGAAAGGCAGGCAGAGAATTCCCTGATAGCACCTTCTCTGTGCCTGTTCACATTGCTTCGCAGAATCGCTTTTGTGCAGAAAACAGTAACACTTGTTCAGAAGGAAAGAAAGCACAGAGCCCCAGATTTTATGTTGTCCTGGAGAGCTTGCAGAGCACTGGGGAAAGGCAGGCAGAGAATTCCCTGATAGCACCTTCTCTGTGCCTGTTCACATTGCTTCGCAGAATCGCTTTTGTGCAGAAAACAGTAACACTTGTTCAGAAGGAAAGAAAGCACAGAGCCCCAGATTCTATGTTGTCCTGGAGAGCTTGCAGAGCACTGGGGAAAGGCAGGCAGAGAATTCCCTGCTAGCACCTTCTCTGTGCCTGGGAAGCAGAAGTGTTCACATTGCTTCGCAAGAATCGCTTTTCTGCAGAAAACAGTAACAGTTGTTCAGAAGGAAAGAAAGCACAGAGCCCCAGATTTTATGTTGTCCTGGAGAGCTTGCAGAGCACTGGGGAAAGGCAGGCAGAGAATTCCCTGCTAGCACCTTCTCTGTGCCTGGGAAGCAGAAGTGTTCACATTGCTTCGCAGAATCGCTTTAGTGCAGAAAACACTAACACTTGTTCAGAACGAAAGAAAGCACAGAGCCCCAGATTTTATGTTGTCCTGGAGAGCTTGCAGAGCACTGGGGAAAGGCAGGCAGAGAATTCCCTGATAGCACCTTCTCTGTGCCTGTTCACATTGCTTCGCAGAATCGCTTTTGTGCAGAAAACAGTAACACTTGTTCAGAAGGAAAGAAAGCACAGAGCCCCAGATTCTATGTTGTCCTGGAGAGCTTGCAGAGCACTGGGGAAAGGCAGGCAGAGAATTCCCTGCTAGCACCTTCTCTGTGCCTGGGAAGCAGAAGTGTTCACATTGCTTCACAAGAATCGCTCTTGTGCAGAAAACACTAACACATGTTCAGAACGAAAGAAAGCACAGAGCCCCAGATTTTATGTTGTCCTGGAGAGCTTGCAGAGCACTGGGGAAAGGCAGGCAGAGAATTCCCTGCTAGCACCTTCTCTGTGCCTGTTCACATTGCTTCGCATAATCGCTTTTGTGCAGAAAACAGTAACACTTGTTCAGAAGGAAAGAAAGCACAGAGCCCCAGATTCTATGTTGTCCTGGAGAGCTTGCAGAGCACTGGGGAAAGGCAGGCACAGAATTCCCTGATAGCACCTTCTCTGTGCCTGGGAAGCAGAAGTGTTCACATTGCTTCGCAAGAATCGCTTTTCTGCAGAAAAAAGTAACAGTTGTTCAGAAGGAAAGAAAGCACAGAGCCGCAGATTCTATGTTGTCCTGGAGAGCTTGCAGAGCACTGGGGAAAGGCAGGCAGAGAATTCCTTGCTAGCACCTTCTCTGTGCCTGGGAAGCAGAAGTGTTCACATCGCTTCGCAAGAATCGCTTTTGTGCAGAAAACACTAACACTTGTTCAGAAGGAAAGAAAGCACAGAGCCCCAGATTTTATGTTGCCCTGGAGAGCTTGCAGAGCACTGGGGAAAGGCAGGCAGAGAATTCCCTGCTAGCACCTTCTCTGTGCCTGGGAAGCAGAAGTGTTTACATTGCTTCGCAGAATCGCTTTTGTGCAGAAAACAGTAACACTTGTTCAGAACGAAAGAAAGCACAGAGCCCCAGATTTTATGTTGTCCTGGAGAGCTTGCAGAGCACTGGGGAAAGGCAGGCAGAGAATTCCCTGATAGCACCTTCTCTGTGCCTGTTCACATTGCTTCGCAGAATCGCTTTTGTGCAGAAAACAGTAACACTTGTTCAGAAGGAAAGAAAGCACAGAGCCCCAGATTCTATGTTGTCCTGGAGAGCTTGCAGAGCACTGGGGAAAGGCAGGCAGAGAATTCCCTGCTAGCACCTTCTCTGTGCCTGGGAAGCAGAAGTGTTCACATTGCTTCGCAAGAATCGCTCTTGTGCAGAAAACACTAACACTTGTTCAGAAGGAAAGAAAGCACAGAGCCCCAGATTTTATGTTGTCCTGGAGAGCTTGCAGAGCACTGGGGAAAGGCAGGCAGAGAATTCCCTGCTAGCACCTTCTCTGTGCCTGGGAAGCAGAAGTGTTCACATTGCTTCGCAAGAATCGCTCTTGTGCAGAAAACACTAACACTTGTTCAGAACGAAAGAAAGCACAGAGCCCCAGATTCTATGTTGTCCTGGAGAGCTTGCAGAGCACTGGGGAAAGGCAGGCAGAGAATTCCCTGCTAGCACCTTCTCTGTGCCTGTTCACATTGCTTCGCATAATCGCTTTAGTGCAGAAAACAGTAACACTTGTTCAGAACGAAAGAAAGCACAGAGCCCCAGATTCTATGTTGTCCTGGAGAGCTTGCAGAGCACTGGGGAAAGGCAGGCAGAGAATTCCCTGCTAGCACCTTCTCTGTGCCTGGGAAGCAGAAGTTTTCACATTGCTTCGCAAGAATCGCTTTTCTGCAGAAAACACTAACACTTGTTCAGAACGAAAGAAAGCACAGAGCCCCAGATTTTATGTTGTCCTGGAGAGCTTGCAGAGCACTGGGGAAAGGCAGGCAGAGAATTCCCTGCTAGCACCTTCTCTGTGCCTGTTCACATTGCTTCGCATAATCGCTTTAGTGCAGAAAACAGTAACACTTGTTCAGAACGAAAGAAAGCACAGAGCCCCAGATTCTATGTTGTCCTGGAGAGCTTGCAGAGCACTGGGGAAAGGCAGGCAGAGAATTCCCTGCTAGCACCTTCTCTGTGCCTGGGAAGCAGAAGTTTTCACATTGCTTCGCAAGAATCGCTTTTCTGCAGAAAAAAGTAACAGTTGTTCAGAAGGAAAGAAAGCACAGAGCCCCAGATTTTATGTTGTCCTGGAGAGCTTGCAGAGCACTGGGGAAAGGCAGGCAGAGAATTCCCTGCTAGCACCTTCTCTGTGCCTGGGAAGCAGAAGTGTTCACATTGCTTCGCAGAATCGCTTTAGTGCAGAAAACACTAACACTTGTTCAGAACGAAAGAAAGCACAGAGCCCCAGATTTTATGTTGTCCTGGAGAGCTTGCAGAGCACTGGGGAAAGGCAGGCAGAGAATTCCCTGATAGCACCTTCTCTGTGCCTGTTCACATTGCTTCGCAGAATCGCTTTTGTGCAGAAAACAGTAACACTTGTTCAGAAGGAAAGAAAGCACAGAGCCCCAGATTTTATGTTGCCCTGGAGAGCTTGCAGAGCACTGGGGAAAGGCAGGCAGAGAATTCCCTGCTAGCACCTTCTCTGTGCCTGGGAAGCAGAAGTGTTCACATTGCTTCGCAGAATCGCTTTTGTGCAGAAAACACTAACACTTGTTCAGAAGGAAAGAAAGCACAGAGCCCCAGATTCTATGTTGTCCTGGAGAGCTTGCAGAGCACTGGGGAAAGGCAGGCAGAGAATTCCCTGCTAGCACCTTCTCTGTGCCTGTTCACATTGCTTCGCATAATCGCTTTAGTGCAGAAAACAGTAACACTTGTTCAGAAGGAAAGAAAGCACAGAGCCCCAGATTTGCTGTTTTTCTGGAGAGCTTGCAGAGCACTGGGGAAAGGCAGGCAGAGAATTCCTTGCTAGCACCTTCTCTGTGCCTGGGAAGCAGAAGTGTTCACATTGCTTCGCAGAATCGCTTTTGTGCAGAAAACAGTAACACTTGTTCAGAAGGAAAGAAAGCACAGAGCCCCAGATTTTATGTTGTCCTGGAGAGCTTGCAGAGCACTGGGGAAAGGCAGGCAGAGAATTCCTTGCTAGCACCTTCTTTGTGCCTGGGAAGCAGAAGTGTTCACATTGTTTCGAAGAATCGCTTTTGTGCAGAAAACAGTAACACTTGTTCAGAAGGAAAGAAAGCACAGAGCCCCAGGTTCTATGTTGTCCTGGAGAGCTTGCAGAGCACTGGGGAAAGGCAGGCAGAGAATTCCCTGATAGCACCTTCTCTGTGCCTGGGAAGCAGAAGTGTTCACATTGCTTCGCAAGAATCGCTTTTGTGCAGAAAACACTAACACTTGTTCAGAAGGAAAGAAAGCACAGAGCCCCAGATTTTATGTTGCCCTGGAGAGCTTGCAGAGCACTGGGGAAAGGCAGGCAGAGAATTCCCTGCTAGCACCTTCTCTGTGCCTGGGAAGCAGAAGTGTTTACATTGCTTCGCAGAATCGCTTTTGTGCAAAAAACACTAACACTTGTTCAGAAGGAAAGAAAGCACAGAGCCCCAGATTCTATGTTGTCCTGGAGAGCTTGCAGAGCACTGGGGAAAGGCAGGCAGAGAATTCCCTGATAGCACCTTCTCTGTGCCTGTTCACATTGCTTCGCAGAATCGCTTTTGTGCAGAAAACAGTAACACTTGTTCAGAAGGAAAGAAAGCACAGAGCCCCAGATTTTATGTTGTCCTGGAGAGCTTGCAGAGCACTGGGGAAAGGCAGGCAGAGAATTCCCTGATAGCACCTTCTCTGTGCCTGTTCACATTGCTTCGCAGAATCGCTTTTGTGCAGAAAACAGTAACACTTGTTCAGAAGGAAAGAAAGCACAGAGCCCCAGATTCTATGTTGTCCTGGAGAGCTTGCAGAGCACTGGGGAAAGGCAGGCAGAGAATTCCCTGCTAGCACCTTCTCTGTGCCTGGGAAGCAGAAGTGTTCACATTGCTTCGCAGAATCGCTTTAGTGCAGAAAACACTAACACTTGTTCAGAACGAAAGAAAGCACAGAGCCCCAGATTTTATGTTGTCCTGGAGAGCTTGCAGAGCACTGGGGAAAGGCAGGCAGAGAATTCCCTGATAGCACCTTCTCTGTGCCTGTTCACATTGCTTCGCAGAATCGCTTTTGTGCAGAAAACAGTAACACTTGTTCAGAAGGAAAGAAAGCACAGAGCCCCAGATTCTATGTTGTCCTGGAGAGCTTGCAGAGCACTGGGGAAAGGCAGGCAGAGAATTCCCTGCTAGCACCTTCTCTGTGCCTGGGAAGCAGAAGTGTTCACATTGCTTCACAAGAATCGCTCTTGTGCAGAAAACACTAACACATGTTCAGAACGAAAGAAAGCACAGAGCCCCAGATTTTATGTTGTCCTGGAGAGCTTGCAGAGCACTGGGGAAAGGCAGGCAGAGAATTCCCTGCTAGCACCTTCTCTGTGCCTGTTCACATTGCTTCGCATAATCGCTTTTGTGCAGAAAACAGTAACACTTGTTCAGAAGGAAAGAAAGCACAGAGCCCCAGATTCTATGTTGTCCTGGAGAGCTTGCAGAGCACTGGGGAAAGGCAGGCACAGAATTCCCTGATAGCACCTTCTCTGTGCCTGGGAAGCAGAAGTGTTCACATCGCTTCGCAAGAATCGCTTTTGTGCAGAAAACACTAACACTTGTTCAGAAGGAAAGAAAGCACAGAGCCCCAGATTTTATGTTGCCCTGGAGAGCTTGCAGAGCACTGGGGAAAGGCAGGCAGAGAATTCCCTGCTAGCACCTTCTCTGTGCCTGGGAAGCAGAAGTGTTTACATTGCTTCGCAGAATCGCTTTTGTGCAGAAAACAGTAACACTTGTTCAGAACGAAAGAAAGCACAGAGCCCCAGATTTTATGTTGTCCTGGAGAGCTTGCAGAGCACTGGGGAAAGGCAGGCAGAGAATTCCCTGATAGCACCTTCTCTGTGCCTGTTCACATTGCTTCGCAGAATCGCTTTT
Source organism: Strix aluco (assembly GCF_031877795.1). Taxonomy (NCBI): domain Eukaryota; kingdom Metazoa; phylum Chordata; class Aves; order Strigiformes; family Strigidae; genus Strix; species Strix aluco. Next base: position 1,095,766 of record NC_133945.1, read on the forward strand.
GTGCAGAAAACAGTAACACTTGTTCAGAAGGAAAGAAAGCACAGAGCCCCAGATTTTATGTTGTCCTGGAGAGCTTGCAGAGCACTGGGGAAAGGCAGGCAGAGAATTCCCTGATAGCACCTTCTCTGTGCCTGTTCACATTGCTTCGCAGAATCGCTTTTGTGCAGAAAACAGTAACACTTGTTCAGAAGGAAAGAAAGCACAGAGCCCCAGATTCTATGTTGTCCTGGAGAGCTTGCAGAGCACTGGGGAAAGGCAGGCAGAGAATTCCCTGCTAGCACCTTCTCTGTGCCTGGGAAGCAGAAGTGTTCACATTGCTTCGCAAGAATCGCTCTTGTGCAGAAAACACTAACACTTGTTCAGAAGGAAAGAAAGCACAGAGCCCCAGATTTTATGTTGTCCTGGAGAGCTTGCAGAGCACTGGGGAAAGGCAGGCAGAGAATTCCCTGCTAGCACCTTCTCTGTGCCTGGGAAGCAGAAGTGTTCACATTGCTTCGCAAGAATCGCTCTTGTGCAGAAAACACTAACACTTGTTCAGAACGAAAGAAAGCACAGAGCCCCAGATTCTATGTTGTCCTGGAGAGCTTGCAGAGCACTGGGGAAAGGCAGGCAGAGAATTCCCTGCTAGCACCTTCTCTGTGCCTGTTCACATTGCTTCGCATAATCGCTTTAGTGCAGAAAACAGTAACACTTGTTCAGAACGAAAGAAAGCACAGAGCCCCAGATTCTATGTTGTCCTGGAGAGCTTGCAGAGCACTGGGGAAAGGCAGGCAGAGAATTCCCTGCTAGCACCTTCTCTGTGCCTGGGAAGCAGAAGTTTTCACATTGCTTCGCAAGAATCGCTTTTCTGCAGAAAACACTAACACTTGTTCAGAACGAAAGAAAGCACAGAGCCCCAGATTTTATGTTGTCCTGGAGAGCTTGCAGAGCACTGGGGAAAGGCAGGCAGAGAATTCCCTGCTAGCACCTTCTCTGTGCCTGTTCACATTGCTTCGCATAATCGCTTTAGTGCAGAAAACAGTAACACTTGTTCAGAACGAAAGAAAGCACAGAGCCCCAGATTCTATGTTGTCCTGGAGAGCTTGCAGAGCACTGGGGAAAGGCAGGCAGAGAATTCCCTGCTAGCACCTTCTCTGTGCCTGGGAAGCAGAAGTTTTCACATTGCTTCGCAAGAATCGCTTTTCTGCAGAAAAAAGTAACAGTTGTTCAGAAGGAAAGAAAGCACAGAGCCCCAGATTTTATGTTGTCCTGGAGAGCTTGCAGAGCACTGGGGAAAGGCAGGCAGAGAATTCCCTGCTAGCACCTTCTCTGTGCCTGGGAAGCAGAAGTGTTCACATTGCTTCGCAGAATCGCTTTAGTGCAGAAAACACTAACACTTGTTCAGAACGAAAGAAAGCACAGAGCCCCAGATTTTATGTTGTCCTGGAGAGCTTGCAGAGCACTGGGGAAAGGCAGGCAGAGAATTCCCTGATAGCACCTTCTCTGTGCCTGTTCACATTGCTTCGCAGAATCGCTTTTGTGCAGAAAACAGTAACACTTGTTCAGAACGAAAGAAACCACAGAGCCCCAGATTTTATGTTGCCCTGGAGAGCTTGCAGAGCACTGGGGAAAGGCAGGCAGAGAATTCCCTGCTAGCACCTTCTCTGTGCCTGGGAAGCAGAAGTGTTCACATTGCTTCGCAGAATCGCTTTTGTGCAGAAAACACTAACACTTGTTCAGAACGAAAGAAAGCACAGAGCCCCAGATTCTATGTTGTCCTGGAGAGCTTGCAGAGCACTGGGGAAAGGCAGGCAGAGAATTCCCTGCTAGCACCTTCTCTGTGCCTGTTCACATTGCTTCGCATAATCGCTTTAGTGCAGAAAACAGTAACACTTGTTCAGAAGGAAAGAAAGCACAGAGCCCCAGATTTGCTGTTTTTCTGGAGAGCTTGCAGAGCACTGGGGAAAGGCAGGCACAGAATTCCCTGCTAGCACCTTCTCTGTGCCTGTTCACATTGCTTCGCAAGAATCGCTTTTGTGCAGAAAACAGTAACACTTGTTCAGAAGGAAAGAAAGCACAGAGCCCCAGATTTTATGTTGCCCTGGACAGCTTGCAGAGCACTGGGGAAAGGCAGGCAGAGAATTCCCTGCTAGCACCTTCTCTGTGCCTGGGAAGCAGAAGTGTTCACATTGCTTCGCAGAATCGCTTTAGTGAAGAAAACACTAACACTTGTTCAGAACGAAAGAAAGCACAGAGCCCCAGATTTTATGTTGTCCTGGAGAGCTTGCAGAGCACTGGGGAAAGGCAGGCAGAGAATTCCCTGATAGCACCTTCTCTGTGCCTGTTCACATTGCTTCGCAGAATCGCTTTTGTGCAGAAAACAGTAACACTTGTTCAGAAGGAAAGAAAGCACAGAGCCCCAGATTCTATGTTGTCCTGGAGAGCTTGCAGAGCACTGGGGAAAGGCAGGCAGAGAATTCCCTGCTAGCACCTTCTCTGTGCCTGTTCACATTGCTTCGCAGAATCGCTTTTGTGCAGAAAACAGTAACACTTGTTCAGAAGGAAAGAAAGCACAGAGCCCCAGATTCTATGTTGTCCTGGAGAGCTTGCAGAGCACTGGGGAAAGGCAGGCAGAGAATTCCTTGCTAGCACCTTCTCTGTGCCTGGGAAGCAGAAGTGTTCACATCGCTTCGCAAGAATCGCTTTTGTGCAGAAAACACTAACACTTGTTCAGAAGGAAAGAAAGCACAGAGCCCCAGATTTTATGTTGCCCTGGAGAGCTTGCAGAGCACTGGGGAAAGGCAGGCAGAGAATTCCCTGCTAGCACCTTCTCTGTGCCTGGGAAGCAGAAGTGTTCACAATGCTTCGCAGAATCGCTTTTGTGCAGAAAACAGTAACACTTGTTCAGAAGGAAAGAAAGCACAGAGCCCCAGATTCTATGTTGTCCTGGAGAGCTTGCAGAGCACTGGGGAAAGGCAGGCAGAGAATTCCCTGCTAGCACCTTCTCTGTGCCTGGGAAGCAGAAGTGTTCACATTGCTTCGCAAGAATCGCTCTTGTGCAGAAAACACTAACACATGTTCAGAACGAAAGAAAGCACAGAGCCCCAGATTTTATGTTGTCCTGGAGAGCTTGCAGAGCACTGGGGAAAGGCAGGCAGAGAATTCCCTGCTAGCACCTTCTCTGTGCCTGTTCACATTGCTTCGCATAATCGCTTTTGTGCAGAAAACAGTAACACTTGTTCAGAACGAAAGAAAGCACAGAGCCCCAGATTCTATGTTGTCCTGGAGAGCTTGCAGAGCACTGGGGAAAGGCAGGCAGAGAATTCCCTGCTAGCACCTTCTCTGTGCCTGGGAAGCAGAAGTGTTCACATTGCTTCGCAAGAATCGCTTTTCTGCAGAAAAAAGTAACAGTTGTTCAGAAGGAAAGAAAGCACAGAGCCGCAGATTCTATGTTGTCCTGGAGAGCTTGCAGAGCACTGGGGAAAGGCAGGCAGAGAATTCCTTGCTAGCACCTTCTCTGTGCCTGGGAAGCAGAAGTGTTCACATCGCTTCGCAAGAATCGCTTTTGTGCAGAAAACACTAACACTTGTTCAGAAGGAAAGAAAGCACAGAGCCCCAGATTTTATGTTGCCCTGGAGAGCTTGCAGAGCACTGGGGAAAGGCAGGCAGAGAATTCCCTGCTAGCACCTTCTCTGTGCCTGGGAAGCAGAAGTGTTTACATTGCTTCGCAGAATCGCTTTTGTGCAAAAAACACTAACACTTGTTCAGAAGGAAAGAAAGCACAGAGCCCCAGATTCTATGTTGTCCTGGAGAGCTTGCAGAGCACTGGGGAAAGGCAGGCAGAGAATTCCCTGATAGCACCTTCTCTGTGCCTGTTCACATTGCTTCGCAGAATCGCTTTTGTGCAGAAAACAGTAACACTTGTTCAGAAGGAAAGAAAGCACAGAGCCCCAGATTTTATGTTGTCCTGGAGAGCTTGCAGAGCACTGGGGAAAGGCAGGCAGAGAATTCCCTGATAGCACCTTCTCTGTGCCTGTTCACATTGCTTCGCAGAATCGCTTTTGTGCAGAAAACAGTAACACTTGTTCAGAAGGAAAGAAAGCACAGAGCCCCAGATTCTATGTTGTCCTGGAGAGCTTGCAGAGCACTGGGGAAAGGCAGGCAGAGAATTCCCTGCTAGCACCTTCTCTGTGCCTGGGAAGCAGAAGTGTTCACATTGCTTCGCAAGAATCGCTTTTCTGCAGAAAACAGTAACAGTTGTTCAGAAGGAAAGAAAGCACAGAGCCCCAGATTTTATGTTGTCCTGGAGAGCTTGCAGAGCACTGGGGAAAGGCAGGCAGAGAATTCCCTGCTAGCACCTTCTCTGTGCCTGGGAAGCAGAAGTGTTCACATTGCTTCGCAGAATCGCTTTAGTGCAGAAAACACTAACACTTGTTCAGAACGAAAGAAAGCACAGAGCCCCAGATTTTATGTTGTCCTGGAGAGCTTGCAGAGCACTGGGGAAAGGCAGGCAGAGAATTCCCTGATAGCACCTTCTCTGTGCCTGTTCACATTGCTTCGCAGAATCGCTTTTGTGCAGAAAACAGTAACACTTGTTCAGAAGGAAAGAAAGCACAGAGCCCCAGATTCTATGTTGTCCTGGAGAGCTTGCAGAGCACTGGGGAAAGGCAGGCAGAGAATTCCCTGCTAGCACCTTCTCTGTGCCTGGGAAGCAGAAGTGTTCACATTGCTTCACAAGAATCGCTCTTGTGCAGAAAACACTAACACATGTTCAGAACGAAAGAAAGCACAGAGCCCCAGATTTTATGTTGTCCTGGAGAGCTTGCAGAGCACTGGGGAAAGGCAGGCAGAGAATTCCCTGCTAGCACCTTCTCTGTGCCTGTTCACATTGCTTCGCATAATCGCTTTTGTGCAGAAAACAGTAACACTTGTTCAGAAGGAAAGAAAGCACAGAGCCCCAGATTCTATGTTGTCCTGGAGAGCTTGCAGAGCACTGGGGAAAGGCAGGCACAGAATTCCCTGATAGCACCTTCTCTGTGCCTGGGAAGCAGAAGTGTTCACATTGCTTCGCAAGAATCGCTTTTCTGCAGAAAAAAGTAACAGTTGTTCAGAAGGAAAGAAAGCACAGAGCCGCAGATTCTATGTTGTCCTGGAGAGCTTGCAGAGCACTGGGGAAAGGCAGGCAGAGAATTCCTTGCTAGCACCATCTCTGTGCCTGGGAAGCAGAAGTGTTCACATCGCTTCGCAAGAATCGCTTTTGTGCAGAAAACACTAACACTTGTTCAGAAGGAAAGAAAGCACAGAGCCCCAGATTTTATGTTGCCCTGGAGAGCTTGCAGAGCACTGGGGAAAGGCAGGCAGAGAATTCCCTGCTAGCACCTTCTCTGTGCCTGGGAAGCAGAAGTGTTTACATTGCTTCGCAGAATCGCTTTTGTGCAGAAAACAGTAACACTTGTTCAGAACGAAAGAAAGCACAGAGCCCCAGATTTTATGTTGTCCTGGAGAGCTTGCAGAGCACTGGGGAAAGGCAGGCAGAGAATTCCCTGATAGCACCTTCTCTGTGCCTGTTCACATTGCTTCGCAGAATCGCTTTTGTGCAGAAAACAGTAACACTTGTTCAGAAGGAAAGAAAGCACAGAGCCCCAGATTCTATGTTGTCCTGGAGAGCTTGCAGAGCACTGGGGAAAGGCAGGCAGAGAATTCCCTGCTAGCACCTTCTCTGTGCCTGGGAAGCAGAAGTGTTCACATTGCTTCGCAAGAATCGCTCTTGTGCAGAAAACACTAACACTTGTTCAGAAGGAAAGAAAGCACAGAGCCCCAGATTTTATGTTGTCCTGGAGAGCTTGCAGAGCACTGGGGAAAGGCAGGCAGAGAATTCCCTGCTAGCACCTTCTCTGTGCCTGGGAAGCAGAAGTGTTCACATTGCTTCGCAAGAATCGCTCTTGTGCAGAAAACACTAACACTTGTTCAGAACGAAAGAAAGCACAGAGCCCCAGATTCTATGTTGTCCTGGAGAGCTTGCAGAGCACTGGGGAAAGGCAGGCAGAGAATTCCCTGCTAGCACCTTCTCTGTGCCTGTTCACATTGCTTCGCATAATCGCTTTAGTGCAGAAAACAGTAACACTTGTTCAGAACGAAAGAAAGCACAGAGCCCCAGATTCTATGTTGTCCTGGAGAGCTTGCAGAGCACTGGGGAAAGGCAGGCAGAGAATTCCCTGCTAGCACCTTCTCTGTGCCTGGGAAGCAGAAGTTTTCACATTGCTTCGCAAGAATCGCTTTTCTGCAGAAAACACTAACACTTGTTCAGAACGAAAGAAAGCACAGAGCCCCAGATTTTATGTTGTCCTGGAGAGCTTGCAGAGCACTGGGGAAAGGCAGGCAGAGAATTCCCTGCTAGCACCTTCTCTGTGCCTGTTCACATTGCTTCGCATAATCGCTTTAGTGCAGAAAACAGTAACACTTGTTCAGAACGAAAGAAAGCACAGAGCCCCAGATTCTATGTTGTCCTGGAGAGCTTGCAGAGCACTGGGGAAAGGCAGGCAGAGAATTCCCTGCTAGCACCTTCTCTGTGCCTGGGAAGCAGAAGTTTTCACATTGCTTCGCAAGAATCGCTTTTCTGCAGAAAAAAGTAACAGTTGTTCAGAAGGAAAGAAAGCACAGAGCCCCAGATTTTATGTTGTCCTGGAGAGCTTGCAGAGCACTGGGGAAAGGCAGGCAGAGAATTCCCTGCTAGCACCTTCTCTGTGCCTGGGAAGCAGAAGTGTTCACATTGCTTCGCAGAATCGCTTTAGTGCAGAAAACACTAACACTTGTTCAGAACGAAAGAAAGCACAGAGCCCCAGATTTTATGTTGTCCTGGAGAGCTTGCAGAGCACTGGGGAAAGGCAGGCAGAGAATTCCCTGATAGCACCTTCTCTGTGCCTGTTCACATTGCTTCGCAGAATCGCTTTTGTGCAGAAAACAGTAACACTTGTTCAGAAGGAAAGAAAGCACAGAGCCCCAGATTTTATGTTGCCCTGGAGAGCTTGCAGAGCACTGGGGAAAGGCAGGCAGAGAATTCCCTGCTAGCACCTTCTCTGTGCCTGGGAAGCAGAAGTGTTCACATTGCTTCGCAGAATCGCTTTTGTGCAGAAAACACTAACACTTGTTCAGAAGGAAAGAAAGCACAGAGCCCCAGATTCTATGTTGTCCTGGAGAGCTTGCAGAGCACTGGGGAAAGGCAGGCAGAGAATTCCCTGCTAGCACCTTCTCTGTGCCTGTTCACATTGCTTCGCATAATCGCTTTAGTGCAGAAAACAGTAACACTTGTTCAGAAGGAAAGAAAGCACAGAGCCCCAGATTTGCTGTTTTTCTGGAGAGCTTGCAGAGCACTGGGGAAAGGCAGGCAGAGAATTCCTTGCTAGCACCTTCTCTGTGCCTGGGAAGCAGAAGTGTTCACATTGCTTCGCAGAATCGCTTTTGTGCAGAAAACAGTAACACTTGTTCAGAAGGAAAGAAAGCACAGAGCCCCAGATTTTATGTTGTCCTGGAGAGCTTGCAGAGCACTGGGGAAAGGCAGGCAGAGAATTCCTTGCTAGCACCTTCTTTGTGCCTGGGAAGCAGAAGTGTTCACATTGTTTCGAAGAATCGCTTTTGTGCAGAAAACAGTAACACTTGTTCAGAAGGAAAGAAAGCACAGAGCCCCAGGTTCTATGTTGTCCTGGAGAGCTTGCAGAGCACTGGGGAAAGGCAGGCAGAGAATTCCCTGATAGCACCTTCTCTGTGCCTGGGAAGCAGAAGTGTTCACATTGCTTCGCAAGAATCGCTTTTGTGCAGAAAACACTAACACTTGTTCAGAAGGAAAGAAAGCACAGAGCCCCAGATTTTATGTTGCCCTGGAGAGCTTGCAGAGCACTGGGGAAAGGCAGGCAGAGAATTCCCTGCTAGCACCTTCTCTGTGCCTGGGAAGCAGAAGTGTTTACATTGCTTCGCAGAATCGCTTTTGTGCAAAAAACACTAACACTTGTTCAGAAGGAAAGAAAGCACAGAGCCCCAGATTCTATGTTGTCCTGGAGAGCTTGCAGAGCACTGGGGAAAGGCAGGCAGAGAATTCCCTGATAGCACCTTCTCTGTGCCTGTTCACATTGCTTCGCAGAATCGCTTTTGTGCAGAAAACAGTAACACTTGTTCAGAAGGAAAGAAAGCACAGAGCCCCAGATTTTATGTTGTCCTGGAGAGCTTGCAGAGCACTGGGGAAAGGCAGGCAGAGAATTCCCTGATAGCACCTTCTCTGTGCCTGTTCACATTGCTTCGCAGAATCGCTTTTGTGCAGAAAACAGTAACACTTGTTCAGAAGGAAAGAAAGCACAGAGCCCCAGATTCTATGTTGTCCTGGAGAGCTTGCAGAGCACTGGGGAAAGGCAGGCAGAGAATTCCCTGCTAGCACCTTCTCTGTGCCTGGGAAGCAGAAGTGTTCACATTGCTTCGCAAGAATCGCTTTTCTGCAGAAAACAGTAACAGTTGTTCAGAAGGAAAGAAAGCACAGAGCCCCAGATTTTATGTTGTCCTGGAGAGCTTGCAGAACACTGGGGAAAGGCAGGCAGAGAATTCCCTGCTAGCACCTTCTCTGTGCCTGGGAAGCAGAAGTGTTCATATTGCTTCGCAAGAATCGCTTTTGTGCAGAAAACAGTAATACTTGTTCAGAAGGAAAGACAGCACAGAGCCCCAGATTTTATGTTGTCCTGGAGAGCTTGCAGAGCACTGGGGAAAGGCAGGCAGAGAATTCCCTGCTAGCACCTTCTCTGTGCCTGGGAAGCAGAAGTGTTCACATTGCTTCGCAGAATCGCTTTAGTGCAGAAAACACTAACACTTGTTCAGAACGAAAGAAAGCACAGAGCCCCAGATTTTATGTTGTCCTGGAGAGCTTGCAGAGCACTGGGGAAAGGCAGGCAGAGAATTCCCTGATAGCACCTTCTCTGTGCCTGTTCACATTGCTTCGCAGAATCGCTTTTGTGCAGAAAACAGTAACACTTGTTCAGAAGGAAAGAAAGCACAGAGCCCCAGATTCTATGTTGTCCTGGAGAGCTTGCAGAGCACTGGGGAAAGGCAGGCAGAGAATTCCCTGCTAGCACCTTCTCTGTGCCTGGGAAGCAGAAGTGTTCACATTGCTTCACAAGAATCGCTCTTGTGCAGAAAACACTAACACATGTTCAGAACGAAAGAAAGCACAGAGCCCCAGATTTTATGTTGTCCTGGAGAGCTTGCAGAGCACTGGGGAAAGGCAGGCAGAGAATTCCCTGCTAGCACCTTCTCTGTGCCTGTTCACATTGCTTCGCATAATCGCTTTTGTGCAGAAAACAGTAACACTTGTTCAGAAGGAAAGAAAGCACAGAGCCCCAGATTCTATGTTGTCCTGGAGAGCTTGCAGAGCACTGGGGAAAGGCAGGCACAGAATTCCCTGATAGCACCTTCTCTGTGCCTGGGAAGCAGAAGTGTTCACATTGCTTCGCAAGAATCGCTTTTCTGCAGAAAAAAGTAACAGTTGTTCAGAAGGAAAGAAAGCACAGAGCCGCAGATTCTATGTTGTCCTGGAGAGCTTGCAGAGCACTGGGGAAAGGCAGGCAGAGAATTCCTTGCTAGCACCTTCTCTGTGCCTGGGAAGCAGAAGTGTTCACATCGCTTCTCAAGAATCGCTTTTGTGCAGAAAACAGTAACACTTGTTCAGAAGGAAAGAAAGCACAGAGCCCCAGATTTTATGTTGCCCTGGAGAGCTTGCAGAGCACTGGGGAAAGGCAGGCAGAGAATTCCCTGCTAGCACCTTCTCTGTGCCTGGGAAGCAGAAGTGTTTACATTGCTTCGCAGAATCGCTTTTGTGCAGAAAACAGTAACACTTGTTCAGAACGAAAGAAAGCACAGAGCCCCAGATTTTATGTTGTCCTGGAGAGCTTGCAGAGCACTGGGGAAAGGCAGGCAGAGAATTCCCTGATAGCACCTTCTCTGTGCCTGTTCACATTGCTTCGCAGAATCGCTTTTGTGCAGAAAACAGTAACACTTGTTCAGAAGGAAAGAAAGCACAGAGCCCCAGATTTTATGTTGTCCTGGAGAGCTTGCAGAGCACTGGGGAAAGGCAGGCAGAGAATTCCCTGATAGCACCTTCTCTGTGCCTGTTCACATTGCTTCGCAGAATCGCTTTTGTGCAGAAAACAGTAACACTTGTTCAGAAGGAAAGAAAGCACAGAGCCCCAGATTCTATGTTGTCCTGGAGAGCTTGCAGAGCACTGGGGAAAGGCAGGCAGAGAATTCCCTGCTAGCACCTTCTCTGTGCCTGGGAAGCAGAAGTGTTCACATTGCTTCGCAAGAATCGCTCTTGTGCAGAAAACACTAACACTTGTTCAGAAGGAAAGAAAGCACAGAGCCCCAGATTTTATGTTGTCCTGGAGAGCTTGCAGAGCACTGGGGAAAGGCAGGCAGAGAATTCCCTGCTAGCACCTTCTCTGTGCCTGGGAAGCAGAAGTGTTCACATTGCTTCGCAAGAATCGCTCTTGTGCAGAAAACACTAACACTTGTTCAGAACGAAAGAAAGCACAGAGCCCCAGATTCTATGTTGTCCTGGAGAGCTTGCAGAGCACTGGGGAAAGGCAGGCAGAGAATTCCCTGCTAGCACCTTCTCTGTGCCTGTTCACATTGCTTCGCATAATCGCTTTAGTGCAGAAAACAGTAACACTTGTTCAGAACGAAAGAAAGCACAGAGCCCCAGATTCTATGTTGTCCTGGAGAGCTTGCAGAGCACTGGGGAAAGGCAGGCAGAGAATTCCCTGCTAGCACCTTCTCTGTGCCTGGGAAGCAGAAGTTTTCACATTGCTTCGCAAGAATCGCTTTTCTGCAGAAAACACTAACACTTGTTCAGAACGAAAGAAAGCACAGAGCCCCAGATTTTATGTTGTCCTGGAGAGCTTGCAGAGCACTGGGGAAAGGCAGGCAGAGAATTCCCTGCTAGCACCTTCTCTGTGCCTGTTCACATTGCTTCGCATAATCGCTTTAGTGCAGAAAACAGTAACACTTGTTCAGAACGAAAGAAAGCACAGAGCCCCAGATTCTATGTTGTCCTGGAGAGCTTGCAGAGCACTGGGGAAAGGCAGGCAGAGAATTCCCTGCTAGCACCTTCTCTGTGCCTGGGAAGCAGAAGTTTTCACATTGCTTCGCAAGAATCGCTTTTCTGCAGAAAAAAGTAACAGTTGTTCAGAAGGAAAGAAAGCACAGAGCCCCAGATTTTATGTTGTCCTGGAGAGCTTGCAGAGCACTGGGGAAAGGCAGGCAGAGAATTCCCTGCTAGCACCTTCTCTGTGCCTGGGAAGCAGAAGTGTTCACATTGCTTCGCAGAATCGCTTTAGTGCAGAAAACACTAACACTTGTTCAGAACGAAAGAAAGCACAGAGCCCCAGATTTTATGTTGTCCTGGAGAGCTTGCAGAGCACTGGGGAAAGGCAGGCAGAGAATTCCCTGATAGCACGTTCTCTGTGCCTGTTCAAATTGCTTCGCAGAATCGCTTTTGTGCAGAAAACAGTAACACTTGTTCAGAAGGAAAGAAAGCACAGAGCCCCAGATTTTATGTTGCCCTGGAGAGCTTGCAGAGCACTGGGGAAAGGCAGGCAGAGAATTCCCTGCTAGCACCTTCTCTGTGCCTGGGAAGCAGAAGTGTTCACATTGCTTCGCAGAATCGCTTTTGTGCAGAAAACACTAACACTTGTTCAGAAGGAAAGAAAGCACAGAGCCCCAGATTCTATGTTGTCCTGGAGAGCTTGCAGAGCACTGGGGAAAGGCAGGCAGAGAATTCCCTGCTAGCACCTTCTCTGTGCCTGTTCACATTGCTTCGCATAATCGCTTTAGTGCAGAAAACAGTAACACTTGTTCAGAAGGAAAGAAAGCACAGAGCCCCAGATTTGCTGTTTTTCTGGAGAGCTTGCAGAGCACTGGGGAAAGGCAGGCACAGAATTCCCTGCTAGCACCTTCTCTGTGCCTGTTCACATTGCTTCGCAAGAATCGCTTTTGTGCAGAAAACAGTAACACTTGTTCAGAAGGAAAGAAAGCACAGAGCCCCAGATTTTATGTTGTCCTGGAGAGCTTGCAGAGCACTGGGGAAAGGCAGGCAGAGAATTCCTTGCTAGCACCTTCTCTGTGCCTGGGAAGCAGAAGTGTTCACATTGCTTCGCAGAATCGCTTTTGTGCAGAAAACAGTAACACTTGTTCAGAAGGAAAGAAAGCACAGAGCCCCAGATTTTATGTTGTCCTGGAGAGCTTGCAGAGCACTGGGGAAAGGCAGGCAGAGAATTCCTTGCTAGCACCTTCTTTGTGCCTGGGAAGCAGAAGTGTTCACATTGTTTCGAAGAATCGCTTTTGTGCAGAAAACAGTAACACTTGTTCAGAAGGAAAGAAAGCACAGAGCCCCAGGTTCTATGTTGTCCTGGAGAGCTTGCAGAGCACTGGGGAAAGGCAGGCAGAGAATTCCCTGATAGCACCTTCTCTGTGCCTGGGAAGCAGAAGTGTTCACATTGCTTCGCAAGAATCGCTTTTGTGCAGAAAACAGTAACAGTTGTTCAGAACGAAAGAAAGCACAGAGCCCCAGATTTTATGTTGTCCTGGAGAGCTTGCAGAGCACTGGGGAAAGGCAGGCAGAGAATTCCCTGATAGCACCTTCTCTGTGCCTGTTCACATTGCTTCGCAAGAATCGCTTTTGTGCAGAAAACAGTAACACTTGTTCAGAAGGAAAGAAAGCACAGAGCCCCAGATTCTATGTTGTCCTGGAGAGCTTGCAGAGCACTGGGGAAAGGCAGGCATAGAATTCCCTGCTAGCACCTTCTCTGTGCCTGGGAAGCAGAAGTGTTCACATTGCTTCGCAGAATCGCCTTTGTGCAGAGAACACTAACACTTGTTCAGAACAAAAGAAAGCACAGAGCCCCAGATTTTATGTTGTTCTGGAGAGCTTGCAGAGCACTGGGGAAAGGCAGGCAGAGAATTCCCTGCTAGCACCTTCTCTGTGCCTGGGAAGCAGAAGTGTTCACATTGCTTCGCAGAATCGTCTTTGTGCAGAAAACACTAACACTTGTGTAGAACAAAAGAAAGCACAGAGCCCCAGATTTTATGTTGTCCTGGAGAGCTTGCAGAGCACTGGGGAAAGGCAGGCAGAGAATTCCCTGATAGCACCTTCTCTGTGCCTGTTCACATTGCTTCGCAGAATCGCTTTTGTGCAGAAAACACTAACACTTGTTCAGAACTAAAGAAAGCACAGAGCCCCAGATTTGCTGTTGTCCTGGAGAGCTTGCAGAGCACTGGGGAAAGGCAGGCAGAGAATTCCCTGATAGCACCTTCTCTGTGCCTGTTCACATTGCTTCGCAGAATCGCTTTTGTGCAGAAAACACTAACACTTGTTCAGAACGAAAGAAAGCACAGAGCCCCAGATTTGCTGTTGCCCTGGAGAGCTTGCAGAGCACTGGGGAAAGGCAGGCAGAGAATTCCCTGATAGCACCTTCTCTGTGCCTGGGAAGCAGAAGTGTTCACATTGCTTCGCAGAATCGCTTTTGTGCAGAAAACACTAACACTTGTTCAGAAGGAAAGAAAGCACAGAGCCCCAGATTCTATGTTGTCCTGGAGAGCTTGCAGAGCACTGGGGAAAGGCAGGCAGAGAATTCCCTGATAGCACCTTCTCTGTGCCTGTTCACATTGCTTCGCAGAATCGCTTTTGTGCAGAAAACAGTAACACTTGTTCAGAAGGAAAGAAAGCACAGAGCCCCAGATTCTATGTTGTCCTGGAGAGCTTGCAGAGCACTGGGGAAAGGCAGGCAGAGAATTCCCTGATAGCACCTTCTCTGTGCCTGTTCACATTGCTTTCCAGAATCGCTTTTGTGGAGAAAACAGTAACACTTGTTCAGAAGGAAAGAAAGCACAGAGCCCCAGATTCTATGTTGTCCTGGAGAGCTTGCAGAGCACTGGGGAAAGGCAGGCAGAGAATTCCTTGCTAGCACCTTCTCTGTGCCTGGGAAGCAGAAGTGTTCACATTGCTTCGCAGAATCGCTTTTGTGCAGAAAACAGTAACACTTGTTCAGAAGGAAAGAAAGCACAGAGCCCCAGATTTTATGTTGTCTTGGAGAGTTGCAGAGCACTGGGGAAAGGTAGGCAGAGAATTCCCTGCTAGCACCTTCTCTGTGCCTGGGAAGCAGAAGTGCTCACATTGCTTCGCAAGAATCGCTTTTGTGCAGAAAACTCTAACACTTGTACAGAACGAAAGAAAGCACAGAGCCCCAGATTTTATGTTGTCCTGGAGAGCTTGCAGAGCACTGGGGAAAGGCAGGCAGAGAATTCCTTGCTAGCACCTTCTCTGTGCCTGGGAAGCAGAAGTGTTCACATTGCTTCGCAAGAATCGCTTTTGTGCAGAAAACAGTAACACTTGTTCAGAAGGAAAGAAAGCACAGAGCCCCAGATTTTATGTTGCCCTGGAGAGCTTGCAGAGCACTGGGGAAAGGCAGGCAGAGAATTCCCTGCTAGCACCTTCTCTGTGCCTGGGAAGCAGAAGTGTTCACATTGCTTCGCAGAATCGCTTTTGTGCAGAAAACAGTAACACTTGTTCAGAAGGAAAGAAAGCACAGAGCCCCAGATTTTATGTTGTCCTGGAGAGCTTGCAGAGCACTGGGGAAAGGCAGGCAGAGAATTCCTTGCTAGCACCTTCTCTGTGCCTGGGAAGCAGAAGTGTTCATATTGCTTCGCAAGAATCGCTTTTGTGCAGAAAACACTAACACTTGTTCAGAAGGAAAGAAAGCACAGAGCCCCAGATTTTATGTTGCCCTGGAGAGCTTGCAGAGCACTGGGGAAAGGCTGGCAGAGAATTCCCTGCTAGCACCTTCTCTGTGCCTGGGAAGCAGAAGTGTTCACATTGCTTCGCAGAATCGCTTTTGTGCAGAAAACACTAACACTTGTTCAGAAGGAAAGAAAGCACAGAGCCCCAGATTCTATGTTGTCCTGGAGAGCTTGCAGAGCACTGGGGAAAGGCAGGCAGAGAATTCCCTGATAGCACCTTCTCTGTGCCTGTTCACATTGCTTCGCAGAATCGCTTTTGTGCAGAAAACAGTAACACTTGTTCAGAAGGAAAGAAAGCACAGAGCCCCAGATTCTATGTTGTCCTGGAGAGCTTGCAGGGCACTGGGGAAAGGCAGGCAGAGAATTCCCTGCTAGCACCTTCTCTGTGCCTGGGAAGCAGAAGTGTTCACATTGCTTCGCAAGAATCGCTCTTGTGCAGAAAACACTAACACTTGTTCAGAAGGAAAGAAAGCACAGAGCCCCAGATTTTATGTTGTCCTGGAGAGCTTGCAGAGCACTGGGGAAAGGCAGGCAGAGAATTCCCTGATAGCACCTTCTCTGTGCCTGTTCACATTGCTTCGCAGAATCGCTTTTGTGCAGAAAACAGTAACACTTGTTCAGAAGGAAAGAAAGCACAGACCCCCAGATTTTATGTTGTCCTGGAGAGCTTGCAGAGCACTGGGGAAAGGCAGGCAGAGAATTCCCTGATAGCACCTTCTCTGTGCCTGTTCACATTGCTTCGCAGAATCGCTTTTGTGCAGAAAACAGTAACACTTGTTCAGAAGGAAAGAAAGCACAGAGCCCCAGATTCTATGTTGTCCTGGAGAGCTTGCAGAGCACTGGGGAAAGGCAGGCAGAGAATTCCCTGCTAGCACCTTCTCTGTGCCTGGGAAGCAGAAGTGTTCACATTGCTTCGCAAGAATCGCTCTTGTGCAGAAAACACTAACACTTGTTCAGAACGAAAGAAAGCACAGAGCCCCAGATTTTATGTTGTCCTGGAGAGCTTGCAGAGCACTGGGGAAAGGCAGGCAGAGAATTCCCTGCTAGCACCTTCTCTGTGCCTGTTCACATTGCTTCGCATAATCGCTTTAGTGCAGAAAACAGTAACACTTGTTCAGAACGAAAGAAAGCACAGAGCCCCAGATTCTATGTTGTCCTGGAGAGCTTGCAGAGCACTGGGGAAAGGCAGGCAGAGAATTCCCTGCTAGCACCTTCTCTGTGCCTGGGAAGCAGAAGTGTTCACATTGCTTCGCAAGAATCGCTTTTCTGCAGAAAACAGTAACAGTTGTTCAGAAGGAAAGAAAGCACAGAGCCCCAGATTTTATGTTGTCCTGGAGAGCTTGCAGAGCACTGGGGAAAGGCAGGCAGAGAATTCCCTGCTAGCACCTTCTCTGTGCCTGGGAAGCAGAAGTGTTCACATTGCTTCGCAGAATCGCTTTAGTGCAGAAAACACTAACACTTGTTCAGAACGAAAGAAAGCACAGAGCCCCAGATTTTATGTTGTCCTGGAGAGCTTGCAGAGCACTGGGGAAAGGCAGGCAGAGAATTCCCTGATAGCACCTTCTCTGTGCCTGTTCACATTGCTTCGCAGAATCGCTTTTGTGCAGAAAACAGTAACACTTGTTCAGAAGGAAAGAAAGCACAGAGCCCCAGATTCTATGTTGTCCTGGAGAGCTTGCAGAGCACTGGGGAAAGGCAGGCAGAGAATTCCCTGCTAGCACCTTCTCTGTGCCTGGGAAGCAGAAGTGTTCACATTGCTTCGCAAGAATCGCTCTTGTGCAGAAAACACTAACACTTGTTCAGAAGGAAAGAAAGCACAGAGCCCCAGATTTTATGTTGTCCTGGAGAGCTTGCAGAGCACTGGGGAAAGGCAGGCAGAGAATTCCCTGATAGCACCTTCTCTGTGCCTGGGAAGCAGAAGTGTTCACATTGCTTCGCAAGAATCGCTTTTCTGCAGAAAACAGTAACAGTTGTTCAGAAGGAAAGAAAGCACAGAGCCCCAGATTTTATGTTGTCCTGGAGAGCTTGCAGAGCACTGGGGAAAGGCAGGCAGAGAATTCCCTGCTAGCACCTTCTCTGTGCCTGGGAAGCAGAAGTGTTCACATTGCTTCGCAGAATCGTCTTTGTGCAGAAAACACTAACACTTGTTCAGAACGAAAGAAAGCACAGAGCCCCAGATTTTATGTTGTCCTGGAGAGCTTGCAGAGCACTGGGGAAAGGCAGGCAGAGAATTCCCTGATAGCACCTTCTCTGTGCCTGTTCACATTGCTTCGCAGAATCGCTTTTGTGCAGAAAACAGTAACACTTGTTCAGAACTAAAGAAAGCACAGAGCCCCAGATTTGCTGTTGTCCTGGAGAGCTTGCAGAGCACTGGGGAAAGGCAGGCAGAGAATTCCCTGATAGCACCTTCTCTGTGCCTGGGAAGCAGAAGTGTTCACATTGCTTCGCAGAATCGCTTTTGTGCAGAAAACAGTAACACTTGTTCAGAACGAAAGAAAGCACAGAGCCGCAGATTTTATGTTGTCCTGGAGAGCTTGCAGAGCACTGGGGAAAGGCAGGCAGAGAATTCCTTGCTAGCACCTTCTCTGTGCCTGGGAAGCAGAAGTGTTCACATCGCTTCGCAAGAATCGCTTTTGTGCAGAAAACAGTAACACTTGTTCAGAAGGAAAGAAAGCACAGAGCCCCAGATTTTATGTTGTCCTGGAGAGCTTGCAGAGCACTGGGGAAAGGCAGGCAGAGAATTCCCTGATAGCACCTTCTCTGTGCCTGTTCAAATTGCTTCGCAGAATCGCTTTTGTGCAGAAAACAGTAACACTTGTTCAGAAGGAAAGAAAGCACAGAGCCCCAGATTTTATGTTGCCCTGGAGAGCTTGCAGAGCACTGGGGAAAGGCAGGCAGAGAATTCCCTGCTAGCACCTTCTCTGTGCCTGGGAAGCAGAAGTGTTCACATTGCTTCGCAGAATCGCTTTTGTGCAGAAAACACTAACACTTGTTCAGAAGGAAAGAAAGCACAGAGCCCCAGATTCTATGTTGTCCTGGAGAGCTTGCAGAGCACTGGGGAAAGGCAGGCAGAGAATTCCCTGCTAGCACCTTCTCTGTGCCTGTTCACATTGCTTCGCATAATCGCTTTAGTGCAGAAAACAGTAACACTTGTTCAGAAGGAAAGAAAGCACAGAGCCCCAGATTTGCTGTTTTTCTGGAGAGCTTGCAGAGCACTGGGGAAAGGCAGGCACAGAATTCCCTGCTAGCACCTTCTCTGTGCCTGTTCACATTGCTTCGCAAGAATCGCTTTTGTGCAGAAAACAGTAACACTTGTTCAGAAGGAAAGAAAGCACAGAGCCCCAGATTTTATGTTGTCCTGGAGAGCTTGCAGAGCACTGGGGAAAGGCAGGCAGAGAATTCCTTGCTAGCACCTTCTCTGTGCCTGGGAAGCAGAAGTGTTCACATTGCTTCGCAGAATCGCTTTTGTGCAGAAAACAGTAACACTTGTTCAGAAGGAAAGAAAGCACAGAGCCCCAGATTTTATGTTGTCCTGGAGAGCTTGCAGAGCACTGGGGAAAGGCAGGCAGAGAATTCCTTGCTAGCACCTTCTTTGTGCCTGGGAAGCAGAAGTGTTCACATTGTTTCGAAGAATCGCTTTTGTGCAGAAAACAGTAACACTTGTTCAGAAGGAAAGAAAGCACAGAGCCCCAGGTTCTATGTTGTCCTGGAGAGCTTGCAGAGCACTGGGGAAAGGCAGGCAGAGAATTCCCTGATAGCACCTTCTCTGTGCCTGGGAAGCAGAAGTGTTCACATTGCTTCGCAAGAATCGCTTTTGTGCAGAAAACAGTAACAGTTGTTCAGAACGAAAGAAAGCACAGAGCCCCAGATTTTATGTTGTCCTGGAGAGCTTGCAGAGCACTGGGGAAAGGCAGGCAGAGAATTCCCTGATAGCACCTTCTCTGTGCCTGTTCACATTGCTTCGCAAGAATCGCTTTTGTGCAGAAAACAGTAACACTTGTTCAGAAGGAAAGAAAGCACAGAGCCCCAGATTCTATGTTGTCCTGGAGAGCTTGCAGAGCACTGGGGAAAGGCAGGCATAGAATTCCCTGCTAGCACCTTCTCTGTGCCTGGGAAGCAGAAGTGTTCACATTGCTTCGCAGAATCGCCTTTGTGCAGAGAACACTAACACTTGTTCAGAACAAAAGAAAGCACAGAGCCCCAGATTTTATGTTGTTCTGGAGAGCTTGCAGAGCACTGGGGAAAGGCAGGCAGAGAATTCCCTGCTAGCACCTTCTCTGTGCCTGGGAAGCAGAAGTGTTCACATTGCTTCGCAGAATCGTCTTTGTGCAGAAAACACTAACACTTGTGTAGAACAAAAGAAAGCACAGAGCCCCAGATTTTATGTTGTCCTGGAGAGCTTGCAGAGCACTGGGGAAAGGCAGGCAGAGAATTCCCTGATAGCACCTTCTCTGTGCCTGTTCACATTGCTTCGCAGAATCGCTTTTGTGCAGAAAACACTAACACTTGTTCAGAACTAAAGAAAGCACAGAGCCCCAGATTTGCTGTTGTCCTGGAGAGCTTGCAGAGCACTGGGGAAAGGCAGGCAGAGAATTCCCTGATAGCACCTTCTCTGTGCCTGTTCACATTGCTTCGCAGAATCGCTTTTGTGCAGAAAACACTAACACTTGTTCAGAACGAAAGAAAGCACAGAGCCCCAGATTTGCTGTTGCCCTGGAGAGCTTGCAGAGCACTGGGGAAAGGCAGGCAGAGAATTCCCTGATAGCACCTTCTCTGTGCCTGGGAAGCAGAAGTGTTCACATTGCTTCGCAGAATCGCTTTTGTGCAGAAAACACTAACACTTGTTCAGAAGGAAAGAAAGCACAGAGCCCCAGATTCTATGTTGTCCTGGAGAGCTTGCAGAGCACTGGGGAAAGGCAGGCAGAGAATTCCCTGATAGCACCTTCTCTGTGCCTGTTCACATTGCTTCGCAGAATCGCTTTTGTGCAGAAAACAGTAACACTTGTTCAGAAGGAAAGAAAGCACAGAGCCCCAGATTCTATGTTGTCCTGGAGAGCTTGCAGAGCACTGGGGAAAGGCAGGCAGAGAATTCCCTGATAGCACCTTCTCTGTGCCTGTTCACATTGCTTTCCAGAATCGCTTTTGTGGAGAAAACAGTAACACTTGTTCAGAAGGAAAGAAAGCACAGAGCCCCAGATTCTATGTTGTCCTGGAGAGCTTGCAGAGCACTGGGGAAAGGCAGGCAGAGAATTCCTTGCTAGCACCTTCTCTGTGCCTGGGAAGCAGAAGTGTTCACATTGCTTCGCAGAATCGCTTTTGTGCAGAAAACAGTAACACTTGTTCAGAAGGAAAGAAAGCACAGAGCCCCAGATTTTATGTTGTCTTGGAGAGTTGCAGAGCACTGGGGAAAGGTAGGCAGAGAATTCCCTGCTAGCACCTTCTCTGTGCCTGGGAAGCAGAAGTGCTCACATTGCTTCGCAAGAATCGCTTTTGTGCAGAAAACTCTAACACTTGTACAGAACGAAAGAAAGCACAGAGCCCCAGATTTTATGTTGTCCTGGAGAGCTTGCAGAGCACTGGGGAAAGGCAGGCAGAGAATTCCTTGCTAGCACCTTCTCTGTGCCTGGGAAGCAGAAGTGTTCACATTGCTTCGCAAGAATCGCTTTTGTGCAGAAAACAGTAACACTTGTTCAGAAGGAAAGAAAGCACAGAGCCCCAGATTTGCTGTTTTTCTGGAGAGCTTGCAGAGCACTGGGGAAAGGCAGGCAGAGAATTCCCTGCTAGCACCTTCTCTGTGCCTGGGAAGCAGAAGTGTTCACATTGCTTCGCAGAATCGCTTTTGTGCAGAAAACAGTAACACTTGTTCAGAAGGAAAGAAAGCACAGAGCCCCAGATTTTATGTTGTCCTGGAGAGCTTGCAGAGCACTGGGGAAAGGCAGGCAGAGAATTCCTTGCTAGCACCTTCTCTGTGCCTGGGAAGCAGAAGTGTTCATATTGCTTCGCAAGAATCGCTTTTGTGCAGAAAACACTAACACTTGTTCAGAAGGAAAGAAAGCACAGAGCCCCAGATTTTATGTTGCCCTGGAGAGCTTGCAGAGCACTGGGGAAAGGCTGGCAGAGAATTCCCTGCTAGCACCTTCTCTGTGCCTGGGAAGCAGAAGTGTTCACATTGCTTCGCAGAATCGCTTTTGTGCAGAAAACACTAACACTTGTTCAGAAGGAAAGAAAGCACAGAGCCCCAGATTCTATGTTGTCCTGGAGAGCTTGCAGAGCACTGGGGAAAGGCAGGCAGAGAATTCCCTGATAGCACCTTCTCTGTGCCTGTTCACATTGCTTCGCAGAATCGCTTTTGTGCAGAAAACAGTAACACTTGTTCAGAAGGAAAGAAAGCACAGAGCCCCAGATTCTATGTTGTCCTGGAGAGCTTGCAGGGCACTGGGGAAAGGCAGGCAGAGAATTCCCTGCTAGCACCTTCTCTGTGCCTGGGAAGCAGAAGTGTTCACATTGCTTCGCAAGAATCGCTCTTGTGCAGAAAACACTAACACTTGTTCAGAAGGAAAGAAAGCACAGAGCCCCAGATTTTATGTTGTCCTGGAGAGCTTGCAGAGCACTGGGGAAAGGCAGGCAGAGAATTCCCTGATAGCACCTTCTCTGTGCCTGTTCACATTGCTTCGCAGAATCGCTTTTGTGCAGAAAACAGTAACACTTGTTCAGAAGGAAAGAAAGCACAGACCCCCAGATTTTATGTTGTCCTGGAGAGCTTGCAGAGCACTGGGGAAAGGCAGGCAGAGAATTCCCTGATAGCACCTTCTCTGTGCCTGTTCACATTGCTTCGCAGAATCGCTTTTGTGCAGAAAACAGTAACACTTGTTCAGAAGGAAAGAAAGCACAGAGCCCCAGATTCTATGTTGTCCTGGAGAGCTTGCAGAGCACTGGGGAAAGGCAGGCAGAGAATTCCCTGCTAGCACCTTCTCTGTGCCTGGGAAGCAGAAGTGTTCACATTGCTTCGCAAGAATCGCTCTTGTGCAGAAAACACTAACACTTGTTCAGAACGAAAGAAAGCACAGAGCCCCAGATTTTATGTTGTCCTGGAGAGCTTGCAGAGCACTGGGGAAAGGCAGGCAGAGAATTCCCTGCTAGCACCTTCTCTGTGCCTGTTCACATTGCTTCGCATAATCGCTTTAGTGCAGAAAACAGTAACACTTGTTCAGAACGAAAGAAAGCACAGAGCCCCAGATTCTATGTTGTCCTGGAGAGCTTGCAGAGCACTGGGGAAAGGCAGGCAGAGAATTCCCTGCTAGCACCTTCTCTGTGCCTGGGAAGCAGAAGTGTTCACATTGCTTCGCAAGAATCGCTTTTCTGCAGAAAACAGTAACAGTTGTTCAGAAGGAAAGAAAGCACAGAGCCCCAGATTTTATGTTGTCCTGGAGAGCTTGCAGAGCACTGGGGAAAGGCAGGCAGAGAATTCCCTGCTAGCACCTTCTCTGTGCCTGGGAAGCAGAAGTGTTCACATTGCTTCGCAGAATCGCTTTAGTGCAGAAAACACTAACACTTGTTCAGAACGAAAGAAAGCACAGAGCCCCAGATTTTATGTTGTCCTGGAGAGCTTGCAGAGCACTGGGGAAAGGCAGGCAGAGAATTCCCTGATAGCACCTTCTCTGTGCCTGTTCACATTGCTTCGCAGAATCGCTTTTGTGCAGAAAACAGTAACACTTGTTCAGAAGGAAAGAAAGCACAGAGCCCCAGATTCTATGTTGTCCTGGAGAGCTTGCAGAGCACTGGGGAAAGGCAGGCAGAGAATTCCCTGCTAGCACCTTCTCTGTGCCTGGGAAGCAGAAGTGTTCACATTGCTTCGCAAGAATCGCTCTTGTGCAGAAAACACTAACACTTGTTCAGAACGAAAGAAAGCACAGAGCCCCAGATTTTATGTTGTCCTGGAGAGCTTGCAGAGCACTGGGGAAAGGCAGGCAGAGAATTCCCTGCTAGCACCTTCTCTGTGCCTGTTCACATTGCTTCGCATAATCGCTTTAGTGCAGAAAACAGTAACACTTGTTCAGAACGAAAGAAAGCACAGAGCCCCAGATTCTATGTTGTCCTGGAGAGCTTGCAGAGCACTGGGGAAAGGCAGGCAGAGAATTCCCTGCTAGCACCTTCTCTGTGCCTGGGAAGCAGAAGTGTTCACATTGCTTCGCAAGAATCGCTTTTCTGCAGAAAAAAGTAACAGTTGTTCAGAAGGAAAGAAAGCACAGAGCCCCAGATTTTATGTTGTCCTGGAGAGCTTGCAGAGCACTGGGGAAAGGCAGGCAGAGAATTCCCTGCTAGCACCTTCTCTGTGCCTGGGAAGCAGAAGTGTTCACATTGCTTCGCAGAATCGCTTTTGTGCAGAAAACACTAACACTTGTTCAGAAGGAAAGAAAGCACAGAGCCCCAGATTCTATGTTGTCCTGGAGAGCTTGCAGAGCACTGGGGAAAGGCAGGCAGAGAATTCCCTGCTAGCACCTTCTCTGTGCCTGGGAAGCAGAAGTGTTCACATTGCTTCGCAAGAATCGCTCTTGTGCAGAAAACACTAACACTTGTTCAGAAGGAAAGAAAGCACAGAGCCCCAGATTTTATGTTGTCCTGGAGAGCTTGCAGAGCACTGGGGAAAGGCAGGCAGAGAATTCCCTGATAGCACCTTCTCTGTGCCTGGGAAGCAGAAGTGTTCACATTGCTTCGCAAGAATCGCTTTTCTGCAGAAAACAGTAACAGTTGTTCAGAAGGAAAGAAAGCACAGAGCCCCAGATTTTATGTTGTCCTGGAGAGCTTGCAGAGCACTGGGGAAAGGCAGGCAGAGAATTCCCTGCTAGCACCTTCTCTGTGCCTGGGAAGCAGAAGTGTTCACATTGCTTCGCAGAATCGTCTTTGTGCAGAAAACACTAACACTTGTTCAGAACGAAAGAAAGCACAGAGCCCCAGATTTTATGTTGTCCTGGAGAGCTTGCAGAGCACTGGGGAAAGGCAGGCAGAGAATTCCCTGATAGCACCTTCTCTGTGCCTGTTCACATTGCTTCGCAGAATCGCTTTTGTGCAGAAAACAGTAACACTTGTTCAGAACTAAAGAAAGCACAGAGCCCCAGATTTGCTGTTGTCCTGGAGAGCTTGCAGAGCACTGGGGAAAGGCAGGCAGAGAATTCCCTGATAGCACCTTCTCTGTGCCTGGGAAGCAGAAGTGTTCACATTGCTTCGCAGAATCGCTTTTGTGCAGAAAACAGTAACACTTGTTCAGAACGAAAGAAAGCACAGAGCCGCAGATTTTATGTTGTCCTGGAGAGCTTGCAGAGCACTGGGGAAAGGCAGGCAGAGAATTCCTTGCTAGCACCTTCTCTGTGCCTGGGAAGCAGAAGTGTTCACATCGCTTCGCAAGAATCGCTTTTGTGCAGAAAACAGTAACACTTGTTCAGAAGGAAAGAAAGCACAGAGCCCCAGATTTTATGTTGCCCTGGAGAGCTTGCAGAGCACTGGGGAAAGGCAGGCACAGAATTCCCTGATAGCACCTTCTCTGTGCCTGGGAAGCAGAAGTGTTCACATTGCTTCGCAGAATCGCTTTTGTGCAAAAAACACTAACACTTGTTCAGAACGAAAGAAAGCACAGAGCCCCAGATTTTATGTTGTCCTGGAGAGCTTGCAGAGCACTGGGGAAAGGCAGGCAGAGAATTCCCTGATAGCACCTTCTCTGTGCCTGTTCACATTGCTTCGCAGAATCGCTTTTGTGCAGAAAACAGTAACACTTGTTCAGAAGGAAAGAAAGCACAGAGCCCCAGATTCTATGTTGTCCTGGAGAGCTTGCAGAGCACTGGGGAAAGGCAGGCACAGAATTCCCTGATAGCACCTTCTCTGTGCCTGGGAAGCAGAAGTGTTCACATTGCTTCGCAAGAATCGCTCTTGTGCAGAAAACACTAACACTTGTTCAGAAGGAAAGAAAGCACAGAGCCCCAGATTTTATGTTGTCCTGGAGAGCTTGCAGAGCACTGGGGAAAGGCAGGCAGAGAATTCCCTGCTAGCACCTTCTCTGTGCCTGTTCACATTGCTTCGCATAATCGCTTTAGTGCAGAAAACAGTAACACTTGTTCAGAACGAAAGAAAGCACAGAGCCCCAGATTCTATGTTGTCCTGGAGAGCTTGCAGAGCACTGGGGAAAGGCAGGCAGAGAATTCCCTGCTAGCACCTTCTCTGTGCCTGGGAAGCAGAAGTGTTCACATTGCTTCGCAAGAATCGCTTTTCTGCAGAAAACAGTAACAGTTGTTCAGAAGGAAAGAAAGCACAGAGCCCCAGATTTTATGTTGTCCTGGAGAGCTTGCAGAGCACTGGGGAAAGGCAGGCAGAGAATTCCCTGATAGCACCTTCTCTGTGCCTGTTCACATTGCTTCGCAGAATCGCTTTTGTGCAGAAAACAGTAACACTTGTTCAGAACGAAAGAAAGCACAGAGCCCCAGATTTGCTGTTGTCCTGGAGAGCTTGCAGAGCACTGGGGAAAGGCAGGCAGAGAATTCCCTGCTAGCACCTTCTCTGTGCCTGGGAAGCAGAAGTGTTCACATTGCTTCGCAAGAATCGCTTTTCTG
Source organism: Strix aluco (assembly GCF_031877795.1). NCBI lineage: Eukaryota > Metazoa > Chordata > Aves > Strigiformes > Strigidae > Strix > Strix aluco. The sequence continues at coordinate 1,121,169 of NC_133945.1, forward strand.
CAGAAAAAAGTAACAGTTGTTCAGAAGGAAAGAAAGCACAGAGCCCCAGATTCTATGTTGTCCTGGAGAGCTTGCAGAGCACTGGGGAAAGGCAGGCAGAGAATTCCTTGCTAGCACCTTCTCTGTGCCTGGGAAGCAGAAGTGTTCACATTGCTTCGCAAGAATCGCTTTTGTGCAGAAAACACTAACACTTGTTCAGAAGGAAAGAAAGCACAGAGCCCCAGATTCTATGTTGTCCTGGAGAGCTTGCAGAGCACTGGGGAAAGGCAGGCAGAGAATTCCCTGCTAGCACCTTCTCTGTGCCTGGGAAGCAGAAGTGTTCACATTGCTTCGCAGAATCGCCTTTGTGCAGAGAACACTAACACTTGTTCAGAACAAAAGAAAGCACAGAGCCCCAGATTTTATGTTGTTCTGGAGAGCTTGCAGAGCACTGGGGAAAGGCAGGCAGAGAATTCCCTGCTAGCACCTTCTCTGTGCCTGGGAAGCAGAAGTGTTCACATTGCTTCGCAGAATCGTCTTTGTGCAGAAAACACTAACACTTGTGTAGAACAAAAGAAAGCACAGAGCCCCAGATTTTATGTTGTCCTGGAGAGCTTGCAGAGCACTGGGGAAAGGCAGGCAGAGAATTCCCTGATAGCACCTTCTCTGTGCCTGTTCACATTGCTTCGCAGAATCGCTTTTGTGCAGAAAACACTAACACTTGTTCAGAACTAAAGAAAGCACAGAGCCCCAGATTTGCTGTTGTCCTGGAGAGCTTGCAGAGCACTGGGGAAAGGCAGGCAGAGAATTCCCTGATAGCACCTTCTCTGTGCCTGTTCACATTGCTTCGCAGAATCGCTTTTGTGCAGAAAACACTAACACTTGTTCAGAACGAAAGAAAGCACAGAGCCCCAGATTTGCTGTTGCCCTGGAGAGCTTGCAGAGCACTGGGGAAAGGCAGGCAGAGAATTCCCTGATAGCACCTTCTCTGTGCCTGGGAAGCAGAAGTGTTCACATTGCTTCGCAGAATCGCTTTTGTGCAGAAAACACTAACACTTGTTCAGAAGGAAAGAAAGCACAGAGCCCCAGATTCTATGTTGTCCTGGAGAGCTTGCAGAGCACTGGGGAAAGGCAGGCAGAGAATTCCCTGATAGCACCTTCTCTGTGCCTGTTCACATTGCTTCGCAGAATCGCTTTTGTGCAGAAAACAGTAACACTTGTTCAGAAGGAAAGAAAGCACAGAGCCCCAGATTCTATGTTGTCCTGGAGAGCTTGCAGAGCACTGGGGAAAGGCAGGCAGAGAATTCCCTGATAGCACCTTCTCTGTGCCTGTTCACATTGCTTTCCAGAATCGCTTTTGTGGAGAAAACAGTAACACTTGTTCAGAAGGAAAGAAAGCACAGAGCCCCAGATTCTATGTTGTCCTGGAGAGCTTGCAGAGCACTGGGGAAAGGCAGGCAGAGAATTCCTTGCTAGCACCTTCTCTGTGCCTGGGAAGCAGAAGTGTTCACATTGCTTCGCAGAATCGCTTTTGTGCAGAAAACAGTAACACTTGTTCAGAAGGAAAGAAAGCACAGAGCCCCAGATTTTATGTTGTCCTGGAGAGCTTGCAGAGCACTGGGGAAAGGCAGGCAGAGAATTCCTTGCTAGCACCTTCTTTGTGCCTGGGAAGCAGAAGTGTTCACATTGCTTCGCAGAATCGCTTTTGTGCAGAAAACAGTAACACTTGTTCAGAAGGAAAGAAAGCACAGAGCCCCAGATTTTATGTTGTCTTGGAGAGTTGCAGAGCACTGGGGAAAGGCAGGCAGAGAATTCCCTGCTAGCACCTTCTCTGTGCCTGGGAAGCAGAAGTGCTCACATTGCTTCGCAAGAATCGCTTTTGTGCAGAAAACTCTAACACTTGTACAGAACGAAAGAAAGCACAGAGCCCCAGATTTTATGTTGTCCTGGAGAGCTTGCAGAGCACTGGGGAAAGGCAGGCAGAGAATTCCTTGCTAGCACCTTCTCTGTGCCTGGGAAGCAGAAGTGTTCACATTGCTTCGCAAGAATCGCTTTTGTGCAGAAAACAGTAACACTTGTTCAGAAGGAAAGAAAGCACAGAGCCCCAGATTTTATGTTGCCCTGGAGAGCTTGCAGAGCACTGGGGAAAGGCAGGCAGAGAATTCCCTGCTAGCACCTTCTCTGTGCCTGGGAAGCAGAAGTGTTCACATTGCTTCGCAGAATCGCTTTTGTGCAGAAAACAGTAACACTTGTTCAGAAGGAAAGAAAGCACAGAGCCCCAGATTTTATGTTGTCCTGGAGACCTTGCAGAGCACTGGGGAAAGGCAGGCAGAGAATTCCTTGCTAGCACCTTCTCTGTGCCTGGGAAGCAGAAGTGTTCATATTGCTTCGCAAGAATCGCTTTTGTGCAGAAAACACTAACACTTGTTCAGAAGGAAAGAAAGCACAGAGCCCCAGATTTTATGTTGCCCTGGAGAGCTTGCAGAGCACTGGGGAAAGGCTGGCAGAGAATTCCCTGCTAGCACCTTCTCTGTGCCTGGGAAGCAGAAGTGTTCACATTGCTTCGCAGAATCGCTTTTGTGCAGAAAACACTAACACTTGTTCAGAAGGAAAGAAAGCACAGAGCCCCAGATTCTATGTTGTCCTGGAGAGCTTGCAGAGCACTGGGGAAAGGCAGGCAGAGAATTCCCTGCTAGCACCTTCTCTGTGCCTGGGAAGCAGAAGTGTTCACATTGATTCGCAAGAATTGCTCTTGTGCAGAAAACACTAACACTTGTTCAGAACGAAAGAAAGCACAGAGCCCCAGATTTTATGTTGTCCTGGAGAGCTTGCAGAGCACTGGGGAAAGGCAGGCAGAGAATTCCCTGCTAGCACCTTCTCTGTGCCTGTTCACATTGCTTCGCATAATCGCTTTAGTGCAGAAAACAGTAACACTTGTTCAGAACGAAAGAAAGCACAGAGCCCCAGATTCTATGTTGTCCTGGAGAGCTTGCAGAGCACTGGGGAAAGGCAGGCAGAGAATTCCCTGCTAGCACCTTCTCTGTGCCTGGGAAGCAGAAGTGTTCACATTGCTTCGCAAGAATCGCTTTTCTGCAGAAAACAGTAACAGTTGTTCAGAAGGAAAGAAAGCACAGAGCCCCAGATTTTATGTTGTCCTGGAGAGCTTGCAGAGCACTGGGGAAAGGCAGGCAGAGAATTCCCTGCTAGCACCTTCTCTGTGCCTGGGAAGCAGAAGTGTTCACATTGCTTCGCAGAATCGCTTTAGTGCAGAAAACACTAACACTTGTTCAGAAGGAAAGAAAGCACAGAGCCCCAGATTCTATGTTGTCCTGGAGAGCTTGCAGAGCACTGGGGAAAGGCAGGCAGAGAATTCCCTGCTAGCACCTTCTCTGTGCCTGGGAAGCAGAAGTGTTCACATTGCTTCGCAGAATCGCCTTTGTGCAGAGAACACTAACACTTGTTCAGAACAAAAGAAAGCACAGAGCCCCAGATTTTATGTTGTTCTGGAGAGCTTGCAGAGCACTGGGGAAAGGCAGGCAGAGAATTCCCTGCTAGCACCTTCTCTGTGCCTGGGAAGCAGAAGTGTTCACATTGCTTCGCAGAATCGTCTTTGTGCAGAAAACACTAACACTTGTGTAGAACAAAAGAAAGCACAGAGCCCCAGATTTTATGTTGTCCTGGAGAGCTTGCAGAGCACTGGGGAAAGGCAGGCAGAGAATTCCCTGATAGCACCTTCTCTGTGCCTGTTCACATTGCTTCGCAGAATCGCTTTTGTGCAGAAAACACTAACACTTGTTCAGAACTAAAGAAAGCACAGAGCCCCAGATTTGCTGTTGTCCTGGAGAGCTTGCAGAGCACTGGGGAAAGGCAGGCAGAGAATTCCCTGATAGCACCTTCTCTGTGCCTGTTCACATTGCTTCGCAGAATCGCTTTTGTGCAGAAAACACTAACACTTGTTCAGAACGAAAGAAAGCACAGAGCCCCAGATTTGCTGTTGCCCTGGAGAGCTTGCAGAGCACTGGGGAAAGGCAGGCAGAGAATTCCCTGATAGCACCTTCTCTGTGCCTGGGAAGCAGAAGTGTTCACATTGCTTCGCAGAATCGCTTTTGTGCAGAAAACACTAACACTTGTTCAGAAGGAAAGAAAGCACAGAGCCCCAGATTCTATGTTGTCCTGGAGAGCTTGCAGAGCACTGGGGAAAGGCAGGCAGAGAATTCCCTGATAGCACCTTCTCTGTGCCTGTTCACATTGCTTCGCAGAATCGCTTTTGTGCAGAAAACAGTAACACTTGTTCAGAAGGAAAGAAAGCACAGAGCCCCAGATTCTATGTTGTCCTGGAGAGCTTGCAGAGCACTGGGGAAAGGCAGGCAGAGAATTCCCTGATAGCACCTTCTCTGTGCCTGTTCACATTGCTTTCCAGAATCGCTTTTGTGGAGAAAACAGTAACACTTGTTCAGAAGGAAAGAAAGCACAGAGCCCCAGATTCTATGTTGTCCTGGAGAGCTTGCAGAGCACTGGGGAAAGGCAGGCAGAGAATTCCTTGCTAGCACCTTCTCTGTGCCTGGGAAGCAGAAGTGTTCACATTGCTTCGCAGAATCGCTTTTGTGCAGAAAACAGTAACACTTGTTCAGAAGGAAAGAAAGCACAGAGCCCCAGATTTTATGTTGTCCTGGAGAGCTTGCAGAGCACTGGGGAAAGGCAGGCAGAGAATTCCTTGCTAGCACCTTCTTTGTGCCTGGGAAGCAGAAGTGTTCACATTGCTTCGCAGAATCGCTTTTGTGCAGAAAACAGTAACACTTGTTCAGAAGGAAAGAAAGCACAGAGCCCCAGATTTTATGTTGTCTTGGAGAGTTGCAGAGCACTGGGGAAAGGCAGGCAGAGAATTCCCTGCTAGCACCTTCTCTGTGCCTGGGAAGCAGAAGTGCTCACATTGCTTCGCAAGAATCGCTTTTGTGCAGAAAACTCTAACACTTGTACAGAACGAAAGAAAGCACAGAGCCCCAGATTTTATGTTGTCCTGGAGAGCTTGCAGAGCACTGGGGAAAGGCAGGCAGAGAATTCCTTGCTAGCACCTTCTCTGTGCCTGGGAAGCAGAAGTGTTCACATTGCTTCGCAAGAATCGCTTTTGTGCAGAAAACAGTAACACTTGTTCAGAAGGAAAGAAAGCACAGAGCCCCAGATTTTATGTTGCCCTGGAGAGCTTGCAGAGCACTGGGGAAAGGCAGGCAGAGAATTCCCTGCTAGCACCTTCTCTGTGCCTGGGAAGCAGAAGTGTTCACATTGCTTCGCAGAATCGCTTTTGTGCAGAAAACAGTAACACTTGTTCAGAAGGAAAGAAAGCACAGAGCCCCAGATTTTATGTTGTCCTGGAGACCTTGCAGAGCACTGGGGAAAGGCAGGCAGAGAATTCCTTGCTAGCACCTTCTCTGTGCCTGGGAAGCAGAAGTGTTCATATTGCTTCGCAAGAATCGCTTTTGTGCAGAAAACACTAACACTTGTTCAGAAGGAAAGAAAGCACAGAGCCCCAGATTTTATGTTGCCCTGGAGAGCTTGCAGAGCACTGGGGAAAGGCTGGCAGAGAATTCCCTGCTAGCACCTTCTCTGTGCCTGGGAAGCAGAAGTGTTCACATTGCTTCGCAGAATCGCTTTTGTGCAGAAAACACTAACACTTGTTCAGAAGGAAAGAAAGCACAGAGCCCCAGATTCTATGTTGTCCTGGAGAGCTTGCAGAGCACTGGGGAAAGGCAGGCAGAGAATTCCCTGCTAGCACCTTCTCTGTGCCTGGGAAGCAGAAGTGTTCACATTGATTCGCAAGAATTGCTCTTGTGCAGAAAACACTAACACTTGTTCAGAACGAAAGAAAGCACAGAGCCCCAGATTTTATGTTGTCCTGGAGAGCTTGCAGAGCACTGGGGAAAGGCAGGCAGAGAATTCCCTGCTAGCACCTTCTCTGTGCCTGTTCACATTGCTTCGCATAATCGCTTTAGTGCAGAAAACAGTAACACTTGTTCAGAACGAAAGAAAGCACAGAGCCCCAGATTCTATGTTGTCCTGGAGAGCTTGCAGAGCACTGGGGAAAGGCAGGCAGAGAATTCCCTGCTAGCACCTTCTCTGTGCCTGGGAAGCAGAAGTGTTCACATTGCTTCGCAAGAATCGCTTTTCTGCAGAAAACAGTAACAGTTGTTCAGAAGGAAAGAAAGCACAGAGCCCCAGATTTTATGTTGTCCTGGAGAGCTTGCAGAGCACTGGGGAAAGGCAGGCAGAGAATTCCCTGCTAGCACCTTCTCTGTGCCTGGGAAGCAGAAGTGTTCACATTGCTTCGCAGAATCGCTTTAGTGCAGAAAACACTAACACTTGTTCAGAACGAAAGAAAGCACAGAGCCCCAGATTTTATGTTGTCCTGGAGAGCTTGCAGAGCACTGGGGAAAGGCAGGCAGAGAATTCCCTGATAGCACCTTCTCTGTGCCTGTTCACATTGCTTCGCAGAATCGCTTTTGTGCAGAAAACAGTAACACTTGTTCAGAAGGAAAGAAAGCACAGAGCCCCAGATTCTATGTTGTCCTGGAGAGCTTGCAGAGCACTGGGGAAAGGCAGGCAGAGAATTCCCTGCTAGCACCTTCTCTGTGCCTGGGAAGCAGAAGTGTTCACATTGCTTCGCAAGAATCGCTCTTGTGCAGAAAACACTAACACTTGTTCAGAACGAAAGAAAGCACAGAGCCCCAGATTTTATGTTGTCCTGGAGAGCTTGCAGAGCACTGGGGAAAGGCAGGCAGAGAATTCCCTGATAGCACCTTCTCTGTGCCTGTTCACATTGCTTCGCATAATCGCTTTAGTGCAGAAAACAGTAACACTTGTTCAGAACGAAAGAAAGCACAGAGCCCCAGATTCTATGTTGTCCTGGAGAGCTTGCAGAGCACTGGGGAAAGGCAGGCAGAGAATTCCCTGATAGCACCTTCTCTGTGCCTGGGAAGCAGAAGTGTTCACATTGCTTCGCAAGAATCGCTCTTGTGCAGAAAACACTAACACTTGTTCAGAAGGAAAGAAAGCACAGAGCCCCAGATTTTATGTTGTCCTGGAGAGCTTGCAGAGCACTGGGGAAAGGCAGGCAGAGAATTCCCTGCTAGCACCTTCTCTGTGCCTGGGAAGCAGAAGTGTTCACATTGCTTCGCAGAATCGCTTTAGTGCAGAAAACACTAACACTTGTTCAGAACGAAAGAAAGCACAGAGCCCCAGATTTTATGTTGTCCTGGAGAGCTTGCAGAGCACTGGGGAAAGGCAGGCAGAGAATTCCCTGATAGCACCTTCTCTGTGCCTGTTCACATTGCTTCGCAGAATCGCTTTTGTGCAGAAAACAGTAACACTTGTTCAGAAGGAAAGAAAGCACAGAGCCCCAGATTCTATGTTGTCCTGGAGAGCTTGCAGAGCACTGGGGAAAGGCAGGCAGAGAATACCCTGATAGCACCTTCTCTGTGCCTGGGAAGCAGAAGTGTTCACATTGCTTCGCATAATCGCTTTAGTGCAGAAAACTCTAACACTTGTACAGAACGAAAGAAAGCACAGAGCCCCAGATTTTATGTTGTCCTGGAGAGCTTGCAGAGCACTGGGGAAAGGCAGGCAGAGAATTCCTTGCTAGCACCTTCTCTGTGCCTGGGAAGCAGAAGTGTTCACATTGCTTCGCAAGAATCGCTTTTGTGCAGAAAACAGTAACACTTGTTCAGAAGGAAAGAAAGCACAGAGCCCCAGATTTTATGTTGCCCTGGAGAGCTTGCAGAGCACTGGGGAAAGGCAGGCAGAGAATTCCCTGCTAGCACCTTCTCTGTGCCTGGGAAGCAGAAGTGTTCATATTGCTTCGCAAGAATCGCTTTTGTGCAGAAAACACTAACACTTGTTCAGAAGGAAAGAAAGCACAGAGCCCCAGATTTTATGTTGCCCTGGAGAGCTTGCAGAGCACTGGGGAAAGGCTGGCAGAGAATTCCCTGCTAGCACCTTCTCTGTGCCTGGGAAGCAGAAGTGTTCACATTGCTTCGCAGAATCGCTTTTGTGCAGAAAACACTAACACTTGTTCAGAAGGAAAGAAAGCACAGAGCCCCAGATTCTATGTTGTCCTGGAGAGCTTGCAGAGCACTGGGGAAAGGCAGGCAGAGAATTCCCTGATAGCACCTTCTCTGTGCCTGTTCACATTGCTTCGCAGAATCGCTTTTGTGCAGAAAACAGTAACACTTGTTCAGAAGGAAAGAAAGCACAGAGCCCCAGATTTTATGTTGTCCTGGAGAGCTTGCAGAGCACTGGGGAAAGGCAGGCACAGAATTCCCTGATAGCACCTTCTCTGTGCCTGTTCACATTGCTTCGCAGAATCGCTTTTGTGCAGAAAACAGTAACACTTGTTCAGAAGGAAAGAAAGCACAGAGCCCCAGATTCTATGTTGTCCTGGAGAGCTTGCAGAGCACTGGGGAAAGGCAGGCAGAGAATTCCCTGCTAGCACCTTCTCTGTGCCTGGGAAGCAGAAGTGTTCACATTGCTTCGCAAGAATCGCTCTTGTGCAGAAAACACTAACACTTGTTCAGAACGAAAGAAAGCACAGAGCCCCAGATTTTATGTTGTCCTGGAGAGCTTGCAGAGCACTGGGGAAAGGCAGGCAGAGAATTCCCTGCTAGCACCTTCTCTGTGCCTGTTCACATTGCTTCGCATAATCGCTTTAGTGCAGAAAACAGTAACACTTGTTCAGAACGAAAGAAAGCACAGAGCCCCAGATTCTATGTTGTCCTGGAGAGCTTGCAGAGCACTGGGGAAAGGCAGGCAGAGAATTCCCTGCTAGCACCTTCTCTGTGCCTGGGAAGCAGAAGTGTTCACATTGCTTCGCAAGAATCGCTTTTCTGCAGAAAACAGTAACAGTTGTTCAGAAGGAAAGAAAGCACAGAGCCCCAGATTTTATGTTGTCCTGGAGAGCTTGCAGAGCACTGGGGAAAGGCAGGCAGAGAATACCCTGATAGCACCTTCTCTGTGCCTGGGAAGCAGAAGTGTTCACATTGCTTCGCATAATCGCTTTAGTGCAGAAAACTCTAACACTTGTACAGAACGAAAGAAAGCACAGAGCCCCAGATTTTATGTTGTCCTGGAGAGCTTGCAGAGCACTGGGGAAAGGCAGGCAGAGAATTCCTTGCTAGCACCTTCTCTGTGCCTGGGAAGCAGAAGTGTTCACATTGCTTCGCAAGAATCGCTTTTGTGCAGAAAACAGTAACACTTGTTCAGAAGGAAAGAAAGCACAGAGCCCCAGATTTTATGTTGCCCTGGAGAGCTTGCAGAGCACTGGGGAAAGGCAGGCAGAGAATTCCCTGCTAGCACCTTCTCTGTGCCTGGGAAGCAGAAGTGTTCACATTGCTTCGCAGAATCGCTTTTGTGCAGAAAACAGTAACACTTGTTCAGAAGGAAAGAAAGCACAGAGCCCCAGATTTTATGTTGTCCTGGAGAGCTTGCAGAGCACTGGGGAAAGGCAGGCAGAGAATTCCTTGCTAGCACCTTCTCTGTGCCTGGGAAGCAGAAGTGTTCATATTGCTTCGCAAGAATCGCTTTTGTGCAGAAAACACTAACACTTGTTCAGAAGGAAAGAAAGCACAGAGCCCCAGATTTTATGTTGCCCTGGAGAGCTTGCAGAGCACTGGGGAAAGGCTGGCAGAGAATTCCCTGCTAGCACCTTCTCTGTGCCTGGGAAGCAGAAGTGTTCACATTGCTTCGCAGAATCGCTTTTGTGCAGAAAACACTAACACTTGTTCAGAAGGAAAGAAAGCACAGAGCCCCAGATTCTATGTTGTCCTGGAGAGCTTGCAGAGCACTGGGGAAAGGCAGGCAGAGAATTCCCTGATAGCACCTTCTCTGTGCCTGTTCACATTGCTTCGCAGAATCGCTTTTGTGCAGAAAACAGTAACACTTGTTCAGAAGGAAAGAAAGCACAGAGCCCCAGATTCTATGTTGTCCTGGAGAGCTTGCAGGGCACTGGGGAAAGGCAGGCAGAGAATTCCCTGCTAGCACCTTCTCTGTGCCTGGGAAGCAGAAGTGTTCACATTGCTTCGCAAGAATCGCTCTTGTGCAGAAAACACTAACACTTGTTCAGAAGGAAAGAAAGCACAGAGCCCCAGATTTTATGTTGTCCTGGAGAGCTTGCAGAGCACTGGGGAAAGGCAGGCAGAGAATTCCCTGATAGCACCTTCTCTGTGCCTGTTCACATTGCTTCGCAGAATCGCTTTTGTGCAGAAAACAGTAACACTTGTTCAGAAGGAAAGAAAGCACAGACCCCCAGATTTTATGTTGTCCTGGAGAGCTTGCAGAGCACTGGGGAAAGGCAGGCAGAGAATTCCCTGATAGCACCTTCTCTGTGCCTGTTCACATTGCTTCGCAGAATCGCTTTTGTGCAGAAAACAGTAACACTTGTTCAGAAGGAAAGAAAGCACAGAGCCCCAGATTCTATGTTGTCCTGGAGAGCTTGCAGAGCACTGGGGAAAGGCAGGCAGAGAATTCCCTGCTAGCACCTTCTCTGTGCCTGGGAAGCAGAAGTGTTCACATTGCTTCGCAAGAATCGCTCTTGTGCAGAAAACAGTAACACTTGTTCAGAACGAAAGAAAGCACAGAGCCCCAGATTTTATGTTGTCCTGGAGAGCTTGCAGAGCACTGGGGAAAGGCAGGCAGAGAATTCCCTGCTAGCACCTTCTCTGTGCCTGTTCACATTGCTTCGCAGAATCGCTTTTGTGCAAAAAACACTAACACTTGTTCAGAAGGAAAGAAAGCACAGAGCCCCAGATTCTATGTTGTCCTGGAGAGCTTGCAGAGCACTGGGGAAAGGCAGGCAGAGAATTCCCTGCTAGCACCTTCTCTGTGCCTGGGAAGCAGAAGTGTTCACATTGCTTCGCAAGAATCGCTTTTCTGCAGAAAACAGTAACAGTTGTTCAGAAGGAAAGAAAGCACAGAGCCCCAGATTTTATGTTGTCCTGGAGAGCTTGCAGAGCACTGGGGAAAGGCAGGCAGAGAATTCCCTGCTAGCACCTTCTCTGTGCCTGGGAAGCAGAAGTGTTCACATTGCTTCGCAGAATCGCTTTAGTGCAGAAAACACTAACACTTGTTCAGAACGAAAGAAAGCACAGAGCCCCAGATTTTATGTTGTCCTGGAGAGCTTGCAGAGCACTGGGGAAAGGCAGGCAGAGAATTCCCTGATAGCACCTTCTCTGTGCCTGTTCACATTGCTTCGCAGAATCGCTTTTGTGCAGAAAACAGTAACACTTGTTCAGAAGGAAAGAAAGCACAGAGCCCCAGATTCTATGTTGTCCTGGAGAGCTTGCAGAGCACTGGGGAAAGGCAGGCAGAGAATTCCCTGCTAGCACCTTCTCTGTGCCTGGGAAGCAGAAGTGTTCACATTGCTTCGCAAGAATCGCTCTTGTGCAGAAAACACTAACACTTGTTCAGAACGAAAGAAAGCACAGAGCCCCAGATTTTATGTTGTCCTGGAGAGCTTGCAGAGCACTGGGGAAAGGCAGGCAGAGAATTCCCTGCTAGCACCTTCTCTGTGCCTGTTCACATTGCTTCGCATAATCGCTTTAGTGCAGAAAACAGTAACACTTGTTCAGAACGAAAGAAAGCACAGAGCCCCAGATTCTATGTTGTCCTGGAGAGCTTGCAGAGCACTGGGGAAAGGCAGGCAGAGAATTCCCTGCTAGCACCTTCTCTGTGCCTGGGAAGCAGAAGTGTTCACATTGCTTCGCAAGAATCGCTTTTCTGCAGAAAAAAGTAACAGTTGTTCAGAAGGAAAGAAAGCACAGAGCCCCAGATTTTATGTTGTCCTGGAGAGCTTGCAGAGCACTGGGGAAAGGCAGGCAGAGAATTCCCTGCTAGCACCTTCTCTGTGCCTGGGAAGCAGAAGTGTTCACATTGCTTCGCAGAATCGCTTTTGTGCAGAAAACACTAACACTTGTTCAGAAGGAAAGAAAGCACAGAGCCCCAGATTCTATGTTGTCCTGGAGAGCTTGCAGAGCACTGGGGAAAGGCAGGCAGAGAATTCCCTGCTAGCACCTTCTCTGTGCCTGGGAAGCAGAAGTGTTCACATTGCTTCGCAAGAATCGCTCTTGTGCAGAAAACACTAACACTTGTTCAGAAGGAAAGAAAGCACAGAGCCCCAGATTTTATGTTGTCCTGGAGAGCTTGCAGAGCACTGGGGAAAGGCAGGCAGAGAATTCCCTGATAGCACCTTCTCTGTGCCTGTTCACATTGCGTCGCAGAATCGCTTTTGTGCAGAAAACAGTAACACTTGTTCAGAACTAAAGAAAGCACAGAGCCCCAGATTTGCTGTTGTCCTGGAGAGCTTGCAGAGCACTGGGGAAAGGCAGGCAGAGAATTCCCTGATAGCACCTTCTCTGTGCCTGGGAAGCAGAAGTGTTCACATTGCTTCGCAGAATCGCTTTTGTGCAGAAAACAGTAACACTTGTTCAGAACGAAAGAAAGCACAGAGCCGCAGATTTTATGTTGTCCTGGAGAGCTTGCAGAGCACTGGGGAAAGGCAGGCAGAGAATTCCTTGCTAGCACCTTCTCTGTGCCTGGGAAGCAGAAGTGTTCACATCGCTTCGCAAGAATCGCTTTTGTGCAGAAAACAGTAACACTTGTTCAGAAGGAAAGAAAGCACAGAGCCCCAGATTTTATGTTGCCCTGGAGAGCTTGCAGAGCACTGGGGAAAGGCAGGCACAGAATTCCCTGATAGCACCTTCTCTGTGCCTGGGAAGCAGAAGTGTTCACATTGCTTCGCAGAATCGCTTTTGTGCAAAAAACACTAACACTTGTTCAGAACGAAAGAAAGCACAGAGCCCCAGATTTTATGTTGTCCTGGAGAGCTTGCAGAGCACTGGGGAAAGGCAGGCAGAGAATTCCCTGATAGCACCTTCTCTGTGCCTGTTCACATTGCTTCGCAGAATCGCTTTTGTGCAGAAAACACTAACACTTGTTCAGAAGGAAAGAAAGCACAGAGCCCCAGATTCTATGTTGTCCTGGAGAGCTTGCAGAGCACTGGGGAAAGGCAGGCAGAGAATTCCCTGCTAGCACCTTCTCTGTGCCTGGGAAGCAGAAGTGTTCACATTGCTTCGCAAGAATCGCTTTTCTGCAGAAAACAGTAACAGTTGTTCAGAAGGAAAGAAAGCACAGAGCCCCAGATTTTATGTTGTCCTGGAGAGCTTGCAGAGCACTGGGGAAAGGCAGGCAGAGAATTCCCTGATAGCACCTTCTCTGTGCCTGTTCACATTGCTTCGCAGAATCGCTTTTGTGCAGAAAACAGTAACACTTGTTCAGAACTAAAGAAAGCACAGAGCCCCAGATTTGCTGTTGTCCTGGAGAGCTTGCAGAGCACTGGGGAAAGGCAGGCAGAGAATTCCCTGATAGCACCTTCTCTGTGCCTGGGAAGCAGAAGTGTTCACATTGCTTCGCAGAATCGCTTTTGTGCAGAAAACAGTAACACTTGTTCAGAACGAAAGAAAGCACAGAGCCGCAGATTTTATGTTGTCCTGGAGAGCTTGCAGAGCACTGGGGAAAGGCAGGCAGAGAATTCCTTGCTAGCACCTTCTCTGTGCCTGGGAAGCAGAAGTGTTCACATCGCTTCGCAAGAATCGCTTTTGTGCAGAAAACAGTAACACTTGTTCAGAAGGAAAGAAAGCACAGAGCCCCAGATTTTATGTTGCCCTGGAGAGCTTGCAGAGCACTGGGGAAAGGCAGGCACAGAATTCCCTGATAGCACCTTCTCTGTGCCTGGGAAGCAGAAGTGTTCACATTGCTTCGCAGAATCGCTTTTGTGCAAAAAACACTAACACTTGTTCAGAACGAAAGAAAGCACAGAGCCCCAGATTTTATGTTGTCCTGGAGAGCTTGCAGAGCACTGGGGAAAGGCAGGCAGAGAATTCCCTGATAGCACCTTCTCTGTGCCTGTTCACATTGCTTCGCAGAATCGCTTTTGTGCAGAAAACAGTAACACTTGTTCAGAAGGAAAGAAAGCACAGAGCCCCAGATTCTATGTTGTCCTGGAGAGCTTGCAGAGCACTGGGGAAAGGCAGGCACAGAATTCCCTGATAGCACCTTCTCTGTGCCTGGGAAGCAGAAGTGTTCACATTGCTTCGCAAGAATCGCTCTTGTGCAGAAAACACTAACACTTGTTCAGAAGGAAAGAAAGCACAGAGCCCCAGATTTTATGTTGTCCTGGAGAGCTTGCAGAGCACTGGGGAAAGGCAGGCAGAGAATTCCCTGCTAGCACCTTCTCTGTGCCTGTTCACATTGCTTCGCATAATCGCTTTAGTGCAGAAAACAGTAACACTTGTTCAGAACGAAAGAAAGCACAGAGCCCCAGATTCTATGTTGTCCTGGAGAGCTTGCAGAGCACTGGGGAAAGGCAGGCAGAGAATTCCCTGCTAGCACCTTCTCTGTGCCTGGGAAGCAGAAGTGTTCACATTGCTTCGCAAGAATCGCTTTTCTGCAGAAAACAGTAACAGTTGTTCAGAAGGAAAGAAAGCACAGAGCCCCAGATTTTATGTTGTCCTGGAGAGCTTGCAGAGCACTGGGGAAAGGCAGGCAGAGAATTCCCTGATAGCACCTTCTCTGTGCCTGTTCACATTGCTTCGCAGAATCGCTTTTGTGCAGAAAACAGTAACACTTGTTCAGAACGAAAGAAAGCACAGAGCCCCAGATTTGCTGTTGTCCTGGAGAGCTTGCAGAGCACTGGGGAAAGGCAGGCAGAGAATTCCCTGCTAGCACCTTCTCTGTGCCTGGGAAGCAGAAGTGTTCACATTGCTTCGCAAGAATCGCTTTTCTGCAGAAAAAAGTAACAGTTGTTCAGAAGGAAAGAAAGCACAGAGCCCCAGATTCTATGTTGTCCTGGAGAGCTTGCAGAGCACTGGGGAAAGGCAGGCAGAGAATTCCTTGCTAGCACCTTCTCTGTGCCTGGGAAGCAGAAGTGTTCACATCGCTTCGCAAGAATCGCTTTTGTGCAGAAAACACTAACACTTGTTCAGAAGGAAAGAAAGCACAGAGCCCCAGATTTTATGTTGCCCTGGAGAGCTTGCAGAGCACTGGGGAAAGGCAGGCAGAGAATTCCCTGCTAGCACCTTCTCTGTGCCTGGGAAGCAGAAGTGTTTACATTGCTTCGCAGAATCGCTTTTGTGCAGAAAACAGTAACACTTGTTCAGAACGAAAGAAAGCACAGAGCCCCAGATTTTATGTTGTCCTGGAGAGCTTGCAGAGCACTGGGGAAAGGCAGGCAGAGAATTCCCTGATAGCACCTTCTCTGTGCCTGTTCACATTGCTTCGCAGAATCGCTTTTGTGCAGAAAACAGTAACACTTGTTCAGAAGGAAAGAAAGCACAGAGCCCCAGATTTTATGTTGTCCTGGAGAGCTTGCAGAGCACTGGGGAAAGGCAGGCAGAGAATTCCCTGATAGCACCTTCTCTGTGCCTGTTCACATTGCTTCGCAGAATCGCTTTTGTGCAGAAAACAGTAACACTTGTTCAGAAGGAAAGAAAGCACAGAGCCCCAGATTCTATGTTGTCCTGGAGAGCTTGCAGAGCACTGGGGAAAGGCAGGCAGAGAATTCCCTGCTAGCACCTTCTCTGTGCCTGGGAAGCAGAAGTGTTCACATTGCTTCGCAGAATCGCCTTTGTGCAGAGAACACTAACACTTGTTCAGAACAAAAGAAAGCACAGAGCCCCAGATTTTATGTTGTTCTGGAGAGCTTGCAGAGCACTGGGGAAAGGCAGGCAGAGAATTCCCTGCTAGCACCTTCTCTGTGCCTGGGAAGCAGAAGTGTTCACATTGCTTCGCAGAATCGTCTTTGTGCAGAAAACACTAACACTTGTGTAGAACAAAAGAAAGCACAGAGCCCCAGATTTTATGTTGTCCTGGAGAGCTTGCAGAGCACTGGGGAAAGGCAGGCAGAGAATTCCCTGATAGCACCTTCTCTGTGCCTGTTCACATTGCTTCGCAGAATCGCTTTTGTGCAGAAAACACTAACACTTGTTCAGAACTAAAGAAAGCACAGAGCCCCAGATTTGCTGTTGTCCTGGAGAGCTTGCAGAGCACTGGGGAAAGGCAGGCAGAGAATTCCCTGATAGCACCTTCTCTGTGCCTGTTCACATTGCTTCGCAGAATCGCTTTTGTGCAGAAAACACTAACACTTGTTCAGAACGAAAGAAAGCACAGAGCCCCAGATTTGCTGTTGCCCTGGAGAGCTTGCAGAGCACTGGGGAAAGGCAGGCAGAGAATTCCCTGATAGCACCTTCTCTGTGCCTGGGAAGCAGAAGTGTTCACATTGCTTCGCAGAATCGCTTTTGTGCAGAAAACACTAACACTTGTTCAGAAGGAAAGAAAGCACAGAGCCCCAGATTCTATGTTGTCCTGGAGAGCTTGCAGAGCACTGGGGAAAGGCAGGCAGAGAATTCCCTGATAGCACCTTCTCTGTGCCTGTTCACATTGCTTTCCAGAATCGCTTTTGTGCAGAAAACAGTAACACTTGTTCAGAAGGAAAGAAAGCACAGAGCCCCAGATTCTATGTTGTCCTGGAGAGCTTGCAGAGCACTGGGGAAAGGCAGGCAGAGAATTCCTTGCTAGCACCTTCTCTGTGCCTGGGAAGCAGAAGTGTTCACATTGCTTCGCAGAATCGCTTTTGTGCAGAAAACAGTAACACTTGTTCAGAAGGAAAGAAAGCACAGAGCCCCAGATTCTATGTTGTCTTGGAGAGTTGCAGAGCACTGGGGAAAGGCAGGCAGAGAATTCCCTGCTAGCACCTTCTCTGTGCCTGGGAAGCAGAGGTGCTCACATTGCTTCGCAAGAATCGCTTTTGTGCAGAAAACTCTAACACTTGTACAGAACGAAAGAAAGCACAGAGCCCCAGATTTTATGTTGTCCTGGAGAGCTTGCAGAGCACTGGGGAAAGGCAGGCAGAGAATTCCTTGCTAGCACCTTCTCTGTGCCTGGGAAGCAGAAGTGTTCACATTGCTTCGCAAGAATCGCTTTTGTGCAGAAAACAGTAACACTTGTTCAGAAGGAAAGAAAGCACAGAGCCCCAGATTTTATGTTGCCCTGGAGAGCTTGCAGAGCACTGGGGAAAGGCAGGCAGAGAATTCCCTGCTAGCACCTTCTCTGTGCCTGGGAAGCAGAAGTGTTCACATTGCTTCGCAGAATCGCTTTTGTGCAGAAAACAGTAACACTTGTTCAGAAGGAAAGAAAGCACAGAGCCCCAGATTTTATGTTGTCCTGGAGACCTTGCAGAGCACTGGGGAAAGGCAGGCAGAGAATTCCTTGCTAGCACCTTCTCTGTGCCTGGGAAGCAGAAGTGTTCATATTGCTTCGCAAGAATCGCTTTTGTGCAGAAAACACTAACACTTGTTCAGAAGGAAAGAAAGCACAGAGCCCCAGATTTTATGTTGCCCTGGAGAGCTTGCAGAGCACTGGGGAAAGGCTGGCAGAGAATTCCCTGCTAGCACCTTCTCTGTGCCTGGGAAGCAGAAGTGTTCACATTGCTTCGCAGAATCGCTTTTGTGCAGAAAACACTAACACTTGTTCAGAAGGAAAGAAAGCACAGAGCCCCAGATTCTATGTTGTCCTGGAGAGCTTGCAGAGCACTGGGGAAAGGCAGGCAGAGAATTCCCTGCTAGCACCTTCTCTGTGCCTGGGAAGCAGAAGTGTTCACATTGCTTCGCAAGAATCGCTCTTGTGCAGAAAACACTAACACTTGTTCAGAACGAAAGAAAGCACAGAGCCCCAGATTTTATGTTGTCCTGGAGAGCTTGCAGAGCACTGGGGAAAGGCAGGCAGAGAATTCCCTGCTAGCACCTTCTCTGTGCCTGTTCACATTGCTTCGCATAATCGCTTTAGTGCAGAAAACAGTAACACTTGTTCAGAACGAAAGAAAGCACAGAGCCCCAGATTCTATGTTGTCCTGGAGAGCTTGCAGAGCACTGGGGAAAGGCAGGCAGAGAATTCCCTGCTAGCACCTTCTCTGTGCCTGGGAAGCAGAAGTGTTCACATTGCTTCGCAAGAATCGCTTTTCTGCAGAAAACAGTAACAGTTGTTCAGAAGGAAAGAAAGCACAGAGCCCCAGATTTTATGTTGTCCTGGAGAGCTTGCAGAGCACTGGGGAAAGGCAGGCAGAGAATTCCCTGCTAGCACCTTCTCTGTGCCTGGGAAGCAGAAGTGTTCACATTGCTTCGCAGAATCGCTTTAGTGCAGAAAACACTAACACTTGTTCATAACGAAAGAAAGCACAGAGCCCCAGATTTTATGTTGTCCTGGAGAGCTTGCAGAGCACTGGGGAAAGGCAGGCAGAGAATTCCCTGATAGCACCTTCTCTGTGCCTGTTCACATTGCTTCGCAGAATCGCTTTTGTGCAGAAAACAGTAACACTTGTTCAGAAGGAAAGAAAGCACAGAGCCCCAGATTCTATGTTGTCCTGGAGAGCTTGCAGAGCACTGGGGAAAGGCAGGCAGAGAATTCCCTGCTAGCACCTTCTCTGTGCCTGGGAAGCAGAAGTGTTCACATTGCTTCGCAAGAATCGCTCTTGTGCAGAAAACACTAACACTTGTTCAGAACGAAAGAAAGCACAGAGCCCCAGATTTTATGTTGTCCTGGAGAGCTTGCAGAGCACTGGGGAAAGGCAGGCAGAGAATTCCCTGCTAGCACCTTCTCTGTGCCTGTTCACATTGCTTCGCATAATCGCTTTAGTGCAGAAAACAGTAACACTTGTTCAGAACGAAAGAAAGCACAGAGCCCCAGATTCTATGTTGTCCTGGAGAGCTTGCAGAGCACTGGGGAAAGGCAGGCAGAGAATTCCCTGATAGCACCTTCTCTGTGCCTGGGAAGCAGAAGTGTTCACATTGCTTCGCAAGAATCGCTCTTGTGCAGAAAACACTAACACTTGTTCAGAAGGAAAGAAAGCACAGAGCCCCAGATTTTATGTTGTCCTGGAGAGCTTGCAGAGCACTGGGGAAAGGCAGGCAGAGAATTCCCTGCTAGCACCTTCTCTGTGCCTGGGAAGCAGAAGTGTTCACATTGCTTCGCAGAATCGCTTTTGTGCAGAAAACACTAACACTTGTTCAGAACGAAAGAAAGCACAGAGCCCCAGATTTTATGTTGTCCTGGAGAGCTTGCAGAGCACTGGGGAAAGGCAGGCAGAGAATTCCCTGATAGCACCTTCTCTGTGCCTGTTCACATTGCTTCGCAGAATCGCTTTTGTGCAGAAAACAGTAACACTTGTTCAGAAGGAAAGAAAGCACAGAGCCCCAGATTCTATGTTGTCCTGGAGAGCTTGCAGAGCACTGGGGAAAGGCAGGCAGAGAATACCCTGATAGCACCTTCTCTGTGCCTGGGAAGCAGAAGTGTTCACATTGCTTCGCATAATCGCTTTAGTGCAGAAAACAGTAACACTTGTTCAGAACGAAAGAAAGCACAGAGCCCCAGATTTGCTGTTGTCCTGGAGAGCTTGCAGAGCACTGGGGAAAGGCAGGCAGAGAATTCCTTGCTAGCACCTTCTCTGTGCCTGGGAAGCAGAAGTGTTCACATCGCTTCGCAAGAATCGCTTTTGTGCAGAAAACACTAACACTTGTTCAGAAGGAAAGAAAGCACAGAGCCCCAGATTTTATGTTGCCCTGGAGAGCTTGCAGAGCACTGGGGAAAGGCAGGCACAGAATTCCCTGATAGCACCTTCTCTGTGCCTGGGAAGCAGAAGTGTTCACATTGCTTCGCAGAATCGCTTTTGTGCAGAAAACAGTAACACTTGTTCAGAAGGAAAGAAAGCACAGAGCCCCAGATTCTCTGTTCTCCTGGAGAGCTTGCAGAGCACCGGGGAAAGGCAGGCAGAGAATTCCCTGCTAGCACCTTCTCTGTGCCTGTTCACATTGCTTCGCATAATCGCTTTAGTGCAGAAAACAGTAACACTTGTTCAGAACGAAAGAAAGCACAGAGCCCCAGATTCTATGTTGTCCTGGAGAGCTTGCAGAGCACTGGGGAAAGGCAGGCAGAGAATTCCCTGATAGCACCTTCTCTGTGCCTGGGAAGCAGAAGTGTTCACATTGCTTCGCAAGAATCGCTCTTGTGCAGAAAACACTAACACTTGTTCAGAAGGAAAGAAAGCACAGAGCCCCAGATTTTATGTTGTCCTGGAGAGCTTGCAGAGCACTGGGGAAAGGCAGGCAGAGAATTCCCTGCTAGCACCTTCTCTGTGCCTGGGAAGCAGAAGTGTTCACATTGCTTCGCAGAATCGCTTTTGTGCAGAAAACACTAACACTTGTTCAGAACGAAAGAAAGCACAGAGCCCCAGATTTTATGTTGTCCTGGAGAGCTTGCAGAGCACTGGGGAAAGGCAGGCAGAGAATTCCCTGATAGCACCTTCTCTGTGCCTGTTCACATTGCTTCGCAGAATCGCTTTTGTGCAGAAAACAGTAACACTTGTTCAGAAGGAAAGAAAGCACAGAGCCCCAGATTCTATGTTGTCCTGGAGAGCTTGCAGAGCACTGGGGAAAGGCAGGCAGAGAATACCCTGATAGCACCTTCTCTGTGCCTGGGAAGCAGAAGTGTTCACATTGCTTCGCATAATCGCTTTAGTGCAGAAAACAGTAACACTTGTTCAGAACGAAAGAAAGCACAGAGCCCCAGATTTGCTGTTGTCCTGGAGAGCTTGCAGAGCACTGGGGAAAGGCAGGCAGAGAATTCCTTGCTAGCACCTTCTCTGTGCCTGGGAAGCAGAAGTGTTCACATCGCTTCGCAAGAATCGCTTTTGTGCAGAAAACACTAACACTTGTTCAGAAGGAAAGAAAGCACAGAGCCCCAGATTTTATGTTGCCCTGGAGAGCTTGCAGAGCACTGGGGAAAGGCAGGCACAGAATTCCCTGATAGCACCTTCTCTGTGCCTGGGAAGCAGAAGTGTTCACATTGCTTCGCAGAATCGCTTTTGTGCAGAAAACAGTAACACTTGTTCAGAAGGAAAGAAAGCACAGAGCCCCAGATTCTCTGTTCTCCTGGAGAGCTTGCAGAGCACCGGGGAAAGGCAGGCAGAGAATTCCCTGATAACACCTTCTCTGTGCCTGTTCACATTGCTTCGCAGAATCGCTTTTGTGCAGAAAACAGTAACACTTGTTCAGAAGGAAAGAAAGCACAGAGCCCCAGATTTTATGTTGTCCTGGAGAGCTTGCAGAGCACTGGGGAAAGGCAGGCAGAGAATTCCCTGCTAGCACCTTCTCTGTGCCTGTTCACATTGCTTCGCAAGAATCGCTTTTCTGCAGAAAACAGTAACACTTGTTCAGAACGAAAGAAAGCACAGAGCCCCAGATTCTATGTTGTCCTGGAGAGCTTGCAGAGCACTGGGGAAAGGCAGGCAGAGAATTCCCTGCTAGCACCTTCTCTGTGCCTGGGAAGCAGAAGTGTTCACATTGCTTCGCAAGAATCGCTTTTCTGCAGAAAACAGTAACAGTTGTTCAGAAGGAAAGAAAGCACAGAGCCCCAGATTTTATGTTGTCCTGGAGAGCTTGCAGAGCACTGGGGAAAGGCAGGCAGAGAATTCCCTGATAGCACCTTCTCTGTGCCTGGGAAGCAGAAGTGTTCACATTGCTTCGCAGAATCGTCTTTGTGCAGAAAACACTAACACTTGTTCAGAACGAAAGAAAGCACAGAGCCCCAGATTTTATGTTGTCCTGGAGAGCTTGCAGAGCACTGGGGAAAGGCAGGCAGAGAATTCCCTGATAGCACCTTCTCTGTGCCTGTTCACATTGCTTCGCAGAATCGCTTTTGTGCAGAAAACAGTAACACTTGTTCAGAACTAAAGAAAGCACAGAGCCCCAGATTTGCTGTTGTCCTGGAGAGCTTGCAGAGCACTGGGGAAAGGCAGGCAGAGAATTCCCTGATAGCACCTTCTCTGTGCCTGGGAAGCAGAAGTGTTCACATTGCTTCGCAGAATCGCTTTTGTGCAGAAAACAGTAACACTTGTTCAGAACGAAAGAAAGCACAGAGCCCCAGATTTTATGTTGTCCTGGAGAGCTTGCAGAGCACTGGGGAAAGGCAGGCAGAGAATTCCCTGATAGCACCTTCTCTGTGCCTGGGAAGCAGAAGTGTTCACATCGCTTCGCAAGAATCGCTTTTGTGCAGAAAACAGTAACACTTGTTCAGAAGGAAAGAAAGCACAGAGCCCCAGATTTTATGTTGTCCTGGAGAGCTTGCAGAGCACTGGGGAAAGGCAGGCAGAGAATTCCCTGCTAGCACCTTCTCTGTGCCTGTTCACATTGCTTCGCATAATCGCTTTAGTGCAGAAAACAGTAACACTTGTTCAGAACGAAAGAAAGCACAGAGCCCCAGATTCTATGTTGTCCTGGAGAGCTTGCAGAGCACTGGGGAAAGGCAGGCAGAGAATTCCCTGCTAGCACCTTCTCTGTGCCTGGGAAGCAGAAGTGTTCACATTGCTTCGCAAGAATCGCTTTTCTGCAGAAAACAGTAACAGTTGTTCAGAAGGAAAGAAAGCACAGAGCCCCAGATTTTATGTTGTCCTGGAGAGCTTGCAGAGCACTGGGGAAAGGCAGGCAGAGAATTCCCTGATAGCACCTTCTCTGTGCCTGTTCACATTGCTTCGCAGAATCGCTTTTGTGCAGAAAACAGTAACACTTGTTCAGAACGAAAGAAAGCACAGAGCCCCAGATTTGCTGTTGTCCTGGAGAGCTTGCAGAGCACTGGGGAAAGGCAGGCAGAGAATTCCCTGCTAGCACCTTCTCTGTGCCTGGGAAGCAGAAGTGTTCACATTGCTTCGCAAGAATCGCTTTTCTGCAGAAAAAAGTAACAGTTGTTCAGAAGGAAAGAAAGCACAGAGCCGCAGATTCTATGTTGTCCTGGAGAGCTTGCAGAGCACTGGGGAAAGGCAGGCAGAGAATTCCTTGCTAGCACCTTCTCTGTGCCTGGGAAGCAGAAGTGTTCACATCGCTTCGCAAGAATCGCTTTTGTGCAGAAAACACTAACACTTGTTCAGAAGGAAAGAAAGCACAGAGCCCCAGATTTTATGTTGCCCTGGAGAGCTTGCAGAGCACTGGGGAAAGGCAGGCAGAGAATTCCCTGCTAGCACCTTCTCTGTGCCTGGGAAGCAGAAGTGTTTACATTGCTTCGCAGAATCGCTTTTGTGCAGAAAACAGTAACACTTGTTCAGAACGAAAGAAAGCACAGAGCCCCAGATTTTATGTTGTCCTGGAGAGCTTGCAGAGCACTGGGGAAAGGCAGGCAGAGAATTCCCTGATAGCACCTTCTCTGTGCCTGTTCACATTGCTTCGCAGAATCGCTTTTGTGCAGAAAACAGTAACACTTGTTCAGAAGGAAAGAAAGCACAGAGCCCCAGATTTTATGTTGTCCTGGAGAGCTTGCAGAGCACTGGGGAAAGGCAGGCAGAGAATTCCCTGATAGCACCTTCTCTGTGCCTGTTCACATTGCTTCGCAGAATCGCTTTTGTGCAGAAAACAGTAACACTTGTTCAGAAGGAAAGAAAGCACAGAGCCCCAGATTCTATGTTGTCCTGGAGAGCTTGCAGAGCACTGGGGAAAGGCAGGCAGAGAATTCCCTGCTAGCACCTTCTCTGTGCCTGGGAAGCAGAAGTGTTCACATTGCTTCGCAAGAATCGCTCTTGTGCAGAAAACACTAACACTTGTTCAGAAGGAAAGAAAGCACAGAGCCCCAGATTTTATGTTGTCCTGGAGAGCTTGCAGAGCACTGGGGAAAGGCAGGCAGAGAATTCCCTGCTAGCACCTTCTCTGTGCCTGGGAAGCAGAAGTGTTCACATTGCTTCGCAAGAATCGCTCTTGTGCAGAAAACACTAACACTTGTTCAGAACGAAAGAAAGCACAGAGCCCCAGATTCTATGTTGTCCTGGAGAGCTTGCAGAGCACTGGGGAAAGGCAGGCAGAGAATTCCCTGCTAGCACCTTCTCTGTGCCTGTTCACATTGCTTCGCATAATCGCTTTAGTGCAGAAAACAGTAACACTTGTTCAGAACGAAAGAAAGCACAGAGCCCCAGATTCTATGTTGTCCTGGAGAGCTTGCAGAGCACTGGGGAAAGGCAGGCAGAGAATTCCCTGCTAGCACCTTCTCTGTGCCTGGGAAGCAGAAGTTTTCACATTGCTTCGCAAGAATCGCTTTTCTGCAGAAAACACTAACACTTGTTCAGAACGAAAGAAAGCACAGAGCCCCAGATTTTATGTTGTCCTGGAGAGCTTGCAGAGCACTGGGGAAAGGCAGGCAGAGAATTCCCTGCTAGCACCTTCTCTGTGCCTGTTCACATTGCTTCGCATAATCGCTTTAGTGCAGAAAACAGTAACACTTGTTCAGAACGAAAGAAAGCACAGAGCCCCAGATTCTATGTTGTCCTGGAGAGCTTGCAGAGCACTGGGGAAAGGCAGGCAGAGAATTCCCTGCTAGCACCTTCTCTGTGCCTGGGAAGCAGAAGTTTTCACATTGCTTCGCAAGAATCGCTTTTCTGCAGAAAAAAGTAACAGTTGTTCAGAAGGAAAGAAAGCACAGAGCCCCAGATTTTATGTTGTCCTGGAGAGCTTGCAGAGCACTGGGGAAAGGCAGGCAGAGAATTCCCTGCTAGCACCTTCTCTGTGCCTGGGAAGCAGAAGTGTTCACATTGCTTCGCAGAATCTTTTTTGTGCAGAAAACACTAACACTTGTTCAGAACGAAAGAAAGCACAGAGCCCCAGATTTTATGTTGTCCTGGAGAGCTTGCAGAGCACTGGGGAAAGGCAGGCAGAGAATTCCCTGATAGCACCTTCTCTGTGCCTGTTCACATTGCTTCGCAGAATCGCTTTTGTGCAGAAAACAGTAACACTTGTTCAGAAGGAAAGAAAGCACAGAGCCCCAGATTTTATGTTGCCCTGGAGAGCTTGCAGAGCACTGGGGAAAGGCAGGCAGAGAATTCCCTGCTAGCACCTTCTCTGTGCCTGGGAAGCAGAAGTGTTCACATTGCTTCGCAGAATCGCTTTTGTGCAGAAAACACTAACACTTGTTCAGAAGGAAAGAAAGCACAGAGCCCCAGATTCTATGTTGTCCTGGAGAGCTTGCAGAGCACTGGGGAAAGGCAGGCAGAGAATTCCCTGCTAGCACCTTCTCTGTGCCTGTTCACATTGCTTCGCATAATCGCTTTAGTGCAGAAAACAGTAACACTTGTTCAGAACGAAAGAAAGCACAGAGCCCCAGATTCTATGTTGTCCTGGAGAGCTTGCAGAGCACTGGGGAAAGGCAGGCAGAGAATTCCCTGCTAGCACCTTCTCTGTGCCTGGGAAGCAGAAGTGTTCACATTGCTTCGCAAGAATCGCTTTTCTGCAGAAAACAGTAACAGTTGTTCAGAAGGAAAGAAAGCACAGAGCCCCAGATTTTATGTTGTCCTGGAGAGCTTGCAGAGCACTGGGGAAAGGCAGGCAGAGAATTCCCTGATAGCACCTTCTCTGTGCCTGTTCACATTGCTTCGCAGAATCGCTTTTGTGCAGAAAACAGTAACACTTGTTCAGAACGAAAGAAAGCACAGAGCCCCAGATTTGCTGTTGTCCTGGAGAGCTTGCAGAGCACTGGGGAAAGGCAGGCAGAGAATTCCCTGCTAGCACCTTCTCTGTGCCTGGGAAGCAGAAGTGTTCACATTGCTTCGCAAGAATCGCTTTTCTGCAGAAAAAAGTAACAGTTGTTCAGAAGGAAAGAAAGCACAGAGCCGCAGATTCTATGTTGTCCTGGAGAGCTTGCAGAGCACTGGGGAAAGGCAGGCAGAGAATTCCTTGCTAGCACCTTCTCTGTGCCTGGGAAGCAGAAGTGTTCACATCGCTTCGCAAGAATCGCTTTTGTGCAGAAAACACTAACACTTGTTCAGAAGGAAAGAAAGCACAGAGCCCCAGATTTTATGTTGCCCTGGAGAGCTTGCAGAGCACTGGGGAAAGGCAGGCAGAGAATTCCCTGCTAGCACCTTCTCTGTGCCTGGGAAGCAGAAGTGTTTACATTGCTTCGCAGAATCGCTTTTGTGCAGAAAACAGTAACACTTGTTCAGAACGAAAGAAAGCACAGAGCCCCAGATTTTATGTTGTCCTGGAGAGCTTGCAGAGCACTGGGGAAAGGCAGGCAGAGAATTCCCTGATAGCACCTTCTCTGTGCCTGTTCACATTGCTTCGCAGAATCGCTTTTGTGCAGAAAACAGTAACACTTGTTCAGAAGGAAAGAAAGCACAGAGCCCCAGATTTTATGTTGTCCTGGAGAGCTTGCAGAGCACTGGGGAAAGGCAGGCAGAGAATTCCCTGATAGCACCTTCTCTGTGCCTGTTCACATTGCTTCGCAGAATCGCTTTTGTGCAGAAAACAGTAACACATGTTCAGAAGGAAAGAAAGCACAGAGCCCCAGATTCTATGTTGTCCTGGAGAGCTTGCAGAGCACTGGGGAAAGGCAGGCAGAGAATTCCCTGCTAGCACCTTCTCTGTGCCTGGGAAGCAGAAGTGTTCACATTGCTTCGCAAGAATCGCTCTTGTGCAGAAAACACTAACACTTGTTCAGAAGGAAAGAAAGCACAGAGCCCCAGATTTTATGTTGTCCTGGAGAGCTTGCAGAGCACTGGGGAAAGGCAGGCAGAGAATTCCCTGCTAGCACCTTCTCTGTGCCTGGGAAGCAGAAGTGTTCACATTGCTTCGCAAGAATCGCTCTTGTGCAGAAAACACTAACACTTGTTCAGAACGAAAGAAAGCACAGAGCCCCAGATTCTATGTTGTCCTGGAGAGCTTGCAGAGCACTGGGGAAAGGCAGGCAGAGAATTCCCTGCTAGCACCTTCTCTGTGCCTGTTCACATTGCTTCGCATAATCGCTTTAGTGCAGAAAACAGTAACACTTGTTCAGAACGAAAGAAAGCACAGAGCCCCAGATTCTATGTTGTCCTGGAGAGCTTGCAGAGCACTGGGGAAAGGCAGGCAGAGAATTCCCTGCTAGCACCTTCTCTGTGCCTGGGAAGCAGAAGTTTTCACATTGCTTCGCAAGAATCGCTTTTCTGCAGAAAACACTAACACTTGTTCAGAACGAAAGAAAGCACAGAGCCCCAGATTTTATGTTGTCCTGGAGAGCTTGCAGAGCACTGGGGAAAGGCAGGCAGAGAATTCCCTGCTAGCACCTTCTCTGTGCCTGTTCACATTGCTTCGCATAATCGCTTTAGTGCAGAAAACAGTAACACTTGTTCAGAACGAAAGAAAGCACAGAGCCCCAGATTCTATGTTGTCCTGGAGAGCTTGCAGAGCACTGGGGAAAGGCAGGCAGAGAATTCCCTGCTAGCACCTTCTCTGTGCCTGGGAAGCAGAAGTTTTCACATTGCTTCGCAAGAATCGCTTTTCTGCAGAAAAAAGTAACAGTTGTTCAGAAGGAAAGAAAGCACAGAGCCCCAGATTTTATGTTGTCCTGGAGAGCTTGCAGAGCACTGGGGAAAGGCAGGCAGAGAATTCCCTGCTAGCACCTTCTCTGTGCCTGGGAAGCAGAAGTGTTCACATTGCTTCGCAGAATCTTTTTTGTGCAGAAAACACTAACACTTGTTCAGAACGAAAGAAAGCACAGAGCCCCAGATTTTATGTTGTCCTGGAGAGCTTGCAGAGCACTGGGGAAAGGCAGGCAGAGAATTCCCTGATAGCACCTTCTCTGTGCCTGTTCACATTGCTTCGCAGAATCGCTTTTGTGCAGAAAACAGTAACACTTGTTCAGAAGGAAAGAAAGCACAGAGCCCCAGATTTTATGTTGCCCTGGAGAGCTTGCAGAGCACTGGGGAAAGGCAGGCAGAGAATTCCCTGCTAGCACCTTCTCTGTGCCTGGGAAGCAGAAGTGTTCACATTGCTTCGCAGAATCGCTTTTGTGCAGAAAACACTAACACTTGTTCAGAAGGAAAGAAAGCACAGAGCCCCAGATTCTATGTTGTCCTGGAGAGCTTGCAGAGCACTGGGGAAAGGCAGGCAGAGAATTCCCTGCTAGCACCTTCTCTGTGCCTGTTCACATTGCTTCGCAGAATCGCTTTTGTGCAGAAAACAGTAACACTTGTTCAGAACGAAAGAAAGCACAGAGCCCCAGATTTGCTGTTTTTCTGGAGAGCTTGCAGAGCACTGGGGAAAGGCAGGCACAGAATTCCCTGCTAGCACCTTCTCTGTGCCTGTTCACATTGCTTCGCAAGAATCGCTTTTGTGCAGAAAACAGTAACAGTTGTTCAGAACGAAAGAAAGCACAGAGCCCCAGATTTTATGTTGTCCTGGAGAGCTTGCAGAGCACTGGGGAAAGGCAGGCAGAGAATTCCCTGATAGCACCTTCTCTGTGCCTGTTCACATTGCTTCGCAAGAATCGCTTTTGTGCAGAAAACAGTAACACTTGTTCAGAAGGAAAGAAAGCACAGAGCCCCAGATTCTATGTTGTCCTGGAGAGCTTGCAGAGCACTGGGGAAAGGCAGGCATAGAATTCCCTGCTAGCACCTTCTCTGTGCCTGGGAAGCAGAAGTGTTCACATTGCTTCGCAGAATCGCCTTTGTGCAGAGAACACTAACACTTGTTCAGAACAAAAGAAAGCACAGAGCCCCAGATTTTATGTTGTTCTGGAGAGCTTGCAGAGCACTGGGGAAAGGCAGGCAGAGAATTCCCTGCTAGCACCTTCTCTGTGCCTGGGAAGCAGAAGTGTTCACATTGCTTCGCAGAATCGTCTTTGTGCAGAAAACACTAACACTTGTGTAGAACAAAAGAAAGCACAGAGCCCCAGATTTTATGTTGTCCTGGAGAGCTTGCAGAGCACTGGGGAAAGGCAGGCAGAGAATTCCCTGATAGCACCTTCTCTGTGCCTGTTCACATTGCTTCGCAGAATCGCTTTTGTGCAGAAAACACTAACACTTGTTCAGAACTAAAGAAAGCACAGAGCCCCAGATTTGCTGTTGTCCTGGAGAGCTTGCAGAGCACTGGGGAAAGGCAGGCAGAGAATTCCCTGCTAGCACCTTCTCTGTGCCTGTTCACATTGCTTCGCTGAATCGCTTTTGTGCAGAAAACACTAACACTTTTTCAGAACGAAAGAAAGCACAGAGCCCCAGATTTGCTGTTGCCCTGGAGAGCTTGCAGAGCACTGGGGAAAGGCAGGCAGAGAATTCCCTGATAGCACCTTCTCTGTGCCTGGGAAGCAGAAGTGTTCACATTGCTTCGCAGAATCGCTTTTGTGCAGAAAACACTAACACTTGTTCAGAAGGAAAGAAAGCACAGAGCCCCAGATTCTATGTTGTCCTGGAGAGCTTGCAGAGCACTGGGGAAAGGCAGGCAGAGAATTCCCTGATAGCACCTTCTCTGTGCCTGTTCACATTGCTTCGCAGAATCGCTTTTGTGCAGAAAACAGTAACACTTGTTCAGAAGGAAAGAAAGCACAGAGCCCCAGATTCTATGTTGTCCTGGAGAGCTTGCAGAGCACTGGGGAAAGGCAGGCAGAGAATTCCCTGATAGCACCTTCTCTGTGCCTGTTCACATTGCTTTCCAGAATCGCTTTTGTGGAGAAAACAGTAACACTTGTTCAGAAGGAAAGAAAGCACAGAGCCCCAGATTCTATGTTGTCCTGGAGAGCTTGCAGAGCACTGGGGAAAGGCAGGCAGAGAATTCCTTGCTAGCACCTTCTCTGTGCCTGGGAAGCAGAAGTGTTCACATTGCTTCGCAGAATTGCTTTTGTGCAGAAAACAGTAACACTTGTTCAGAAGGAAAGAAAGCACAGAGCCCCAGATTTTATGTTGTCCTGGAGAGCTTGCAGAGCACTGGGGAAAGGCAGGCAGAGAATTCCTTGCTAGCACCTTCTTTGTGCCTGGGAAGCAGAAGTGTTCACATTGCTTCGCAGAATCGCTTTTGTGCAGAAAACACTAACACTTGTTCAGAAGGAAAGAAAGCACAGAGCCCCAGATTTTATGTTGTCTTGGAGAGTTGCAGAGCACTGGGGAAAGGCAGGCAGAGAATTCCCTGCTAGCACCTTCTCTGTGCCTGGGAAGCAGAAGTGCTCACATTGCTTCGCAAGAATCGCTTTTGTGCAGAAAACTCTAACACTTGTACAGAACGAAAGAAAGCACAGAGCCCCAGATTTTATGTTGTCCTGGAGAGCTTGCAGAGCACTGGGGAAAGGCAGGCAGAGAATTCCTTGCTAGCACCTTCTCTGTGCCTGGGAAGCAGAAGTGTTTACATTGCTTCGCAAGAATCGCTTTTGTGCAGAAAACAGTAACACTTGTTCAGAAGGAAAGAAAGCACAGAGCCCCAGATTTTATGTTGCCCTGGAGAGCTTGCAGAGCACTGGGGAAAGGCAGGCAGAGAATTCCCTGCTAGCACCTTCTCTGTGCCTGGGAAGCAGAAGTGTTCACATTGCTTCGCAGAATCGCTTTTGTGCAGAAAACAGTAACACTTGTTCAGAAGGAAAGAAAGCACAGAGCCCCAGATTTTATGTTGTCCTGGAGAGCTTGCAGAGCACTGGGGAAAGGCAGGCAGAGAATTCCTTGCTAGCACCTTCTCTGTGCCTGGGAAGCAGAAGTGTTCATATTGCTTCTCAAGAATCGCTTTTGTGCAGAAAACACTAACACTTGTTCAGAAGGAAAGAAAGCACAGAGCCCCAGATTTTATGTTGCCCTGGAGAGCTTGCAGAGCACTGGGGAAAGGCTGGCAGAGAATTCCCTGCTAGCACCTTCTCTGTGCCTGGGAAGCAGAAGTGTTCACATTGCTTCGCAGAATCGCTTTTGTGCAGAAAACACTAACACTTGTTCAGAAGGAAAGAAAGCACAGAGCCCCAGATTCTATGTTGTCCTGGAGAGCTTGCAGAGCACTGGGGAAAGGCAGGCAGAGAATTCCCTGATAGCACCTTCTCTGTGCCTGTTCACATTGCTTCGCAGAATCGCTTTTGTGCAGAAAACAGTAACACTTGTTCAGAAGGAAAGAAAGCACAGAGCCCCAGATTCTATGTTGTCCTGGAGAGCTTGCAGGGCACTGGGGAAAGGCAGGCAGAGAATTCCCTGCTAGCACCTTCTCTGTGCCTGGGAAGCAGAAGTGTTCACATTGCTTCGCAAGAATCGCTCTTGTGCAGAAAACACTAACACTTGTTCAGAAGGAAAGAAAGCACAGAGCCCCAGATTTTATGTTGTCCTGGAGAGCTTGCAGAGCACTGGGGAAAGGCAGGCAGAGAATTCCCTGCTAGCACCTTCTCTGTGCCTGTTCACATTGCTTCGCAGAATCGCTTTTGTGCAGAAAACAGTAACACTTGTTCAGAAGGAAAGAAAGCACAGACCCCCAGATTTTATGTTGTACTGGAGAGCTTGCAGAGCACTGGGGAAAGGCAGGCAGAGAATTCCCTGATAGCACCTTCTCTGTGCCTGTTCACATTGCTTCGCAGAATCGCTTTTGTGCAGAAAACAGTAACACTTGTTCAGAAGGAAAGAAAGCACAGAGCCCCAGATTCTATGTTGTCCTGGAGAGCTTGCAGAGCACTGGGGAAAGGCAGGCAGAGAATTCCCTGCTAGCACCTTCTCTGTGCCTGGGAAGCAGAAGTGTTCACATTGCTTCGCAAGAATCGCTCTTGTGCAGAAAACACTAACACTTGTTCAGAACGAAAGAAAGCACAGAGCCCCAGATTTTATGTTGTCCTGGAGAGCTTGCAGAGCACTGGGGAAAGGCAGGCAGAGAATTCCCTGCTAGCACCTTCTCTGTGCCTGTTCACATTGCTTCGCATAATCGCTTTTGTGCAGAAAACAGTAACACTTGTTCAGAAGGAAAGAAAGCACAGAGCCCCAGATTTTATGTTGTCCTGGAGAGCTTGCAGAGCACTGGGGAAAGGCAGGCAGAGAATTCCCTGCTAGCACCTTCTCTGTGCCTGGGAAGCAGAAGTGTTCACATTGCTTCGCAAGAATCGCTTTTCTGCAGAAAACAGTAACAGTTGTTCAGAAGGAAAGAAAGCACAGAGCCCCAGATTTTATGTTGTCCTGGAGAGCTTGCAGAGCACTGGGGAAAGGCAGGCAGAGAATTCCCTGCTAGCACCTTCTCTGTGCCTGGGAAGCAGAAGTGTTCACATTGCTTCGCAGAATCGCTTTAGTGCAGAAAACACTAACACTTGTTCAGAACGAAAGAAAGCACAGAGCCCCAGATTTTATGTTGTCCTGGAGAGCTTGCAGAGCACTGGGGAAAGGCAGGCAGAGAATTCCCTGATAGCACCTTCTCTGTGCCTGTTCACATTGCTTCGCAGAATCGCTTTTGTTCAGAAAACAGTAACACTTGTTCAGAAGGAAAGAAAGCACAGAGCCCCAGATTCTATGTTGTCCTGGAGAGCTTGCAGAGCACTGGGGAAAGGCAGGCAGAGAATTCCCTGCTAGCACCTTCTCTGTGCCTGGGAAGCAGAAGTGTTCACATTGCTTCGCAAGAATCGCTCTTGTGCAGAAAACACTAACACTTGTTCAGAACGAAAGAAAGCACAGAGCCCCAGATTTTATGTTGTCCTGGAGAGCTTGCAGAGCACTGGGGAAAGGCAGGCAGAGAATTCCCTGCTAGCACCTTCTCTGTGCCTGTTCACATTGCTTCGCATAATCGCTTTAGTGCAGAAAACAGTAACACTTGTTCAGAACGAAAGAAAGCACAGAGCCCCAGATTCTATGTTGTCCTGGAGAGCTTGCAGAGCACTGGGGAAAGGCAGGCAGAGAATTCCCTGCTAGCACCTTCTCTGTGCCTGGGAAGCAGAAGTGTTCACATTGCTTCGCAAGAATCGCTTTTCTGCAGAAAAAAGTAACAGTTGTTCAGAAGGAAAGAAAGCACAGAGCCCCAGATTTTATGTTGTCCTGGAGAGCTTGCAGAGCACTGGGGAAAGGCAGGCAGAGAATTCCCTGCTAGCACCTTCTCTGTGCCTGGGAAGCAGAAGTGTTCACATTGCTTCGCAGAATCGCTTTAGTGCAGAAAACACTAACACTTGTTCAGAACGAAAGAAAGCACAGAGCCCAGGATTTTATGTTGTCCTGGAGAGCTTGCAGAGCACTGGGGAAAGGCAGGCAGAGAATTCCCTGATAGCACCTTCTCTGTGCCTGTTCACATTGCTTCGCAGAATCGCTTTTGTGCAGAAAACAGTAACACTTGTTCAGAAGGAAAGAAAGCACAGAGCCCCAGATTTGCTGTTTTTCTGGAGAGCTTGCAGAGCACTGGGGAAAGGCAGGCAGAGAATTCCCTGATAGCACCTTCTCTGTGCCTGGGAAGCAGAAGTGTTCACATTGCTTCGCATAATCGCTTTAGTGCAGAAAACAGTAACACTTGTTCAGAACGAAAGAAAGCACAGAGCCCCAGATTTGCTGTTGTCCTGGAGAGCTTGCAGAGCACTGGGGAAAGGCAGGCAGAGAATTCCTTGCTAGCACCTTCTCTGTGCCTGGGAAGCAGAAGTGCTCACATTGCTTCGCAAGAATCGCTTTTGTGCAGAAAACTCTAACACTTGTACAGAACGAAAGAAAGCACAGAGCCCCAGATTTTATGTTGTCCTGGAGAGCTTGCAGAGCACTGGGGAAAGGCAGGCAGAGAATTCCTTGCTAGCACCTTCTCTGTGCCTGGGAAGCAGAAGTGTTTACATTGCTTCGCAAGAATCGCTTTTGTGCAGAAAACAGTAACACTTGTTCAGAAGGAAAGAAAGCACAGAGCCCCAGATTTTATGTTGCCCTGGAGAGCTTGCAGAGCACTGGGGAAAGGCAGGCAGAGAATTCCCTGCTAGCACCTTCTCTGTGCCTGGGAAGCAGAAGTGTTCACATTGCTTCGCAGAATCGCTTTTGTGCAGAAAACAGTAACACTTGTTCAGAAGGAAAGAAAGCACAGAGCCCCAGATTTTATGTTGTCCTGGAGAGCTTGCAGAGCACTGGGGAAAGGCAGGCAGAGAATTCCTTGCTAGCACCTTCTCTGTGCCTGGGAAGCAGAAGTGTTCATATTGCTTCTCAAGAATCGCTTTTGTGCAGAAAACACTAACACTTGTTCAGAAGGAAAGAAAGCACAGAGCCCCAGATTTTATGTTGCCCTGGAGAGCTTGCAGAGCACTGGGGAAAGGCTGGCAGAGAATTCCCTGCTAGCACCTTCTCTGTGCCTGGGAAGCAGAAGTGTTCACATTGCTTCGCAGAATCGCTTTTGTGCAGAAAACACTAACACTTGTTCAGAAGGAAAGAAAGCACAGAGCCCCAGATTCTATGTTGTCCTGGAGAGCTTGCAGAGCACTGGGGAAAGGCAGGCAGAGAATTCCCTGATAGCACCTTCTCTGTGCCTGTTCACATTGCTTCGCAGAATCGCTTTTGTGCAGAAAACAGTAACACTTGTTCAGAAGGAAAGAAAGCACAGAGCCCCAGATTCTATGTTGTCCTGGAGAGCTTGCAGGGCACTGGGGAAAGGCAGGCA
Organism: Strix aluco; assembly: GCF_031877795.1. Classification (NCBI taxonomy): domain Eukaryota; kingdom Metazoa; phylum Chordata; class Aves; order Strigiformes; family Strigidae; genus Strix; species Strix aluco. The sequence continues at coordinate 1,155,560 of NC_133945.1, forward strand.
GAGAATTCCCTGCTAGCACCTTCTCTGTGCCTGGGAAGCAGAAGTGTTCACATTGCTTCGCAAGAATCGCTCTTGTGCAGAAAACACTAACACTTGTTCAGAAGGAAAGAAAGCACAGAGCCCCAGATTTTATGTTGTCCTGGAGAGCTTGCAGAGCACTGGGGAAAGGCAGGCAGAGAATTCCCTGCTAGCACCTTCTCTGTGCCTGTTCACATTGCTTCGCAGAATCGCTTTTGTGCAGAAAACAGTAACACTTGTTCAGAAGGAAAGAAAGCACAGACCCCCAGATTTTATGTTGTCCTGGAGAGCTTGCAGAGCACTGGGGAAAGGCAGGCAGAGAATTCCCTGATAGCACCTTCTCTGTGCCTGTTCACATTGCTTCGCAGAATCGCTTTTGTGCAGAAAACAGTAACACTTGTTCAGAAGGAAAGAAAGCACAGAGCCCCAGATTCTATGTTGTCCTGGAGAGCTTGCAGAGCACTGGGGAAAGGCAGGCAGAGAATTCCCTGCTAGCACCTTCTCTGTGCCTGGGAAGCAGAAGTGTTCACATTGCTTCGCAAGAATCGCTCTTGTGCAGAAAACACTAACACTTGTTCAGAACGAAAGAAAGCACAGAGCCCCAGATTTTATGTTGTCCTGGAGAGCTTGCAGAGCACTGGGGAAAGGCAGGCAGAGAATTCCCTGCTAGCACCTTCTCTGTGCCTGTTCACATTGCTTCGCATAATCGCTTTTGTGCAGAAAACAGTAACACTTGTTCAGAAGGAAAGAAAGCACAGAGCCCCAGATTTTATGTTGTCCTGGAGAGCTTGCAGAGCACTGGGGAAAGGCAGGCAGAGAATTCCCTGCTAGCACCTTCTCTGTGCCTGGGAAGCAGAAGTGTTCACATTGCTTCGCAAGAATCGCTTTTCTGCAGAAAACAGTAACAGTTGTTCAGAAGGAAAGAAAGCACAGAGCCCCAGATTTTATGTTGTCCTGGAGAGCTTGCAGAGCACTGGGGAAAGGCAGGCAGAGAATTCCCTGCTAGCACCTTCTCTGTGCCTGGGAAGCAGAAGTGTTCACATTGCTTCGCAGAATCGCTTTAGTGCAGAAAACACTAACACTTGTTCAGAACGAAAGAAAGCACAGAGCCCCAGATTTTATGTTGTCCTGGAGAGCTTGCAGAGCACTGGGGAAAGGCAGGCAGAGAATTCCCTGATAGCACCTTCTCTGTGCCTGTTCACATTGCTTCGCAGAATCGCTTTTGTTCAGAAAACAGTAACACTTGTTCAGAAGGAAAGAAAGCACAGAGCCCCAGATTCTATGTTGTCCTGGAGAGCTTGCAGAGCACTGGGGAAAGGCAGGCAGAGAATTCCCTGCTAGCACCTTCTCTGTGCCTGGGAAGCAGAAGTGTTCACATTGCTTCGCAAGAATCGCTCTTGTGCAGAAAACACTAACACTTGTTCAGAACGAAAGAAAGCACAGAGCCCCAGATTTTATGTTGTCCTGGAGAGCTTGCAGAGCACTGGGGAAAGGCAGGCAGAGAATTCCCTGCTAGCACCTTCTCTGTGCCTGTTCACATTGCTTCGCATAATCGCTTTAGTGCAGAAAACAGTAACACTTGTTCAGAACGAAAGAAAGCACAGAGCCCCAGATTCTATGTTGTCCTGGAGAGCTTGCAGAGCACTGGGGAAAGGCAGGCAGAGAATTCCCTGCTAGCACCTTCTCTGTGCCTGGGAAGCAGAAGTGTTCACATTGCTTCGCAAGAATCGCTTTTCTGCAGAAAAAAGTAACAGTTGTTCAGAAGGAAAGAAAGCACAGAGCCCCAGATTTTATGTTGTCCTGGAGAGCTTGCAGAGCACTGGGGAAAGGCAGGCAGAGAATTCCCTGCTAGCACCTTCTCTGTGCCTGGGAAGCAGAAGTGTTCACATTGCTTCGCAGAATCGCTTTAGTGCAGAAAACACTAACACTTGTTCAGAACGAAAGAAAGCACAGAGCCCAGGATTTTATGTTGTCCTGGAGAGCTTGCAGAGCACTGGGGAAAGGCAGGCAGAGAATTCCCTGATAGCACCTTCTCTGTGCCTGTTCACATTGCTTCGCAGAATCGCTTTTGTGCAGAAAACAGTAACACTTGTTCAGAAGGAAAGAAAGCACAGAGCCCCAGATTTGCTGTTTTTCTGGAGAGCTTGCAGAGCACTGGGGAAAGGCAGGCAGAGAATTCCCTGATAGCACCTTCTCTGTGCCTGGGAAGCAGAAGTGTTCACATTGCTTCGCATAATCGCTTTAGTGCAGAAAACAGTAACACTTGTTCAGAACGAAAGAAAGCACAGAGCCCCAGATTTGCTGTTGTCCTGGAGAGCTTGCAGAGCACTGGGGAAAGGCAGGCAGAGAATTCCTTGCTAGCACCTTCTCTGTGCCTGGGAAGCAGAAGTGTTCACATCGCTTCGCAAGAATCGCTTTTCTGCAGAAAACACTAACACTTGTTCAGAAGGAAAGAAAGCACAGAGCCCCAGATTTTATGTTGCCCTGGAGAGCTTGCAGAGCACTGGGGAAAGGCAGGCACAGAATTCCCTGATAGCACCTTCTCTGTGCCTGGGAAGCAGAAGTGTTCACATTGCTTCGCAGAATCGCTTTTGTGCAAAAAACACTAACACTTGTTCAGAAGGAAAGAAAGCACAGAGCCCCAGATTCTCTGTTCTCCTGGAGAGCTTGCAGAGCACCGGGGAAAGGCAGGCAGAGAATTCCCTGATAACACCTTCTCTGTGCCTGTTCACATTGCTTCGCAGAATCGCTTTTGTGCAGAAAACAGTAACACTTGTTCAGAAGGAAAGAAAGCACAGAGCCCCAGATTTTATGTTGTCCTGGAGAGCTTGCAGAGCACTGGGGAAAGGCAGGCAGAGAATTCCCTGCTAGCACCTTCTCTGTGCCTGTTCACATTGCTTCGCAAGAATCGCTTTTCTGCAGAAAACAGTAACACTTGTTCAGAACGAAAGAAAGCACAGAGCCCCAGATTCTATGTTGTCCTGGAGAGCTTGCAGAGCACTGGGGAAAGGCAGGCAGAGAATTCCCTGCTAGCACCTTCTCTGTGCCTGGGAAGCAGAAGTGTTCACATTGCTTCGCAAGAATCGCTCTTGTGCAGAAAACACTAACACTTGTTCAGAAGGAAAGAAAGCACAGAGCCCCAGATTTTATGTTGTCCTGGAGAGCTTGCAGAGCACTGGGGAAAGGCAGGCAGAGAATTCCCTGATAGCACCTTCTCTGTGCCTGGGAAGCAGAAGTGTTCACATTGCTTCGCAAGAATCGCTTTTCTGCAGAAAACAGTAACAGTTGTTCAGAAGGAAAGAAAGCACAGAGCCCCAGATTTTATGTTGTCCTGGAGAGCTTGCAGAGCACTGGGGAAAGGCAGGCAGAGAATTCCCTGATAGCACCTTCTCTGTGCCTGGGAAGCAGAAGTGTTCACATTGCTTCGCAGAATCGTCTTTGTGCAGAAAACACTAACACTTGTTCAGAACGAAAGAAAGCACAGAGCCCCAGATTTTATGTTGTCCTGGAGAGCTTGCAGAGCACTGGGGAAAGGCAGGCAGAGAATTCCCTGATAGCACCTTCTCTGTGCCTGTTCACATTGCTTCGCAGAATCGCTTTTGTGCAGAAAACAGTAACACTTGTTCAGAACTAAAGAAAGCACAGAGCCCCAGATTTGCTGTTGTCCTGGAGAGCTTGCAGAGCACTGGGGAAAGGCAGGCAGAGAATTCCCTGATAGCACCTTCTCTGTGCCTGGGAAGCAGAAGTGTTCACATTGCTTCGCAGAATCGCTTTTGTGCAGAAAACAGTAACACTTGTTCAGAACGAAAGAAAGCACAGAGCCGCAGATTTTATGTTGTCCTGGAGAGCTTGCAGAGCACTGGGGAAAGGCAGGCAGAGAATTCCTTGCTAGCACCTTCTCTGTGCCTGGGAAGCAGAAGTGTTCACATCGCTTCGCAAGAATCGCTTTTGTGCAGAAAACAGTAACACTTGTTCAGAAGGAAAGAAAGCACAGAGCCCCAGATTTTATGTTGCCCTGGAGAGCTTGCAGAGCACTGGGGAAAGGCAGGCACAGAATTCCCTGATAGCACCTTCTCTGTGCCTGGGAAGCAGAAGTGTTCACATTGCTTCGCAGAATCGCTTTTGTGCAAAAAACACTAACACTTGTTCAGAACGAAAGAAAGCACAGAGCCCCAGATTTTATGTTGTCCTGGAGAGCTTGCAGAGCACTGGGGAAAGGCAGGCAGAGAATTCCCTGATAGCACCTTCTCTGTGCCTGTTCACATTGCTTCGCAGAATCGCTTTTGTGCAGAAAACAGTAACACTTGTTCAGAACGAAAGAAAGCACAGAGCCCCAGATTTTATGTTGTCCTGGAGAGCTTGCAGAGCACTGGGGAAAGGCAGGCACAGAATTCCCTGATAGCACCTTCTCTGTGCCTGGGAAGCAGAAGTGTTCACATTGCTTCGCAAGAATCGCTTTTGTGCAGAAAACAGTAACACTTGTTCAGAAGGAAAGAAAGCACAGAGCCCCAGATTTTATGTTGTCCTGGAGAGCTTGCAGAGCACTGGGGAAAGGCAGGCAGAGAATTCCTTCCTAGCACCTTCTCAGTGCCTGGGAAGCAGAAGTGTTCACATTGCTTCGCAGAATCGCTTTTGTGCTGAAAACAGTAACACTTGTTCAGAAGGAAAGAAAGCACAGACCCCCAGATTTTATGTTGTCCTGGAGAGCTTGCAGAGCACTGGGGAAAGGCAGGCAGAGAATTCCCTACTAGCACCTTCTCTGTGCCTGTTCACATTGCTTCGCAGAATCGCTTTTGTGCAGAAAACAGTAACACTTGTTCAGAAGGAAAGAAAGCACAGAGCCCCAGATTCTATGTTGTCCTGGAGAGCTTGCAGAGCACTGGGGAAAGGCAGGCAGAGAATTCCCTGCTAGCACCTTCTCTGTGCCTGGGAAGCAGAAGTGTTCACATTGCTTCGCAAGAATCGCTTTTGTGCAGAAAACACTAACACTTGTTCAGAACGAAAGAAAGCACAGAGCCCCAGATTTTATGTTGTCCTGGAGAGCTTGCAGAGCACTGGGGAAAGGCAGGCAGAGAATTCCCTGATAGCACCTTCTCTGTGCCTGTTCACATTGCTTCGCAGAATCGCTTTTGTGCAGAAAACAGTAACACTTGTTCAGAAGGAAAGAAAGCACAGAGCCCCAGATTCTATGTTGTCCTGGAGAGCTTGCAGAGCACTGGGGAAAGGCAGGCAGAGAATTCCCTGCTAGCACCTTCTCTGTGCCTGGGAAGCAGAAGTGTTCACATTGCTTCGCAGAATCGCTTTTGTGCAAAAAACACTAACACTTGTTCAGAAGGAAAGAAAGCACAGAGCCCCAGATTTTATGTTGTCCTGGAGAGCTTGCAGAGCACTGGGGAAAGGCAGGCAGAGAATTCCCTGATAGCACCTTCTCTGTGCCTGTTCACATTGCTTCGCAGAATCGCTTTTGTGCAGAAAACAGTAACACTTGTTCAGAACGAAAGAAAGCACAGAGCCCCAGATTTTATGTTGTCCTGGAGAGCTTGCAGAGCACTGGAGAAAGGCAGGCAGAGAATTCCTTGCTAGCACCTTCTCTGTGCCTGGGAAGCAGAAGTGTTCACATTGCTTCGCAAGAATCGCTTTTGTGCAGAAAACAGTAACACTTGTTCAGAAGGAAAGAAAGCACAGAGCCCCAGATTTTATGTTGTCCTGGAGAGCTTGCAGAGCACTGGGGAAAGGCAGGCAGAGAATTCCTTGCTAGCACCTTCTCTGTGCCTGGGAAGCAGAAGTGTTCACATTGCTTCGCAGAATCGCTTTTGTGCAGAAAACAGTAACACTTGTTCAGAAGGAAAGAAAGCACAGAGCCCCAGATTTTATGTTGTCCTGGAGAGCTTGCAGAGCACTGGGGAAAGGCAGGCAGAGAATTCCTTGCTAGCACCTTCTCTGTGCCTGGGAAGCAGAAGTGTTCACATTGCTTCGCAAGAATCGCTTTTGTGCAGAAAACACTAACACTTGTTCAGAAGGAAAGAAAGCACAGAGCCCCAGATTCTATGTTGTCCTGGAGAGCTTGCAGAGCACTGGGGAAAGGCAGGCAGAGAATTCCCTGATAGCACCTTCTCTGTGCCTCTTCACATTGCTTCGCAGAATCGCTTTTGTGCAGAAAACAGTAACACTTGTTCAGAAGGAAAGAAAGCACAGAGCCCCAGATTCTATGTTGTCCTGGAGAGCTTGCAGAGCACTGGGGAAAGGCAGGCAGAGAATTCCCTGATAGCACCTTCTCTGTGCCTGTTCACATTGCTTCGCAGAATCGCTTTTGTGCAGAAAACAGTAACACTTGTTCAGAAGGAAAGAAAGCACAGAGCCCCAGATTTGCTGTTTTTCTGGAGAGCTTGCAGAGCACTGGGGAAAGGCAGGCAGAGAATTCCCTGCTAGCACCTTCTCTGTGCCTGTTCACATTGCTTCGCAAGAATCGCTTTTGTGCAGAAAACAGTAACACTTGTTCAGAAGGAAAGAAAGCACAGAGCCCCAGATTTTATGTTGTCCTGGAGAGCTTGCAGAGCACTGGGGAAAGGCAGGCAGAGAATTCCTTGCTAGCACCTTCTCTGTGCCTGGGAAGCAGAAGTGTTCACATTGCTTCGAAGAATCGCTTTTGTGCAGAAAACAGTAACACTTGTTCAGAAGGAAAGAAAGCACAGAGCCCCAGGTTCTATGTTGTCCTGGAGAGCTTGCAGAGCACTGGGGAAAGGCAGGCAGAGAATTCCCTGCTAGCACCTTCTCTGTGCCTGGGAAGCAGAAGTGTTCACATTGCTTCGCAAGAATCGCTTTTGTGCAGAAAACAGTAACAGTTGTTCAGAACGAAAGAAAGCACAGAGCCCCAGATTCTATGTTGTCCTGGAGAGCTTGCAGAGCACTGGGGAAAGGCAGGCAGAGAATTCCCTGATAGCACCTTCTCTGTGCCTGTTCACATTGCTTCGCAAGAATCGCTTTTGTGCAGAAAACAGTAACACTTGTTCAGAACGAAAGAAAGCACAGAGCCCCAGATTCTATGTTGTCCTGGAGAGCTTGCAGAGCACTGGGGAAAGGCAGGCAGAGAATTCCCTGCTAGCACCTTCTCTGTGCCTGGGAAGCAGAAGTGTTCACATTGCTTCGCAGAATCGCCTTTGTGCAGAGAACACTAACACTTGTTCAGAACAAAAGAAAGCACAGAGCCCCAGATTTTATGTTGTTCTGGAGAGCTTGCAGAGCACTGGGGAAAGGCAGGCAGAGAATTCCCTGCTAGCACCTTCTCTGTGCCTGGGAAGCAGAAGTGTTCACATTGCTTCGCAGAATCGTCTTTGTGCAGAAAACACTAACACTTGTGTAGAACAAAAGAAAGCACAGAGCCCCAGATTTTATGTTGTCCTGGAGAGCTTGCAGAGCACTGGGGAAAGGCAGGCAGAGAATTCCCTGCTAGCACCTTCTCTGTGCCTGTTCACATTGCTTCGCAAGAATCGCTTTTGTGCAGAAAACAGTAACACTTGTTCAGAACGAAAGAAAGCACAGAGCCCCAGATTTTATGTTGCCCTGGAGAGCTTGCAGAGCACTGGGGAAAGGCAGGCAGAGAATTCCCTGCTAGCACCTTCTCTGTGCCTGGGAAGCAGAAGTGTTCACATTGCTTCGCAGAATCGCTTTTGTGCAGAAAACACTAACACTTGTTCAGAAGGAAAGAAAGCACAGAGCCCCAGATTCTATGTTGTCCTGGAGAGCTTGCAGAGCACTGGGGAAAGGCAGGCAGAGAATTCCCTGCTAGCACCTTCTCTGTGCCTGTTCACATTGCTTCGCAGAATCGTCTTTGTGCAGAAAACACTAACACTTGTTCAGAAGGAAAGAAAGCACAGAGCCCCAGATTTGCTGTTGTCCTGGAGAGCTTGCAGAGCACTGGGGAAAGGCAGGCAGAGAATTCCCTGATAGCACCTTCTCTGTGCCTCTTCACATTGCTTCGCAGAATCGCTTTTGTGCAGAAAACAGTAACACTTGTTCAGAAGGAAAGAAAGCACAGAGCCCCAGATTCTATGTTGTCCTGGAGAGCTTGCAGAGCACTGGGGAAAGGCAGGCAGAGAATTCCCTGCTAGCACCTTCTCTGTGCCTGGGAAGCAGAAGTGTTCACATTGCTTCGCAGAATCGCTTTTGTGCAGAAAACAGTAACACTTGTTCAGAAGGAAAGAAAGCACAGAGCCCCAGATTTGCTGTTGTCCTGGAGAGCTTGCAGAGCACTGGGGAAAGGCAGGCAGAGAATTCCCTGCTAGCACCTTCTCTGTGCCTGGGAAGCAGAAGTGTTCACATTGCTTTGCAAGAATCGCTTTTGTGCAGAAAACAGTAACACTTGTTCAGAAGGAAAGAAAGCACAGAGCCCCAGATTTTATGTTGTCCTGGAGAGCTTGCAGAGCACTGAGGAAAGGCAGGCAGAGAATTCCCTGATAGCACCTTCTCTGTGCCTGTTCACATTGCTTCGCAGAATCGCTTTTGTGCAGAGAACACTAACACTTGTTCAGAACAAAAGAAAGCACAGAGCCCCAGATTTTATGTTGTCCTGGAGAGCTTGCAGAGCACTGGGGAAAGGCAGGCACAGAATTCCCTGATAGCACCTTCTCTGTGCCTGGGAAGCAGAAGTGTTCACATTGCTTCGCAAGAATGGCTTTTGTGCAGAAAACAGTAACACTTGTTCAGAAGGAAAGAAAGCACAGAGCCCCAGATTTTATGTTGTCCTGGAGAGCTTGCAGAGCACTGGGGAAAGGCAGGCAGAGAATTCCTTCCTAGCACCTTCTCAGTGCCTGGGAAGCAGAAGTGTTCACATTGCTTCGCAGAATCGCTTTTGTGCAGAAAACAGTAACACTTGTTCAGAAGGAAAGAAAGCACAGAACCCCAGATTTTATGTTGTCCTGGAGAGCTTGCAGAGCACTGGGGAAAGGCAGGCAGATAATTCCCTACTAGCACCTTCTCTGTGCCTGTTCACATTGCTTCGCAGAATCGCTTTTGTGCAGAAAACAGTAACACTTGTTCAGAAGGAAAGAAAGCACAGAGCCCCAGATTTGCTGTTGTTCTGGAGAGTTTGCATAGCACTGGGGAAAGGCAGGCAGAGAATTCCCTGCTAGCACCTTCTCTGTGCCTGGGAAGCAGAAGTGTTCACATTGCTTCGCAGAATCGCCTTTGTGCAGAAAACACTAACACTTGTTCAGAACAAAAGAAAGCACAGAGCCCCAGATTCTATGTTGTCCTGGAGAGCTTGCAGAGCACTGGGGAAAGGCAGGCAGAGAATTCCCTGCTAGCACCTTCTCTGTGCCTGGGAAGCAGATGTGTTCACATTGCTTCGCAAGAATCGCTTTTGTGCAGAAAACAGTAACAGTTGTTCAGAACGAAAGAAAGCACAGAGCCCCAGATTCTATGTTGTCCTGGAGAGCTTGCAGAGCACTGGGGAAAGGCAGGCAGAGAATTCCCTGCTAGCACCTTCTCTGTGCCTGGGAAGCAGAAGTGTTCACATTGTTTCGCAAGAATCGCTTTTGTGCAGAAAACAGTAACAGTTGTTCAGAACAAAAGAAAGCACAGAGCCCCAGATTCTATGTTGTCCTGGAGAGCTTGCAGAGCACTGGGGAAAGGCAGGCAGAGAATTCCCTGCTAGCACCTTCTCTGTGCCTGGGAAGCAGAAGTGTTCACATTGCTTCGCAAGAATCGCTTTTGTGCAGAAAACACTAACACTTGTTCAGAACGAAAGAAAGCACAGAGCCCCAGATTTTATGTTGTCCTGGAGAGCTTGCAGAGCACTGGGGAAAGGCAGGCAGAGAATTCCCTGATAGCACCTTCTCTGTGCCTGGGAAGCAGAAGTGTTCACATTGCTTCGCAGAATCGCTTTTGTGCAGAAAACACTAACACTTGTTCAGAAGGAAAGAAAGCACAGAGCCCTGGATTCTATGTTGTCCTGGAGAGCTTGCAGAGCACTGGGGAAAGGCAGGCAGAGAATTCCCTGCTAGCACCTTCTCTGTGCCTGGGAAGCGGAAGTGTTCACATTGCTTCGCAGAATCGCTTTTGTGCAGAAAACACTAACACTTGTTCAGAACGAAAGAAAGCACAGAGCCCCAGATTCTATGTTGTCCTGGAGAGCTTGCAGAGCACTGGGGAAAGGCAGGCAGAGAATTCCCTGATAGCACCTTCTCTGTGCCTGGGAATCAGAAGTGTTCACATCGCTTCGCAAGAATCGCTTTTGTGCAGAAAACACTAACACTTGTTCAGAAGGAAAGAAAGCACAGAGCACCAGATTTTATGTTGCCCTGGAGAGCTTGCAGAGCACTGGGGAAAGGCAGGCAGAGAATTCCCTGATAGCACCTTCTCTGTGCCTGGGAAGCAGAAGTGTTCACATTGCTTCGCAGAATCGCTTTTGTGCAGAAAACACTAACACTTGTTCAGAAGGAAAGAAAGCACAGAGCCCCAGATTCTATGTTGTCCTGGAGAGCTTGCAGAGCACTGGGGAAAGGCAGGCAGAGAATTCCCTGCTAGCACCTTCTCTGTGCCTGTTCACATTGCTTCGCGTAATCGCTTTAGTGCAGAAAACAGTAACACTTGTTCAGAACGAAAGAAAGCACAGAGCCCCAGATTCTATGTTGTCCTGGAGAGCTTGCAGAGCACTGGGGAAAGGCAGGCAGAGAATTCCCTGCTAGCACCTTCTCTGTGCCTGGGAAGCAGAAGTGTTCACATTGCTTCGCAAGAATCGCTTTTGTGCAGAAAACAGTAACACTTGTTCAGAAGGAAAGAAAGCACAGAGCCCCAGATTCTATGTTGTCCTGGAGAGCTTGCAGAGCACTGGGGAAAGGCAGGCAGAGAATTCCCTGCTAGCACCTTCTCTGTGCCTGTTCACCTTGCTTCGCAGAATCGCTTTTGTGCAGAAAACAGTAACACTTGTTCAGAACGAAAGAAAGCACAGAGCCCCAGATTCTATGTTGTCCTGGAGAGCTTGCAGAGCACTGGGGAAAGGCAGGCAGAGAATTCCCTGATAGCACCTTCTCTGTGCCTGGGAAGCAGAAGTGTTCACATTGCTTCTCAAGAATCGCTTTTGTGCAGAAAACACTAACACTTGTTCAGAAGGAAAGAAAGCACAGCGCCCCAGATTCTATGTTGTCCTGGAGAGCTTGCAGAGCACTGGGGAAAGGCAGGCAGAGAATTCCCTGATAGCACCTTCTCTGTGCCTGGGAAGCAGAAGTGTTCACTTTGCTTCGAAGAATCGCTTTTGTGCAGAAAACAGTAACACTTGTTCATAAGGAAAGAAAGCACAGAGCCCGAGAATATATGTTGTCTTGGAGAGCTTGCAGAGCACTGGGGAAAGGCAGGCAGAGAATTCCCTGCTAGCACCTTCTCTGTGCCTGGGAAGCAGAAGTGTTCACATTGCTTCGCAGAATCGCTTTTGTGCAGAAAACAGTAACACTTGTTCAGAAGGAAAGAAAGCACAGAGCCCCAGATTCTATGTTGTCCTGGAGAGCTTGCAGAGCACTGGGGAAAGGCAGGCAGAGAATTCCCTGATAGCACCTTCTCTGTGCCTGTTCACATTGCTTCGCAGAATCGCTTTTGTGCAGAAAACAGTAACACTTGTTCAGAACGAAAGAAAGCACAGAGCCCCAGATTCTATATTGTCCTGGAGAGCTTGCAGAGCACTGGGGAAAGGCAGGCAGAGAATTCCCTGCTAGCACCTTCTCTGTGCCTGGGAAGCAGAAGTGTTCACATTGCTTCGCAGAATCGCTTTTGTGCAGAAAACACTAACACTTGTTCGCCCCAGATTAGCTGTTGTTCTGGAGAGTTTGCATAGCACTGGGGAAATGCAGGCAGAGAATTCCCTGCTAGCACCTTCTCTGTGCCTGGGAAGCAGAAGTGTTCACATTGCTTCGCAGAATCGCCTTTGTGCAGAAAACACTAACACTTGTTCAGAACAAAAGAAAGCACAGAGCCCCAGATTTGCTGTTGTCCTGGAGAGCTTGCAGAGCACTGGGGAAAGGCAGGCAGGGAATTCCCTGCTAGCACCTTCTCTGTGCCTGGGAAGCAGAAGTGTTCACATTGCTTCGCAGAATCGCTTTTGTGCAGAAAACACTAACACTTGTTCAGAACAAAAGAAAGCACAGAGCCCCAGATTTGCTGTTGTCCTGGAGAGCTTGCAGAGCACTGGGGAAAGGCAGGCAGAGAATTCCCTGCTAGCACCTTCTCTGTGCCTGGGAAGCAGAAGTGTTCACATTGCTTCGCAGAATCGCTTTTCTGCAGAAAACACTAACACTGGTTCAGAACAAAAGAAAGCACAGAGCCCCAGATTTGCTGTTGTCCTGGAGAGCTTGCAGAGCACTGGGGAAAGGCAGGCAGAGAATTCCCTGCTAGCACCTTCTCTGTGCCTGGGAAGCAGAAGTGTTCACATTGCTTCGCAGAATCTCCTTTGTGCAGAAAACACTAACAGTTGTTCAGAACAAAAGAAAGCACAGAGCCCCAGATTTTATGCTGTCCTGGAGAGCTTGCAGAGCACTGGGGAAAGGCAGGCAGAGAATTCCCTGCTGGCACCTTCTCTGTGCCTGGGAAGCAGAAGTGTTCACATTGCTTCGCAGAATCGCTTTTGTGCAGAAAACACTAACACTTGTTCAGAACAAAAGAAAGCACAGAGCCCCAGATTTGCTGTTGTTCTGGAGAGCTTGCAGAGCACTGGGGAAAGGCAGGCAGAGAATTCCCTGCTAGCACCTTCTCTGTGTCTGGGAAGCAGAAGTGTTCACATTGCTTCGCAGAATCGCTTTTGTGCAGAAAACAGTAACACTTGTTCAGAACAAAAGAAAGCACAGAGCCCCAGATTTGCTGTTGTTCTGGAGAACTTGCAGAGCACTGGGGAAAGGCAGGCAGAGAATTCCCTGCTAGCAACTTCTCTGTGCCTGGGAAGCAGAAGTGTTCACATTGCTTCGCAGAATCGCTTTTGTGCAGAAAACACTAACAATTGTTCAGAACAAAAGAAAGCACAGAGCCCCAGATTTGCTGTTGTCCTGGAGAGCTTGCAGAGCACTGGGGAAAGGCAGGCAGAGAATTCCCTGCTAGCACCTTCTCTGTGCCTGGGAAGCAGAAGTGTTCACATTGCTTCGCAGAATCGCTTTTGTGCAGAAAACACTAACACTTGTTCAGAACAAAAGAAAGCACAGAGCCCCAGATTTTATGTTGTTCTGGAGAGCTTGCAGAGCACTGGGGAAAGGCAGGCAGAGAATTCCCTGCTAGCACCTTCTCTGTGCCTGGGAAGCAGAAGTGTTCACATTGCTTCGCAGAATCGCTTTTGTGCAGAAAACACTAACACTTGTTCAGAACAAAAGAAAGCACAGAGCCCCAGATTTGCTGTTGTCCTGGAGAGCTTGCAGAGCACTGGGGAAAGGCAGGCAGAGAATTCCCTGCTAGCACCTTCTCTGTGCCTGGGAAGCAGAAGTGTTCACATTGCTTCGCAGAATCGCTTTTGTGCAGAAAACACTAACACTTGTTCAGAAGGAAAGAAAGCACAGAGCCCCAGATTTGCTGTTGTCCTGGAGAGCTTGCAGAGCACTGGGGAAAGGCAGGCAGAGAATTCCCTGCTAGCACTTTCTCTGTGCCTGGGAAGCAGAAGTGTTCACATTGCTTCGCAGAATCGCTTTTGTGCAGAAAACACTAACAGTTGTTCAGAACAAAAGAAAGCACAGAGCCCCAGATTTGCTGTTGTCCTGGAGAGCTTGCAGAGCACTGGGGAAAGGCAGGCAGAGAATTCCCTGCTAGCACCATCTCTGTGCCTGGGAAGCAGAAGTGTTCACTTTGCTTCGCAGAATCGCTTTTGTGCAGAAAACACTAACACTTGTTCAGAAGGAAAGAAAGCACAGAACCCCAGATTTGCTGTTGTTCTGGAGAGCTTGCAGAGCACTGGGGAAAGGCAGGCAGAGAATTCCCTGCTAGCACCTTCTCTGTGCCTGGGAAGCAGAAGTGTTCACATTGCTTCGCAGAATCGCTTTTGTGCAGAAAACACTAACACTTGTTCAGAACAAAAGAAAGCACAGAGCCCCAGATTTTATGTTGTTCTGGAGAGCTTGCAGAGCACTGGGGAAAGGCAGGGAGAGAATTCCCTGCTAGCACCTTCTCTGTGCCTGGGAAGCAGAAGTGTTTACATTGCTTCGCAGAATCGCTTTTGTGCAGAAAACACTAACAATTGTTCAGAACTAAAGAAAGCACAGAGCCCCAGATTTTATGCTGTCCTGGAGAGCTTGCAGAGCACTGGGGAAAGGCAGGCAGAGAATTCCCTGCTAGCACCTTCTCTGTGCCTGGGAAGCAGAAGTGTTCACATTGCTTCGCAGAATCGCTTTTGTGCAGAAAACACTAACACTTGTTCAGAACAAAAGAAAGCACAGAGCCCCAGATTTGCTGTTGTTCTGGAGAGCTTGCAGAGCACTGGGGAAAGGCAGGCAGAGAATTCCCTGCTAGCACCTTCTCTGTGCCTGGGAAGCAGAAGTGTTCACATTGCTTCGCAAGAATCGCTTTTGTGCAGAAAACAGTAACACTTGTTCAGAAGGAAAGAAAGCACAGAGCCCCAGATTTTATGTTGTCCTGGAGAGCTTGCAGAGCACTGGGGAAAGGCAGGCAGAGAATTCCCTGATAGCACCTTCTCTGTGCCTGTTCACATTGCTTCGCAGAATCGCTTTTGTGCAGGAAACAGTAACACTTGTTCAGAAGGAAAGAAAGCACAGAGCCCCAGATTCTATGTTGTCCTGGAGAGCTTGCAGAGCACTGGGGAAAGGCAGGCAGAGAATTCCCTGCTAGCACCTTCTCTGTGCCTGGGAAGCAGAAGTGTTCACTTTGCTTCGCAAGAATCGCTTTTGTGCAGAAAACACTAACACTTGTTCAGAAGGAAAGAAAGCACAGAGCCCCAGATTCTATGTTGTCCTGGAGAGCTTGCAGAGCACTGGGGAAAGGCAGGGAGAGAATTCCCTGCTAGCACCTTCTCTGTGCCTGGGAAGCAGAAGTGTTCGCATTGCTTCGCAAGAATCGCTTTTGTGCAGAAAACAGTAACACTTGTTCAGAAGGAAAGACAGCACAGAGCCCCAGATTTGCTGTTGTCCTGGAGAGCTTGCAGAGCACTGGGGAAAGGCAGGCAGAGAATTCCCTGATAGCACCTTCTCTGTGCCTCTTCACATTGCTTCGCAGAATCGCTTTTGTGCAGAAAACAGTAACACTTGTTCAGAAGGAAAGAAAGCACAGAGCCCCAGATTCTATGTTGTCCTGGAGAGCTTGCAGAGCACTGGGGAAAGGCAGGCAGAGAATTCCCTGATAGCACCTTCTCTGTGCCTGTTCACATTGATTCGCAGAATCGCTTTTGTGCAGAAAACAGTAACACTTGTTCAGAAGGAAAGAAAGCACAGAGCCCCAGATTCTATGTTGTCTTGGAGAGCTTGCAGAGCACTGGGGAAAGGCAGGCAGAGAATTCCCTGCTAGCACCTTCTCTGTGCCTGGGAAGCAGAAGTATTCACATTGCTTCGCAAGAATCGCTTTTGTGCAGAAAACAGTAACAGTTGTTCAGAACGAAAGAAAGCACAGAGCCCCAGATTCTTTGTTGTCCTGGAGAGCTTGCAGAGCACTGGGGAAAGGCAGGCAGAGAATTCCCTGATAGCACCTTCTCTGTGCCTGTTCACATTGTTTCGCAGAATCGCTTTTGTGCAGAAAACAGTAACACTTGTTCAGAACGAAAGAAAGCACAGAGCCCCAGATTTGCTGTTGTTCTGGAGAGCTTGCATAGCACTGGGGAAAGGCAGGCAGAGAATTCCCTGCTAGCACCTTCTCTGTGCCTGGGAAGCAGAAGTGTTCACATTGCTTCGCAGAATCGCTTTTGTGCAGAAAACATTAACACTTGTTCAGAACAAAAGAAAGCACAGAGCCCCAGATTCTATGTTGTCCTGGAGAGCTTGCAGAGCACTGGGGAAAGGCAGGCAGAGAATTCCCTGCTAGCACCTTCTCTGTGCCTGTTCACATTGCTTCGCAAGAATCGCTTTTGTGCAGAAAAGAGTAACACTTGTTCAGAACGAAAGAAAGCACAGAGCCCCAGATTTTATGTTGTCCTGGAGAGCTTGCAGAGCACTGGGGAAAGGCAGGCAGAGAATTCCTTGCTAGCACCTTCTCTGTGCCTGGGAAGCAGAAGTGTTCACATTGCTTCGCAGAATTGCTTTTGTGCAGAAAACAGTAACACTTGTTCAGAAGGAAAGAAAGCACAGAGCCCCAAATTTTATGTTGTCCTGGAGAGCTTGCAGAGCACTGGGGAAAGGCAGGCAGAGAATTCCCTGCTAGCACCTTCTCTGTGCCTCTTCACATTGCTTCGCAGAATCGCTTTTGTGCAGAAAACAGTAACAGTTGTTCAGAACGAAAGAAAGCACAGAGCCCCAGATTCTATGTTGTCCTGGAGAGCTTGCAGAGCACTGGGGAAAGGCAGGCAGAGAATTCCCTGATAGCACCTTCTCTGTGCCTGTTCACATTGCTTCGCAGAATCGCTTTTGTGCAGAAAACACTAACACTTGTTCAGAAGGAAAGAAAGCACAGAGCCCCAGATTCTATGTTGTCTTGGAGAGCTTGCAGAGCACTGGGGAAAGGCAGGCAGAGAATTCCCTGCTAGCACCTTCTCTGTGCCTGGGAAGCAGAAGTGTTCACATTGCTTCGCAAGAATCGCTTTTGTGCAGAAAACAGTAAGAGTTGTTCAGAACGAAAGAAAGCACAGAGCCCCAGATTCTATGTTGTCCTGGAGAGCTTGCAGAGCACTGGGGAAAGGCAGGCAGAGAATTCCCTGCTAGCACCTTCTCTGTGCCTGGGAAGCAGAAGTGTTCACATTGCTTCGCAGAATTGCTTTTGTGCAGAAAACAGTAACACTTGTTCAGAACGAAAGAAAGCACAGAGCCCCAGATTTTATGTTGTCCTGGAGAGCTTGCAGAGCACTGGGGAAAGGCAGGCAGAGAATTCCTTGCTAGCACCTTCTCTGTGCCTGGGAAGCAGAAGTGTTCACATTGCTTCGCAGAATTGCTTTTGTGCAGAAAACAGTAACACTTGTTCAGAAGGAAAGAAAGCACAGAGCCCCAGATTTGCTGTTGTCCTGGAGAGCTTGCAGAGCACTGGGGAAAGGCAGGCAGAGAATTCCCTGCTAGCACCTTCTCTGTGCCTGGGAAGCAGAAGTGTTCACATTGCTTCGCAAGAATCACTTTTGTGCAGAAAACAGTAACACTTGTTCAGAAGGAAAGAAAGCACAGAGCCCCAGATTCTATGTTGTCCTGGAGAGCTTGCAGAGCACTGGGGAAAGGCAGGCAGAGAATTCCCTGATAGCACCTTCTCTGTGCCTCTTCACATTGCTTCGCAGAATCGCTTTTGTGCAGAAAACAGTAACACTTGTTCAGAAGGAAAGAAAGCACAGAGCCCCAGATTCTATGTTGTCTTGGAGAGCTTGCAGAGCACTGGGGAAAGGCAGGCAGAGAATTCCCTGCTAGCACCTTCTCTGTGCCTGGGAAGCAGAAGTATTCACATTGCTTCGCAAGAATCGCTTTTGTGCAGAAAACAGTAACAGTTGTTCAGAACGAAAGAAAGCACAGAGCCCCAGATTCTTTGTTGTCCTGGAGAGCTTGCAGAGCACTGGGGAAAGGCAGGCAGAGAATTCCCTGATAGCACCTTCTCTGTGCCTGTTCACATTGTTTCGCAGAATCGCTTTTGTGCAGAAAACAGTAACACTTGTTCAGAAGGAAAGAAAGCACAGAGCCCCAGATTTGCTGTTGTTCTGGAGAGCTTGCAGAGCACTGGGGAAAGGCAGGCAGAGAATTCCTTCCTAGCACCTTCTCTGTGCCTGGGAAGCAGAAGTGTTCACATTGCTTCGCAGAATCGCTTTTGTGCAGAAAACAGTAACACTTGTTCAGAAGGAAAGAAAGCACAGAGCCCCAGATTCTATGTTGTCCTGGA
This sequence comes from Strix aluco, assembly GCF_031877795.1. Lineage (NCBI taxonomy): Eukaryota > Metazoa > Chordata > Aves > Strigiformes > Strigidae > Strix > Strix aluco. The sequence goes on from NC_133945.1 coordinate 1,173,545, forward strand.
GAGCTTGCAGAGCACTGGGGAAAGGCAGGCAGAGAATTCCTTGCTAGCACCTTCTCTGTGCCTGGGAAGCAGAAGTGTTCACATTGCTTCGCAAGAATCGCTTTTGTGCAGAAAACAGTAACACTTGTTCAGAAGGAAAGAAAGCACAGAGCCCCAGATTTTATGTTGTCCTGGAGAGCTTGCAGAGCACTGGGGAAAGGCAGGCAGAGAATTCCCTGATAGCACCTTCTCTGTGCCTGTTCACATTGCTTCGCAGAATCGCTTTTGTGCAGGAAACAGTAACACTTGTTCAGAAGGAAAGAAAGCACAGAGCCCCAGATTCTATGTTGTCCTGGAGAGCTTGCAGAGCACTGGGGAAAGGCAGGCAGAGATTTCCCTGCTAGCACCTTCTCTGTGCCTGGGAAGCAGAAGTGTTCACTTTGCTTCGCAAGAATCGCTTTTGTGCAGAAAACACTAACACTTGTTCAGAAGGAAAGAAAGCACAGAGCCCCAGATTTTATGTTGTCCTGGAGAGCTTGCAGAGCACTGGGGAAAGGCAGGCAGAGAATTCCCTGATAGCACCTTCTCTGTGCCTGTTCACATTGCTTCGCAGAATCGCTTTTGTGCAGGAAACAGTAACACTTGTTCAGAAGGAAAGAAAGCACAGAGCCCCAGATTCTATGTTGTCCTGGAGAGCTTGCAGAGCACTGGGGAAAGGCAGGCAGAGAATTCCCTGATAGCACCTTCTCTGTGCCTCTTCACATTGCTTCGCAGAATCGCTTTTGTGCAGAAAACAGTAACACTTGTTCAGAAGGAAAGAAAGCACAGAGCCCCAGATTTTATGTTGTCCTGGAGAGCTTGCAGAGCACTGGGGAAAGGCAGGCAGAGAATTCCTTGCTAGCACCTTCTCTGTGCCTGGGAAGCAGAAGTGTTCACATTGCTTCGCAGAATTGCTTTTGTGCAGAAAACAGTAACACTTGTTCAGAAGGAAAGAAAGCACAGAGCCCCAGATTTGCTGTTGTCCTGGAGAGCTTGCAGAGCACTGGGGAAAGGCAGGCAGAGAATTCCCTGCTAGCACCTTCTCTGTGCCTGGGAAGCAGAAGTGTTCACATTGCTTCGCAAGAATCACTTTTGTGCAGAAAACAGTAACACTTGTTCAGAAGGAAAGAAAGCACAGAGCCCCAGATTCTATGTTGTCCTGGAGAGCTTGCAGAGCACTGGGGAAAGGCAGGCAGAGAATTCCTTGCTAGCACCTTCTCTGTGCCTGGGAAGCAGAAGTGTTCACATTGCTTCGCAGAATTGCTTTTGTGCAGAAAACAGTAACACTTGTTCAGAAGGAAAGAAAGCACAGAGCCCCAGATTTGCTGTTGTCCTGGAGAGCTTGCAGAGCACTGGGGAAAGGCAGGCAGAGAATTCCCTGCTAGCACCTTCTCTGTGCCTGGGAAGCAGAAGTGTTCACATTGCTTCGCAAGAATCACTTTTGTGCAGAAAACAGTAACACTTGTTCAGAAGGAAAGAAAGCACAGAGCCCCAGATTCTATGTTGTCCTGGAGAGCTTGCAGAGCACTGGGGAAAGGCAGGCAGAGAATTCCCTGATAGCACCTTCTCTGTGCCTCTTCACATTGCTTCGCAGAATCGCTTTTGTGCAGAAAACAGTAACACTTGTTCAGAAGGAAAGAAAGCACAGAGCCCCAGATTCTATGTTGTCTTGGAGAGCTTGCAGAGCACTGGGGAAAGGCAGGCAGAGAATTCCCTGCTAGCACCTTCTCTGTGCCTGGGAAGCAGAAGTATTCACATTGCTTCGCAAGAATCGCTTTTGTGCAGAAAACAGTAACAGTTGTTCAGAACGAAAGAAAGCACAGAGCCCCAGATTCTTTGTTGTCCTGGAGAGCTTGCAGAGCACTGGGGAAAGGCAGGCAGAGAATTCCCTGATAGCACCTTCTCTGTGCCTGTTCACATTGTTTCGCAGAATCGCTTTTGTGCAGAAAACAGTAACACTTGTTCAGAAGGAAAGAAAGCACAGAGCCCCAGATTTGCTGTTGTTCTGGAGAGCTTGCAGAGCACTGGGGAAAGGCAGGCAGAGAATTCCTTCCTAGCACCTTCTCTGTGCCTGGGAAGCAGAAGTGTTCACATTGCTTCGCAGAATCGCTTTTGTGCAGAAAACAGTAACACTTGTTCAGAAGGAAAGAAAGCACAGAGCCCCAGATTCTATGTTGTCCTGGAGAGCTTGCAGAGCACTGGGGAAAGGCAGGCAGAGAATTCCTTGCTAGCACCTTCTCTGTGCCTGGGAAGCAGAAGTGTTCACATTGCTTCGCAAGAATCGCTTTTGTGCAGAAAACAGTAACACTTGTTCAGAAGGAAAGAAAGCACAGAGCCCCAGATTTTATGTTGTCCTGGAGAGCTTGCAGAGCACTGGGGAAAGGCAGGCAGAGAATTCCCTGATAGCACCTTCTCTGTGCCTGTTCACATTGCTTCGCAGAATCGCTTTTGTGCAGGAAACAGTAACACTTGTTCAGAAGGAAAGAAAGCACAGAGCCCCAGATTCTATGTTGTCCTGGAGAGCTTGCAGAGCACTGGGGAAAGGCAGGCAGAGATTTCCCTGCTAGCACCTTCTCTGTGCCTGGGAAGCAGAAGTGTTCACTTTGCTTCGCAAGAATCGCTTTTGTGCAGAAAACACTAACACTTGTTCAGAAGGAAAGAAAGCACAGAGCCCCAGATTTTATGTTGTCCTGGAGAGCTTGCAGAGCACTGGGGAAAGGCAGGCAGAGGATTCCTTGCTAGCACCTTCTCTGTGCCTGGGAAGCAGAAGTGTTCACATTGCTTCGCAGAATCACTTTTCTTCAGAAAACAGTAACACTTGTTCAGAAGGAAAGAAAGCACAGAGCCCCAGATTCTATGTTGTCCTGGAGAGCTTGCAGAGCACTGGGGAAAGGCAGGCAGAGAATTCCCTGCTAGCACCTTCTCTGTGCCTGGGAAGCAGAAGTGTTCACATTGCTTCGCAAGAATCGCTTTTGTGCAGAAAACAGTAACACTTGTTCAGAAGGAAAGAAAGCACAGAGCCCCAGATTTTATGTTGTCCTGGAGAGCTTGCAGAGCACTGGGGAAAGGCAGGCAGAGAATTCCCTGATAGCACCTTCTCTGTGCCTGTTCACATTGCTTCGCAGAATCGCTTTTGTGCAGGAAACAGTAACACTTGTTCAGAAGGAAAGAAAGCACAGAGCCCCAGATTCTATGTTGTCCTGGAGAGCTTGCAGAGCACTGGGGAAAGGCAGGCAGAGAATTCCCTGATAGCACCTTCTCTGTGCCTGGGAAGCAGAAGTGTTCACTTTGCTTCGCAAGAATCGCTTTTGTGCAGAAAACACTAACACTTGTTCAGAAGGAAAGAAAGCACAGAGCCCCAGATTCTATGTTGTCCTGGAGAGCTTGCAGAGCACTGGGGAAAGGCAGGCAGAGAATTCCCTGCTAGCACCTTCTCTGTGCCTGGGAAGCAGAAGTGTTCGCATTGCTTCGCAAGAATCGCTTTTGTGCAGAAAACAGTAACACTTGTTCAGAAGGAAAGACAGCACAGAGCCCCAGATTTGCTGTTGTCCTGGAGAGCTTGCAGAGCACTGGGGAAAGGCAGGCAGAGAATTCCCTGATAGCACCTTCTCTGTGCCTCTTCACATTGCTTCGCAGAATCGCTTTTGTGCAGAAAACAGTAACACTTGTTCAGAAGGAAAGAAAGCACAGAGCCCCAGATTCTATGTTGTCCTGGAGAGCTTGCAGAGCACTGGGGAAAGGCAGGCAGAGAATTCCCTGATAGCACCTTCTCTGTGCCTGTTCACATTGATTCGCAGAATCGCTTTTGTGCAGAAAACAGTAACACTTGTTCAGAAGGAAAGAAAGCACAGAGCCCCAGATTCTATGTTGTCTTGGAGAGCTTGCAGAGCACTGGGGAAAGGCAGGCAGAGAATTCCCTGCTAGCACCTTCTCTGTGCCTGGGAAGCAGAAGTATTCACATTGCTTCGCAAGAATCGCTTTTGTGCAGAAAACAGTAACAGTTGTTCAGAACGAAAGAAAGCACAGAGCCCCAGATTCTTTGTTGTCCTGGAGAGCTTGCAGAGCACTGGGGAAAGGCAGGCAGAGAATTCCCTGATAGCACCTTCTCTGTGCCTGTTCACATTGTTTCGCAGAATCGCTTTTGTGCAGAAAACAGTAACACTTGTTCAGAACGAAAGAAAGCACAGAGCCCCAGATTTGCTGTTGTTCTGGAGAGCTTGCAGAGCACTGGGGAAAGGCAGGCAGAGAATTCCTTCCTAGCACCTTCTCTGTGCCTGGGAAGCAGAAGTGTTCACATTGCTTCGAAGAATCGCTTTTGTGCAGAAAACAGTAACACTTGTTCAGAAGGAAAGAAAGCACAGAGCCCCAGATTCTATGTTGTCCTGGAGAGCTTGCAGAGCACTGGGGAAAGGCAGGCAGAGAATTCCTTGCTAGCACCTTCTCTGTGCCTGGGAAGCAGAAGTGTTCACATTGCTTCGCAAGAATCGCTTTTGTGCAGAAAACAGTAACACTTGTTCAGAAGGAAAGAAAGCACAGAGCCCCAGATTTTATGTTGTCCTGGAGAGCTTGCAGAGCACTGGGGAAAGGCAGGCAGAGAATTCCCTGATAGCACCTTCTCTGTGCCTGTTCACATTGCTTCGCAGAATCGCTTTTGTGCAGGAAACAGTAACACTTGTTCAGAAGGAAAGAAAGCACAGAGCCCCAGATTCTATGTTGTCCTGGAGAGCTTGCAGAGCACTGGGGAAAGGCAGGCAGAGATTTCCCTGCTAGCACCTTCTCTGTGCCTGGGAAGCAGAGGTGTTCACATTGTTTCGCAGAATCGCTTTTGTGCAGAAAACACTAACACTTGTTCAGAAGGAAAGAAAGCACAGAGCCCCAGATTTTATGTTGTCCTGGAGAGCTTGCAGAGCACTGGGGAAAGGCAGGCAGAGGATTCCTTGCTAGCACCTTCTCTGTGCCTGGGAAGCAGAAGTGTTCACATTGCTTCGCAGAATCACTTTTCTTCAGAAAACAGTAACACTTGTTCAGAAGGAAAGAAAGCACAGAGCCCCAGATTCTATGTTGTCCTGGAGAGCTTGCAGAGCACTGGGGAAAGGCAGGCAGAGAATTCCCTGCTAGCACCTTCTCTGTGCCTGGGAAGCAGAAGTGTTCACATTGCTTCGCAAGAATCGCTTTTGTGCAGAAAACAGTAACACTTGTTCAGAAGGAAAGAAAGCACAGAGCCCCAGATTTTATGTTGTCCTGGAGAGCTTGCAGAGCACTGGGGAAAGGCAGGCAGAGAATTCCCTGATAGCACCTTCTCTGTGCCTGTTCACATTGCTTCGCAGAATCGCTTTTGTGCAGAAAACTCTAACAATTGTTCAGAACTAAAGAAAGCACAGAGCCCCAGATTTGCTGTTGTTCTGGAGAGCTTGCATAGCACTGGGGAAAGGCAGGCAGAGAATTCCCTGCTAGCACCTTCTCTGTGCCTGGGAAGCAGAAGTGTTCACATTGCTTCGCAGAATCGCTTTTGTGCAGAAAACAGTAACACTTGTTCAGAACGAAAGAAAGCACAGAGCCCCAGATTTTATGTTGTCCTGGAGAGCTTGCAGAGCACTGGGGAAAGGCAGGCAGAGAATTCCCTGCTAGCACCTTCTCTGTGCCTGGGAAGCAGAAGTGTTCACATTGCTTCGCAGAATCGCTTTTGTGCAGAAAACACTAACACTTGTTCAGAAGGAAAGAAAGCACAGAGCCCAAGATTCTATGTTGTCCTGGAGAGCTTGCAGAGCACTGGGGAAAGGCAGGCAGAGAATTCCTTGATAGCACCTTCTCTGTGCCTGTTCACATTGCTTCGCAAGAATCGCTTTTGTGCAGAAAACAGTAACACTTGTTCAGAAGGAAAGAAAGCACAGAGCCCCAGATTTTATGTTGTCCTGGAGAGCTTGCAGAGCACTGGGGAAAGGCAGGCAGAGAATTCCTTGCTAGCACCTTCTCTGTGCCTGGGAAGCAGAAGTGTTCACATTGCTTCGCAAGAATTGCTTTTGTGCAGAAAACAGTAACACTTGTTCAGAAGGAAAGAAAGCACAGAGCCCCAGATTTGCTGTTGTCCTGGAGAGCTTGCAGAGCACTGGGGAAAGGCAGGCAGAGAATTCCTTGCTAGCACCTTCTCTGTGCCTGGGAAGCAGAAGTGTTCACATTGCTTCGCAAGAATCGCTTTTGTGCAGAAAACAGTAACACTTGTTCAGAACGAAAGAAAGCACAGAGCCCCAGATTTTATGTTGTCCTGGAGAGCTTGCAGAGCACTGGGGAAAGGCAGGCAGAGAATTCCCTGATAGCACCTTCTCTGTGCCTGTTCACATTGCTTCGCAGAATCGCTTTTGTGCAGGAAACAGTAACACATGTTCAGAAGGAAAGAAAGCACAGAGCCCCAGATTCTATGTTGTCCTGGAGAGCTTGCAGAGCACTGGGGAAAGGCAGGCAGAGATTTCCCTGCTAGCACCTTCTCTGTGCCTGGGAAGCAGAAGTGTTCACTTTGCTTCGCAAGAATCGCTTTTGTGCAGAAAACACTAACACTTGTTCAGAAGGAAAGAAAGCACAGAGCCCCAGATTTTATGTTGTCCTGGAGAGCTTGCAGAGCACTGCGGAAAGGCAGGCAGAGGATTCCTTGCTAGCACCTTCTCTGTGCCTGGGAAGCAGAAGTGTTCACATTGCTTCGCAGAATCACTTTTCTTCAGAAAACAGTAACACTTGTTCAGAAGGAAAGAAATCACAGAGCCCCAGATTCTATGTTGTCCTGGAGAGCTTGCAGAGCACAGGGGAAAGGCAGGCAGAGAATTCCCTCCTAGCTCCTTCTCTGTGCCTGGGAAGCAGAAGTGTTCACATTGCTTCGCAAGAATCGCTTTTGTGCAGAAAACAGTAACACTTGTTCAGAAGGAAAGAAAGCACAGAGCCCCAGATTTTATGTTGTCCTGGAGAGCTTGCAGAGCACTGGGGAAAGGCAGGCAGAGAATTCCTTGCTAGCACCTTCTCTGTGCCTGGGAAGCAGAAGTGTTCGCATTGCTTCGCAAGAATCGCTTTTGTGCAGAAAACAGTAACACTTGTTCAGAAGGAAAGACAGCACAGAGCCCCAGATTTGCTGTTGTTCTGGAGAGCTTGCATAGCACTGGGGAAAGGCAGGCATAGATTTCCCTGCTAGCACCTTCTCTGTGACTGGGAAGCAGAAGTGTTCACATTGCTTCGCAGAATCGCTTTTGTGCAGAAAACTCTAACAATTGTTCAGAACTAAAGAAAGCACAGAGCCCCAGATTTGCTGTTGTTCTGGAGAGCTTGCATAGCACTGGGGAAAGGCAGGCAGAGAATTCCCTGCTAGCACCTTCTCTGTGCCTGGGAAGCAGAAGAGTTCACATTGCTTCGCAGAATCGCTTTTGTGCAGAAAACAGTAACACTTGTTCAGAACGAAAGAAAGCACAGAGCCCCAGATTTTATGTTGTCCTGGAGAGCTTGCAGAGCACTGGGGAAAGGCAGGCAGAGAATTCCCTGCTAGCACCTTCTCTGTGCCTGGGAAGCAGAAGTGTTCACATTGCTTCGCAGAATCGCTTTTGTGCAGAAAACACTAACACTTGTTCAGAAGGAAAGAAAGCACAGAGCCCAAGATTCTATGTTGTCCTGGAGAGCTTGCAGAGCACTGGGGAAAGGCAGGCAGAGAATTCCTTGATAGCACCTTCTCTGTGCCTGTTCACATTGCTTCGCAAGAATCGCTTTTGTGCAGAAAACAGTAACACTTGTTCAGAAGGAAAGAAAGCACAGAGCCCCAGATTTTATGTTGTCCTGGAGAGCTTGCAGAGCACTGGGGAAAGGCAGGCAGAGAATTCCTTGCTAGCACCTTCTCTGTGCCTGGGAAGCAGAAGTGTTCACATTGCTTCGCAAGAATCGCTTTTGTGCAGAAAACAGTAACACTTGTTCAGAAGGAAAGAAAGCACAGAGCCCCAGATTTGCTGTTGTTCTGGAGAGCTTGCATAGCACTGGGGAAAGGCAGGCAGAGAATTCCCTGCTAGCACCTTCTCTGTGCCTGGGAAGCAGAAGTGTTCACATTGCTTCGCAGAATCGCTTTTGTGCAGAAAACACTAACACTTGTTCAGAACAAAAGAAAGCACAGAGCCCCAGATTTGCTGTTGTTCTGGAGAGCTTGCAGAGCACTGGGGAAAGGCAGGCAGAGAAATCCTTGATAGCACCTTCTCTGTGCCTGGGAAGCAGAAGTGTTCACATTGCTTCGCAGAATCGCTCTGGTGCAGAAAACACTAACACTTGTTCAGAACAAAAGAAAGCACAGAGCCCCAGATTCTATGTTGTCCTGGAGAGCTTGCAGAGCACTGGGGAAAGGCAGGCAGAGAATTCCCTGATAGCACCTTCTCTGTGCCTGTTCACATTGCTTCGCAAGAATCGCTTTTGTGCAGAAAAGAGTAACACTTGTTCAGAACGAAAGAAAGCACAGAGCCCCAGATTTTATGTTGTCCTGGAGAGCTTGCAGAGCACTGGGGAAAGGCAGGCAGAGAATTCCTTGCTAGCACCTTCTCTGTGCCTGGGAAGCAGAAGTGTTCACATTGCTTCGCAGAATTGCTTTTGTGCAGAAAACAGTAACACTTGTTCAGAAGGAAAGAAAGCACAGAGCCCCAAATTTTATGTTGTCCTGGAGAGCTTGCAGAGCACTGGGGAAAGGCAGGCAGAGAATTCCCTGATAGCACCTTCTCTGTGCCTCTTCACATTGCTTCGCAGAATCGCTTTTGTGCAGAAAACAGTAACACTTGTTCAGAAGGAAAGAAAGCACAGAGCCCCAGATTCTATGTTGTCCTGGAGAGCTTGCAGAGCACTGGGGAAAGGCAGGCAGAGAATTCCCTGATAGCACCTTCTCTGTGCCTGTTCACATTGATTCGCAGAATCGCTTTTGTGCAGAAAACAGTAACACTTGTTCAGAAGGAAAGAAAGCACAGAGCCCCAGATTCTATGTTGTCTTGGAGAGCTTGCAGAGCACTAGGGAAAGGCAGGCAGAGAATTCCCTGCTAGCACCTTCTCTGTGCCTGGGAAGCAGAAGTGTTCACATTGCTTCGCAAGAATCGCTTTTGTGCAGAAAACACTAACACTTGTTCAGAACGAAAGAAAGCACAGAGCCCCAGATTCTATGTTGTCCTGGAGAGCTTGCAGAGCACTGGGGAAAGGCAGGCAGAGAATTCCCTGCTAGCACCTTCTCTGTGCCTGGGAAGCAGAAGTGTTCACATTGCTTCGCAGAATCGCTTTTGTGCAGAAAACAGTAACACTTGTTCAGAAGGAAAGAAAGCACAGAGCCCCAGATTTGCTGTTGTCCTGGAGAGCTTGCAGAGCACTGGGGAAAGGCAGGAAGAGAATTCCCTGATAGCACCTTCTCTGTGCCTGGGAAGCAGAAGTGTTCACATTGCTTCGCAAGAATCACTTTTGTGCAGAAAACAGTAACAGTTGTTCAGAACGAAAGAAAGCACAGAGCCCCAGATTTTATGTTGTCCTGGAGAGCTTGCAGAGCACTGGGGAAAGGCAGGCAGAGAATTCCTTGCTAGCACCTTCTCTGTGCCTGGGAAGCAGAAGTGTTCACATTGCTTCGCAGAATTGCTTTTGTGCAGAAAACAGTAACACTTGTTCAGAAGGAAAGAAAGCACAGAGCCCCAGATTCTATGTTGTCCTGGAGAGCTTGCAGAGCACTGGGGAAAGGCAGGCAGAGAATTCCCTGATAGCACCTTCTCTGTGCCTCTTCACATTGCTTCGCAGAATCGCTTTTGTGCAGAAAACAGTAACACTTGTTCAGAAGGAAAGAAAGCACAGAGCCCCAGATTCTATGTTGTCCTGGAGAGCTTGCCGAGCACTGGGGAAAGGCAGGCAGAGAATTCCCTGATAGCACCTTCTCTGTGCCTGTTCACATTGATTCGCAGAATCGCTTTTGTGCAGAAAACAGTAACACTTGTTCAGAAGGAAAGAAAGCACAGAGCCCCAGATTCTATGTTGTCTTGGAGAGCTTGCAGAGCACTGGGGAAAGGCAGGCAGAGAATTCCCTGATAGCACCTTCTCTGTGCCTGGGAAGCAGAAGTGTTCACATTGCTTCGCAAGAATCGCTTTTGTGCAGAAAACTCTAACAATTGTTCAGAACTAAAGAAAGCACAGAGCCCCATATTTGCTGTTGTTCTGGAGAGCTTGCAGAGCACTGGGGAAAGGCAGGCACAGAATTCCTTCCTAGCACCTTCTCTGTGCCTGGGAAGCAGAAGTGTTCACATTGCTTCGCAGAATCGCTTTTGTGCAGAAAACAGTAACACTTGTTCAGAACAAAAGAAAGCACAGAGCCCCAGATTCTATGTTGTCCTGGAGAGCTTGCAGAGCACTGGGGAAAGGCAGGCAGAGAATTCCCTGATAGCACCTTCTCTGTGCCTGTTCACATTGCTTCGCAAGAATCGCTTTTGTGCAGAAAACAGTAACACTTGTTCAGAACTAAAGAAAGCACAGAGCCCCAGATTCTATGTTGTCCTGGGGAGCTTGCAGAGCACTGGGGAAAGGCAGGCAGAGAATTCCCTGCTAGCACCTTCTCTGTGCCTGGGAAGCAGAAGTGCTCACATTGCTTCGCAAGAATCGCTTTTGTGCAGAAAACACTAACACTTGTTCAGAACGAAAGAAAGCACAGAGCCCCAGATTCTATGTTGTCCTGGAGAGCTTGCAGAGCACTGGGGAAAGGCAGGCAGAGAATTCCCTGCTAGCACCTTCTCTGTGCCTGTTCACATTGCTTCGCAGAATCGCTTTTGTGCCGAAAACACTAACACTTGTTCAGAACGAAAGACAGCACAGAGTCCCAGATTCTATGTTGTCCTGGAGAGCTTGCAGAGCACTGGGGAAAGGCAGGCAGAGAATTCCCTGCTAGCACCTTCTCTGTGCCTGGGAAGCAGAAGTGTTCACATTGCTTCGCAGAATCGCTTTTGTGCAGAAAACACTAACACTTGTTCAGAAGGAAAGAAAGCACAGAGCCCAAGATTCTATGTTGTCCTGGAGAGCTTGCAGAGCACTGGGGAAAGGCAGGCAGAGAATTCCTTGATAGCACCTTCTCTGTGCCTGTTCACATTGCTTCGCAAGAATCGCTTTTGTGCAGAAAACAGTAACACTTGTTCAGAAGGAAAGAAAGCACAGAGCCCCAGATTTTATGTTGTCCTGGAGAGCTTGCAGAGCACTGGGGAAAGGCAGGCAGAGAATTCCTTGCTAGCACCTTCTCTGTGCCTGGGAAGCAGAAGTGTTCACATTGCTTCGCAAGAATTGCTTTTGTGCAGAAAACAGTAACACTTGTTCAGAAGGAAAGAAAGCACAGAGCCCCAGATTTGCTGTTGTCCTGGAGAGCTTGCAGAGCACTGGGGAAAGGCAGGCAGAGAATTCCTTGCTAGCACCTTCTCTGTGCCTGGGAAGCAGAAGTGTTCACATTGCTTCGCAAGAATTGCTTTTGTGCAGAAAACAGTAACACTTGTTCAGAAGGAAAGAAAGCACAGAGCCCCAGATTTGCTGTTGTCCTGGAGAGCTTGCAGAGCACTGGGGAAAGGCAGGCAGAGAATTCCCTGATAGCACCTTCTCTGTGCCTGTTCACATTGCTTCGCAAGAATCGCTTTTGTGCAGAAAACAGTAACACTTGTTCAGAAGGAAAGAAAGCACAGAGCCCCAGATTTTATGTTGTCCTGGGGAGCTTGCAGAGCACTGGGGAAAGGCAGGCAGAGAATTCCCTGATAGCACCTTCTCTGTGCCTGTTCACATTGCTTCGCAGAATCGCTTTTGTGCAGGAAACAGTAACACTTGTTCAGAAGGAAAGAAAGCACAGAGCCCCAGATTCTATGTTGTCCTGGAGAGCTTGCAGAGCACTGGGGAAAGGCAGGCAGAGATTTCCCTGCTAGCACCTTCTCTGTGCCTGGGAAGCAGAAGTGTTCACTTTGCTTCGCAAGAATCGCTTTTGTGCAGAAAACACTAACACTTGTTCAGAAGGAAAGAAAGCACAGAGCCCCAGATTTTATGTTGTCCTGGAGAGCTTGCAGAGCACTGCGGAAAGGCAGGCAGAGGATTCCTTGCTAGCACCTTCTCTGTGCCTGGGAAGCAGCAGTGTTCACATTGCTTCGCAGAATCACTTTTCTTCAGAAAACAGTAACACTTGTTCAGAAGGAAAGAAATCACAGAGCCCAAGATTCTATGTTGTCCTGGAGAGCTTGCAGAGCACAGGGGAAAGGCAGGCAGAGAATTCCCTCCTAGCTCCTTCTCTGTGCCTGGGAAGCAGAAGTGTTCACATTGCTTCGCAAGAATCGCTTTTGTGCAGAAAACAGTAACACTTGTTCAGAAGGAAAGAAAGCACAGAGCCCCAGATTTTATGTTGTCCTGGAGAGCTTGCAGAGCACTGGGGAAAGGCAGGCAGAGAATTCCTTGCTAGCACCTTCTCTGTGCCTGGGAAGCAGAAGTGTTCGCATTGCTTCGCAAGAATCGCTTTTGTGCAGAAAACAGTAACACTTGTTCAGAAGGAAAGACAGCACAGAGCCCCAGATTTGCTGTTGTTCTGGAGAGCTTGCATAGCACTGGGGAAAGGCAGGCATAGATTTCCCTGCTAGCACCTTCTCTGTGACTGGGAAGCAGAAGTGTTCACATTGCTTCGCAGAATCGCTTTTGTGCAGAAAACTCTAACAATTGTTCAGAACTAAAGAAAGCACAGAGCCCCAGATTTGCTGTTGTTCTGGAGAGCTTGCATAGCACTGGGGAAAGGCAGGCAGAGAATTCCCTGCTAGCACCTTCTCTGTGCCTGGGAAGCAGAAGAGTTCACATTGCTTCGCAGAATCGCTTTTGTGCAGAAAACAGTAACACTTGTTCAGAACGAAAGAAAGCACAGAGCCCCAGATTTTATGTTGTCCTGGAGAGCTTGCAGAGCACTGGGGAAAGGCAGGCAGAGAATTCCCTGCTAGCACCTTCTCTGTGCCTGGGAAGCAGAAGTGTTCACATTGCTTCGCAGAATCGCTTTTGTGCAGAAAACACTAACACTTGTTCAGAAGGAAAGAAAGCACAGAGCCCAAGATTCTATGTTGTCCTGGAGAGCTTGCAGAGCACTGGGGAAAGGCAGGCAGAGAATTCCTTGATAGCACCTTCTCTGTGCCTGTTCACATTGCTTCGCAAGAATCGCTTTTGTGCAGAAAACAGTAACACTTGTTCAGAAGGAAAGAAAGCACAGAGCCCCAGATTTTATGTTGTCCTGGAGAGCTTGCAGAGCACTGGGGAAAGGCAGGCAGAGAATTCCTTGCTAGCACCTTCTCTGTGCCTGGGAAGCAGAAGTGTTCACATTGCTTCGCAAGAATCGCTTTTGTGCAGAAAACAGTAACACTTGTTCAGAAGGAAAGAAAGCACAGAGCCCCAGATTTGCTGTTGTTCTGGAGAGCTTGCATAGCACTGGGGAAAGGCAGGCAGAGAATTCCCTGCTAGCACCTTCTCTGTGCCTGGGAAGCAGAAGTGTTCACATTGCTTCGCAGAATCGCTTTTGTGCAGAAAACACTAACACTTGTTCAGAACAAAAGAAAGCACAGAGCCCCAGATTTGCTGTTGTTCTGGAGAGCTTGCAGAGCACTGGGGAAAGGCAGGCAGAGAATTCCTTGATAGCACCTTCTCTGTGCCTGGGAAGCAGAAGTGTTCACATTGCTTCGCAGAATCGCTCTGGTGCAGAAAACACTAACACTTGTTCAGAACAAAAGAAAGCACAGAGCCCCAGATTCTATGTTGTCCTGGAGAGCTTGCAGAGCACTGGGGAAAGGCAGGCAGAGAATTCCCTGATAGCACCTTCTCTGTGCCTGTTCACATTGCTTCGCAAGAATCGCTTTTGTGCAGAAAAGAGTAACACTTGTTCAGAACGAAAGAAAGCACAGAGCCCCAGATTTTATGTTGTCCTGGAGAGCTTGCAGAGCACTGGGGAAAGGCAGGCAGAGAATTCCTTGCTAGCACCTTCTCTGTGCCTGGGAAGCAGAAGTGTTCACATTGCTTCGCAGAATTGCTTTTGTGCAGAAAACAGTAACACTTGTTCAGAAGGAAAGAAAGCACAGAGCCCCAAATTTTATGTTGTCCTGGAGAGCTTGCAGAGCACTGGGGAAAGGCAGGCAGAGAATTCCCTGATAGCACCTTCTCTGTGCCTCTTCACATTGCTTCGCAGAATCGCTTTTGTGCAGAAAACAGTAACACTTGTTCAGAAGGAAAGAAAGCACAGAGCCCCAGATTCTATGTTGTCCTGGAGAGCTTGCAGAGCACTGGGGAAAGGCAGGCAGAGAATTCCCTCATAGCACCTTCTCTGTGCCTGTTCACATTGATTCGCAGAATCGCTTTTGTGCAGAAAACAGTAACACTTGTTCAGAAGGAAAGAAAGCACAGAGCCCCAGATTCTATGTTGTCTTGGAGAGCTTGCAGAGCACTAGGGAAAGGCAGGCAGAGAATTCCCTGCTAGCACCTTCTCTGTGCCTGGGAAGCAGAAGTGTTCACATTGCTTCGCAAGAATCGCTTTTGTGCAGAAAACACTAACACTTGTTCAGAACGAAAGAAAGCACAGAGCCCCAGATTCTATGTTGTCCTGGAGAGCTTGCAGAGCACTGGGGAAAGGCAGGCAGAGAATTCCCTGCTAGCACCTTCTCTGTGCCTGGGAAGCAGAAGTGTTCACATTGCTTCGCAGAATCGCTTTTGTGCAGAAAACAGTAACACTTGTTCAGAAGGAAAGAAAGCACAGAGCCCCAGATTCTATGTTGTCCTGGAGAGCTTGCAGAGCACTGGGGAAAGGCAGGAAGAGAATTCCCTGATAGCACCTTCTCTGTGCCTGGGAAGCAGAAGTGTTCACATTGCTTCGCAAGAATCACTTTTGTGCAGAAAACAGTAACAGTTGTTCAGAACGAAAGAAAGCACAGAGCCCCAGATTTTATGTTGTCCTGGAGAGCTTGCAGAGCACTGGGGAAAGGCAGGCAGAGAATTCCTTGCTAGCACCTTCTCTGTGCCTGGGAAGCAGAAGTGTTCACATTGCTTCGCAGAATTGCTTTTGTGCAGAAAACAGTAACACTTGTTCAGAAGGAAAGAAAGCACAGAGCCCCAGATTCTATGTTGTCCTGGAGAGCTTGCAGAGTACTGGGGAAAGGCAGGCAGAGAATTCCCTGATAGCACCTTCTCTGTGCCTCTTCACATTGCTTCGCAGAATCGCTTTTGTGCAGAAAACAGTAACACTTGTTCAGAAGGAAAGAAAGCACAGAGCCCCAGATTCTATGTTGTCCTGGAGAGCTTGCCGAGCACTGGGGAAAGGCAGGCAGAGAATTCCCTGATAGCACCTTCTCTGTGCCTGTTCACATTGATTCGCAGAATCGCTTTTGTGCAGAAAACAGTAACACTTGTTCAGAAGGAAAGAAAGCACAGAGCCCCAGATTCTATGTTGTCTTGGAGAGCTTGCAGAGCACTGGGGAAAGGCAGGCAGAGAATTCCCTGATAGCACCTTCTCTGTGCCTGGGAAGCAGAAGTGTTCACATTGCTTCGCAAGAATCGCTTTTGTGCAGAAAACTCTAACAATTGTTCAGAACTAAAGAAAGCACAGAGCCCCATATTTGCTGTTGTTCTGGAGAGCTTGCAGAGCACTGGGGAAAGGCAGGCACAGAATTCCTTCCTAGCACCTTCTCTGTGCCTGGGAAGCAGAAGTGTTCACATTGCTTCGCAGAATCGCTTTTGTGCAGAAAACAGTAACACTTGTTCAGAACAAAAGAAAGCACAGAGCCCCAGATTCTATGTTGTCCTGGAGAGCTTGCAGAGCACTGGGGAAAGGCAGGCAGAGAATTCCCTGATAGCACCTTCTCTGTGCCTGTTCACATTGCTTCGCAAGAATCGCTTTTGTGCAGAAAACAGTAACACTTGTTCAGAACTAAAGAAAGCACAGAGCCCCAGATTCTATGTTGTCCTGGGGAGCTTGCAGAGCACTGGGGAAAGGCAGGCAGAGAATTCCCTGCTAGCACCTTCTCTGTGCCTGGGAAGCAGAAGTGCTCACATTGCTTCGCAAGAATCGCTTTTGTGCAGAAAACACTAACACTTGTTCAGAACGAAAGAAAGCACAGAGCCCCAGATTCTATGTTGTCCTGGAGAGCTTGCAGAGCACTGGGGAAAGGCAGGCAGAGAATTCCCTGCTAGCACCTTCTCTGTGCCTGTTCACATTGCTTCGCAGAATCGCTTTTGTGCCGAAAACACTAACACTTGTTCAGAACGAAAGACAGCACAGAGTCCCAGATTCTATGTTGTCCTGGAGAGCTTGCAGAGCACTGGGGAAAGGCAGGCAGAGAATTCCCTGATAGCACCTTCTCTGTGCCTGTTCACATTGTTTCGCAGAATCGCTTTTGTGCAGAAAACAGTAACACTTGTTCAGAAGGAAAGAAAGCACAGAGCCCCAGATTTTATGTTGTCCTGGAGAGCTTGCAGAGCACTGGGGAAAGGCAGGCAGAGAATTCCCTGCTAGCACCTTCTCTGTGCCTGGGAAGCAGAAGTGTTCACATTGCTTCAAAGAATCGCTTTTGTGCAGAAAACAGTAACACTTGTTCAGAAGGAAAGAAAGCACAGAGCCCCAGATTCTATGTTGTCCTGGAGAGCTTGCAGAGCACTGGGGAAAGGCAGGAAGAGAATTCCCTGATAGCACCTTCTCTGTGCCTGGGAAGCAGAAGTGTTCACATTGCTTCGCAAGAATCACTTTTGTGCAGAAAACAGTAACACTTGTTCAGAACGAAAGAAAGCACAGAGCCCCAGATTTTATGTTGTCCTGGAGAGCTTGCAGAGCACTGGGGAAAGGCAGGCAGAGAATTCCTTGCTAGCACCTTCTCTGTGCCTGTTCACATTGCTTCGCAGAATCGCTTTTGTGCAGAAAACAGTAACACTTGTTCAGAAGGAAAGAAAGCACAGAGCCCCAGATTCTATGTTGTCCTGGAGAGCTTGCAGAGCACTGGGGAAAGGCAGGCAGAGAATTCCCTGATAGCACCTTCTCTGTGCCTGTTCACATTGATTCGCAGAATCGCTTTTGTGCAGAAAACAGTAACACTTGTTCAGAAGGAAAGAAAGCACAGAGCCCCAGATTCTATGTTGTCTTGGAGAGCTTGCAGAGCACTGGGGAAAGGCAGGCAGAGAATTCCCTGATAGCACCTTCTCTGTGCCTGGGAAGCAGAAGTGTTCACATTGCTTCGCAAGAATCGCTTTTGTGCAGAAAACAGTAACAGTTGTTCAGAACGAAAGAAAGCACAGAGCCCCAGATTCTATGTTGTCCTGGAGAGCTTGCAGAGCACTGGGGAAAGGCAGGCAGAGAATTCCCTGATAGCACCTTCTCTGTGCCTGTTCACATTTTTTCGCAGAATCGCTTTTGTGCAGAAAACAGTAACACTTGTTCAGAACGAAAGAAAGCACAGAGCCCCAGATTTGCTGTTGTTCTGGAGAGCTTGCAGAGCACTGGGGAAAGGCAGGCAGAGAATTCCCTGATAGCACCTTCTCTGTGCCTGTTCACATTGCTTCGCAGAATCGCTTTTGTGCAGGAAACAGTAACACTTGTTCAGAAGGAAAGAAAGCACAGAGCCCCAGATTTGCTGTTGTTCTGGAGAGCTTGCAGAGCACTGGGGAAAGGCAGGCAGAGATTTCCCTGCTAGCACCTTCTCTGTGCCTGGGAAGCAGAAGTGTTCACTTTGCTTCGCAAGAATCGCTTTTGTGCAGAAAACAGTAACACTTGTTCAGAAGGAAAGAAAGCACAGAGCCCCAGATTTTATGTTGTCCTGGAGAGCTTGCAGAGCACTGGGGAAAGGCAGGCAGAGGATTCCTTGCTAGCACCTTCTCTGTGTCTGGGAAGCAGAAGTGTTCACATTGCTTCGCAGAATCACTTTTCTTCAGAAAACAGTAACACTTGTTCAGAAGGAAAGAAAGCACAGAGCCCCAGATTCTATGTTGTCCTGGAGAGCTTGCAGAGCACTGGGGAAAGGCAGGCAGAGAATTCCCTGCTAGCCCCTTCTCTGTGCCTGGGAAGCAGAAGTGTTCACATTGCTTCGCAAGATTCGCTTTTGTGCAGAAAACAGTAACACTTGTTCAGAAGGAAAGAAAGCACAGAGCCCCAGATTCTATGTTGTCTTGGAGAGCTTGCAGAGCACTGGGGAAAGGCAGGCAGAGAATTCCCTGATAGCACCTTCTCTGTGCCTGGGAAGCAGAAGTGTTCACATTGCTTCGCAAGAATCGCTTTTGTGCAGAAAACAGTAACAGTTGTTCAGAACGAAAGAAAGCACAGAGCCCCAGATTCTATGTTGTCCTGGAGAGCTTGCAGAGCACTGGGGAAAGGCAGGCAGAGAATTCCCTGATAGCACCTTCTCTGTGCCTGTTCACATTTTTTCGCAGAATCGCTTTTGTGCAGAAAACACTAACACTTGTTCAGAACGAAAGAAAGCACAGAGCCCCAGATTTGCTGTTGTTCTGGAGAGCTTGCAGAGCACTGGGGAAAGGCAGGCAGAGAATTCCTTCCTAGCACCTTCTCTGTGCCTGGGAAGCAGAAGTGTTCACATTGCTTCGAAGAATCGCTTTTGTGCAGAAAACAGTAACACTTGTTCAGAAGGAAAGAAAGCAAAGAGCCCCAGATTCTATGTTGTCCTGGAGAGCTTGCAGAGCACTGGGGAAAGGCAGGCAGAGAATTCCTTGCTAGCACCTTCTCTGTGCCTGGGAAGCAGAAGTGTTCACATTGCTTCGCAAGAATCGCTTTTGTGCAGAAAACAGTAACACTTGTTCAGAAGGAAAGAAAGCACAGAGCCCCAGATTTTATGTTGTCCTGGAGAGCTTGCAGAGCACTGGGGAAAGGCAGGCAGAGAATTCCCTGATAGCACCTTCTCTGTGCCTGTTCACATTGCTTCGCAGAATCGCTTTTGTGCAGGAAACAGTAACACTTGTTCAGAAGGAAAGAAAGCACAGAGCCCCAGATTTGCTGTTGTCCTGGAGAGCTTGCAGAGCACTGGGGAAAGGCAGGCAGAGATTTCCCTGCTAGCACCTTCTCTGTGCCTGGGAAGCAGAAGTGTTCACTTTGCTTCGCAAGAATCGCTTTTGTGCAGAAAACACTAACACTTGTTCAGAAGGAAAGAAAGCACAGAGCCCCAGATTTTATGTTGTCCTGGAGAGCTTGCAGAGCACTGGGGAAAGGCAGGCAGAGGATTCCTTGCTAGCACCTTCTCTGTGTCTGGGAAGCAGAAGTGTTCACATTGCTTCGCAGAATCACTTTTCTTCAGAAAACAGTAACACTTGTTCAGAAGGAAAGAAAGCACAGAGCCCCAGATTCTATGTTGTCCTGGAGAGCTTGCAGAGCACTGGGGAAAGGCAGGCAGAGAATTCCCTGCTAGCTCCTTCTCTGTGCCTGGGAAGCAGAAGTGTTCACATTGCTTCGCAAGAATCGCTTTTCTGCAGAAAACAGTAACACTTGTTCAGAAGGAAAGAAAGCACAGAGCCCCAGATTTTATGTTGTCCTGGAGAGCTTGCAGAGCACTGGGGAAAGGCAGGCAGAGAATTCCCTGATAGCACCTTCTCTGTGCCTGTTCACATTGCTTCGCAGAATCGCTTTTGTGCAGAAAACAGTAACACTTGTTCAGAACGAAAGAAAGCACAGAGCCCCAGATTCTATGTTGTCCTGGAGAGCTTGCAGAGTACTGGGGAAAGGCAGGCAGAGAATTCCTTGCTAGCACCTTCTCTGTGCCTGGGAAGCAGAAGTGTTCACATCGCTTCGCAAGAATCGCTTTTGTGCAGAAAACAGTAACAGTTTTTCAGAACGAAAGAAAGCACAGAGCCCCAGATTTTATGTTGTCCTGGAGAGCTTGCAGAGCACTGGGGAAAGGCAGGCAGAGAATTCCCTGCTAGCACCTTCTCTGTGCCTGTTCACATTGTTTCGCAGAATCGCTTTTGTGCAGAAAACACTAACACTTGTTCAGAAGGAAAGAAAGCACAGAGCCCCAGATTTTATGTTGTCCTGGAGAGCTTGCAGAGCACTGGGGAAAGGCAGGCAGAGAATTCCCTGCTAGCACCTTCTCTGTGCCTGTTCACATTGCTTCGCAGAATCGCTTTTGTGCCGAAAACACTAACACTTCTTCAGAAGGAAAGAAAGCACAGAGCCCCAGATTTGATGTTGTCCTGGAGAGCTTGCAGAGCACTGGGGAAAGGCAGGCAGAGAATTCCTTGCTAGCACCTTCTCTGTGCCTGGGAAGCAGAAGTGTTCACATTGCTTCGCAGAATCGCTTTTGTGCAGAAAACAGTAACACTTGTTCAGAAGGAAAGAAAGCACAGAGCCCCAGATTTGCTGTTGTCCTGGAGAGCTTGCATAGCACTGGGGAAAGGCAGGCAGAGAATTCCCTGCTAGCACCTTCTCTGTGCCTGGGAAGCAGAAGTGTTCACATTGCTTCGCAGAATCGCTTTTGTGCAGAAAACACTAACACTTGTTCAGAAGGAAAGAAAGCACAGAGCCCCAGATTCTATGTTGTCCTGGAGAGCTTGCAGAGCACTGGGGAAAGGCAGGCAGAGAATTCCTTGATAGCACCTTCTCTGTGCCTGTTCACATTGCTTCGCAGAATCGCTTTTGTGCAGAAAACACTAACACTTGTTCAGAAGGAAAGAAAGCACAGAGCCCCAGATTCTATGTTGTCCTGGAGAGCTTGCAGAGCACTGGGGAAAGGCAGGCAGAGAATTCCTTGCTAGCACCTTCTCTGTGCCTGGGAAGCAGAAGTGTTCACATTGCTTCGCAGAATCGGTTTTGTGCAGAAAACAGTAACACTTGTTCAGAAGGAAAGAAAGCACAGAGCCCCAGATTTGCTGTTGTCCTGGAGAGCTTGCAGAGCACTGGGGAAAGGCAGGCAGAGAATTCCCTGCTAGCACCTTCTCTGTGCCTGGGAAGCAGAAGTGTTCACATTGCTATGCAGAATCGCTTTTGTGCAGAAAACACTAACACTTGTTCAGAAGGAAAGAAAGCACAGAGCCCCAGATTCTATGTTGTTCTGGAGAGCTTGCATAGCACTGGGGAAAGGCAGGCAGAGAATTCCCTGCTAGCACCTTCTCTGTGCCTGGGAAGCAGAAGTGTTCACATTGCTTCGCAGAATCGCTTTTGTGCAGAAAACACTAACACTTGTTCAGAAGGAAAGAAAGCACAGAGCCCAAGATTCTATGTTGTCCTGGAGAGCTTGCAGAGCACTGGGGAAAGGCAGGCAGAGAATTCCTTGATAGCACCTTCTCTGTGCCTGTTCACATTGCTTCGCAAGAATCGCTTTTGTGCAGAAAACAGTAACACTTGTTCAGAAGGAAAGAAAGCACAGAGCCCCAGATTTTATGTTGTCCTGGAGAGCTTGCAGAGCACTGGGGAAAGGCAGGCAGAGAATTCCTTGCTAGCACCTTCTCTGTGCCAGGGAAGCAGAAGTGTTCACATTGCTTCGCAAGAATCGCTTTTGTGCAGAAAACAGTAACACTTGTTCAGAAGGAAAGACAGCACAGAGCCCCAGATTTGCTGTTGTTCTGGAGAGCTTGCATAGCACTGGGGAAAGGCAGGCAGAGATTTCCCTGCTAGCACCTTCTCTGTGCCTGGGAAGCAGAAGTGTTCACATTGCTTCGCAGAATCGCTTTTGTGCAGAAAACACTAACACTTGTTCAGAACAAAAGAAAGCACAGAGCCCCAGATTTGCTGTTGTTCTGGAGAGCTTGCAGAGCACTGGGGAAAGGCAGGCAGAGAATTCCCTGCTAGCACCTTCTCTGTGTCTGGGAAGCAGAAGTGTTTACATTGCTTCGCAGAATCGCTTTTGTGCAGAAAACTCTAACACTTGTTCAGAACGAAAGAAAGCACAGAGCCCCAGATTTGCTGTTGTTCTGGAGAGCTTGCATAGCACTGGGGAAAGGCAGGCAGAGAATTCCTTGATAGCACCTTCTCTGTGCCTGGGAAGCAGAAGTGTTCACATTGCTTCGCAGAATCGCTTTTGTGCCGAAAACACTAACACTTGTTCAGAACGAAAGACAGCACAGAGCCCCAGATTCTATGTTGTCCTGGAGAGCTTGCAGAGCACTGGGGAAAGGCAGGCAGAGAATTCCCTGATAGCACCTTCTCTGTGCCTGTTCACATTGCTTCGCAGAATCGCTTTTGTGCAGAAAACAGTAACACTTGTTCAGAAGGAAAGAAAGCACAGAGCCCCAGATTTTTTGTTCTCCTGGAGAGCTTGCAGAGCACTGGGGAAAGGCAGGCAGAGAATTCCCTGCTAGCACCTTCTCTGTGCCTGGGAAGCAGAAGTGTTCACATTGCTTCGAAGAATCGCTTTTGTGCAGAAAACACTAACACTTGTTCAGAACAAAAGAAAGCACAGAGCCCCAGATTTGCTGTTGTTCTGGAGAGCTTGCAGAGCACTGGGGAAAGGCAGGCAGAGAATTCCCTGCTAGCACCTTCTCTGTGTCTGGGAAGCAGAAGTGTTTACATTGCTTCGCAGAATCGCTTTTGTGCAGAAAACTCTAACAATTGTTCAGAACTAAAGAAAGCACAGAGCCCCAGATTTGCTGTTGTTCTGGAGAGCTTGCATAGCACTGGGGAAAGGCAGGCAGAGAATTCCTTGATAGCACCTTCTCTGTGCCTGGGAAGCAGAAGTGTTCACATTGCTTCGCAGAATCGCTTTTGTGCAGAAAACACTAACACTTGTTCAGAACAAAAGAAAGCACAGAGCCCCAGATTCTATGTTGTCCTGGAGAGCTTGCAGAGCACTGGGGAAAGGCAGGCAGAGAATTCCCTGATAGCACCTTCTCTGTGCCTGTTCACATTTTTTCGCAGAATCGCTTTTGTGCAGAAAACAGTAACACTTGTTCAGAACGAAAGAAAGCACAGAGCCCCAGATTTGCTGTTGTTCTGGAGAGCTTGCAGAGCACTGGGGAAAGGCAGGCAGAGAATTCCTTCCTAGCACCTTCTCTGTGCCTGGGAAGCAGAAGTGTTCACATTGCTTCGAAGAATCGCTTTTGTGCAGAAAACAGTAACACTTGTTCAGAAGGAAAGAAAGCAAAGAGCCCCAGATTCTATGTTGTCCTGGAGAGCTTGCAGAGCACTGGGGAAAGGCAGGCAGAGAATTCCTTGCTAGCACCTTCTCTGTGCCTGGGAAGCAGAAGTGTTCACATTGCTTCGCAGAATCGCTTTTGTGCAGAAAACAGTAACACTTGTTCAGAAGGAAAGAAAGCACAGAGCCCCAGATTTTATGTTGTCCTGGAGAGCTTGCAGAGCACTGGGGAAAGGCAGGCAGAGAATTCCCTGATAGCACCTTCTCTGTGCCTGTTCACATTGCTTCGCAGAATCGCTTTTGTGCAGGAAACAGTAACACTTGTTCAGAAGGAAAGAAAGCACAGAGCCCCAGATTTGCTGTTGTTCTGGAGAGCTTGCAGAGCACTGGGGAAAGGCAGGCAGAGATTTCCCTGCTAGCACCTTCTCTGTGCCTGGGAAGCAGAAGTGTTCACTTTGCTTCGCAAGAATCGCTTTTGTGCAGAAAACACTAACACTTGTTCAGAAGGAAAGAAAGCACAGAGCCCCAGATTTTATGTTGTCCTGGAGAGCTTGCAGAGCACTGGGGAAAGGCAGGCAGAGGATTCCTTGCTAGCACCTTCTCTGTGTCTGGGAAGCAGAAGTGTTCACATTGCTTCGCAGAATCACTTTTCTTCAGAAAACAGTAACACTTGTTCAGAAGGAAAGAAAGCACAGAGCCCCAGATTCTATGTTGTCCTGGAGAGCTTGCAGAGCACTGGGGAAAGGCAGGCAGAGAATTCCCTGCTAGCTCCTTCTCTGTGCCTGGGAAGCAGAAGTGTTCACATTGCTTCGCAAGAATCGCTTTTGTGCAGAAAACAGTAACACTTGTTCAGAAGGAAAGAAAGCACAGAGCCCCAGATTTTATGTTGTCCTGGAGAGCTTGCAGAGCACTGGGGAAAGGCAGGCAGAGAATTCCCTGATAGCAGCTTCTCTGTGCCTGTTCACATTGCTTCGCAGAATCGCTTTTGTGCAGAAAACAGTAACACTTGTTCAGAACGAAAGAAAGCACAGAGCCCCAGATTCTATGTTGTCCTGGAGAGCTTGCAGAGTACTGGGGAAAGGCAGGCAGAGAATTCCTTGCTAGCACCTTCTCTGTGCCTGGGAAGCAGAAGTGTTCACATCGCTTCGCAAGAATCGCTTTTGTGCAGAAAACAGTAACAGTTTTTCAGAACGAAAGAAAGCACAGAGCCCCAGATTCTATGTTGTCCTGGAGAGCTTGCAGAGCACTGGGGAAAGGCAGGCAGAGAATTCCCTGATAGCACCTTCTCTGTGCCTGTTCACATTGTTTCGCAGAATCGCTTTTGTGCAGAAAACACTAACACTTGTTCAGAAGGAAAGAAAGCACAGAGCCCCAGATTTTATGTTGTCCTGGAGAGCTTGCAGAGCACTGGGGAAAGGCAGGCAGAGAATTCCTTGCTAGCACCTTCTCTGTGCCTGGGAAGCAGAAGTGTTCACATTGCTTCGCAGAATCGCTTTTGTGCAGAAAACAGTAACACTTGTTCAGAAGGAAAGAAAGCACAGAGCCCCAGATTTGCTGTTGTCCTGGAGAGCTTGCAGAGCACTGGGGAAAGGCAGGCAGAGAATTCCCTGCTAGCACCTTCTCTGTGCCTGGGAAGCAGAAGTGTTCACATTGCTTCGCAGAATCGCTTTTGTGCAGAAAACACTAACACTTGTTCAGAAGGAAAGAAAGCACAGAGCCCCAGATTCTATGTTGTCCTGGAGAGCTTGCAGAGCACTGGGGAAAGGCAGGCAGAGAATTCCTTGATAGCACCTTCTCTGTGCCTGTTCACATTGCTTCGCAGAATCGCTTTTGTGCAGAAAACACTAACACTTGTTCAGAAGGAAAGAAAGCACAGAGCCCCAGATTCTATGTTGTCCTGGAGAGCTTGCAGAGCACTGGGGAAAGGCAGGCAGAGAATTCCTTGCTAGCACCTTCTCTGTGCCTGGGAAGCAGAAGTGTTCACATTGCTTCGCAGAATCGGTTTTGTGCAGAAAACAGTAACACTTGTTCAGAAGGAAAGAAAGCACAGAGCCCCAGATTCTATGTTGTCCTGGAGAGCTTGCAGAGCACTGGGGAAAGGCAGGCAGAGAATTCCCTGCTAGCACCTTCTCTGTGCCTGGGAAGCAGAAGTGTTCACATTGCTATGCAGAATCGCTTTTGTGCAGAAAACACTAACACTTGTTCAGAAGGAAAGAAAGCACAGAGCCCCAGATTCTATGTTGTCCTGGAGAGCTTGCAGAGCACTGGGGAAAGGCAGGCAGAGAATTCCTTGATAGCACCTTCTCTGTGCCTGTTCACATTGCTTCGCAGAATCGCTTTTGTGCAGAAAACAGTAACACTTGTTCAGAAGGAAAGAAAGCACAGAGCCCCAGATTTTATGTTGTCCTGGAGAGCTTGCAGAGCACTGGGGAAAGGCAGGCAGAGAATTCCTTGCTAGCACCTTCTCTGTGCCTGGGAAGCAGAAGTGTTCACATTGCTTCGCAAGAATCGCTTTTGTGCAGAAAACAGTAACACTTGTTCAGAAGGAAAGACAGCACAGAGCCCCAGATTTGCTGTTGTTCTGGAGAGCTTGCATAGCACTGGGGAAAGGCAGGCATAGATTTCCCTGCTAGCACCTTCTCTGTGCCTGGGAAGCAGAAGTGTTCACATTGCTTCGCAGAATCGCTTTTGTGCAGAAAACTCTAACAATTGTTCAGAACTAAAGAAAGCACAGAGCCCCAGATTCTATGTTGTTCTGGAGAGCTTGCATAGCACTGGGGAAAGGCAGGCAGAGAATTCCCTGCTAGCACCTTCTCTGTGCCTGGGAAGCAGAAGTGTTCACATTGCTTCGCAGAATCGCTTTTGTGCAGAAAACACTAACACTTGTTCAGAAGGAAAGAAAGCACAGAGCCCAAGATTCTATGTTGTCCTGGAGAGCTTGCAGAGCACTGGGGAAAGGCAGGCAGAGAATTCCTTGATAGCACCTTCTCTGTGCCTGTTCACATTGCTTCGCAAGAATCGCTTTTGTGCAGAAAACAGTAACACTTGTTCAGAAGGAAAGAAAGCACAGAGCCCCAGATTTTATGTTGTCCTGGAGAGCTTGCAGAGCACTGGGGAAAGGCAGGCAGAGAATTCCTTGCTAGCACCTTCTCTGTGCCAGGGAAGCAGAAGTGTTCACATTGCTTCGCAAGAATCGCTTTTGTGCAGAAAACAGTAACACTTGTTCAGAAGGAAAGACAGCACAGAGCCCCAGATTTGCTGTTGTTCTGGAGAGCTTGCATAGCACTGGGGAAAGGCAGGCAGAGATTTCCCTGCTAGCACCTTCTCTGTGCCTGGGAAGCAGAAGTGTTCACATTGCTTCGCAGAATCGCTTTTGTGCAGAAAACACTAACACTTGTTCAGAACAAAAGAAAGCACAGAGCCCCAGATTTGCTGTTGTTCTGGAGAGCTTGCAGAGCACTGGGGAAAGGCAGGCAGAGAATTCCCTGCTAGCACCTTCTCTGTGTCTGGGAAGCAGAAGTGTTTACATTGCTTCGCAGAATCGCTTTTGTGCAGAAAACTCTAACAATTGTTCAGAACTAAAGAAAGCACAGAGCCCCAGATTTGCTGTTGTTCTGGAGAGCTTGCATAGCACTGGGGAAAGGCAGGCAGAGAATTCCTTGATAGCACCTTCTCTGTGCCTGGGAAGCAGAAGTGTTCACATTGCTTCGCAGAATCGCTTTTGTGCAGAAAACACTAACACTTGTTCAGAACAAAAGAAAGCACAGAGCCCCAGATTCTATGTTGTCCTGGAGAGCTTGCAGAGCACTGGGGAAAGGCAGGCAGAGAATTCCCTGATAGCACCTTCTCTGTGCCTGTTCACATTGCTTCGCAGAATCGCTTTTGTGCAGATAACAGTAACACTTGTTCAGAAGGAAAGAAAGCACAGAGCCCCAGATTCTATGTTGTCCTGGAGAGCTTGCAGAGCACTGGGGAAAGGCAGGCAGAGAATTCCCTGCTAGCACCTTCTCTGTGCCTGGGAAGCAGAAGTGCTCACATTGCTTCGCAAGAATCGCTTTTGTGCAGAAAACACTAACACTTGTTCAGAACAAAAGAAAGCACAGAGCCCCAGATTTGCTGTTGTTCTAGAGAGCTTGCAGAGCACTGGGGAAAGGCAGGCAGAGAATTCCCTGCTAGCACCTTCTCTGTGTCTGGGAAGCAGAAGTGTTTACATTGCTTCGCAGAATCGCTTTTGTGCAGAAAACTCTAACAATTGTTCAGAACTAAAGAAAGCACAGAGCCCCAGATTCTATGTTGTCCTGGAGAGCTTGCAGAGCACTGGGGAAAGGCAGGCAGAGAATTCCCTGATAGCACCTTCTCTGTGCCTGTTCACATTGCTTCGCAGAATCGCTTTTGTGCAGATAACAGTAACACTTGTTCAGAAGGAAAGAAAGCACAGAGCCCCAGATTCTATGTTGTCCTGGAGAGCTTGCAGAGCACTGGGGAAAGGCAGGCAGAGAATTCCCTGCTAGCACCTTCTCTGTGCCTGGGAAGCAGAAGTGCTCACATTGCTTCGCAAGAATCGCTTTTGTGCAGAAAACACTAACACTTGTTCAGAACAAAAGAAAGCACAGAGCCCCAGATTTGCTGTTGTTCTGGAGAGCTTGCAGAGCACTGGGGAAAGGCAGGCAGAGAATTCCTTGATAGCACCTTCTCTGTGCCTGGGAAGCAGAAGTGTTCACATTGCTTCGCAGAATCGCTTTTGTGCAGAAAACACTAACACTTGTTCAGAACAAAAGAAAGCACAGAGCCCCAGATTCTATGTTGTCCTGGAGAGCTTGCAGAGCACTGGGGAAAGGCAGGCAGAGAATTCCCTGATAGCACCTTCTCTGTGCCTGTTCACATTGCTTCGCAAGAATCGCTTTTGTGCAGAAAACAGTAACACTTGTTCAGAACTAAAGAAAGCACAGAGCCCCAGATTCTATGTTGTCCTGGAGAGCTTGCAGAGCACTGGGGAAAGGCAGGCAGAGAATTCCCTGCTAGCACCTTCTCTGTGCCTGGGAAGCAGAAGTGCTCACATTGCTTCGCAAGAATCGCTTTTGTGCAGAAAACACTAACACTTGTTCAGAACGAAAGAAAGCACAGAGCTCCAGATTTTATGTTGTCCTGGAGAGCTTGCAGAGCACTGGGGAAAGGCAGGCAGAGAATTCCCTGCTAGCACCTTCTCTGTGCCTGTTCACATTGCTTCGCAGAATCGCTTTTGTGCCGAAAACACTAACACTTGTTCAGAACGAAAGACAGCACAGAGCCCCAGATTCTATGTTGTCCTGGAGAGCTTGCAGAGCACTGGGGAAAGGCAGGCAGAGAATTCCCTGATAGCACCTTCTCTGTGCCTGTTCACATTGCTTCGCAGAATCGCTTTTGTGCAGAAAACAGTAACACTTGTTCAGAAGGAAAGAAAGCACAGAGCCCCAGATTTTTTGTTCTCCTGGAGAGCTTGCAGAGCACTGGGGAAAGGCAGGCAGAGAATTCCCTGCTAGCACCTTCTCTGTGCCTGGGAAGCAGAAGTGTTCACATTGCTTCGCAGAATCGCTTTTGTGCAGAAAACACTAACACTTGTTCAGAAGGAAAGAAAGCACAGAGCCCAAGATTCTATGTTGTCCTGGAGAGCTTGCAGAGCACTGGGGAAAGGCAGGCAGAGAATTCCTTGATAGCACCTTCTCTGTGCCTGTTCACATTGCTTCGCAAGAATCGCTTTTGTGCAGAAAACAGTAACACTTGTTCAGAAGGAAAGAAAGCACAGAGCCCCAGATTTTATGTTGTCCTGGAGAGCTTGCAGAGCACTGGGGAAAGGCAGGCAGAGAATTCCTTGCTAGCACCTTCTCTGTGCCTGGGAAGCAGAAGTGTTCACATTGCTTCGCAAGAATCGCTTTTGTGCAGAAAACAGTAACACTTGTTCAGAAGGAAAGAAAGCACAGAGCCCCAGATTTGCTGTTGTTCTGGAGAGCTTGCATAGCACTGGGGAAAGGCAGGCAGAGAATTCCCTGCTAGCACCTTCTCTGTGCCTGGGAAGCAGAAGTGTTCACATTGCTTCGCAGAATCGCTTTTGTGCAGAAAACACTAACACTTGTTCAGAACAAAAGAAAGCACAGAGCCCCAGATTTGCTGTTGTTCTGGAGAGCTTGCAGAGCACTGGGGAAAGGCAGGCAGAGAATTCCTTGATAGCACCTTCTCTGTGCCTGGGAAGCAGAAGTGTTCACATTGCTTCGCAGAATCGCTCTGGTGCAGAAAACACTAACACTTGTTCAGAACAAAAGAAAGCACAGAGCCCCAGATTCTATGTTGTCCTGGAGAGCTTGCAGAGCACTGGGGAAAGGCAGGCAGAGAATTCCCTGATAGCACCTTCTCTGTGCCTGTTCACATTGCTTCGCAAGAATCGCTTTTGTGCAGAAAAGAGTAACACTTGTTCAGAACGAAAGAAAGCACAGAGCCCCAGATTTTATGTTGTCCTGGAGAGCTTGCAGAGCACTGGGGAAAGGCAGGCAGAGAATTCCTTGCTAGCACCTTCTCTGTGCCTGGGAAGCAGAAGTGTTCACATTGCTTCGCAGAATTGCTTTTGTGCAGAAAACAGTAACACTTGTTCAGAAGGAAAGAAAGCACAGAGCCCCAAATTTTATGTTGTCCTGGAGAGCTTGCAGAGCACTGGGGAAAGGCAGGCAGAGAATTCCCTGATAGCACCTTCTCTGTGCCTCTTCACATTGCTTCGCAGAATCGCTTTTGTGCAGAAAACAGTAACACTTGTTCAGAAGGAAAGAAAGCACAGAGCCCCAGATTCTATGTTGTCCTGGAGAGCTTGCAGAGCACTGGGGAAAGGCAGGCAGAGAATTCCCTGATAGCACCTTCTCTGTGCCTGTTCACATTGATTCGCAGAATCGCTTTTGTGCAGAAAACAGTAACACTTGTTCAGAAGGAAAGAAAGCACAGAGCCCCAGATTCTATGTTGTCTTGGAGAGCTTGCAGAGCACTAGGGAAAGGCAGGCAGAGAATTCCCTGCTAGCACCTTCTCTGTGCCTGGGAAGCAGAAGTGTTCACATTGCTTCGCAAGAATCGCTTTTGTGCAGAAAACACTAACACTTGTTCAGAACGAAAGAAAGCACAGAGCCCCAGATTCTATGTTGTCCTGGAGAGCTTGCAGAGCACTGGGGAAAGGCAGGCAGAGAATTCCCTGCTAGCACCTTCTCTGTGCCTGGGAAGCAGAAGTGTTCACATTGCTTCGCAGAATCGCTTTTGTGCAGAAAACAGTAACACTTGTTCAGAAGGAAAGAAAGCACAGAGCCCCAGATTTGCTGTTGTCCTGGAGAGCTTGCAGAGCACTGGGGAAAGGCAGGAAGAGAATTCCCTGATAGCACCTTCTCTGTGCCTGGGAAGCAGAAGTGTGCACATTGCTTCGCAAGAATCACTTTTGTGCAGAAAACAGTAACAGTTGTTCAGAACGAAAGAAAGCACAGAGCCCCAGATTTTATGTTGTCCTGGAGAGCTTGCAGAGCACTGGGGAAAGGCAGGCAGAGAATTCCTTGCTAGCACCTTCTCTGTGCCTGGGAAGCAGAAGTGTTCACATTGCTTCGCAGAATTGCTTTTGTGCAGAAAACAGTAACACTTGTTCAGAAGGAAAGAAAGCACAGAGCCCCAGATTCTATGTTGTCCTGGAGAGCTTGCAGAGCACTGGGGAAAGGCAGGCAGAGAATTCCCTGATAGCACCTTCTCTGTGCCTCTTCACATTGCTTCGCAGAATCGCTTTTGTGCAGAAAACAGTAACACTTGTTCAGAAGGAAAGAAAGCACAGAGCCCCAGATTCTATGTTGTCCTGGAGAGCTTGCCGAGCACTGGGGAAAGGCAGGCAGAGAATTCCCTGATAGCACCTTCTCTGTGCCTGTTCACATTGATTCGCAGAATCGCTTTTGTGCAGAAAACAGTAACACTTGTTCAGAAGGAAAGAAAGCACAGAGCCCCAGATTCTATGTTGTCTTGGAGAGCTTGCAGAGCACTGGGGAAAGGCAGGCAGAGAATTCCCTGATAGCACCTTCTCTGTGCCTGGGAAGCAGAAGTGTTCACATTGCTTCGCAAGAATCGCTTTTGTGCAGAAAACTCTAACAATTGTTCAGAACTAAAGAAAGCACAGAGCCCCATATTTGCTGTTGTTCTGGAGAGCTTGCAGAGCACTGGGGAAAGGCAGGCACAGAATTCCTTCCTAGCACCTTCTCTGTGCCTGGGAAGCAGAAGTGTTCACATTGCTTCGCAGAATCGCTTTTGTGCAGAAAACAGTAACACTTGTTCAGAACAAAAGAAAGCACAGAGCCCCAGATTCTATGTTGTCCTGGAGAGCTTGCAGAGCACTGGGGAAAGGCAGGCAGAGAATTCCCTGATAGCACCTTCTCTGTGCCTGTTCACATTGCTTCGCAAGAATCGCTTTTGTGCAGAAAACAGTAACACTTGTTCAGAACTAAAGAAAGCACAGAGCCCCAGATTCTATGTTGTCCTGGGGAGCTTGCAGAGCACTGGGGAAAGGCAGGCAGAGAATTCCCTGCTAGCACCTTCTCTGTGCCTGGGAAGCAGAAGTGCTCACATCGCTTCGCAAGAATCGCTTTTGTGCAGAAAACACTAACACTTGTTCAGAACGAAAGAAAGCACAGAGCCCCAGATTCTATGTTGTCCTGGAGAGCTTGCAGAGCACTGGGGAAAGGCAGGCAGAGAATTCCCTGCTAGCACCTTCTCTGTGCCTGTTCACATTGCTTCGCAGAATCGCTTTTGTGCCGAAAACACTAACACTTGTTCAGAACGAAAGACAGCACAGAGTCCCAGATTCTATGTTGTCCTGGAGAGCTTGCAGAGCACTGGGGAAAGGCAGGCAGAGAATTCCCTGCTAGCACCTTCTCTGTGCCTGGGAAGCAGAAGTGTTCACATTGCTTCAAAGAATCGCTTTTGTGCAGAAAACAGTAACACTTGTTCAGAAGGAAAGAAAGCACAGAGCCCCAGATTCTATGTTGTCCTGGAGAGCTTGCAGAGCACTGGGGAAAGGCAGGAAGAGAATTCCCTGATAGCACCTTCTCTGTGCCTGGGAAGCAGAAGTGTTCACATTGCTTCGCAAGAATCACTTTTGTGCAGAAAACAGTAACACTTGTTCAGAACGAAAGAAAGCACAGAGCCCCAGATTTTATGTTGTCCTGGAGAGCTTGCAGAGCACTGGGGAAAGGCAGGCAGAGAATTCCTTGCTAGCACCTTCTCTGTGCCTGTTCACATTGCTTCGCAGAATCGCTTTTGTGCAGAAAACAGTAACACTTGTTCAGAAGGAAAGAAAGCACAGAGCCCCAGATTCTATGTTGTCCTGGAGAGCTTGCAGAGCACTGGGGAAAGGCAGGCAGAGAATTCCCTGATAGCACCTTCTCTGTGCCTGTTCACATTGATTCGCAGAATCGCTTTTGTGCAGAAAACAGTAACACTTGTTCAGAAGGAAAGAAAGCACAGAGCCCCAGATTCTATGTTGTCTTGGAGAGCTTGCAGAGCACTGGGGAAAGGCAGGCAGAGAATTCCCTGATAGCACCTTCTCTGTGCCTGGGAAGCAGAAGTGTTCACATTGCTTCGCAAGAATCGCTTTTGTGCAGAAAACAGTAACAGTTGTTCAGAACGAAAGAAAGCACAGAGCCCCAGATTCTATGTTGTCCTGGAGAGCTTGCAGAGCACTGGGGAAAGGCAGGCAGAGAATTCCCTGATAGCACCTTCTCTGTGCCTGTTCACATTTTTTCGCAGAATCGCTTTTGTGCAGAAAACAGTAACACTTGTTCAGAACGAAAGAAAGCACAGAGCCCCAGATTTGCTGTTGTTCTGGAGAGCTTGCAGAGCACTGGGGAAAGGCAGGCAGAGAATTCCTTCCTAGCACCTTCTCTGTGCCTGGGAAGCAGAAGTGTTCACATTGCTTCGAAGAATCGCTTTTGTGCAGAAAACAGTAACACTTGTTCAGAAGGAAAGAAAGCAAAGAGCCCCAGATTCTATGTTGTCCTGGAGAGCTTGCAGAGCACTGGGGAAAGGCAGGCAGAGAATTCCTTGCTAGCACCTTCTCTGTGCCTGGGAAGCAGAAGTGTTCACATTGCTTCGCAAGAATCGCTTTTGTGCAGAAAACAGTAACACTTGTTCAGAAGGAAAGAAAGCACAGAGCCCCAGATTTTATGTTGTCCTGGAGAGCTTGCAGAGCACTGGGGAAAGGCAGGCAGAGAATTCCCTGATAGCACCTTCTCTGTGCCTGTTCACATTGCTTCGCAGAATCGCTTTTGTGCAGGAAACAGTAACACTTGTTCAGAAGGAAAGAAAGCACAGAGCCCCAGATTTGCTGTTGTTCTGGAGAGCTTGCAGAGCACTGGGGAAAGGCAGGCAGAGATTTCCCTGCTAGCACCTTCTCTGTGCCTGGGAAGCAGAAGTGTTCACTTTGCTTCGCAAGAATCGCTTTTGTGCAGAAAACACTAACACTTGTTCAGAAGGAAAGAAAGCACAGAGCCCCAGATTTTATGTTGTCCTGGAGAGCTTGCAGAGCACTGGGGAAAGGCAGGCAGAGGATTCCTTGCTAGCACCTTCTCTGTGTCTGGGAAGCAGAAGTGTTCACATTGCTTCGCAGAATCACTTTTCTTCAGAAAACAGTAACACTTGTTCAGAAGGAAAGAAAGCACAGAGCCCCAGATTCTATGTTGTCCTGGAGAGCTTGCAGAGCACTGGGGAAAGGCAGGCAGAGAATTCCCTGCTAGCTCCTTCTCTGTGCCTGGGAAGCAGAAGTGTTCACATTGCTTCGCAAGAATCGCTTTTGTGCAGAAAACAGTAACACTTGTTCAGAAGGAAAGAAAGCACAGAGCCCCAGATTCTATGTTGTCTTGGAGAGCTTGCAGAGCACTGGGGAAAGGCAGGCAGAGAATTCCCTGATAGCACCTTCTCTGTGCCTGGGAAGCAGAAGTGTTCACATTGCTTCGCAAGAATCGCTTTTGTGCAGAAAACAGTAACAGTTGTTCAGAACGAAAGAAAGCACAGAGCCCCAGATTCTATGTTGTCCTGGAGAGCTTGCAGAGCACTGGGGAAAGGCAGGCAGAGAATTCCCTGATAGCACCTTCTCTGTGCCTGTTCACATTTTTTCGCAGAATCGCTTTTGTGCAGAAAACAGTAACACTTGTTCAGAACGAAAGAAAGCACAGAGCCCCAGATTTGCTGTTGTTCTGGAGAGCTTGCAGAGCACTGGGGAAAGGCAGGCAGAGAATTCCTTCCTAGCACCTTCTCTGTGCCTGGGAAGCAGAAGTGTTCACATTGCTTCGAAGAATCGCTTTTGTGCAGAAAACAGTAACACTTGTTCAGAAGGAAAGAAAGCAAAGAGCCCCAGATTCTATGTTGTCCTGGAGAGCTTGCAGAGCACTGGGGAAAGGCAGGCAGAGAATTCCTTGCTAGCACCTTCTCTGTGCCTGGGAAGCAGAAGTGTTCACATTGCTTCGCAAGAATCGCTTTTGTGCAGAAAACAGTAACACTTGTTCAGAAGGAAAGAAAGCACAGAGCCCCAGATTTTATGTTGTCCTGGAGAGCTTGCAGAGCACTGGGGAAAGGCAGGCAGAGAATTCCCTGATAGCACCTTCTCTGTGCCTGTTCACATTGCTTCGCAGAATCGCTTTTGTGCAGGAAACAGTAACACTTGTTCAGAAGGAAAGAAAGCACAGAGCCCCAGATTTGCTGTTGTTCTGGAGAGCTTGCAGAGCACTGGGGAAAGGCAGGCAGAGAATTCCCTGATAGCACCTTCTCTGTGCCTGGGAAGCAGAAGTGTTCACTTTGCTTCGCAAGAATCGCTTTTGTGCAGAAAACACTAACACTTGTTCAGAAGGAAAGAAAGCACAGAGCCCCAGATTTTATGTTGTCCTGGAGAGCTTGCAGAGCACTGGGGAAAGGCAGGCAGAGGATTCCTTGCTAGCACCTTCTCTGTGTCTGGGAAGCAGAAGTGTTCACATTGCTTCGCAGAATCACTTTTCTTCAGAAAACAGTAACACTTGTTCAGAAAGAAAGAAAGCACAGAGCCCCAGATTCTATGTTGTCCTGGAGAGCTTGCAGAGCACTGGGGAAAGGCAGGCAGAGAATTCCCTGCTAGCTCCTTCTCTGTGCCTGGGAAGCAGAAGTGTTCACATTGCTTCGCAAGAATCGCTTTTGTGCAGAAAACAGTAACACTTGTTCAGAAGGAAAGAAAGCACAGAGCCCCAGATTTTATGTTGTCCTGGAGAGCTTGCAGAGCACTGGGGAAAGGCAGGCAGAGAATTCCCTGATAGCACCTTCTCTGTGCCTGTTCACATTGCTTCGCAGAATCGCTTTTGTGCAGAAAACAGTAACACTTGTTCAGAAGGAAAGAAAGCACAGAGCCCCAGATTCTATGTTGTCCTGGAGAGCTTGCAGAGTACTGGGGAAAGGCAGGCAGAGAATTCCTTGCTAGCACCTTCTCTGTGCCTGGGAAGCAGAAGTGTTCACATCGCTTCGCAAGAATCGCTTTTGTGCAGAAAACAGTAACAGTTTTTCAGAACGAAAGAAAGCACAGAGCCCCAGATTCTATGTTGTCCTGGAGAGCTTGCAGAGCACTGGGGAAAGGCAGGCAGAGAATTCCCTGCTAGCACCTTCTCTGTGCCTGTTCACATTGCTTCGCAGAATCGCTTTTGTGCAGAAAACACTAACACTTGTTCAGAAGGAAAGAAAGCACAGAGCCCCAGATTTGCTGTTGTCCTGGAGAGCTTGCAGAGCACTGGGGAAAGGCAGGCAGAGAATTCCCTGCTAGCACCTTCTCTGTGCCTGTTCACATTGCTTCGCAGAATCGCTTTTGTGCCGAAAACACTAATACTTCTTCAGAAGGAAAGAAAGCACAGAGCCCCAGATTTGATGTTGTC
The DNA here is from genome assembly GCF_031877795.1 of Strix aluco. NCBI lineage: Eukaryota > Metazoa > Chordata > Aves > Strigiformes > Strigidae > Strix > Strix aluco. Next base: position 1,209,534 of record NC_133945.1, read on the forward strand.
CTGGAGAGCTTGCAGAGCACTGGGGAAAGGCAGGCAGAGAATTCCTTGCTAGCACCTTCTCTGTGCCTGGGAAGCAGAAGTGTTCACATTGCTTCGCAGAATCGCTTTTGTGCAGAAAACAGTAACACTTGTTCAGAAGGAAAGAAAGCACAGAGCCCCAGATTTGCTGTTGTCCTGGAGAGCTTGCAGAGCACTGGGGAAAGGCAGGCAGAGAATTCCCTGCTAGCACCTTCTCTGTGCCTGGGAAGCAGAAGTGTTCACATTGCTTCGCAGAATCGCTTTTGTGCAGAAAACACTAACACTTGTTCAGAAGGAAAGAAAGCACAGAGCCCCAGATTCTATGTTGTCCTGGAGAGCTTGCAGAGCACTGGGGAAAGGCAGGCAGAGAATTCCTTGATAGCACCTTCTCTGTGCCTGTTCACATTGCTTCGCAGAATCGCTTTTGTGCAGAAAACACTAACACTTGTTCAGAAGGAAAGAAAGCACAGAGCCCCAGATTCTATGTTGTCCTGGAGAGCTTGCAGAGCACTGGGGAAAGGCAGGCAGAGAATTCCTTGCTAGCACCTTCTCTGTGCCTGGGAAGCAGAAGTGTTCACATTGCTTCGCAGAATCGGTTTTGTGCAGAAAACAGTAACACTTGTTCAGAAGGAAAGAAAGCACAGAGCCCCAGATTTGCTGTTGTCCTGGAGAGCTTGCATAGCACTGGGGAAAGGCAGGCAGAGAATTCCCTGCTAGCACCTTCTCTGTGCCTGGGAAGCAGAAGTGTTCACATTGCTATGCAGAATCGCTTTTGTGCAGAAAACACTAACAGTTGTTCAGAAGGAAAGAAAGCACAGAGCCCCAGATTCTATGTTGTCCTGGAGAGCTTGCAGAGCACTGGGGAAAGGCAGGCAGAGAATTCCTTGATAGCACCTTCTCTGTGCCTGTTCACATTGCTTCGCAAGAATCGCTTTTGTGCAGAAAACAGTAACACTTGTTCAGAAGGAAAGAAAGCACAGAGCCCCAGATTTTATGTTGTCCTGGAGAGCTTGCAGAGCACTGGGGAAAGGCAGGCAGAGAATTCCTTGCTAGCACCTTCTCTGTGCCTGGGAAGCAGAAGTGTTCACATTGCTTCGCAAGAATCGCTTTTGTGCAGAAAACAGTAACACTTGTTCAGAAGGAAAGACAGCACAGAGCCCCAGATTTGCTGTTGTTCTGGAGAGCTTGCATAGCACTGGGGAAAGGCAGGCATAGATTTCCCTGCTAGCACCTTCTCTGTGCCTGGGAAGCAGAAGTGTTCACATTGCTTCGCAGAATCGCTTTTGTGCAGAAAACTCTAACAATTGTTCAGAACTAAAGAAAGCACAGAGCCCGAGATTCTATGTTGTTCTGGAGAGCTTGCATAGCACTGTGGAAAGGCAGGCAGGGAATTCCCTGCTAGCACCTTCTCTGTGCCTGGGAAGCAGAAGTGTTCACATTGCTTCGCAGAATCGCTTTTGTGCAGAAAACACTAACACTTGTTCAGAAGGAAAGAAAGCACAGAGCCCAAGATTCTATGTTGTCCTGGAGAGCTTGCAGAGCACTGGGGAAAGGCAGGCAGAGAATTCCTTGATAGCACCTTCTCTGTGCCTGTTCACATTGCTTCGCAAGAATCGCTTTTGTGCAGAAAACAGTAACACTTGTTCAGAAGGAAAGAAAGCACAGAGCCCCAGATTTTATGTTGTCCTGGAGAGCTTGCAGAGCACTGGGGAAAGGCAGGCAGAGAATTCCTTGCTAGCACCTTCTCTGTGCCAGGGAAGCAGAAGTGTTCACATTGCTTCGCAAGAATCGCTTTTGTGCAGAAAACAGTAACACTTGTTCAGAAGGAAAGACAGCACAGAGCCCCAGATTTGCTGTTGTTCTGGAGAGCTTGCATAGCACTGGGGAAAGGCAGGCAGAGATTTCCCTGCTAGCACCTTCTCTGTGCCTGGGAAGCAGAAGTGTTCACATTGCTTCGCAGAATCGCTTTTGTGCAGAAAACACTAACACTTGTTCAGAACAAAAGAAAGCACAGAGCCCCAGATTTGCTGTTGTTCTGGAGAGCTTGCAGAGCACTGGGGAAAGGCAGGCAGAGAATTCCCTGCTAGCACCTTCTCTGTGTCTGGGAAGCAGAAGTGTTTACATTGCTTCGCAGAATCGCTTTTGTGCAGAAAACTCTAACAATTGTTCAGAACTAAAGAAAGCACAGAGCCCCAGATTTGCTGTTGTTCTGGAGAGCTTGCATAGCACTGGGGAAAGGCAGGCAGAGAATTCCTTGATAGCACCTTCTCTGTGCCTGGGAAGCAGAAGTGTTCACATTGCTTCGCAGAATCGCTTTTGTGCAGAAAACACTAACACTTGTTCAGAACAAAAGAAAGCACAGAGCCCCAGATTCTATGTTGTCCTGGAGAGCTTGCAGAGCACTGGGGAAAGGCAGGCAGAGAATTCCCTGCTAGCACCTTCTCTGTGCCTGTTCACATTGCTTCGCAAGAATCGCTTTTGTGCAGAAAACACTAACACTTGTTCAGAAGGAAAGAAAGCACAGAGCCCCAGATTTTATGTTGTCCTGGAGAGCTTGCAGAGCACTGGGGAAAGGCAGGCAGAGAATTCCCTGCTAGCACCTTCTCTGTGCCTGTTCACATTGCTTCGCAGAATCGCTTTTGTGCCGAAAACACTAACACTTCTTCAGAAGGAAAGAAAGCACAGAGCCCCAGATTTGATGTTGTCCTGGAGAGCTTGCAGAGCACTGGGGAAAGGCAGGCAGAGAATTCCTTGCTAGCACCTTCTCTGTGCCTGGGAAGCAGAAGTGTTCACATTGCTTCGCAGAATCGCTTTTGTGCAGAAAACAGTAACACTTGTTCAGAAGGAAAGAAAGCACAGAGCCCCAGATTTTATGTTGTCCTGGAGAGCTTGCAGAGCACTGGGGAAAGGCAGGCAGAGAATTCCCTGCTAGCACCTTCTCTGTGCCTGTTCACATTGCTTCGCAAGAATCGCTTTTGTGCAGAAAACACTAACACTTGTTCAGAAGGAAAGAAAGCACAGAGCCCCAGATTTTATGTTGTCCTGGAGAGCTTGCAGAGCACTGGGGAAAGGCAGGCAGAGAATTCCCTGCTAGCACCTTCTCTGTGCCTGTTCACATTGCTTCGCAGAATCGCTTTTGTGCCGAAAACACTAACACTTCTTCAGAAGGAAAGAAAGCACAGAGCCCCAGATTTGATGTTGTCCTGGAGAGCTTGCAGAGCACTGGGGAAAGGCAGGCAGAGAATTCCTTGCTAGCACCTTCTCTGTGCCTGGGAAGCAGAAGTGTTCACATTGCTTCGCAGAATCGCTTTTGTGCAGAAAACAGTAACACTTGTTCAGAAGGAAAGAAAGCACAGAGCCCCAGATTTGCTGTTGTCCTGGAGAGCTTGCAGAGCACTGGGGAAAGGCAGGCAGAGAATTCCCTGCTAGCACCTTCTCTGTGCCTGGGAAGCAGAAGTGTTCACATTGCTTCGCAGAATCGCTTTTGTGCAGAAAACACTAACACTTGTTCAGAAGGAAAGAAAGCACAGAGCCCCAGATTCTATGTTGTCCTGGAGAGCTTGCAGAGCACTGGGGAAAGGCAGGCAGAGAATTCCTTGATAGCACCTTCTCTGTGCCTGTTCACATTGCTTCGCAGAATCGCTTTTGTGCAGAAAACACTAACACTTGTTCAGAAGGAAAGAAAGCACAGAGCCCCAGATTTTATGTTGTCCTGGAGAGCTTGCAGAGCACTGGGGAAAGGCAGGCAGAGAATTCCCTGATAGCACCTTCTCTGTGCCTGTTCACATTGCTTCGCAGAATCGCTTTTGTGCCGAAAACACTAACACTTCTTCAGAAGGAAAGAAAGCACAGAGCCCCAGATTTGATGTTGTCCTGGAGAGCTTGCAGAGCACTGGGGAAAGGCAGGCAGAGAATTCCTTGCTAGCACCTTCTCTGTGCCTGGGAAGCAGAAGTGTTCACATTGCTTCGCAGAATCGCTTTTGTGCAGAAAACAGTAACACTTGTTCAGAAGGAAAGAAAGCACAGAGCCCCAGATTTGCTGTTGTCCTGGAGAGCTTGCAGAGCACTGGGGAAAGGCAGGCAGAGAATTCCCTGCTAGCACCTTCTCTGTGCCTGGGAAGCAGAAGTGTTCACATTGCTTCGCAGAATCGCTTTTGTGCAGAAAACACTAACACTTGTTCAGAAGGAAAGAAAGCACAGAGCCCCAGATTCTATGTTGTCCTGGAGAGCTTGCAGAGCACTGGGGAAAGGCAGGCAGAGAATTCCTTGATAGCACCTTCTCTGTGCCTGTTCACATTGCTTCGCAGAATCGCTTTTGTGCAGAAAACACTAACACTTGTTCAGAAGGAAAGAAAGCACAGAGCCCCAGATTTTATGTTGTCCTGGAGAGCTTGCAGAGCACTGGGGAAAGGCAGGCAGAGAATTCCCTGCTAGCACCTTCTCTGTGCCTGTTCACATTGCTTCGCAGAATCGCTTTTGTGCCGAAAACACTAACACTTCTTCAGAAGGAAAGAAAGCACAGAGCCCCAGATTTGATGTTGTCCTGGAGAGCTTGCAGAGCACTGGGGAAAGGCAGGCAGAGAATTCCTTGCTAGCACCTTCTCTGTGCCTGGGAAGCAGAAGTGTTCACATTGCTTCGCAGAATCGCTTTTGTGCAGAAAACAGTAACACTTGTTCAGAAGGAAAGAAAGCACAGAGCCCCAGATTTGCTGTTGTCCTGGAGAGCTTGCAGAGCACTGGGGAAAGGCAGGCAGAGAATTCCCTGCTAGCACCTTCTCTGTGCCTGGGAAGCAGAAGTGTTCACATTGCTTCGCAGAATCGCTTTTGTGCAGAAAACACTAACACTTGTTCAGAAGGAAAGAAAGCACAGAGCCCCAGATTCTATGTTGTCCTGGAGAGCTTGCAGAGCACTGGGGAAAGGCAGGCAGAGAATTCCTTGATAGCACCTTCTCTGTGCCTGTTCACATTGCTTCGCAGAATCGCTTTTGTGCAGAAAACACTAACACTTGTTCAGAAGGAAAGAAAGCACAGAGCCCCAGATTCTATGTTGTCCTGGAGAGCTTGCAGAGCACTGGGGAAAGGCAGGCAGAGAATTCCTTGCTAGCACCTTCTCTGTGCCTGGGAAGCAGAAGTGTTCACATTGCTTCGCAGAATCGGTTTTGTGCAGAAAACAGTAACACTTGTTCAGAAGGAAAGAAAGCACAGAGCCCCAGATTTGCTGTTGTCCTGGAGAGCTTGCAGAGCACTGGGGAAAGGCAGGCAGAGAATTCCCTGCTAGCACCTTCTCTGTGCCTGGGAAGCAGAAGTGTTCACATTGCTATGCAGAATCGCTTTTGTGCAGAAAACACTAACACTTGTTCAGAAGGAAAGAAAGCACAGAGCCCCAGATTCTATGTTGTCCTGGAGAGCTTGCAGAGCACTGGGGAAAGGCAGGCAGAGAATTCCTTGATAGCACCTTCTCTGTGCCTGTTCACATTGCTTCGCAGAATCGCTTTTGTGCAGAAAACAGTAACACTTGTTCAGAAGGAAAGAAAGCACAGAGCCCCAGATTTTATGTTGTCCTGGAGAGCTTGCAGAGCACTGGGGAAAGGCAGGCAGAGAATTCCTTGCTAGCACCTTCTCTGTGCCTGGGAAGCAGAAGTGTTCACATTGCTTCGCAAGAATCGCTTTTGTGCAGAAAACAGTAACACTTGTTCAGAAGGAAAGACAGCACAGAGCCCCAGATTTGCTGTTGTTCTGGAGAGCTTGCATAGCACTGGGGAAAGGCAGGCATAGATTTCCCTGCTAGCACCTTCTCTGTGCCTGGGAAGCAGAAGTGTTCACATTGCTTCGCAGAATCGCTTTTGTGCAGAAAACTCTAACAATTGTTCAGAACTAAAGAAAGCACAGAGCCCCAGATTCTATGTTGTTCTGGAGAGCTTGCATAGCACTGGGGAAAGGCAGGCAGAGAATTCCCTGCTAGCACCTTCTCTGTGCCTGGGAAGCAGAAGTGTTCACATTGCTTCGCAGAATCGCTTTTGTGCAGAAAACACTAACACTTGTTCAGAAGGAAAGAAAGCACAGAGCCCAAGATTCTATGTTGTCCTGGAGAGCTTGCAGAGCACTGGGGAAAGGCAGGCAGAGAATTCCTTGATAGCACCTTCTCTGTGCCTGTTCACATTGCTTCGCAAGAATCGCTTTTGTGCAGAAAACAGTAACACTTGTTCAGAAGGAAAGAAAGCACAGAGCCCCAGATTTTATGTTGTCCTGGAGAGCTTGCAGAGCACTGGGGAAAGGCAGGCAGAGAATTCCTTGCTAGCACCTTCTCTGTGCCAGGGAAGCAGAAGTGTTCACATTGCTTCGCAAGAATCGCTTTTGTGCAGAAAACAGTAACACTTGTTCAGAAGGAAAGACAGCACAGAGCCCCAGATTTGCTGTTGTTCTGGAGAGCTTGCATAGCACTGGGGAAAGGCAGGCAGAGATTTCCCTGCTAGCACCTTCTCTGTGCCTGGGAAGCAGAAGTGTTCACATTGCTTCGCAGAATCGCTTTTGTGCAGAAAACACTAACACTTGTTCAGAACAAAAGAAAGCACAGAGCCCCAGATTTGCTGTTGTTCTGGAGAGCTTGCAGAGCACTGGGGAAAGGCAGGCAGAGAATTCCCTGCTAGCACCTTCTCTGTGTCTGGGAAGCAGAAGTGTTTACATTGCTTCGCAGAATCGCTTTTGTGCAGAAAACTCTAACAATTGTTCAGAACTAAAGAAAGCACAGAGCCCCAGATTTGCTGTTGTTCTGGAGAGCTTGCATAGCACTGGGGAAAGGCAGGCAGAGAATTCCTTGATAGCACCTTCTCTGTGCCTGGGAAGCAGAAGTGTTCACATTGCTTCGCAGAATCGCTTTTGTGCAGAAAACACTAACACTTGTTCAGAACAAAAGAAAGCACAGAGCCCCAGATTCTATGTTGTCCTGGAGAGCTTGCAGAGCACTGGGGAAAGGCAGGCAGAGAATTCCCTGATAGCACCTTCTCTGTGCCTGTTCACATTGCTTCGCAAGAATCGCTTTTGTGCAGAAAACAGTAACACTTGTTCAGAAGGAAAGAAAGCACAGAGCCCCAGATTCTATGTTGTCCTGGAGAGCTTGCAGAGCACTGGGGAAAGGCAGGCAGAGAATTCCCTGCTAGCACCTTCTCTGTGCCTGGGAAGCAGAAGTGCTCACATTGCTTCGCAAGAATCGCTTTTGTGCAGAAAACACTAACACTTGTTCAGAACGAAAGAAAGCACAGAGCTCCAGATTTTATGTTGTCCTGGAGAGCTTGCAGAGCACTGGGGAAAGGCAGGCAGAGAATTCCCTGCTAGCACCTTCTCTGTGCCTGTTCACATTGCTTCGCAGAATCGCTTTTGTGCCGAAAACACTAACACTTGTTCAGAACGAAAGACAGCACAGAGCCCCAGATTCTATGTTGTCCTGGAGAGCTTGCAGAGCACTGGGGAAAGGCAGGCAGAGAATTCCCTGATAGCACCTTCTCTGTGCCTGTTCACATTGCTTCGCAGAATCGCTTTTGTGCAGAAAACAGTAACACTTGTTCAGAAGGAAAGAAAGCACAGAGCCCCAGATTTTTTGTTCTCCTGGAGAGCTTGCAGAGCACTGGGGAAAGGCAGGCAGAGAATTCCCTGCTAGCACCTTCTCTGTGCCTGGGAAGCAGAAGTGTTCACATTGCTTCGAAGAATCGCTTTTGTGCAGAAAACACTAACACTTGTTCAGAACAAAAGAAAGCACAGAGCCCCAGATTTGCTGTTGTTCTGGAGAGCTTGCAGAGCACTGGGGAAAGGCAGGCAGAGAATTCCCTGCTAGCACCTTCTCTGTGTCTGGGAAGCAGAAGTGTTTACATTGCTTCGCAGAATCGCTTTTGTGCAGAAAACTCTAACAATTGTTCAGAACTAAAGAAAGCACAGAGCCCCAGATTTGCTGTTGTTCTGGAGAGCTTGCATAGCACTGGGGAAAGGCAGGCAGAGAATTCCTTGATAGCACCTTCTCTGTGCCTGGGAAGCAGAAGTGTTCACATTGCTTCGCAGAATCGCTTTTGTGCAGAAAACACTAACACTTGTTCAGAACAAAAGAAAGCACAGAGCCCCAGATTCTATGTTGTCCTGGAGAGCTTGCAGAGCACTGGGGAAAGGCAGGCAGAGAATTCCCTGATAGCACCTTCTCTGTGCCTGTTCACATTGCTTCGCAAGAATCGCTTTTGTGCAGAAAACAGTAACACTTGTTCAGAACTAAAGAAAGCACAGAGCCCCAGATTCTATGTTGTCCTGGAGAGCTTGCAGAGCACTGGGGAAAGGCAGGCAGAGAATTCCCTGATAGCACCTTCTCTGTGCCTGGGAAGCAGAAGTGCTCACATTGCTTCGCAAGAATCGCTTTTGTGCAGAAAACACTAACACTTGTTCAGAACGAAAGAAAGCACAGAGCTCCAGATTTTATGTTGTCCTGGAGAGCTTGCAGAGCACTGGGGAAAGGCAGGCAGAGAATTCCCTGCTAGCACCTTCTCTGTGCCTGTTCACATTGCTTCGCAGAATCGCTTTTGTGCCTAAAACACTAACACTTGTTCAGAACGAAAGACAGCACAGAGCCCCAGATTCTATGTTGTCCTGGAGAGCTTGCAGAGCACTGGGGAAAGGCAGGCAGAGAATTCCCTGATAGCACCTTCTCTGTGCCTGTTCACATTGCTTCGCAGAATCGCTTTTGTGCAGAAAACAGTAACACTTGTTCAGAAGGAAAGAAAGCACAGAGCCCCAGATTTTTTGTTCTCCTGGAGAGCTTGCAGAGCACTGGGGAAAGGCAGGCAGAGAATTCCCTGATAGCACCTTCTCTGTGCCTGGGAAGCAGAAGTGTTCACATTGCTTCGAAGAATCGCTTTTGTGCAGAAAACAGTAACACTTGTTCAGAAGGAAAGAAAGCACAGAGCCCCAGATTTGCTGTTGTCCTGGAGAGCTTGCAGAGCACTGGGGAAAGGCAGGAAGAGAATTCCCTGATAGCACCTTCTCTGTGCCTGGGAAGCAGAAGTGTTCACATTGCTTCGCAAGAATCGCTTTTGTGCAGAAAACAGTAACACTTGTTCAGAAGGAAAGAAAGCACAGAGCCCCAGATTCTATGTTGTCCTGGAGAGCTTGCAGAGCACTGGGGAAAGGCAGGCAGAGAATTCCTTGCTAGCACCTTCTCTGTGCCTGGGAAGCAGAAGTGTTCACATTGCTTCGCAAGAATCGCTTTTGTGCAGAAAACAGTAACACTTGTTCAGAAGGAAAGAAAGCACAGAGCCCCAGATTTTATGTTGTCCTGGAGAGCTTGCAGAGCACTGGGGAAAGGCAGGCAGAGAATTCCCTGATAGCACCTTCTCTGTGCCTGGGAAGCAGAAGTGTTTACATTGCTTCGCAGAATCGCTTTTGTGCAGGAAACAGTAACACTTGTTCAGAAGGAAAGAAAGCACAGAGCCCCAGATTTGCTGTTGTTCTGGAGAGCTTGCAGAGCACTGGGGAAAGTCAGGCAGAGATTTCCCTGCTAGCACCTTCTCTGTGCCTGGGAAGCAGAAGTGTTCACTTTGCTTCGCAAGAATCGCTTTTGTGCAGAAAACACTAACACTTGTTCAGAAGGAAAGAAAGCACAGAGCCCCAGATTTTATGTTGTCCTGGAGAGCTTGCAGAGCACTGGGGAAAGGCAGGCAGAGGATTCCTTGCTAGCACCTTCTCTGTGCCTGGGAAGCAGAAGTGTTCACATTGCTTCGCAGAATCACTTTTCTTCAGAAAACAGTAACACTTGTTCAGAAGGAAAGAAAGCACAGAGCCCCAGATTCTATGTTGTCCTGGAGAGCTTGCAGAGCACTGGGGAAAGGCAGGCAGAGAATTCCCTGCTAGCTCCTTCTCTGTGCCTGGGAAGCAGAAGTGTTCACATTGCTTCGCAAGAATCGCTTTTGTGCAGAAAACAGTAACACTTGTTCAGAAGGAAAGAAAGCACAGAGCCCCAGATTTTATGTTGTCCTGGAGAGATTGCAGAGCACTGGGGAAAGGCAGGCAGAGAATTCCCTGCTAGCACCTTCTCTGTGCCTGTTCACATTGCTTCGCAGAATCGCTTTTGTGCAGAAAACACTAACACTTCTTCAGAAGGAAAGAAAGCACAGAGCCCCAGATTTGATGTTGTCCTGGAGAGCTTGCAGAGCACTGGGGAAAGGCAGGCAGAGAATTCCTTGCTAGCACCTTCTCTGTGCCTGGGAAGCAGAAGTGTTCACATTGCTTCGCAGAATCGCTTTTGTGCAGAAAACAGTAACACTTGTTCAGAAGGAAAGAAAGCACAGAGCCCCAGATTTGCTGTTGTCCTGGAGAGCTTGCAGAGCACTGGGGAAAGGCAGGCAGAGAATTCCCTGCTAGCACCTTCTCTGTGCCTGGGAAGCAGAAGTGTTCACATTGCTTCGCAGAATCGCTTTTGTGCAGAAAACACTAACACTTGTTCAGAAGGAAAGAAAGCACAGAGCCCCAGATTCTATGTTGTCCTGGAGAGCTTGCAGAGCACTGGGGAAAGGCAGGCAGAGAATTCCTTGATAGCACCTTCTCTGTGCCTGTTCACATTGCTTCGCAGAATCGCTTTTGTGCAGAAAACACTAACACTTGTTCAGAAGGAAAGAAAGCACAGAGCCCCAGATTCTATGTTGTCCTGGAGAGCTTGCAGAGCACTGGGGAAAGGCAGGCAGAGAATTCCTTGCTAGCACCTTCTCTGTGCCTGGGAAGCAGAAGTGTTCACATTGCTTCGCAGAATCGCTTTTGTGCAGAAAACAGTAACACTTGTTCAGAAGGAAAGAAAGCACAGAGCCCCAGATTTGCTGTTGTCCTGGAGAGCTTGCAGAGCACTGGGGAAAGGCAGGCAGAGAATTCCCTGCTAGCACCTTCTCTGTGCCTGGGAAGCAGAAGTGTTCACATTGCTATGCAGAATCGCTTTTGTGCAGAAAACACTAACACTTGTTCAGAAGGAAAGAAAGCACAGAGCCCCAGATTCTATGTTGTCCTGGAGAGCTTGCAGAGCACTGGGGAAAGGCAGGCAGAGAATTCCTTGATAGCACCTTCTCTGTGCCTGTTCACATTGCTTCGCAGAATCGCTTTTGTGCAGAAAACAGTAACACTTGTTCAGAAGGAAAGAAAGCACAGAGCCCCAGATTTTATGTTGTCCTGGAGAGCTTGCAGAGCACTGGGGAAAGGCAGGCAGAGAATTCCTTGCTAGCACCTTCTCTGTGCCTGGGAAGCAGAAGTGTTCACATTGCTTCGCAAGAATCGCTTTTGTGCAGAAAACAGTAACACTTGTTCAGAAGGAAAGACAGCACAGAGCCCCAGATTTGCTGTTGTTCTGGAGAGCTTGCATAGCACTGGGGAAAGGCAGGCATAGATTTCCCTGCTAGCACCTTCTCTGTGCCTGGGAAGCAGAAGTGTTCACATTGCTTCGCAGAATCGCTTTTGTGCAGAAAACTCTAACAATTGTTCAGAACTAAAGAAAGCACAGAGCCCCAGATTCTATGTTGTTCTGGAGAGCTTGCATAGCACTGGGGAAAGGCAGGCAGAGAATTCCCTGCTAGCACCTTCTCTGTGCCTGGGAAGCAGAAGTGTTCACATTGCTTCGAAGAATCGCTTTTGTGCAGAAAACACTAACACTTGTTCAGAAGGAAAGAAAGCACAGAGCCCAAGATTCTATGTTGTCCTGGAGAGCTTGCAGAGCACTGGGGAAAGGCAGGCAGAGAATTCCTTGATAGCACCTTCTCTGTGCCTGTTCACATTGCTTCGCAAGAATCGCTTTTGTGCAGAAAACAGTAACACTTGTTCAGAAGGAAAGAAAGCACAGAGCCCCAGATTTTATGTTGTCCTGGAGAGCTTGCAGAGCACTGGGGAAAGGCAGGCAGAGAATTCCTTGCTAGCACCTTCTCTGTGCCAGGGAAGCAGAAGTGTTCACATTGCTTCGCAAGAATCGCTTTTGTGCAGAAAACAGTAACACTTGTTCAGAAGGAAAGACAGCACAGAGCCCCAGATTTGCTGTTGTTCTGGAGAGCTTGCATAGCACTGGGGAAAGGCAGGCAGAGATTTCCCTGCTAGCACCTTCTCTGTGCCTGGGAAGCAGAAGTGTTCACATTGCTTCGCAGAATCGCTTTTGTGCAGAAAACACTAACACTTGTTCAGAACAAAAGAAAGCACAGAGCCCCAGATTTGCTGTTGTTCTGGAGAGCTTGCAGAGCACTGGGGAAAGGCAGGCAGAGAATTCCCTGCTAGCACCTTCTCTGTGTCTGGGAAGCAGAAGTGTTTACATTGCTTCGCAGAATCGCTTTTGTGCAGAAAACTCTAACAATTGTTCAGAACTAAAGAAAGCACAGAGCCCCAGATTTGCTGTTGTTCTGGAGAGCTTGCATAGCACTGGGGAAAGGCAGGCAGAGAATTCCTTGATAGCACCTTCTCTGTGCCTGGGAAGCAGAAGTGTTCACATTGCTTCGCAGAATCGCTTTTGTGCCGAAAACACTAACACTTGTTCAGAACAAAAGAAAGCACAGAGCCCCAGATTCTATGTTGTCCTGGAGAGCTTGCAGAGCACTGGGGAAAGGCAGGCAGAGAATTCCCTGATAGCACCTTCTCTGTGCCTGTTCACATTGCTTCGCAAGAATCGCTTTTGTGCAGAAAACAGTAACACTTGTTCAGAAGGAAAGAAAGCACAGAGCCCCAGATTCTATGTTGTCCTGGAGAGCTTGCAGAGCACTGGGGAAAGGCAGGCAGAGAATTCCCTGCTAGCACCTTCTCTGTGCCTGGGAAGCAGAAGTGCTCACATTGCTTCGCAAGAATCGCTTTTGTGCAGAAAACACTAACACTTGTTCAGAACGAAAGAAAGCACAGAGCTCCAGATTTTATGTTGTCCTGGAGAGCTTGCAGAGCACTGGGGAAAGGCAGGCACAGAATTCCCTGATAGCACCTTCTCTGTGCCTGTTCACATTGCTTCGCAGAATCGCTTTTGTGCCGAAAACACTAACACTTGTTCAGAACGAAAGACAGCACAGAGCCCCAGATTCTATGTTGTCCTGGAGAGCTTGCAGAGCACTGGGGAAAGGCAGGCAGAGAATTCCCTGATAGCACCTTCTCTGTGCCTGTTCACATTGCTTCGCAGAATCGCTTTTGTGCAGAAAACAGTAACACTTGTTCAGAAGGAAAGAAAGCACAGAGCCCCAGATTTTTTGTTCTCCTGGAGAGCTTGCAGAGCACTGGGGAAAGGCAGGCAGAGAATTCCCTGCTAGCACCTTCTCTGTGCCTGGGAAGCAGAAGTGTTCACATTGCTTCGAAGAATCGCTTTTGTGCAGAAAACACTAACACTTGTTCAGAACAAAAGAAAGCACAGAGCCCCAGATTTGCTGTTGTTCTGGAGAGCTTGCAGAGCACTGGGGAAAGGCAGGCAGAGAATTCCCTGCTAGCACCTTCTCTGTGTCTGGGAAGCAGAAGTGTTTACATTGCTTCGCAGAATCGCTTTTGTGCAGAAAACTCTAACAATTGTTCAGAACTAAAGAAAGCACAGAGCCCCAGATTTGCTGTTGTTCTGGAGAGCTTGCATAGCACTGGGGAAAGGCAGGCAGAGAATTCCTTGATAGCACCTTCTCTGTGCCTGGGAAGCAGAAGTGTTCACATTGCTTCGCAGAATCGCTTTTGTGCAGAAAACACTAACACTTGTTCAGAACAAAAGAAAGCACAGAGCCCCAGATTTGCTGTTGTCCTGGAGAGCTTGCAGAGCACTGGGGAAAGGCAGGAAGAGAATTCCCTGATAGCACCTTCTCTGTGCCTGTTCACATTGCTTCGCAAGAATCGCTTTTGTGCAGAAAACAGTAACACTTGTTCAGAACTAAAGAAAGCACAGAGCCCCAGATTCTATGTTGTCCTGGAGAGCTTGCAGAGCACTGGGGAAAGGCAGGCAGAGAATTCCCTGATAGCACCTTCTCTGTGCCTGGGAAGCAGAAGTGCTCACATTGCTTCGCAAGAATCGCTTTTGTGCAGAAAACACTAACACTTGTTCAGAACGAAAGAAAGCACAGAGCTCCAGATTTTATGTTGTCCTGGAGAGCTTGCAGAGCACTGGGGAAAGGCAGGCAGAGAATTCCCTGCTAGCACCTTCTCTGTGCCTGTTCACATTGCTTCGCAGAATCGCTTTTGTGCCGAAAACACTAACACTTGTTCAGAACGAAAGACAGCACAGAGCCCCAGATTCTATGTTGTCCTGGAGAGCTTGCAGAGCACTGGGGAAAGGCAGGCAGAGAATTCCCTGATAGCACCTTCTCTGTGCCTGTTCACATTGCTTCGCAGAATCGCTTTTGTGCAGAAAACAGTAACACTTGTTCAAAAGGAAAGAAAGCACAGAGCCCCAGATTTTTTGTTCTCCTGGAGAGCTTGCAGAGCACTGGGGAAAGGCAGGCAGAGAATTCCCTGATAGCACCTTCTCTGTGCCTGGGAAGCAGAAGTGTTCACATTGCTTCGAAGAATCGCTTTTGTGCAGAAAACAGTAACACTTGTTCAGAAGGAAAGAAAGCACAGAGCCCCAGATTTGCTGTTGTCCTGGAGAGCTTGCAGAGCACTGGGGAAAGGCAGGAAGAGAATTCCCTGATAGCACCTTCTCTGTGCCTGGGAAGCAGAAGTGTTCACATTGCTTCGCAAGAATCGCTTTTGTGCAGAAAACAGTAACACTTGTTCAGAAGGAAAGAAAGCACAGAGCCCCAGATTCTATGTTGTCCTGGAGAGCTTGCAGAGCACTGGGGAAAGGCAGGCAGAGAATTCCTTGCTAGCACCTTCTCTGTGCCTGGGAAGCAGAAGTGTTCACATTGCTTCGCAAGAATCGCTTTTGTGCAGAAAACAGTAACACTTGTTCAGAAGGAAAGAAAGCACAGAGCCCCAGATTTTATGTTGTCCTGGAGAGCTTGCAGAGCACTGGGGAAAGGCAGGCAGAGAATTCCCTGATAGCACCTTCTCTGTGCCTGGGAAGCAGAAGTGTTTACATTGCTTCGCAGAATCGCTTTTGTGCAGGAAACAGTAACACTTGTTCAGAAGGAAAGAAAGCACAGAGCCCCAGATTTGCTGTTGTTCTGGAGAGCTTGCAGAGCACTGGGGAAAGTCAGGCAGAGATTTCCCTGCTAGCACCTTCTCTGTGCCTGGGAAGCAGAAGTGTTCACTTTGCTTCGCAAGAATCGCTTTTGTGCAGAAAACACTAACACTTGTTCAGAAGGAAAGAAAGCACAGAGCCCCAGATTTTATGTTGTCCTGGAGAGCTTGCAGAGCACTGGGGAAAGGCAGGCAGAGGATTCCTTGCTAGCACCTTCTCTGTGCCTGGGAAGCAGAAGTGTTCACATTGCTTCGCAGAATCACTTTTCTTCAGAAAACAGTAACACTTGTTCAGAAGGAAAGAAAGCACAGAGCCCCAGATTCTATGTTGTCCTGGAGAGCTTGCAGAGCACTGGGGAAAGGCAGGCAGAGAATTCCCTGCTAGCTCCTTCTCTGTGCCTGGGAAGCAGAAGTGTTCACATTGCTTCGCAAGAATCGCTTTTGTGCAGAAAACAGTAACACTTGTTCAGAAGGAAAGAAAGCACAGAGCCCCAGATTTTATGTTGTCCTGGAGAGATTGCAGAGCACTGGGGAAAGGCAGGCAGAGAATTCCCTGCTAGCACCTTCTCTGTGCCTGTTCACATTGCTTCGCAGAATCGCTTTTGTGCAGAAAACACTAACACTTGTTCAGAACGAAAGAAAGCACAGAGCCCCAGATTCTATGTTGTCTTGGAGAGCTTGCAGAGCACTGGGGAAAGGCAGGCAGAGAATTCCCTGATAGCACCTTCTCTGTGCCTGGGAAGCAGAAGTGTTCACATTGCTTCGCAAGAATCGCTTTTGTGCAGAAAACAGTAACAGTTGTTCAGAACGAAAGAAAGCACAGAGCCCCAGATTCTATGTTGTCCTGGAGAGCTTGCAGAGCACTGGGGAAAGGCAGGCAGAGAATTCCCTGATAGCACCTTCTCTGTGCCTGTTCACATTTTTTCGCAGAATCGCTTTTGTGCAGAAAACAGTAACACTTGTTCAGAACGAAAGAAAGCACAGAGCCCCAGATTTGCTGTTGTTCTGGAGAGCTTGCAGAGCACTGGGGAAAGGCAGGCAGAGAATTCCTTCCTAGCACCTTCTCTGTGCCTGGGAAGCAGAAGTGTTCACATTGCTTCGAAGAATCGCTTTTGTGCAGAAAACAGTAACACTTGTTCAGAAGGAAAGAAAGCAAAGAGCCCCAGATTCTATGTTGTCCTGGAGAGCTTGCAGAGCACTGGGGAAAGGCAGGCAGAGAATTCCTTGCTAGCACCTTCTCTGTGCCTGGGAAGCAGAAGTGTTCACATTGCTTCGCAAGAATCGCTTTTGTGCAGAAAACAGTAACACTTGTTCAGAAGGAAAGAAAGCACAGAGCCCCAGATTTTATGTTGTCCTGGAGAGCTTGCAGAGCACTGGGGAAAGGCAGGCAGAGAATTCCCTGATAGCACCTTCTCTGTGCCTGTTCACATTGCTTCGCAGAATCGCTTTTGTGCAGGAAACAGTAACACTTGTTCAGAAGGAAAGAAAGCACAGAGCCCCAGATTTGCTGTTGTTCTGGAGAGCTTGCAGAGCACTGGGGAAAGGCAGGCAGAGATTTCCCTGCTAGCACCTTCTCTGTGCCTGGGAAGCAGAAGTGTTCACTTTGCTTCGCAAGAATCGCTTTTGTGCAGAAAACACTAACACTTGTTCAGAAGGAAAGAAAGCACAGAGCCCCAGATTTTATGTTGTCCTGGAGAGCTTGCAGAGCACTGGGGAAAGGCAGGCAGAGGATTCCTTGCTAGCACCTTCTCTGTGTCTGGGAAGCAGAAGTGTTCACATTGCTTCGCAAGAATCACTTTTCTTCAGAAAACAGTAACACTTGTTCAGAAGGAAAGAAAGCACAGAGCCCCAGATTCTATGTTGTCCTGGAGAGCTTGCAGAGCACTGGGGAAAGGCAGGCAGAGAATTCCCTGCTAGCTCCTTCTCTGTGCCTGGGAAGCAGAAGTGTTCACATTGCTTCGCAAGAATCGCTTTTGTGCAGAAAACAGTAACACTTGTTCAGAAGGAAAGAAAGCACAGAGCCCCAGATTTTATGTTGTCCTGGAGAGCTTGCAGAGCACTGGGGAAAGGCAGGCAGAGAATTCCCTGATAGCACCTTCTCTGTGCCTGTTCACATTGCTTCGCAGAATCGCTTTTGTGCAGAAAACAGTAACACTTGTTCAGAACGAAAGAAAGCACAGAGCCCCAGATTCTATGTTGTCCTGGAGAGCTTGCAGAGTACTGGGGAAAGGCAGGCAGAGAATTCCTTGCTAGCACCTTCTCTGTGCCTGGGAAGCAGAAGTGTTCATATCGCTTCGCAAGAATCGCTTTTGTGCAGAAAACAGTAACAGTTTTTCAGAACGAAAGAAAGCACAGAGCCCCAGATTCTATGTTGTCCTGGAGAGCTTGCAGAGCACTGGGGAAAGGCAGGCAGAGAATTCCCTGCTAGCACCTTCTCTGTGCCTGTTCACATTGTTTCGCAGAATCGCTTTTGTGCAGAAAACAGTAACACTTGTTCAGAAGGAAAGAAAGCACAGAGCCCCAGATTTGCTGTTGTCCTGGAGAGCTTGCAGAGCACTGGGGAAAGGCAGGCAGAGAATTCCCTGCTAGCACCTTCTCTGTGCCTGTTCACATTGCTTCGCAGAATCGCTTTTGTGCCGAAAACACTAACACTTCTTCAGAAGGAAAGAAAGCACAGAGCCCCAGATTTGATGTTGTCCTGGAGAGCTTGCAGAGCACTGGGGAAAGGCAGGCAGAGAATTCCCTGCTAGCACCTTCTCTGTGCCTGGGAAGCAGAAGTGTTCACATTGCTATGCAGAATCGCTTTTGTGCAGAAAACACTAACACTTGTTCAGAAGGAAAGAAAGCACAGAGCCCCAGATTCTATGTTGTCCTGGAGAGCTTGCAGAGCACTGGGGAAAGGCAGGCAGAGAATTCCTTGATAGCACCTTCTCTGTGCCTGTTCACATTGCTTCGCAGAATCGCTTTTGTGCAGAAAACAGTAACACTTGTTCAGAAGGAAAGAAAGCACAGAGCCCCAGATTTGCTGTTGTCCTGGAGAGCTTGCAGAGCACTGGGGAAAGGCAGGCAGAGAATTCCTTGCTAGCACCTTCTCTGTGCCTGGGAAGCAGATTGTTCACATTGCTTCGCAAGAATCGCTTTTGTGCAGAAAACAGTAACACTTGTTCAGAAGGAAAGACAGCACAGAGCCCCAGATTTGCTGTTGTTCTGGAGAGCTTGCATAGCACTGGGGAAAGGCAGGCATAGATTTCCCTGCTAGCACCTTCTCTGTGCCTGGGAAGCAGAAGTGTTCACATTGCTTCGCAGAATCGCTTTTGTGCAGAAAACTCTAACAATTGTTCAGAACTAAAGAAAGCACAGAGCCCCAGATTCTATGTTGTTCTGGAGAGCTTGCATAGCACTGGGGAAAGGCAGGCAGAGAATTCCCTGCTAGCACCTTCTCTGTGCCTGGGAAGCAGAAGTGTTCACATTGCTTCGCAGAATCGCTTTTGTGCAGAAAACACTAACACTTGTTCAGAAGGAAAGAAAGCACAGAGCCCAAGATTCTATGTTGTCCTGGAGAGCTTGCAGAGCACTGGGGAAAGGCAGGCAGAGAATTCCTTGATAGCACCTTCTCTGTGCCTGTTCACATTGCTTCGCAAGAATCGCTTTTGTGCAGAAAACAGTAACACTTGTTCAGAAGGAAAGAAAGCACAGAGCCCCAGATTTTATGTTGTCCTGGAGAGCTTGCAGAGCACTGGGGAAAGGCAGGCAGAGAATTCCTTGCTAGCACCTTCTCTGTGCCAGGGAAGCAGAAGTGTTCACATTGCTTCGCAAGAATCGCTTTTGTGCAGAAAACAGTAACACTTGTTCAGAAGGAAAGACAGCACAGAGCCCCAGATTTGCTGTTGTTCTGGAGAGCTTGCATAGCACTGGGGAAAGGCAGGCAGAGATTTCCCTGCTAGCACCTTCTCTGTGCCTGGGAAGCAGAAGTGTTCACATTGCTTCGCAGAATCGCTTTTGTGCAGAAAACACTAACACTTGTTCAGAACAAAAGAAAGCACAGAGCCCCAGATTTGCTGTTGTTCTGGAGAGCTTGCAGAGCACTGGGGAAAGGCAGGCAGAGAATTCCCTGCTAGCACCTTCTCTGTGTCTGGGAAGCAGAAGTGTTTACATTGCTTCGCAGAATCGCTTTTGTGCAGAAAACTCTAACAATTGTTCAGAACTAAAGAAAGCACAGAGCCCCAGATTTGCTGTTGTTCTGGAGAGCTTGCATAGCACTGGGGAAAGGCAGGCAGAGAATTCCTTGATAGCACCTTCTCTGTGCCTGGGAAGCAGAAGTGTTCACATTGCTTCGCAGAATCGCTTTTGTGCAGAAAACACTAACACTTGTTCAGAACAAAAGAAAGCACAGAGCCCCAGATTCTATGTTGTCCTGGAGAGCTTGCAGAGCACTGGGGAAAGGCAGGCAGAGAATTCCCTGATAGCACCTTCTCTGTGCCTGTTCACATTGCTTCGCAAGAATCGCTTTTGTGCAGAAAACAGTAACACTTGTTCAGAAGGAAAGAAAGCACAGAGCCCCAGATTCTATGTTGTCCTGGAGAGCTTGCAGAGTACTGGGGAAAGGCAGGCAGAGAATTCCTTGCTAGCACCTTCTCTGTGCCTGGGAAGCAGAAGTGTTCACATCGCTTCTCAAGAATCGCTTTTGTGCAGAAAACAGTAACAGTTTTTCAGAACGAAAGAAAGCACAGAGCCCCAGATTCTATGTTGTCCTGGAGAGCTTGCAGAGCACTGGGGAAAGGCAGGCAGAGAATTCCCTGCTAGCACCTTCTCTGTGCCTGTTCACATTGCTTCGCAGAATCGCTTTTGTGCCGAAAACACTAACACTTCTTCAGAAGGAAAGAAAGCACAGAGCCCCAGATTTGATGTTGTCCTGGAGAGCTTGCAGAGCACTGGGGAAAGGCAGGCAGAGAATTCCCTGCTAGCACCTTCTCTGTGCCTGGGAAGCAGAAGTGTTCACATTGCTTCGCAGAATCGCTTTTGTGCAGAAAACAGTAACACTTGTTCAGAAGGAAAGAAAGCACAGAGCCCCAGATTTGCTGTTGTCCTGGAGAGCTTGCAGAGCACTGGGGAAAGGCAGGCAGAGAATTCCCTGCTAGCACCTTCTCTGTGCCTGGGAAGCAGAAGTGTTCACATTGCTTCGCAGAATCGCTTTTGTGCAGAAAACACTAACACTTGTTCAGAAGGAAAGAAAGCACAGAGCCCCAGATTCTATGTTGTCCTGGAGAGCTTGCAGAGCACTGGGGAAAGGCAGGCAGAGAATTCCTTGATAGCACCTTCTCTGTGCCTGTTCACATTGCTTCGCAGAATCGCTTTTGTGCAGAAAACAGTAACACTTGTTCAGAAGGAAAGAAAGCACAGAGCCCCAGATTTTATGTTGTCCTGGAGAGCTTGCAGAGCACTGGGGAAAGGCAGGCAGAGAATTCCTTGCTAGCACCTTCTCTGTGCCTGGGAAGCAGAAGTGTTCACATTGCTTCGCAAGAATCGCTTTTGTGCAGAAAACAGTAACACTTGTTCAGAAGGAAAGACAGCACAGAGCCCCAGATTTGCTGTTGTTCTGGAGAGCTTGCATAGCACTGGGGAAAGGCAGGCATAGATTTCCCTGCTAGCACCTTCTCTGTGCCTGGGAAGCAGAAGTGTTCACATTGCTTCGCAGAATCGCTTTTGTGCAGAAAACTCTAACAATTGTTCAGAACTAAAGAAAGCACAGAGCCCCAGATTCTATGTTGTTCTGGAGAGCTTGCATAGCACTGGGGAAAGGCAGGCAGAGAATTCCCTGCTAGCACCTTCTCTGTGCCTGGGAAGCAGAAGTGTTCACATTGCTTCGCAGAATCGCTTTTGTGCAGAAAACACTAACACTTGTTCAGAAGGAAAGAAAGCACAGAGCCCAAGATTCTATGTTGTCCTGGAGAGCTTGCAGAGCACTGGGGAAAGGCAGGCAGAGAATTCCTTGATAGCACCTTCTCTGTGCCTGTTCACATTGCTTCGCAAGAATCGCTTTTGTGCAGAAAACAGTAACACTTGTTCAGAAGGAAAGAAAGCACAGAGCCCCAGATTTTATGTTGTCCTGGAGAGCTTGCAGAGCACTGGGGAAAGGCAGGCAGAGAATTCCTTGCTAGCACCTTCTCTGTGCCAGGGAAGCAGAAGTGTTCACATTGCTTCGCAAGAATCGCTTTTGTGCAGAAAACAGTAACACTTGTTCAGAAGGAAAGACAGCACAGAGCCCCAGATTTGCTGTTGTTCTGGAGAGCTTGCATAGCACTGGGGAAAGGCAGGCAGAGATTTCCCTGCTAGCACCTTCTCTGTGCCTGGGAAGCAGAAGTGTTCACATTGCTTCGCAGAATCGCTTTTGTGCAGAAAACACTAACACTTGTTCAGAACAAAAGAAAGCACAGAGCCCCAGATTTGCTGTTGTTCTGGAGAGCTTGCAGAGCACTGGGGAAAGGCAGGCAGAGAATTCCCTGCTAGCACCTTCTCTGTGTCTGGGAAGCAGAAGTGTTTACATTGCTTCGCAGAATCGCTTTTGTGCAGAAAACTCTAACAATTGTTCAGAACTAAAGAAAGCACAGAGCCCCAGATTTGCTGTTGTTCTGGAGAGCTTGCATAGCACTGGGGAAAGGCAGGCAGAGAATTCCTTGATAGCACCTTCTCTGTGCCTGGGAAGCAGAAGTGTTCACATTGCTTCGCAGAATCGCTTTTGTGCAGAAAACACTAACACTTGTTCAGAACGAAAGAAAGCACAGAGCCCCAGATTCTATGTTGTCCTGGAGAGCTTGCAGAGCACTGGGGAAAGGCAGGCAGAGAATTCCCTGCTAGCACCTTCTCTGTGCCTGTTCACATTGCTTCGCAAGAATCGCTTTTGTGCAGAAAACAGTAACACTTGTTCAGAAGGAAAGAAAGCACAGAGCCCCAGATTCTATGTTGTCCTGGAGAGCTTGCAGAGCACTGGGGAAAGGCAGGCAGAGAATTCCCTGCTAGCACCTTCTCTGTGCCTGGGAAGCAGAAGTGCTCACATTGCTTCGCAAGAATCGCTTTTGTGCAGAAAACACTAACACTTGTTCAGAACGAAAGAAAGCACAGAGCTCCAGATTTTATGTTGTCCTGGAGAGCTTGCAGAGCACTGGGGAAAGGCAGGCAGAGAATTCCCTGCTAGCACCTTCTCTGTGCCTGTTCACATTGCTTCGCAGAATCGCTTTTGTGCCGAAAACACTAACACTTGTTCAGAACGAAAGACAGCACAGAGCCCCAGATTCTATGTTGTCCTGGAGAGCTTGCAGAGCACTGGGGAAAGGCAGGCAGAGAATTCCCTGATAGCACCTTCTCTGTGCCTGTTCACATTGCTTCGCAGAATCGCTTTTGTGCAGAAAACAGTAACACTTGTTCAGAAGGAAAGAAAGCACAGAGCCCCAGATTTTTTGTTCTCCTGGAGAGGTTGCAGAGCACTGGGGAAAGGCAGGCAGAGAATTCCCTGCTAGCACCTTCTCTGTGCCTGGGAAGCAGAAGTGTTCACATTGCTTCGAAGAATCGCTTTTGTGCAGAAAACACTAACACTTGTTCAGAACAAAAGAAAGCACAGAGCCCCAGATTTGCTGTTGTTCTGGAGAGCTTGCAGAGCACTGGGGAAAGGCAGGCAGAGAATTCCCTGCTAGCACCTTCTCTGTGTCTGGGAAGCAGAAGTGTTTACATTGCTTCGCAGAATCGCTTTTGTGCAGAAAACTCTAACAATTGTTCAGAACTAAAGAAAGCACAGAGCCCCAGATTTGCTGTTGTTCTGGAGAGCTTGCATAGCACTGGGGAAAGGCAGGCAGAGAATTCCTTGATAGCACCTTCTCTGTGCCTGGGAAGCAGAAGTGTTCACATTGCTTCGCAGAATCGCTTTTGTGCAGAAAACACTAACACTTGTTCAGAACAAAAGAAAGCACAGAGCCCCAGATTCTATGTTGTCCTGGAGAGCTTGCAGAGCACTGGGGAAAGGCAGGCAGAGAATTCCCTGATAGCACCTTCTCTGTGCCTGTTCACATTGCTTCGCAAGAATCGCTTTTGTGCAGAAAACACTAACACTTGTTCAGAACTAAAGAAAGCACAGAGCCCCAGATTCTATGTTGTCCTGGAGAGCTTGCAGAGCACTGGGGAAAGGCAGGCAGAGAATTCCCTGATAGCACCTTCTCTGTGCCTGTTCACATTGCTTCGCAGAATCGCTTTTGTGCAGAAAACAGTAACACTTGTTCAGAAGGAAAGAAAGCACAGAGCCCCAGATTTTTTGTTCTCCTGGAGAGCTTGCAGAGCACTGGGGAAAGGCAGGCAGAGAATTCCCTGCTAGCACCTTCTCTGTGCCTGGGAAGCAGAAGTGTTCACATTGCTTCGAAGAATCGCTTTTGTGCAGAAAACACTAACACTTGTTCAGAACAAAAGAAAGCACAGAGCCCCAGATTTGCTGTTGTTCTGGAGAGCTTGCAGAGCACTGGGGAAAGGCAGGCAGAGAATTCCCTGCTAGCACCTTCTCTGTGTCTGGGAAGCAGAAGTGTTTACATTGCTTCGCAGAATCGCTTTTGTGCAGAAAACTCTAACAATTGTTCAGAACTAAAGAAAGCACAGAGCCCCAGATTTGCTGTTGTTCTGGAGAGCTTGCATAGCACTGGGGAAAGGCAGGCAGAGAATTCCTTGATAGCACCTTCTCTGTGCCTGGGAAGCAGAAGTGTTCACATTGCTTCGCAGAATCGCTTTTGTGCAGAAAACACTAACACTTGTTCAGAACAAAAGAAAGCACAGAGCCCCAGATTCTATGTTGTCCTGGAGAGCTTGCAGAGCACTGGGGAAAGGCAGGCAGAGAATTCCCTGATAGCACCTTCTCTGTGCCTGTTCACATTGCTTCGCAAGAATCGCTTTTGTGCAGAAAACACTAACACTTGTTCAGAACTAAAGAAAGCACAGAGCCCCAGATTCTATGTTGTCCTGGAGAGCTTGCAGAGCACTGGGGAAAGGCAGGCAGAGAATTCCCTGCTAGCACCTTCTCTGTGCCTGGGAAGCAGAAGTGCTCACATTGCTTCGCAAGAATCGCTTTTGTGCAGAAAACAGTAACACTTGTTCAGAACGAAAGAAAGCACAGAGCTCCAGATTTTATGTTGTCCTGGAGAGCTTGCAGAGCACTGGGGAAAGGCAGGCAGAGAATTCCCTGCTAGCACCTTCTCTGTGCCTGTTCACATTGCTTCGCAGAATCGCTTTTGTGCCGAAAACACTAACACTTGTTCAGAACGAAAGACAGCACAGAGCCCCAGATTCTATGTTGTCCTGGAGAGCTTGCAGAGCACTGGGGAAAGGCAGGCAGAGAATTCCCTGATAGCACCTTCTCTGTGCCTGTTCACATTGCTTCGCAGAATCGCTTTTGTGCAGAAAACAGTAACACTTGTTCAGAAGGAAAGAAAGCACAGAGCCCCAGATTTTTTGTTCTCCTGGAGAGCTTGCAGAGCACTGGGGAAAGGCAGGCAGAGAATTCCCTGATAGCACCTTCTCTGTGCCTGGGAAGCAGAAGTGTTCACATTGCTTCGAAGAATCGCTTTTGTGCAGAAAACAGTAACACTTGTTCAGAAGGAAAGAAAGCACAGAGCCCCAGATTTGCTGTTGTCCTGGAGAGCTTGCAGAGCACTGGGGAAAGGCAGGAAGAGAATTCCCTGATAGCACCTTCTCTGTGCCTGGGAAGCAGAAGTGTTCACATTGCTTCGCAAGAATCGCTTTTGTGCAGAAAACAGTAACACTTGTTCAGAAGGAAAGAAAGCACAGAGCCCCAGATTCTATGTTGTCCTGGAGAGCTTGCAGAGCACTGGGGAAAGGCAGGCAGAGAATTCCTTGCTAGCACCTTCTCTGTGCCTGGGAAGCAGAAGTGTTCACATTGCTTCGCAAGAATCGCTTTTGTGCAGAAAACAGTAACACTTGTTCAGAAGGAAAGAAAGCACAGAGCCCCAGATTTTATGTTGTCCTGGAGAGCTTGCAGAGCACTGGGGAAAGGCAGGCAGAGAATTCCCTGATAGCACCTTCTCTGTGCCTGGGAAGCAGAAGTGTTTACATTGCTTCGCAGAATCGCTTTTGTGCAGGAAACAGTAACACTTGTTCAGAAGGAAAGAAAGCACAGAGCCCCAGATTTGCTGTTGTTCTGGAGAGCTTGCAGAGCACTGGGGAAAGTCAGGCAGAGATTTCCCTGCTAGCACCTTCTCTGTGCCTGGGAAGCAGAAGTGTTCACTTTGCTTCGCAAGAATCGCTTTTGTGCAGAAAACACTAACACTTGTTCAGAAGGAAAGAAAGCACAGAGCCCCAGATTTTATGTTGTCCTGGAGAGCTTGCAGAGCACTGGGGAAAGGCAGGCAGAGGATTCCTTGCTAGCACCTTCTCTGTGCCTGGGAAGCAGAAGTGTTCACATTGCTTCGCAGAATCGCTTTTGTGCAGAAAACACTAACACTTGTTCAGAACAAAAGAAAGCACAGAGCCCCAGATTCTATGTTGTCCTGGAGAGCTTGCAGAGCACTGGGGAAAGGCAGGCAGAGAATTCCCTGCTAGCACCTTCTCTGTGCCTGTTCACATTGTTTCGCAGAATCGCTTTTGTGCAGAAAACAGTAACACTTGTTCAGAAGGAAAGAAAGCACAGAGCCCCAGATTTGCTGTTGTCCTGGAGAGCTTGCAGAGCACTGGGGAAAGGCAGGCAGAGAATTCCCTGCTAGCACCTTCTCTGTGCCTGTTCACATTGCTTCGCAGAATCGCTTTTGTGCCGAAAACACTAACACTTCTTCAGAAGGAAAGAAAGCACAGAGCCCCAGATTTGATGTTGTCCTGGAGAGCTTGCAGAGCACTGGGGAAAGGCAGGCAGAGAATTCCCTGCTAGCACCTTCTCTGTGCCTGGGAAGCAGAAGTGTTCACATTGCTATGCAGAATCGCTTTTGTGCAGAAAACACTAACACTTGTTCAGAAGGAAAGAAAGCACAGAGCCCCAGATTCTATGTTGTCCTGGAGAGCTTGCAGAGCACTGGGGAAAGGCAGGCAGAGAATTCCTTGATAGCACCTTCTCTGTGCCTGTTCACATTGCTTCGCAGAATCGCTTTTGTGCAGAAAACAGTAACACTTGTTCAGAAGGAAAGAAAGCACAGAGCCCCAGATTTTATGTTGTCCTGGAGAGCTTGCAGAGCACTGGGGAAAGGCAGGCAGAGAATTCCTTGCTAGCACCTTCTCTGTGCCTGGGAAGCAGATTGTTCACATTGCTTCGCAAGAATCGCTTTTGTGCAGAAAACAGTAACACTTGTTCAGAAGGAAAGACAGCACAGAGCCCCAGATTTGCTGTTGTTCTGGAGAGCTTGCATAGCACTGGGGAAAGGCAGGCATAGATTTCCCTGCTAGCACCTTCTCTGTGCCTGGGAAGCAGAAGTGTTCACATTGCTTCGCAGAATCGCTTTTGTGCAGAAAACTCTAACAATTGTTCAGAACTAAAGAAAGCACAGAGCCCCAGATTCTATGTTGTTCTGGAGAGCTTGCATAGCACTGGGGAAAGGCAGGCAGAGAATTCCCTGCTAGCACCTTCTCTGTGCCTGGGAAGCAGAAGTGTTCACATTGCTTCGCAGAATCGCTTTTGTGCAGAAAACACTAACACTTGTTCAGAAGGAAAGAAAGCACAGAGCCCCAGATTCTATGTTGTCCTGGAGAGCTTGCAGAGCACTGGGGAAAGGCAGGCAGAGAATTCCTTGATAGCACCTTCTCTGTGCCTGTTCACATTGCTTCGCAGAATCGCTTTTGTGCAGAAAACAGTAACACTTGTTCAGAAGGAAAGAAAGCACAGAGCCCCAGATTTTATGTTGTCCTGGAGAGCTTGCAGAGCACTGGGGAAAGGCAGGCAGAGAATTCCTTGCTAGCACCTTCTCTGTGCCTGGGAAGCAGAAGTGTTCACATTGCTTCGCAAGAATCGCTTTTGTGCAGAAAACAGTAACACTTGTTCAGAAGGAAAGACAGCACAGAGCCCCAGATTTGCTGTTGTTCTGGAGAGCTTGCATAGCACTGGGGAAAGGCAGGCATAGATTTCCCTGCTAGCACCTTCTCTGTGCCTGGGAAGCAGAAGTGTTCACATTGCTTCGCAGAATCGCTTTTGTGCAGAAAACTCTAACAATTGTTCAGAACTAAAGAAAGCACAGAGCCCCAGATTCTATGTTGTTCTGGAGAGCTTGCATAGCACTGGGGAAAGGCAGGCAGAGAATTCCCTGCTAGCACCTTCTCTGTGCCTGGGAAGCAGAAGTGTTCACATTGCTTCGCAGAATCGCTTTTGTGCAGAAAACACTAACACTTGTTCAGAAGGAAAGAAAGCACAGAGCCCCAGATTTGCTGTTGTCCTGGAGAGCTTGCAGAGCACTGGGGAAAGGCAGGCAGAGAATTCCCTGCTAGCACCTTCTCTGTGCCTGTTCACATTGCTTCGCAGAATCGCTTTTGTGCCGAAAACACTAACACTTCTTCAGAAGGAAAGAAAGCACAGAGCCCCAGATTTGATGTTGTCCTGGAGAGCTTGCAGAGCACTGGGGAAAGGCAGGCAGAGAATTCCCTGCTAGCACCTTCTCTGTGCCTGGGAAGCAGAAGTGTTCACATTGCTATGCAGAATCGCTTTTGTGCAGAAAACACTAACACTTGTTCAGAAGGAAAGAAAGCACAGAGCCCCAGATTCTATGTTGTCCTGGAGAGCTTGCAGAGCACTGGGGAAAGGCAGGCAGAGAATTCCTTGATAGCACCTTCTCTGTGCCTGTTCACATTGCTTCGCAGAATCGCTTTTGTGCAGAAAACAGTAACACTTGTTCAGAAGGAAAGAAAGCACAGAGCCCCAGATTTTATGTTGTCCTGGAGAGCTTGCAGAGCACTGGGGAAAGGCAGGCAGAGAATTCCTTGCTAGCACCTTCTCTGTGCCTGGGAAGCAGATTGTTCACATTGCTTCGCAAGAATCGCTTTTGTGCAGAAAACAGTAACACTTGTTCAGAAGGAAAGACAGCACAGAGCCCCAGATTTGCTGTTGTTCTGGAGAGCTTGCATAGCACTGGGGAAAGGCAGGCATAGATTTCCCTGCTAGCACCTTCTCTGTGCCTGGGAAGCAGAAGTGTTCACATTGCTTCGCAGA
The DNA here is from genome assembly GCF_031877795.1 of Strix aluco. Lineage (NCBI taxonomy): Eukaryota > Metazoa > Chordata > Aves > Strigiformes > Strigidae > Strix > Strix aluco. Next base: position 1,237,840 of record NC_133945.1, read on the forward strand.
ATCGCTTTTGTGCAGAAAACTCTAACAATTGTTCAGAACTAAAGAAAGCACAGAGCCCCAGATTCTATGTTGTTCTGGAGAGCTTGCAGAGCACTGGGGAAAGGCAGGCAGAGAATTCCCTGCTAGCACCTTCTCTGTGCCTGGGAAGCAGAAGTGTTCACATTGCTTCGCAGAATCGCTTTTGTGCAGAAAACACTAACACTTGTTCAGAAGGAAAGAAAGCACAGAGCCCAAGATTCTATGTTGTCCTGGAGAGCTTGCAGAGCACTGGGGAAAGGCAGGCAGAGAATTCCTTGATAGCACCTTCTCTGTGCCTGTTCACATTGCTTCGCAAGAATCGCTTTTGTGCAGAAAACAGTAACACTTGTTCAGAAGGAAAGAAAGCACAGAGCCCCAGATTTTATGTTGTCCTGGAGAGCTTGCAGAGCACTGGGGAAAGGCAGGCAGAGAATTCCTTGCTAGCACCTTCTCTGTGCCAGGGAAGCAGAAGTGTTCACATTGCTTCGCAAGAATCGCTTTTGTGCAGAAAACAGTAACACTTGTTCAGAAGGAAAGACAGCACAGAGCCCCAGATTTGCTGTTGTTCTGGAGAGCTTGCATAGCACTGGGGAAAGGCAGGCAGAGATTTCCCTGCTAGCACCTTCTCTGTGCCTGGGAAGCAGAAGTGTTCACATTGCTTCGCAGAATCGCTTTTGTGCAGAAAACACTAACACTTGTTCAGAACAAAAGAAAGCACAGAGCCCCAGATTTGCTGTTGTTCTGGAGAGCTTGCAGAGCACTGGGGAAAGGCAGGCAGAGAATTCCCTGCTAGCACCTTCTCTGTGTCTGGGAAGCAGAAGTGTTTACATTGCTTCGCAGAATCGCTTTTGTGCAGAAAACTCTAACAATTGTTCAGAACTAAAGAAAGCACAGAGCCCCAGATTTGCTGTTGTTCTGGAGAGCTTGCATAGCACTGGGGAAAGGCAGGCAGAGAATTCCTTGATAGCACCTTCTCTGTGCCTGGGAAGCAGAAGTGTTCACATTGCTTCGCAGAATCGCTTTTGTGCAGAAAACACTAACACTTGTTCAGAACAAAAGAAAGCACAGAGCCCCAGATTCTATGTTGTCCTGGAGAGCTTGCAGAGCACTGGGGAAAGGCAGGCAGAGAATTCCCTGATAGCACCTTCTCTGTGCCTGTTCACATTGCTTCGCAAGAATCGCTTTTGTGCAGAAAACAGTAACACTTGTTCAGAAGGAAAGAAAGCACAGAGCCCCAGATTCTATGTTGTCCTGGAGAGCTTGCAGAGTACTGGGGAAAGGCAGGCAGAGAATTCCTTGCTAGCACCTTCTCTGTGCCTGGGAAGCAGAAGTGTTCACATCGCTTCTCAAGAATCGCTTTTGTGCAGAAAACAGTAACAGTTTTTCAGAACGAAAGAAAGCACAGAGCCCCAGATTCTATGTTGTCCTGGAGAGCTTGCAGAGCACTGGGGAAAGGCAGGCAGAGAATTCCCTGATAGCACCTTCTCTGTGCCTGTTCACATTGCTTCGCAGAATCGCTTTTGTGCAGAAAACACTAACACTTGTTCAGAAGGAAAGAAAGCACAGAGCCCCAGATTTTATGTTGTCCTGGAGAGCTTGCAGAGCACTGGGGAAAGGCAGGCAGAGAATTCCCTGCTAGCACCTTCTCTGTGCCTGTTCACATTGCTTCGCAGAATCGCTTTTGTGCCGAAAACACTAACACTTCTTCAGAAGGAAAGAAAGCACAGAGCCCCAGATTTGATGTTGTCCTGGAGAGCTTGCAGAGCACTGGGGAAAGGCAGGCAGAGAATTCCTTGCTAGCACCTTCTCTGTGCCTGGGAAGCAGAAGTGTTCACATTGCTTCGCAGAATCGCTTTTGTGCAGAAAACAGTAACACTTGTTCAGAAGGAAAGAAAGCACAGAGCCCCAGATTTGCTGTTGTCCTGGAGAGCTTGCAGAGCACTGGGGAAAGGCAGGCAGAGAATTCCCTGCTAGCACCTTCTCTGTGCCTGGGAAGCAGAAGTGTTCACATTGCTTCGCAGAATCGCTTTTGTGCAGAAAACACTAACACTTGTTCAGAAGGAAAGAAAGCACAGAGCCCCAGATTCTATGTTGTCCTGGAGAGCTTGCAGAGCACTGGGGAAAGGCAGGCAGAGAATTCCTTGATAGCACCTTCTCTGTGCCTGTTCACATTGCTTCGCAGAATCGCTTTTGTGCAGAAAACAGTAACACTTGTTCAGAAGGAAAGAAAGCACAGAGCCCCAGATTTTATGTTGTCCTGGAGAGCTTGCAGAGCACTGGGGAAAGGCAGGCAGAGAATTCCTTGCTAGCACCTTCTCTGTGCCTGGGAAGCAGAAGTGTTCACATTGCTTCGCAAGAATCGCTTTTGTGCAGAAAACAGTAACACTTGTTCAGAAGGAAAGACAGCACAGAGCCCCAGATTTGCTGTTGTTCTGGAGAGCTTGCATAGCACTGGGGAAAGGCAGGCATAGATTTCCCTGCTAGCACCTTCTCTGTGCCTGGGAAGCAGAAGTGTTCACATTGCTTCGCAGAATCGCTTTTGTGCAGAAAACTCTAACAATTGTTCAGAACTAAAGAAAGCACAGAGCCCCAGATTCTATGTTGTTCTGGAGAGCTTGCATAGCACTGGGGAAAGGCAGGCAGAGAATTCCCTGCTAGCACCTTCTCTGTGCCTGGGAAGCAGAAGTGTTCACATTGCTTCGCAGAATCGCTTTTGTGCAGAAAACACTAACACTTGTTCAGAAGGAAAGAAAGCACAGAGCCCAAGATTCTATGTTGTCCTGGAGAGCTTGCAGAGCACTGGGGAAAGGCAGGCAGAGAATTCCTTGATAGCACCTTCTCTGTGCCTGTTCACATTGCTTCGCAAGAATCGCTTTTGTGCAGAAAACAGTAACACTTGTTCAGAAGGAAAGAAAGCACAGAGCCCCAGATTTTATGTTGTCCTGGAGAGCTTGCAGAGCACTGGGGAAAGGCAGGCAGAGAATTCCTTGCTAGCACCTTCTCTGTGCCAGGGAAGCAGAAGTGTTCACATTGCTTCGCAAGAATCGCTTTTGTGCAGAAAACAGTAACACTTGTTCAGAAGGAAAGACAGCACAGAGCCCCAGATTTGCTGTTGTTCTGGAGAGCTTGCATAGCACTGGGGAAAGGCAGGCAGAGATTTCCCTGCTAGCACCTTCTCTGTGCCTGGGAAGCAGAAGTGTTCACATTGCTTCGCAGAATCGCTTTTGTGCAGAAAACACTAACACTTGTTCAGAACAAAAGAAAGCACAGAGCCCCAGATTTGCTGTTGTTCTGGAGAGCTTGCAGAGCACTGGGGAAAGGCAGGCAGAGAATTCCCTGCTAGCACCTTCTCTGTGTCTGGGAAGCAGAAGTGTTTACATTGCTTCGCAGAATCGCTTTTGTGCAGAAAACTCTAACAATTGTTCAGAACTAAAGAAAGCACAGAGCCCCAGATTTGCTGTTGTTCTGGAGAGCTTGCATAGCACTGGGGAAAGGCAGGCAGAGAATTCCTTGATAGCACCTTCTCTGTGCCTGGGAAGCAGAAGTGTTCACATTGCTTCGCAGAATCGCTTTTGTGCAGAAAACAGTAACACTTGTTCAGAACGAAAGAAAGCACAGAGCCCCAGATTCTATGTTGTCCTGGAGAGCTTGCAGAGCACTGGGGAAAGGCAGGCAGAGAATTCCCTGCTAGCACCTTCTCTGTGCCTGTTCACATTGCTTCGCAAGAATCGCTTTTGTGCAGAAAACAGTAACACTTGTTCAGAAGGAAAGAAAGCACAGAGCCCCAGATTCTATGTTGTCCTGGAGAGCTTGCAGAGCACTGGGGAAAGGCAGGCAGAGAATTCCCTGCTAGCACCTTCTCTGTGCCTGGGAAGCAGAAGTGCTCACATTGCTTCGCAAGAATCGCTTTTGTGCAGAAAACACTAACACTTGTTCAGAACGAAAGAAAGCACAGAGCTCCAGATTTTATGTTGTCCTGGAGAGCTTGCAGAGCACTGGGGAAAGGCAGGCAGAGAATTCCCTGCTAGCACCTTCTCTGTGCCTGTTCACATTGCTTCGCAGAATCGCTTTTGTGCCGAAAACACTAACACTTGTTCAGAACGAAAGACAGCACAGAGCCCCAGATTCTATGTTGTCCTGGAGAGCTTGCAGAGCACTGGGGAAAGGCAGGCAGAGAATTCCCTGATAGCACCTTCTCTGTGCCTGTTCACATTGCTTCGCAGAATCGCTTTTGTGCAGAAAACAGTAACACTTGTTCAGAAGGAAAGAAAGCACAGAGCCCCAGATTTTTTGTTCTCCTGGAGAGCTTGCAGAGCACTGGGGAAAGGCAGGCAGAGAATTCCCTGCTAGCACCTTCTCTGTGCCTGGGAAGCAGAAGTGTTCACATTGCTTCGAAGAATCGCTTTTGTGCAGAAAACACTAACACTTGTTCAGAACAAAAGAAAGCACAGAGCCCCAGATTTGCTGTTGTTCTGGAGAGCTTGCAGAGCACTGGGGAAAGGCAGGCAGAGAATTCCCTGCTAGCACCTTCTCTGTGTCTGGGAAGCAGAAGTGTTTACATTGCTTCGCAGAATCGCTTTTGTGCAGAAAACTCTAACAATTGTTCAGAACTAAAGAAAGCACAGAGCCCCAGATTTGCTGTTGTTCTGGAGAGCTTGCATAGCACTGGGGAAAGGCAGGCAGAGAATTCCTTGATAGCACCTTCTCTGTGCCTGGGAAGCAGAAGTGTTCACATTGCTTCGCAGAATCGCTTTTGTGCCGAAAACACTAACACTTGTTCAGAACAAAAGAAAGCACAGAGCCCCAGATTCTATGTTGTCCTGGAGAGCTTGCAGAGCACTGGGGAAAGGCAGGCAGAGAATTCCCTGATAGCACCTTCTCTGTGCCTGTTCACATTGCTTCGCAAGAATCGCTTTTGTGCAGAAAACAGTAACACTTGTTCAGAAGGAAAGAAAGCACAGAGCCCCAGATTCTATGTTGTCCTGGAGAGCTTGCAGAGCACTGGGGAAAGGCAGGCAGAGAATTCCTTGCTAGCACCTTCTCTGTGCCTGGGAAGCAGAAGTGTTCACATTGCTTCGCAAGAATCGCTTTTGTGCAGAAAACAGTAACACTTGTTCAGAAGGAAAGAAAGCACAGAGCCCCAGATTTTATGTTGTCCTGGAGAGCTTGCAGAGCACTGGGGAAAGGCAGGCAGAGAATTCCCTGCTAGCACCTTCTCTGTGCCTGGGAAGCAGAAGTGTTTACATTGCTTCGCAGAATCGCTTTTGTGCAGGAAACAGTAACACTTGTTCAGAAGGAAAGAAAGCACAGAGCCCCAGATTTGCTGTTGTTCTGGAGAGCTTGCAGAGCACTGGGGAAAGTCAGGCAGAGATTTCCCTGCTAGCACCTTCTCTGTGCCTGGGAAGCAGAAGTGTTCACTTTGCTTCGCAAGAATCGCTTTTGTGCAGAAAACACTAACACTTGTTCAGAAGGAAAGAAAGCACAGAGCCCCAGATTTTATGTTGTCCTGGAGAGCTTGCAGAGCACTGGGGAAAGGCAGGCAGAGGATTCCTTGCTAGCACCTTCTCTGTGCCTGGGAAGCAGAAGTGTTCACATTGCTTCGCAGAATCGCTTTTGTGCAGAAAACACTAACACTTGTTCAGAACAAAAGAAAGCACAGAGCCCCAGATTCTATGTTGTCCTGGAGAGCTTGCAGAGCACTGGGGAAAGGCAGGCAGAGAATTCCCTGATAGCACCTTCTCTGTGCCTGTTCACATTGCTTCGCAAGAATCGCTTTTGTGCAGAAAACAGTAACACTTGTTCAGAAGGAAAGAAAGCACAGAGCCCCAGATTCTATGTTGTCCTGGAGAGCTTGCAGAGTACTGGGGAAAGGCAGGCAGAGAATTCCTTGCTAGCACCTTCTCTGTGCCTGGGAAGCAGAAGTGTTCACATCGCTTCGCAAGAATCGCTTTTGTGCAGAAAACAGTAACAGTTTTTCAGAACGAAAGAAAGCACAGAGCCCCAGATTCTATGTTGTCCTGGAGAGCTTGCAGAGCACTGGGGAAAGGCAGGCAGAGAATTCCCTGATAGCACCTTCTCTGTGCCTGTTCACATTGCTTCGCAGAATCGCTTTTGTGCAGAAAACACTAACACTTGTTCAGAAGGAAAGAAAGCACAGAGCCCCAGATTTTATGTTGTCCTGGAGAGCTTGCAGAGCACTGGGGAAAGGCAGGCAGAGAATTCCCTGCTAGCACCTTCTCTGTGCCTGTTCACATTGCTTCGCAGAATCGCTTTTGTGCCGAAAACACTAACACTTCTTCAGAAGGAAAGAAAGCACAGAGCCCCAGATTTGATGTTGTCCTGGAGAGCTTGCAGAGCACTGGGGAAAGGCAGGCAGAGAATTCCTTGCTAGCACCTTCTCTGTGCCTGGGAAGCAGAAGTGTTCACATTGCTTCGCAGAATCGCTTTTGTGCAGAAAACAGTAACACTTGTTCAGAAGGAAAGAAAGCACAGAGCCCCAGATTTGCTGTTGTCCTGGAGAGCTTGCAGAGCACTGGGGAAAGGCAGGCAGAGAATTCCCTGCTAGCACCTTCTCTGTGCCTGGGAAGCAGAAGTGTTCACATTGCTTCGCAGAATCGCTTTTGTGCAGAAAACACTAACACTTGTTCAGAAGGAAAGAAAGCACAGAGCCCCAGATTCTATGTTGTCCTGGAGAGCTTGCAGAGCACTGGGGAAAGGCAGGCAGAGAATTCCTTGATAGCACCTTCTCTGTGCCTGTTCACATTGCTTCGCAGAATCGCTTTTGTGCAGGAAACACTAACACTTGTTCAGAAGGAAAGAAAGCACAGAGCCCCAGATTCTATGTTGTCCTGGAGAGCTTGCAGAGCACTGGGGAAAGGCAGGCAGAGAATTCCTTGCTAGCACCTTCTCTGTGCCTGGGAAGCAGAAGTGTTCACATTGCTTCGCAGAATCGGTTTTGTGCAGAAAACAGTAACACTTGTTCAGAAGGAAAGAAAGCACAGAGCCCCAGATTTGCTGTTGTCCTGGAGAGCTTGCAGAGCACTGGGGAAAGGCAGGCAGAGAATTCCCTGCTAGCACCTTCTCTGTGCCTGGGAAGCAGAAGTGTTCACATTGCTATGCAGAATCGCTTTTGTGCAGAAAACACTAACACTTGTTCAGAAGGAAAGAAAGCACAGAGCCCCAGATTCTATGTTGTCCTGGAGAGCTTGCAGAGCACTGGGGAAAGGCAGGCAGAGAATTCCTTGATAGCACCTTCTCTGTGCCTGTTCACATTGCTTCGCAGAATCGCTTTTGTGCAGAAAACAGTAACACTTGTTCAGAAGGAAAGAAAGCACAGAGCCCCAGATTTTATGTTGTCCTGGAGAGCTTGCAGAGCACTGGGGAAAGGCAGGCAGAGAATTCCTTGCTAGCACCTTCTCTGTGCCTGGGAAGCAGAAGTGTTCACATTGCTTCGCAAGAATCGCTTTTGTGCAGAAAACAGTAACACTTGTTCAGAAGGAAAGACAGCACAGAGCCCCAGATTTGCTGTTGTTCTGGAGAGCTTGCATAGCACTGGGGAAAGGCAGGCATAGATTTCCCTGCTAGCACCTTCTCTGTGCCTGGGAAGCAGAAGTGTTCACATTGCTTCGCAGAATCGCTTTTGTGCAGAAAACTCTAACAATTGTTCAGAACTAAAGAAAGCACAGAGCCCCAGATTCTATGTTGTTCTGGAGAGCTTGCATAGCACTGGGGAAAGGCAGGCAGAGAATTCCCTGCTAGCACCTTCTCTGTGCCTGGGAAGCAGAAGTGTTCACATTGCTTCGCAGAATCGCTTTTGTGCAGAAAACACTAACACTTGTTCAGAAGGAAAGAAAGCACAGAGCCCAAGATTCTATGTTGTCCTGGAGAGCTTGCAGAGCACTGGGGAAAGGCAGGCAGAGAATTCCTTGATAGCACCTTCTCTGTGCCTGTTCACATTGCTTCGCAAGAATCGCTTTTGTGCAGAAAACAGTAACACTTGTTCAGAAGGAAAGAAAGCACAGAGCCCCAGATTTTATGTTGTCCTGGAGAGCTTGCAGAGCACTGGGGAAAGGCAGGCAGAGAATTCCTTGCTAGCACCTTCTCTGTGCCAGGGAAGCAGAAGTGTTCACATTGCTTCGCAAGAATCGCTTTTGTGCAGAAAACAGTAACACTTGTTCAGAAGGAAAGACAGCACAGAGCCCCAGATTTGCTGTTGTTCTGGAGAGCTTGCATAGCACTGGGGAAAGGCAGGCAGAGATTTCCCTGCTAGCACCTTCTCTGTGCCTGGGAAGCAGAAGTGTTCACATTGCTTCGCAGAATCGCTTTTGTGCAGAAAACACTAACACTTGTTCAGAACAAAAGAAAGCACAGAGCCCCAGATTTGCTGTTGTTCTGGAGAGCTTGCAGAGCACTGGGGAAAGGCAGGCAGAGAATTCCCTGCTAGCACCTTCTCTGTGTCTGGGAAGCAGAAGTGTTTACATTGCTTCGCAGAATCGCTTTTGTGCAGAAAACTCTAACAATTGTTCAGAACTAAAGAAAGCACAGAGCCCCAGATTTGCTGTTGTTCTGGAGAGCTTGCATAGCACTGGGGAAAGGCAGGCAGAGAATTCCTTGATAGCACCTTCTCTGTGCCTGGGAAGCAGAAGTGTTCACATTGCTTCGCAGAATCGCTTTTGTGCAGAAAACACTAACACTTGTTCAGAACGAAAGAAAGCACAGAGCCCCAGATTCTATGTTGTCCTGGAGAGCTTGCAGAGCACTGGGGAAAGGCAGGCAGAGAATTCCCTGCTAGCACCTTCTCTGTGCCTGTTCACATTGCTTCGCAAGAATCGCTTTTGTGCAGAAAACAGTAACACTTGTTCAGAAGGAAAGAAAGCACAGAGCCCCAGATTCTATGTTGTCCTGGAGAGCTTGCAGAGCACTGGGGAAAGGCAGGCAGAGAATTCCCTGCTAGCACCTTCTCTGTGCCTGGGAAGCAGAAGTGCTCACATTGCTTCGCAAGAATCGCTTTTGTGCAGAAAACACTAACACTTGTTCAGAACGAAAGAAAGCACAGAGCTCCAGATTTTATGTTGTCCTGGAGAGCTTGCAGAGCACTGGGGAAAGGCAGGCAGAGAATTCCCTGCTAGCACCTTCTCTGTGCCTGTTCACATTGCTTCGCAGAATCGCTTTTGTGCCGAAAACACTAACACTTGTTCAGAACGAAAGACAGCACAGAGCCCCAGATTCTATGTTGTCCTGGAGAGCTTGCAGAGCACTGGGGAAAGGCAGGCAGAGAATTCCCTGATAGCACCTTCTCTGTGCCTGTTCACATTGCTTCGCAGAATCGCTTTTGTGCAGAAAACAGTAACACTTGTTCAGAAGGAAAGAAAGCACAGAGCCCCAGATTTTTTGTTCTCCTGGAGAGCTTGCATAGCACTGGGGAAAGGCAGGCAGAGATTTCCCTGCTAGCACCTTCTCTGTGCCTGGGAAGCAGAAGTGTTCACATTGCTTCTAAGAATCGCTTTTGTGCAGAAAACACTAACACTTGTTCAGAACAAAAGAAAGCACAGAGCCCCAGATTTGCTGTTGTTCTGGAGAGCTTGCAGAGCACTGGGGAAAGGCAGGCAGAGAATTCCCTGCTAGCACCTTCTCTGTGTCTGGGAAGCAGAAGTGTTTACATTGCTTCGCAGAATCGCTTTTGTGCAGAAAACTCTAACAATTGTTCAGAACTAAAGAAAGCACAGAGCCCCAGATTTGCTGTTGTTCTGGAGAGCTTGCATAGCACTGGGGAAAGGCAGGCAGAGAATTCCTTGATAGCACCTTCTCTGTGCCTGGGAAGCAGAAGTGTTCACATTGCTTCGCAGAATCGCTTTTGTGCAGAAAACACTAACACTTGTTCAGAACAAAAGAAAGCACAGAGCCCCAGATTCTATGTTGTCCTGGAGAGCTTGCAGAGCACTGGGGAAAGGCAGGCAGAGAATTCCCTGATAGCACCTTCTCTGTGCCTGTTCACATTGCTTCGCAAGAATCGCTTTTGTGCAGAAAACACTAACACTTGTTCAGAACTAAAGAAAGCACAGAGCCCCAGATTCTATGTTGTCCTGGAGAGCTTGCAGAGCACTGGGGAAAGGCAGGCAGAGAATTCCCTGCTAGCACCTTCTCTGTGCCTGGGAAGCAGAAGTGCTCACATTGCTTCGCAAGAATCGCTTTTGTGCAGAAAACACTAACACTTGTTCAGAACGAAAGAAAGCACAGAGCTCCAGATTTTATGTTGTCCTGGAGAGCTTGCAGAGCACTGGGGAAAGGCAGGCAGAGAATTCCCTGCTAGCACCTTCTCTGTGCCTGTTCACATTGCTTCGCAGAATCGCTTTTGTGCCGAAAACACTAACACTTGTTCAGAACGAAAGACAGCACAGAGCCCCAGATTCTATGTTGTCCTGGAGAGCTTGCAGAGCACTGGGGAAAGGCAGGCAGAGAATTCCCTGATAGCACCTTCTCTGTGCCTGTTCACATTGCTTCGCAGAATCGCTTTTGTGCAGAAAACAGTAACACTTGTTCAGAAGGAAAGAAAGCACAGAGCCCCAGATTTTTTGTTCTCCTGGAGAGCTTGCAGAGCACTGGGGAAAGGCAGGCAGAGAATTCCCTGATAGCACCTTCTCTGTGCCTGGGAAGCAGAAGTGTTCACATTGCTTCGAAGAATCGCTTTTGTGCAGAAAACAGTAACACTTGTTCAGAAGGAAAGAAAGCACAGAGCCCCAGATTTGCTGTTGTCCTGGAGAGCTTGCAGAGCACTGGGGAAAGGCAGGAAGAGAATTCCCTGATAGCACCTTCTCTGTGCCTGGGAAGCAGAAGTGTTCACATTGCTTCGCAAGAATCGCTTTTGTGCAGAAAACAGTAACACTTGTTCAGAAGGAAAGAAAGCACAGAGCCCCAGATTCTATGTTGTCCTGGAGAGCTTGCAGAGCACTGGGGAAAGGCAGGCAGAGAATTCCTTGCTAGCACCTTCTCTGTGCCTGGGAAGCAGAAGTGTTCACATTGCTTCGCAAGAATCGCTTTTGTGCAGAAAACAGTAACACTTGTTCAGAAGGAAAGAAAGCACAGAGCCCCAGATTTTATGTTGTCCTGGAGAGCTTGCAGAGCACTGGGGAAAGGCAGGCAGAGAATTCCCTGATAGCACCTTCTCTGTGCCTGGGAAGCAGAAGTGTTTACATTGCTTCGCAGAATCGCTTTTGTGCAGGAAACAGTAACACTTGTTCAGAAGGAAAGAAAGCACAGAGCCCCAGATTTGCTGTTGTTCTGGAGAGCTTGCAGAGCACTGGGGAAAGTCAGGCAGAGATTTCCCTGCTAGCACCTTCTCTGTGCCTGGGAAGCAGAAGTGTTCACTTTGCTTCGCAAGAATCGCTTTTGTGCAGAAAACACTAACACTTGTTCAGAAGGAAAGAAAGCACAGAGCCCCAGATTTTATGTTGTCCTGGAGAGCTTGCAGAGCACTGGGGAAAGGCAGGCAGAGGATTCCTTGCTAGCACCTTCTCTGTGCCTGGGAAGCAGAAGTGTTCACATTGCTTCGCAGAATCGCTTTTGTGCAGAAAACACTAACACTTGTTCAGAACAAAAGAAAGCACAGAGCCCCAGATTCTATGTTGTCCTGGAGAGCTTGCAGAGCACTGGGGAAAGGCAGGCAGAGAATTCCCTGCTAGCACCTTCTCTGTGCCTGTTCACATTGTTTCGCAGAATCGCTTTTGTGCAGAAAACAGTAACACTTGTTCAGAAGGAAAGAAAGCACAGAGCCCCAGATTTGCTGTTGTCCTGGAGAGCTTGCAGAGCACTGGGGAAAGGCAGGCAGAGAATTCCCTGCTAGCACCTTCTCTGTGCCTGTTCACATTGCTTCGCAGAATCGCTTTTGTGCCGAAAACACTAACACTTCTTCAGAAGGAAAGAAAGCACAGAGCCCCAGATTTGATGTTGTCCTGGAGAGCTTGCAGAGCACTGGGGAAAGGCAGGCAGAGAATTCCCTGCTAGCACCTTCTCTGTGCCTGGGAAGCAGAAGTGTTCACATTGCTATGCAGAATCGCTTTTGTGCAGAAAACACTAACACTTGTTCAGAAGGAAAGAAAGCACAGAGCCCCAGATTCTATGTTGTCCTGGAGAGCTTGCAGAGCACTGGGGAAAGGCAGGCAGAGAATTCCTTGATAGCACCTTCTCTGTGCCTGTTCACATTGCTTCGCAGAATCGCTTTTGTGCAGAAAACAGTAACACTTGTTCAGAAGGAAAGAAAGCACAGAGCCCCAGATTTTATGTTGTCCTGGAGAGCTTGCAGAGCACTGGGGAAAGGCAGGCAGAGAATTCCTTGCTAGCACCTTCTCTGTGCCTGGGAAGCAGATTGTTCACATTGCTTCGCAAGAATCGCTTTTGTGCAGAAAACAGTAACACTTGTTCAGAAGGAAAGACAGCACAGAGCCCCAGATTTGCTGTTGTTCTGGAGAGCTTGCATAGCACTGGGGAAAGGCAGGCATAGATTTCCCTGCTAGCACCTTCTCTGTGCCTGGGAAGCAGAAGTGTTCACATTGCTTCGCAGAATCGCTTTTGTGCAGAAAACTCTAACAATTGTTCAGAACTAAAGAAAGCACAGAGCCCCAGATTCTATGTTGTTCTGGAGAGCTTGCATAGCACTGGGGAAAGGCAGGCAGAGAATTCCCTGCTAGCACCTTCTCTGTGCCTGGGAAGCAGAAGTGTTCACATTGCTTCGCAGAATCGCTTTTGTGCAGAAAACACTAACACTTGTTCAGAAGGAAAGAAAGCACAGAGCCCAAGATTCTATGTTGTCCTGGAGAGCTTGCAGAGCACTGGGGAAAGGCAGGCAGAGAATTCCTTGATAGCACCTTCTCTGTGCCTGTTCACATTGCTTCGCAAGAATCGCTTTTGTGCAGAAAACAGTAACACTTGTTCAGAAGGAAAGAAAGCACAGAGCCCCAGATTTTATGTTGTCCTGGAGAGCTTGCAGAGCACTGGGGAAAGGCAGGCAGAGAATTCCTTGCTAGCACCTTCTCTGTGCCAGGGAAGCAGAAGTGTTCACATTGCTTCGCAAGAATCGCTTTTGTGCAGAAAACAGTAACACTTGTTCAGAAGGAAAGACAGCACAGAGCCCCAGATTTGCTGTTGTTCTGGAGAGCTTGCATAGCACTGGGGAAAGGCAGGCAGAGATTTCCCTGCTAGCACCTTCTCTGTGCCTGGGAAGCAGAAGTGTTCACATTGCTTCGCAGAATCGCTTTTGTGCAGAAAACACTAACACTTGTTCAGAACAAAAGAAAGCACAGAGCCCCAGATTTGCTGTTGTTCTGGAGAGCTTGCAGAGCACTGGGGAAAGGCAGGCAGAGAATTCCCTGCTAGCACCTTCTCTGTGTCTGGGAAGCAGAAGTGTTTACATTGCTTCGCAGAATCGCTTTTGTGCAGAAAACTCTAACAATTGTTCAGAACTAAAGAAAGCACAGAGCCCCAGATTTGCTGTTGTTCTGGAGAGCTTGCATAGCACTGGGGAAAGGCAGGCAGAGAATTCCTTGATAGCACCTTCTCTGTGCCTGGGAAGCAGAAGTGTTCACATTGCTTCGCAGAATCGCTTTTGTGCAGAAAACACTAACACTTGTTCAGAACAAAAGAAAGCACAGAGCCCCAGATTCTATGTTGTCCTGGAGAGCTTGCAGAGCACTGGGGAAAGGCAGGCAGAGAATTCCCTGATAGCACCTTCTCTGTGCCTGTTCACATTGCTTCGCAAGAATCGCTTTTGTGCAGAAAACAGTAACACTTGTTCAGAAGGAAAGAAAGCACAGAGCCCCAGATTCTATGTTGTCCTGGAGAGCTTGCAGAGTACTGGGGAAAGGCAGGCAGAGAATTCCTTGCTAGCACCTTCTCTGTGCCTGGGAAGCAGAAGTGTTCACATCGCTTCTCAAGAATCGCTTTTGTGCAGAAAACAGTAACAGTTTTTCAGAACGAAAGAAAGCACAGAGCCCCAGATTCTATGTTGTCCTGGAGAGCTTGCAGAGCACTGGGGAAAGGCAGGCAGAGAATTCCCTGATAGCACCTTCTCTGTGCCTGTTCACATTGCTTCGCAGAATCGCTTTTGTGCAGAAAACACTAACACTTGTTCAGAAGGAAAGAAAGCACAGAGCCCCAGATTTTATGTTGTCCTGGAGAGCTTGCAGAGCACTGGGGAAAGGCAGGCAGAGAATTCCTTGCTAGCACCTTCTCTGTGCCTGTTCACATTGCTTCGCAGAATCGCTTTTGTGCCGAAAACACTAACACTTCTTCAGAAGGAAAGAAAGCACAGAGCCCCAGATTTGCTGTTGTCCTGGAGAGCTTGCAGAGCACTGGGGAAAGGCAGGCAGAGAATTCCTTGCTAGCACCTTCTCTGTGCCTGGGAAGCAGAAGTGTTCACATTGCTTCGCAGAATCGCTTTTGTGCAGAAAACAGTAACACTTGTTCAGAAGGAAAGAAAGCACAGAGCCCCAGATTTGCTGTTGTCCTGGAGAGCTTGCAGAGCACTGGGGAAAGGCAGGCAGAGAATTCCCTGCTAGCACCTTCTCTGTGCCTGGGAAGCAGAAGTGTTCACATTGCTTCGCAGAATCGCTTTTGTGCAGAAAACACTAACACTTGTTCAGAAGGAAAGAAAGCACAGAGCCCCAGATTCTATGTTGTCCTGGAGAGCTTGCAGAGCACTGGGGAAAGGCAGGCAGAGAATTCCTTGATAGCACCTTCTCTGTGCCTGTTCACATTGCTTCGCAGAATCGCTTTTGTGCAGAAAACAGTAACACTTGTTCAGAAGGAAAGAAAGCACAGAGCCCCAGATTTTATGTTGTCCTGGAGAGCTTGCAGAGCACTGGGGAAAGGCAGGCAGAGAATTCCTTGCTAGCACCTTCTCTGTGCCTGGGAAGCAGAAGTGTTCACATTGCTTCGCAAGAATCGCTTTTGTGCAGAAAACAGTAACACTTGTTCAGAAGGAAAGACAGCACAGAGCCCCAGATTTGCTGTTGTTCTGGAGAGCTTGCATAGCACTGGGGAAAGGCAGGCATAGATTTCCCTGCTAGCACCTTCTCTGTGCCTGGGAAGCAGAAGTGTTCACATTGCTTCGCAGAATCGCTTTTGTGCAGAAAACTCTAACAATTGTTCAGAACTAAAGAAAGCACAGAGCCCCAGATTCTATGTTGTTCTGGAGAGCTTGCATAGCACTGGGGAAAGGCAGGCAGAGAATTCCCTGCTAGCACCTTCTCTGTGCCTGGGAAGCAGAAGTGTTCACATTGCTTCGCAGAATCGCTTTTGTGCAGAAAACACTAACACTTGTTCAGAAGGAAAGAAAGCACAGAGCCCCAGATTTGCTGTTGTCCTGGAGAGCTTGCAGAGCACTGGGGAAAGGCAGGCAGAGAATTCCCTGCTAGCACCTTCTCTGTGCCTGTTCACATTGCTTCGCAGAATCGCTTTTGTGCCGAAAACACTAACACTTCTTCAGAAGGAAAGAAAGCACAGAGCCCCAGATTTGATGTTGTCCTGGAGAGCTTGCAGAGCACTGGGGAAAGGCAGGCAGAGAATTCCCTGCTAGCACCTTCTCTGTGCCTGGGAAGCAGAAGTGTTCACATTGCTATGCAGAATCGCTTTTGTGCAGAAAACACTAACACTTGTTCAGAAGGAAAGAAAGCACAGAGCCCCAGATTCTATGTTGTCCTGGAGAGCTTGCAGAGCACTGGGGAAAGGCAGGCAGAGAATTCCTTGATAGCACCTTCTCTGTGCCTGTTCACATTGCTTCGCAGAATCGCTTTTGTGCAGAAAACAGTAACACTTGTTCAGAAGGAAAGAAAGCACAGAGCCCCAGATTTTATGTTGTCCTGGAGAGCTTGCAGAGCACTGGGGAAAGGCAGGCAGAGAATTCCTTGCTAGCACCTTCTCTGTGCCTGGGAAGCAGATTGTTCACATTGCTTCGCAAGAATCGCTTTTGTGCAGAAAACAGTAACACTTGTTCAGAAGGAAAGACAGCACAGAGCCCCAGATTTGCTGTTGTTCTGGAGAGCTTGCATAGCACTGGGGAAAGGCAGGCATAGATTTCCCTGCTAGCACCTTCTCTGTGCCTGGGAAGCAGAAGTGTTCACATTGCTTCGCAGAATCGCTTTTGTGCAGAAAACTCTAACAATTGTTCAGAACTAAAGAAAGCACAGAGCCCCAGATTCTATGTTGTTCTGGAGAGCTTGCAGAGCACTGGGGAAAGGCAGGCAGAGAATTCCCTGCTAGCACCTTCTCTGTGCCTGGGAAGCAGAAGTGTTCACATTGCTTCGCAGAATCGCTTTTGTGCAGAAAACACTAACACTTGTTCAGAAGGAAAGAAAGCACAGAGCCCAAGATTCTATGTTGTCCTGGAGAGCTTGCAGAGCACTGGGGAAAGGCAGGCAGAGAATTCCTTGATAGCACCTTCTCTGTGCCTGTTCACATTGCTTCGCAAGAATCGCTTTTGTGCAGAAAACAGTAACACTTGTTCAGAAGGAAAGAAAGCACAGAGCCCCAGATTTTATGTTGTCCTGGAGAGCTTGCAGAGCACTGGGGAAAGGCAGGCAGAGAATTCCTTGCTAGCACCTTCTCTGTGCCAGGGAAGCAGAAGTGTTCACATTGCTTCGCAAGAATCGCTTTTGTGCAGAAAACAGTAACACTTGTTCAGAAGGAAAGACAGCACAGAGCCCCAGATTTGCTGTTGTTCTGGAGAGCTTGCATAGCACTGGGGAAAGGCAGGCAGAGATTTCCCTGCTAGCACCTTCTCTGTGCCTGGGAAGCAGAAGTGTTCACATTGCTTCGCAGAATCGCTTTTGTGCAGAAAACACTAACACTTGTTCAGAACAAAAGAAAGCACAGAGCCCCAGATTTGCTGTTGTTCTGGAGAGCTTGCAGAGCACTGGGGAAAGGCAGGCAGAGAATTCCCTGCTAGCACCTTCTCTGTGTCTGGGAAGCAGAAGTGTTTACATTGCTTCGCAGAATCGCTTTTGTGCAGAAAACTCTAACAATTGTTCAGAACTAAAGAAAGCACAGAGCCCCAGATTTGCTGTTGTTCTGGAGAGCTTGCATAGCACTGGGGAAAGGCAGGCAGAGAATTCCTTGATAGCACCTTCTCTGTGCCTGGGAAGCAGAAGTGTTCACATTGCTTCGCAGAATCGCTTTTGTGCAGAAAACACTAACACTTGTTCAGAACAAAAGAAAGCACAGAGCCCCAGATTCTATGTTGTCCTGGAGAGCTTGCAGAGCACTGGGGAAAGGCAGGCAGAGAATTCCCTGATAGCACCTTCTCTGTGCCTGTTCACATTGCTTCGCAAGAATCGCTTTTGTGCAGAAAACAGTAACACTTGTTCAGAAGGAAAGAAAGCACAGAGCCCCAGATTCTATGTTGTCCTGGAGAGCTTGCAGAGTACTGGGGAAAGGCAGGCAGAGAATTCCTTGCTAGCACCTTCTCTGTGCCTGGGAAGCAGAAGTGTTCACATCGCTTCTCAAGAATCGCTTTTGTGCAGAAAACAGTAACAGTTTTTCAGAACGAAAGAAAGCACAGAGCCCCAGATTCTATGTTGTCCTGGAGAGCTTGCAGAGCACTGGGGAAAGGCAGGCAGAGAATTCCCTGATAGCACCTTCTCTGTGCCTGTTCACATTGCTTCGCAGAATCGCTTTTGTGCAGAAAACACTAACACTTGTTCAGAAGGAAAGAAAGCACAGAGCCCCAGATTTTATGTTGTCCTGGAGAGCTTGCAGAGCACTGGGGAAAGGCAGGCAGAGAATTCCCTGCTAGCACCTTCTCTGTGCCTGTTCACATTGCTTCGCAGAATCGCTTTTGTGCCGAAAACACTAACACTTCTTCAGAAGGAAAGAAAGCACAGAGCCCCAGATTTGATGTTGTCCTGGAGAGCTTGCAGAGCACTGGGGAAAGGCAGGCAGAGAATTCCTTGCTAGCACCTTCTCTGTGCCTGGGAAGCAGAAGTGTTCACATTGCTTCGCAGAATCGCTTTTGTGCAGAAAACAGTAACACTTGTTCAGAAGGAAAGAAAGCACAGAGCCCCAGATTTGCTGTTGTCCTGGAGAGCTTGCAGAGCACTGGGGAAAGGCAGGCAGAGAATTCCCTGCTAGCACCTTCTCTGTGCCTGGGAAGCAGAAGTGTTCACATTGCTTCGCAGAATCGCTTTTGTGCAGAAAACACTAACACTTGTTCAGAAGGAAAGAAAGCACAGAGCCCCAGATTCTATGTTGTCCTGGAGAGCTTGCAGAGCACTGGGGAAAGGCAGGCAGAGAATTCCTTGATAGCACCTTCTCTGTGCCTGTTCACATTGCTTCGCAGAATCGCTTTTGTGCAGAAAACAGTAACACTTGTTCAGAAGGAAAGAAAGCACAGAGCCCCAGATTTTATGTTGTCCTGGAGAGCTTGCAGAGCACTGGGGAAAGGCAGGCAGAGAATTCCTTGCTAGCACCTTCTCTGTGCCTGGGAAGCAGAAGTGTTCACATTGCTTCGCAAGAATCGCTTTTGTGCAGAAAACAGTAACACTTGTTCAGAAGGAAAGACAGCACAGAGCCCCAGATTTGCTGTTGTTCTGGAGAGCTTGCATAGCACTGGGGAAAGGCAGGCATAGATTTCCCTGCTAGCACCTTCTCTGTGCCTGGGAAGCAGAAGTGTTCACATTGCTTCGCAGAATCGCTTTTGTGCAGAAAACTCTAACAATTGTTCAGAACTAAAGAAAGCACAGAGCCCCAGATTCTATGTTGTTCTGGAGAGCTTGCATAGCACTGGGGAAAGGCAGGCAGAGAATTCCCTGCTAGCACCTTCTCTGTGCCTGGGAAGCAGAAGTGTTCACATTGCTTCGCAGAATCGCTTTTGTGCAGAAAACACTAACACTTGTTCAGAAGGAAAGAAAGCACAGAGCCCAAGATTCTATGTTGTCCTGGAGAGCTTGCAGAGCACTGGGGAAAGGCAGGCAGAGAATTCCTTGATAGCACCTTCTCTGTGCCTGTTCACATTGCTTCGCAAGAATCGCTTTTGTGCAGAAAACAGTAACACTTGTTCAGAAGGAAAGAAAGCACAGAGCCCCAGATTTTATGTTGTCCTGGAGAGCTTGCAGAGCACTGGGGAAAGGCAGGCAGAGAATTCCTTGCTAGCACCTTCTCTGTGCCAGGGAAGCAGAAGTGTTCACATTGCTTCGCAAGAATCGCTTTTGTGCAGAAAACAGTAACACTTGTTCAGAAGGAAAGACAGCACAGAGCCCCAGATTTGCTGTTGTTCTGGAGAGCTTGCATAGCACTGGGGAAAGGCAGGCAGAGATTTCCCTGCTAGCACCTTCTCTGTGCCTGGGAAGCAGAAGTGTTCACATTGCTTCGCAGAATCGCTTTTGTGCAGAAAACACTAACACTTGTTCAGAACAAAAGAAAGCACAGAGCCCCAGATTTGCTGTTGTTCTGGAGAGCTTGCAGAGCACTGGGGAAAGGCAGGCAGAGAATTCCCTGCTAGCACCTTCTCTGTGTCTGGGAAGCAGAAGTGTTTACATTGCTTCGCAGAATCGCTTTTGTGCAGAAAACTCTAACAATTGTTCAGAACTAAAGAAAGCACAGAGCCCCAGATTTGCTGTTGTTCTGGAGAGCTTGCATAGCACTGGGGAAAGGCAGGCAGAGAATTCCTTGATAGCACCTTCTCTGTGCCTGGGAAGCAGAAGTGTTCACATTGCTTCGCAGAATCGCTTTTGTGCAGAAAACACTAACACTTGTTCAGAACGAAAGAAAGCACAGAGCCCCAGATTCTATGTTGTCCTGGAGAGCTTGCAGAGCACTGGGGAAAGGCAGGCAGAGAATTCCCTGCTAGCACCTTCTCTGTGCCTGTTCACATTGCTTCGCAAGAATCGCTTTTGTGCAGAAAACAGTAACACTTGTTCAGAAGGAAAGAAAGCACAGAGCCCCAGATTCTATGTTGTCCTGGAGAGCTTGCAGAGCACTGGGGAAAGGCAGGCAGAGAATTCCCTGCTAGCACCTTCTCTGTGCCTGGGAAGCAGAAGTGCTCACATTGCTTCGCAAGAATCGCTTTTGTGCAGAAAACACTAACACTTGTTCAGAACGAAAGAAAGCACAGAGCTCCAGATTTTATGTTGTCCTGGAGAGCTTGCAGAGCACTGGGGAAAGGCAGGCAGAGAATTCCCTGCTAGCACCTTCTCTGTGCCTGTTCACATTGCTTCGCAGAATCGCTTTTGTGCCGAAAACACTAACACTTGTTCAGAACGAAAGACAGCACAGAGCCCCAGATTCTATGTTGTCCTGGAGAGCTTGCAGAGCACTGGGGAAAGGCAGGCAGAGAATTCCCTGATAGCACCTTCTCTGTGCCTGTTCACATTGCTTCGCAGAATCGCTTTTGTGCAGAAAACAGTAACACTTGTTCAGAAGGAAAGAAAGCACAGAGCCCCAGATTTTTTGTTCTCCTGGAGAGCTTGCAGAGCACTGGGGAAAGGCAGGCAGAGAATTCCCTGCTAGCACCTTCTCTGTGCCTGGGAAGCAGAAGTGTTCACATTGCTTCGAAGAATCGCTTTTGTGCAGAAAACACTAACACTTGTTCAGAACAAAAGAAAGCACAGAGCCCCAGATTTGCTGTTGTTCTGGAGAGCTTGCAGAGCACTGGGGAAAGGCAGGCAGAGAATTCCCTGCTAGCACCTTCTCTGTGTCTGGGAAGCAGAAGTGTTTACATTGCTTCGCAGAATCGCTTTTGTGCAGAAAACTCTAACAATTGTTCAGAACTAAAGAAAGCACAGAGCCCCAGATTTGCTGTTGTTCTGGAGAGCTTGCATAGCACTGGGGAAAGGCAGGCAGAGAATTCCTTGATAGCACCTTCTCTGTGCCTGGGAAGCAGAAGTGTTCACATTGCTTCGCAGAATCGCTTTTGTGCAGAAAACACTAACACTTGTTCAGAACAAAAGAAAGCACAGAGCCCCAGATTCTATGTTGTCCTGGAGAGCTTGCAGAGCACTGGGGAAAGGCAGGCAGAGAATTCCCTGCTAGCACCTTCTCTGTGCCTGTTCACATTGCTTCGCAAGAATCGCTTTTGTGCAGAAAACAGTAACACTTGTTCAGAAGGAAAGAAAGCACAGAGCCCCAGATTCTATGTTGTCCTGGAGAGCTTGCAGAGCACTGGGGAAAGGCAGGCAGAGAATTCCTTGCTAGCACCTTCTCTGTGCCTGGGAAGCAGAAGTGTTCACATTGCTTCGCAAGAATCGCTTTTGTGCAGAAAACAGTAACACTTGTTCAGAAGGAAAGAAAGCACAGAGCCCCAGATTTTATGTTGTCCTGGAGAGCTTGCAGAGCACTGGGGAAAGGCAGGCAGAGAATTCCCTGATAGCACCTTCTCTGTGCCTGGGAAGCAGAAGTGTTTACATTGCTTCGCAGAATCGCTTTTGTGCAGGAAACAGTAACACTTGTTCAGAAGGAAAGAAAGCACAGAGCCCCAGATTTGCTGTTGTTCTGGAGAGCTTGCAGAGCACTGGGGAAAGTCAGGCAGAGATTTCCCTGCTAGCACCTTCTCTGTGCCTGGGAAGCAGAAGTGTTCACTTTGCTTCGCAAGAATCGCTTTTGTGCAGAAAACACTAACACTTGTTCAGAAGGAAAGAAAGCACAGAGCCCCAGATTTTATGTTGTCCTGGAGAGCTTGCAGAGCACTGGGGAAAGGCAGGCAGAGGATTCCTTGCTAGCACCTTCTCTGTGCCTGGGAAGCAGAAGTGTTCACATTGCTTCGCAGAATCGCTTTTGTGCAGAAAACACTAACACTTGTTCAGAACAAAAGAAAGCACAGAGCCCCAGATTCTATGTTGTCCTGGAGAGCTTGCAGAGCACTGGGGAAAGGCAGGCAGAGAATTCCCTGATAGCACCTTCTCTGTGCCTGTTCACATTGCTTCGCAAGAATCGCTTTTGTGCAGAAAACAGTAACACTTGTTCAGAAGGAAAGAAAGCACAGAGCCCCAGATTCTATGTTGTCCTGGAGAGCTTGCAGAGTACTGGGGAAAGGCAGGCAGAGAATTCCTTGCTAGCACCTTCTCTGTGCCTGGGAAGCAGAAGTGTTCACATCGCTTCGCAAGAATCGCTTTTGTGCAGAAAACAGTAACAGTTTTTCAGAACGAAAGAAAGCACAGAGCCCCAGATTCTATGTTGTCCTGGAGAGCTTGCAGAGCACTGGGGAAAGGCAGGCAGAGAATTCCCTGATAGCACCTTCTCTGTGCCTGTTCACATTGCTTCGCAGAATCGCTTTTGTGCAGAAAACACTAACACTTGTTCAGAAGGAAAGAAAGCACAGAGCCCCAGATTTTATGTTGTCCTGGAGAGCTTGCAGAGCACTGGGGAAAGGCAGGCAGAGAATTCCCTGCTAGCACCTTCTCTGTGCCTGTTCACATTGCTTCGCAGAATCGCTTTTGTGCCGAAAACACTAACACTTCTTCAGAAGGAAAGAAAGCACAGAGCCCCAGATTTGATGTTGTCCTGGAGAGCTTGCAGAGCACTGGGGAAAGGCAGGCAGAGAATTCCTTGCTAGCACCTTCTCTGTGCCTGGGAAGCAGAAGTGTTCACATTGCTTCGCAGAATCGCTTTTGTGCAGAAAACAGTAACACTTGTTCAGAAGGAAAGAAAGCACAGAGCCCCAGATTTGCTGTTGTCCTGGAGAGCTTGCAGAGCACTGGGGAAAGGCAGGCAGAGAATTCCCTGCTAGCACCTTCTCTGTGCCTGGGAAGCAGAAGTGTTCACATTGCTTCGCAGAATCGCTTTTGTGCAGAAAACACTAACACTTGTTCAGAAGGAAAGAAAGCACAGAGCCCCAGATTCTATGTTGTCCTGGAGAGCTTGCAGAGCACTGGGGAAAGGCAGGCAGAGAATTCCTTGATAGCACCTTCTCTGTGCCTGTTCACATTGCTTCGCAGAATCGCTTTTGTGCAGGAAACACTAACACTTGTTCAGAAGGAAAGAAAGCACAGAGCCCCAGATTCTATGTTGTCCTGGAGAGCTTGCAGAGCACTGGGGAAAGGCAGGCAGAGAATTCCTTGCTAGCACCTTCTCTGTGCCTGGGAAGCAGAAGTGTTCACATTGCTTCGCAGAATCGGTTTTGTGCAGAAAACAGTAACACTTGTTCAGAAGGAAAGAAAGCACAGAGCCCCAGATTTGCTGTTGTCCTGGAGAGCTTGCAGAGCACTGGGGAAAGGCAGGCAGAGAATTCCCTGCTAGCACCTTCTCTGTGCCTGGGAAGCAGAAGTGTTCACATTGCTATGCAGAATCGCTTTTGTGCAGAAAACACTAACACTTGTTCAGAAGGAAAGAAAGCACAGAGCCCCAGATTCTATGTTGTCCTGGAGAGCTTGCAGAGCACTGGGGAAAGGCAGGCAGAGAATTCCTTGATAGCACCTTCTCTGTGCCTGTTCACATTGCTTCGCAGAATCGCTTTTGTGCAGAAAACAGTAACACTTGTTCAGAAGGAAAGAAAGCACAGAGCCCCAGATTTTATGTTGTCCTGGAGAGCTTGCAGAGCACTGGGGAAAGGCAGGCAGAGAATTCCTTGCTAGCACCTTCTCTGTGCCTGGGAAGCAGAAGTGTTCACATTGCTTCGCAAGAATCGCTTTTGTGCAGAAAACAGTAACACTTGTTCAGAAGGAAAGACAGCACAGAGCCCCAGATTTGCTGTTGTTCTGGAGAGCTTGCATAGCACTGGGGAAAGGCAGGCATAGATTTCCCTGCTAGCACCTTCTCTGTGCCTGGGAAGCAGAAGTGTTCACATTGCTTCGCAGAATCGCTTTTGTGCAGAAAACTCTAACAATTGTTCAGAACTAAAGAAAGCACAGAGCCCCAGATTCTATGTTGTTCTGGAGAGCTTGCATAGCACTGGGGAAAGGCAGGCAGAGAATTCCCTGCTAGCACCTTCTCTGTGCCTGGGAAGCAGAAGTGTTCACATTGCTTCGCAGAATCGCTTTTGTGCAGAAAACACTAACACTTGTTCAGAAGGAAAGAAAGCACAGAGCCCAAGATTCTATGTTGTCCTGGAGAGCTTGCAGAGCACTGGGGAAAGGCAGGCAGAGAATTCCTTGATAGCACCTTCTCTGTGCCTGTTCACATTGCTTCGCAAGAATCGCTTTTGTGCAGAAAACAGTAACACTTGTTCAGAAGGAAAGAAAGCACAGAGCCCCAGATTTTATGTTGTCCTGGAGAGCTTGCAGAGCACTGGGGAAAGGCAGGCAGAGAATTCCTTGCTAGCACCTTCTCTGTGCCAGGGAAGCAGAAGTGTTCACATTGCTTCGCAAGAATCGCTTTTGTGCAGAAAACAGTAACACTTGTTCAGAAGGAAAGACAGCACAGAGCCCCAGATTTGCTGTTGTTCTGGAGAGCTTGCATAGCACTGGGGAAAGGCAGGCAGAGATTTCCCTGCTAGCACCTTCTCTGTGCCTGGGAAGCAGAAGTGTTCACATTGCTTCGCAGAATCGCTTTTGTGCAGAAAACACTAACACTTGTTCAGAACAAAAGAAAGCACAGAGCCCCAGATTTGCTGTTGTTCTGGAGAGCTTGCAGAGCACTGGGGAAAGGCAGGCAGAGAATTCCCTGCTAGCACCTTCTCTGTGTCTGGGAAGCAGAAGTGTTTACATTGCTTCGCAGAATCGCTTTTGTGCAGAAAACTCTAACAATTGTTCAGAACTAAAGAAAGCACAGAGCCCCAGATTTGCTGTTGTTCTGGAGAGCTTGCATAGCACTGGGGAAAGGCAGGCAGAGAATTCCTTGATAGCACCTTCTCTGTGCCTGGGAAGCAGAAGTGTTCACATTGCTTCGCAGAATCGCTTTTGTGCAGAAAACACTAACACTTGTTCAGAACGAAAGAAAGCACAGAGCCCCAGATTCTATGTTGTCCTGGAGAGCTTGCAGAGCACTGGGGAAAGGCAGGCAGAGAATTCCCTGCTAGCACCTTCTCTGTGCCTGTTCACATTGCTTCGCAAGAATCGCTTTTGTGCAGAAAACAGTAACACTTGTTCAGAAGGAAAGAAAGCACAGAGCCCCAGATTCTATGTTGTCCTGGAGAGCTTGCAGAGCACTGGGGAAAGGCAGGCAGAGAATTCCCTGCTAGCACCTTCTCTGTGCCTGGGAAGCAGAAGTGCTCACATTGCTTCGCAAGAATCGCTTTTGTGCAGAAAACACTAACACTTGTTCAGAACGAAAGAAAGCACAGAGCTCCAGATTTTATGTTGTCCTGGAGAGCTTGCAGAGCACTGGGGAAAGGCAGGCAGAGAATTCCCTGCTAGCACCTTCTCTGTGCCTGTTCACATTGCTTCGCAGAATCGCTTTTGTGCCGAAAACACTAACACTTGTTCAGAACGAAAGACAGCACAGAGCCCCAGATTCTATGTTGTCCTGGAGAGCTTGCAGAGCACTGGGGAAAGGCAGGCAGAGAATTCCCTGATAGCACCTTCTCTGTGCCTGTTCACATTGCTTCGCAGAATCGCTTTTGTGCAGAAAACAGTAACACTTGTTCAGAAGGAAAGAAAGCACAGAGCCCCAGATTTTTTGTTCTCCTGGAGAGCTTGCAGAGCACTGGGGAAAGGCAGGCAGAGAATTCCCTGCTAGCACCTTCTCTGTGCCTGGGAAGCAGAAGTGTTCACATTGCTTCTAAGAATCGCTTTTGTGCAGAAAACACTAACACTTGTTCAGAACAAAAGAAAGCACAGAGCCCCAGATTTGCTGTTGTTCTGGAGAGCTTGCAGAGCACTGGGGAAAGGCAGGCAGAGAATTCCCTGCTAGCACCTTCTCTGTGTCTGGGAAGCAGAAGTGTTTACATTGCTTCGCAGAATCGCTTTTGTGCAGAAAACTCTAACAATTGTTCAGAACTAAAGAAAGCACAGAGCCCCAGATTTGCTGTTGTTCTGGAGAGCTTGCATAGCACTGGGGAAAGGCAGGCAGAGAATTCCTTGATAGCACCTTCTCTGTGCCTGGGAAGCAGAAGTGTTCACATTGCTTCGCAGAATCGCTTTTGTGCAGAAAACACTAACACTTGTTCAGAACAAAAGAAAGCACAGAGCCCCAGATTCTATGTTGTCCTGGAGAGCTTGCAGAGCACTGGGGAAAGGCAGGCAGAGAATTCCCTGATAGCACCTTCTCTGTGCCTGTTCACATTGCTTCGCAAGAATCGCTTTTGTGCAGAAAACACTAACACTTGTTCAGAACTAAAGAAAGCACAGAGCCCCAGATT
This sequence comes from Strix aluco, assembly GCF_031877795.1. Classification (NCBI taxonomy): domain Eukaryota; kingdom Metazoa; phylum Chordata; class Aves; order Strigiformes; family Strigidae; genus Strix; species Strix aluco. Next base: position 1,264,073 of record NC_133945.1, read on the forward strand.
CTATGTTGTCCTGGAGAGCTTGCAGAGCACTGGGGAAAGGCAGGCAGAGAATTCCCTGCTAGCACCTTCTCTGTGCCTGGGAAGCAGAAGTGCTCACATTGCTTCGCAAGAATCGCTTTTGTGCAGAAAACACTAACACTTGTTCAGAACGAAAGAAAGCACAGAGCTCCAGATTTTATGTTGTCCTGGAGAGCTTGCAGAGCACTGGGGAAAGGCAGGCAGAGAATTCCCTGCTAGCACCTTCTCTGTGCCTGTTCACATTGCTTCGCAGAATCGCTTTTGTGCCGAAAACACTAACACTTGTTCAGAACGAAAGACAGCACAGAGCCCCAGATTCTATGTTGTCCTGGAGAGCTTGCAGAGCACTGGGGAAAGGCAGGCAGAGAATTCCCTGATAGCACCTTCTCTGTGCCTGTTCACATTGCTTCGCAGAATCGCTTTTGTGCAGAAAACAGTAACACTTGTTCAGAAGGAAAGAAAGCACAGAGCCCCAGATTTTTTGTTCTCCTGGAGAGCTTGCAGAGCACTGGGGAAAGGCAGGCAGAGAATTCCCTGATAGCACCTTCTCTGTGCCTGGGAAGCAGAAGTGTTCACATTGCTTCGAAGAATCGCTTTTGTGCAGAAAACAGTAACACTTGTTCAGAAGGAAAGAAAGCACAGAGCCCCAGATTTGCTGTTGTCCTGGAGAGCTTGCAGAGCACTGGGGAAAGGCAGGAAGAGAATTCCCTGATAGCACCTTCTCTGTGCCTGGGAAGCAGAAGTGTTCACATTGCTTCGCAAGAATCGCTTTTGTGCAGAAAACAGTAACACTTGTTCAGAAGGAAAGAAAGCACAGAGCCCCAGATTCTATGTTGTCCTGGAGAGCTTGCAGAGCACTGGGGAAAGGCAGGCAGAGAATTCCTTGCTAGCACCTTCTCTGTGCCTGGGAAGCAGAAGTGTTCACATTGCTTCGCAAGAATCGCTTTTGTGCAGAAAACAGTAACACTTGTTCAGAAGGAAAGAAAGCACAGAGCCCCAGATTTTATGTTGTCCTGGAGAGCTTGCAGAGCACTGGGGAAAGGCAGGCAGAGAATTCCCTGATAGCACCTTCTCTGTGCCTGGGAAGCAGAAGTGTTTACATTGCTTCGCAGAATCGCTTTTGTGCAGGAAACAGTAACACTTGTTCAGAAGGAAAGAAAGCACAGAGCCCCAGATTTGCTGTTGTTCTGGAGAGCTTGCAGAGCACTGGGGAAAGTCAGGCAGAGATTTCCCTGCTAGCACCTTCTCTGTGCCTGGGAAGCAGAAGTGTTCACTTTGCTTCGCAAGAATCGCTTTTGTGCAGAAAACACTAACACTTGTTCAGAAGGAAAGAAAGCACAGAGCCCCAGATTTTATGTTGTCCTGGAGAGCTTGCAGAGCACTGGGGAAAGGCAGGCAGAGGATTCCTTGCTAGCACCTTCTCTGTGCCTGGGAAGCAGAAGTGTTCACATTGCTTCGCAGAATCACTTTTCTTCAGAAAACAGTAACACTTGTTCAGAAGGAAAGAAAGCACAGAGCCCCAGATTCTATGTTGTCCTGGAGAGCTTGCAGAGCACTGGGGAAAGGCAGGCAGAGAATTCCCTGCTAGCTCCTTCTCTGTGCCTGGGAAGCAGAATTGTTCACATTGCTTCGCAAGAATCGCTTTTGTGCAGAAAACAGTAACACTTGTTCAGAAGGAAAGAAAGCACAGAGCCCCAGATTTTATGTTGTCCTGGAGAGATTGCAGAGCACTGGGGAAAGGCAGGCAGAGAATTCCCTGCTAGCACCTTCTCTGTGCCTGTTCACATTGCTTCGCAGAATCGCTTTTGTGCAGAAAACACTAACACTTGTTCAGAAGGAAAGAAAGCACAGAGCCCCAGATTCTATGTTGTCTTGGAGAGCTTGCAGAGCACTGGGGAAAGGCAGGCAGAGAATTCCCTGATAGCACCTTCTCTGTGCCTGGGAAGCAGAAGTGTTCACATTGCTTCGCAAGAATCGCTTTTGTGCAGAAAACAGTAACAGTTGTTCAGAACGAAAGAAAGCACAGAGCCCCAGATTCTATGTTGTCCTGGAGAGCTTGCAGAGCACTGGGGAAAGGCAGGCAGAGAATTCCCTGATAGCACCTTCTCTGTGCCTGTTCACATTTTTTCGCAGAATCGCTTTTGTGCAGAAAACAGTAACACTTGTTCAGAACGAAAGAAAGCACAGAGCCCCAGATTTGCTGTTGTTCTGGAGAGCTTGCAGAGCACTGGGGAAAGGCAGGCAGAGAATTCCTTCCTAGCACCTTCTCTGTGCCTGGGAAGCAGAAGTGTTCACATTGCTTCGAAGAATCGCTTTTGTGCAGAAAACAGTAACACTTGTTCAGAAGGAAAGAAAGCAAAGAGCCCCAGATTCTATGTTGTCCTGGAGAGCTTGCAGAGCACTGGGGAAAGGCAGGCAGAGAATTCCTTGCTAGCACCTTCTCTGTGCCTGGGAAGCAGAAGTGTTCACATTGCTTCGCAAGAATCGCTTTTGTGCAGAAAACAGTAACACTTGTTCAGAAGGAAAGAAAGCACAGAGCCCCAGATTTTATGTTGTCCTGGAGAGCTTGCAGAGCACTGGGGAAAGGCAGGCAGAGAATTCCCTGATAGCACCTTCTCTGTGCCTGTTCACATTGCTTCGCAGAATCGCTTTTGTGCAGGAAACAGTAACACTTGTTCAGAAGGAAAGAAAGCACAGAGCCCCAGATTTGCTGTTGTTCTGGAGAGCTTGCAGAGCACTGGGGAAAGGCAGGCAGAGATTTCCCTGCTAGCACCTTCTCTGTGCCTGGGAAGCAGAAGTGTTCACTTTGCTTCGCAAGAATCGCTTTTGTGCAGAAAACACTAACACTTGTTCAGAAGGAAAGAAAGCACAGAGCCCCAGATTTTATGTTGTCCTGGAGAGCTTGCAGAGCACTGGGGAAAGGCAGGCAGAGGATTCCTTGCTAGCACCTTCTCTGTGTCTGGGAAGCAGAAGTGTTCACATTGCTTCGCAAGAATCACTTTTCTTCAGAAAACAGTAACACTTGTTCAGAAGGAAAGAAAGCACAGAGCCCCAGATTCTATGTTGTCCTGGAGAGCTTGCAGAGCACTGGGGAAAGGCAGGCAGAGAATTCCCTGCTAGCTCCTTCTCTGTGCCTGGGAAGCAGAAGTGTTCACATTGCTTCGCAAGAATCGCTTTTGTGCAGAAAACAGTAACACTTGTTCAGAAGGAAAGAAAGCACAGAGCCCCAGATTTTATGTTGTCCTGGAGAGCTTGCAGAGCACTGGGGAAAGGCAGGCAGAGAATTCCCTGATAGCACCTTCTCTGTGCCTGTTCACATTGCTTCGCAGAATCGCTTTTGTGCAGAAAACAGTAACACTTGTTCAGAACGAAAGAAAGCACAGAGCCCCAGATTCTATGTTGTCCTGGAGAGCTTGCAGAGTACTGGGGAAAGGCAGGCAGAGAATTCCTTGCTAGCACCTTCTCTGTGCCTGGGAAGCAGAAGTGTTCACATCGCTTCGCAAGAATCGCTTTTGTGCAGAAAACAGTAACAGTTTTTCAGAACGAAAGAAAGCACAGAGCCCCAGATTCTATGTTGTCCTGGAGAGCTTGCAGAGCACTGGGGAAAGGCAGGCAGAGAATTCCCTGCTAGCACCTTCTCTGTGCCTGTTCACATTGTTTCGCAGAATCGCTTTTGTGCAGAAAACACTAACACTTGTTCAGAAGGAAAGAAAGCACAGAGCCCCAGATTTTATGTTGTCCTGGAGAGCTTGCAGAGCACTGGGGAAAGGCAGGCAGAGAATTCCCTGCTAGCACCTTCTCTGTGCCTGTTCACATTGCTTCGCAGAATCGCTTTTGTGCCGAAAACACTAACACTTCTTCAGAAGGAAAGAAAGCACAGAGCCCCAGATTTGATGTTGTCCTGGAGAGCTTGCAGAGCACTGGGGAAAGGCAGGCAGAGAATTCCTTGCTAGCACCTTCTCTGTGCCTGGGAAGCAGAAGTGTTCACATTGCTTCGCAGAATCGCTTTTGTGCAGAAAACAGTAACACTTGTTCAGAAGGAAAGAAAGCACAGAGCCCCAGATTTGCTGTTGTCCTGGAGAGCTTGCAGAGCACTGGGGAAAGGCAGGCAGAGAATTCCCTGCTAGCACCTTCTCTGTGCCTGGGAAGCAGAAGTGTTCACATTGCTTCGCAGAATCGCTTTTGTGCAGAAAACACTAACACTTGTTCAGAAGGAAAGAAAGCACAGAGCCCCAGATTCTATGTTGTCCTGGAGAGCTTGCAGAGCACTGGGGAAAGGCAGGCAGAGAATTCCTTGATAGCACCTTCTCTGTGCCTGTTCACATTGCTTCGCAGAATCGCTTTTGTGCAGAAAACACTAACACTTGTTCAGAAGGAAAGAAAGCACAGAGCCCCAGATTCTATGTTGTCCTGGAGAGCTTGCAGAGCACTGGGGAAAGGCAGGCAGAGAATTCCTTGCTAGCACCTTCTCTGTGCCTGGGAAGCAGAAGTGTTCACATTGCTTCGCAGAATCGGTTTTGTGCAGAAAACAGTAACACTTGTTCAGAAGGAAAGAAAGCACAGAGCCCCAGATTTGCTGTTGTCCTGGAGAGCTTGCAGAGCACTGGGGAAAGGCAGGCAGAGAATTCCCTGCTAGCACCTTCTCTGTGCCTGGGAAGCAGAAGTGTTCACATTGTTATGCAGAATCGCTTTTGTGCAGAAAACACTAACACTTGTTCAGAAGGAAAGAAAGCACAGAGCCCCAGATTCTATGTTGTCCTGGAGAGCTTGCAGAGCACTGGGGAAAGGCAGGCAGAGAATTCCTTGATAGCACCTTCTCTGTGCCTGTTCACATTGCTTCGCAGAATCGCTTTTGTGCAGAAAACAGTAACACTTGTTCAGAAGGAAAGAAAGCACAGAGCCCCAGATTTTATGTTGTCCTGGAGAGCTTGCAGAGCACTGGGGAAAGGCAGGCAGAGAATTCCTTGCTAGCACCTTCTCTGTGCCTGGGAAGCAGAAGTGTTCACATTGCTTCGCAAGAATCGCTTTTGTGCAGAAAACAGTAACACTTGTTCAGAAGGAAAGACAGCACAGAGCCCCAGATTTGCTGTTGTTCTGGAGAGCTTGCATAGCACTGGGGAAAGGCAGGCATAGATTTCCCTGCTAGCACCTTCTCTGTGCCTGGGAAGCAGAAGTGTTCACATTGCTTCGCAGAATCGCTTTTGTGCAGAAAACTCTAACAATTGTTCAGAACTAAAGAAAGCACAGAGCCCCAGATTCTATGTTGTTCTGGAGAGCTTGCATAGCACTGGGGAAAGGCAGGCAGAGAATTCCCTGCTAGCACCTTCTCTGTGCCTGGGAAGCAGAAGTGTTCACATTGCTTCGCAGAATCGCTTTTGTGCAGAAAACACTAACACTTGTTCAGAAGGAAAGAAAGCACAGAGCCCAAGATTCTATGTTGTCCTGGAGAGCTTGCAGAGCACTGGGGAAAGGCAGGCAGAGAATTCCTTGATAGCACCTTCTCTGTGCCTGTTCACATTGCTTCGCAAGAATCGCTTTTGTGCAGAAAACAGTAACACTTGTTCAGAAGGAAAGAAAGCACAGAGCCCCAGATTTTATGTTGTCCTGGAGAGCTTGCAGAGCACTGGGGAAAGGCAGGCAGAGAATTCCTTGCTAGCACCTTCTCTGTGCCAGGGAAGCAGAAGTGTTCACATTGCTTCGCAAGAATCGCTTTTGTGCAGAAAACAGTAACACTTGTTCAGAAGGAAAGACAGCACAGAGCCCCAGATTTGCTGTTGTTCTGGAGAGCTTGCATAGCACTGGGGAAAGGCAGGCAGAGATTTCCCTGCTAGCACCTTCTCTGTGCCTGGGAAGCAGAAGTGTTCACATTGCTTCGAAGAATCGCTTTTGTGCAGAAAACACTAACACTTGTTCAGAACAAAAGAAAGCACAGAGCCCCAGATTTGCTGTTGTTCTGGAGAGCTTGCAGAGCACTGGGGAAAGGCAGGCAGAGAATTCCCTGCTAGCACCTTCTCTGTGTCTGGGAAGCAGAAGTGTTTACATTGCTTCGCAGAATCGCTTTTGTGCAGAAAACTCTAACAATTGTTCAGAACTAAAGAAAGCACAGAGCCCCAGATTTGCTGTTGTTCTGGAGAGCTTGCATAGCACTGGGGAAAGGCAGGCAGAGAATTCCTTGATAGCACCTTCTCTGTGCCTGGGAAGCAGAAGTGTTCACATTGCTTCGCAGAATCGCTTTTGTGCAGAAAACACTAACACTTGTTCAGAACGAAAGAAAGCACAGAGCCCCAGATTCTATGTTGTCCTGGAGAGCTTGCAGAGCACTGGGGAAAGGCAGGCAGAGAATTCCCTGATAGCACCTTCTCTGTGCCTGTTCACATTGCTTCGCAAGAATCGCTTTTGTGCAGAAAACAGTAACACTTGTTCAGAAGGAAAGAAAGCACAGAGCCCCAGATTCTATGTTGTCCTGGAGAGCTTGCAGAGCACTGGGGAAAGGCAGGCAGAGAATTCCCTGCTAGCACCTTCTCTGTGCCTGGGAAGCAGAAGTGCTCACATTGCTTCGCAAGAATCGCTTTTGTGCAGAAAACACTAACACTTGTTCAGAACGAAAGAAAGCACAGAGCTCCAGATTTTATGTTGTCCTGGAGAGCTTGCAGAGCACTGGGGAAAGGCAGGCAGAGAATTCCCTGCTAGCACCTTCTCTGTGCCTGTTCACATTGCTTCGCAGAATCGCTTTTGTGCCGAAAACACTAACACTTGTTCAGAACGAAAGACAGCACAGAGCCCCAGATTCTATGTTGTCCTGGAGAGCTTGCAGAGCACTGGGGAAAGGCAGGCAGAGAATTCCCTGATAGCACCTTCTCTGTGCCTGTTCACATTGCTTCGCAGAATCGCTTTTGTGCAGAAAACAGTAACACTTGTTCAGAAGGAAAGAAAGCACAGAGCCCCAGATTTTTTGTTCTCCTGGAGAGCTTGCAGAGCACTGGGGAAAGGCAGGCAGAGAATTCCCTGCTAGCACCTTCTCTGTGCCTGGGAAGCAGAAGTGTTCACATTGCTTCGAAGAATCGCTTTTGTGCAGAAAACACTAACACTTGTTCAGAACAAAAGAAAGCACAGAGCCCCAGATTTGCTGTTGTTCTGGAGAGCTTGCAGAGCACTGGGGAAAGGCAGGCAGAGAATTCCCTGCTAGCACCTTCTCTGTGTCTGGGAAGCAGAAGTGTTTACATTGCTTCGCAGAATCGCTTTTGTGCAGAAAACTCTAACAATTGTTCAGAACTAAAGAAAGCACAGAGCCCCAGATTTGCTGTTGTTCTGGAGAGCTTGCATAGCACTGGGGAAAGGCAGGCAGAGAATTCCTTGATAGCACCTTCTCTGTGCCTGGGAAGCAGAAGTGTTCACATTGCTTCGCAGAATCGCTTTTGTGCAGAAAACACTAACACTTGTTCAGAACAAAAGAAAGCACAGAGCCCCAGATTCTATGTTGTCCTGGAGAGCTTGCAGAGCACTGGGGAAAGGCAGGCAGAGAATTCCCTGATAGCACCTTCTCTGTGCCTGTTCACATTGCTTCGCAAGAATCGCTTTTGTGCAGAAAACAGTAACACTTGTTCAGAACTAAAGAAAGCACAGAGCCCCAGATTCTATGTTGTCCTGGAGAGCTTGCAGAGCACTGGGGAAAGGCAGGCAGAGAATTCCCTGCTAGCACCTTCTCTGTGCCTGGGAAGCAGAAGTGCTCACATTGCTTCGCAAGAATCGCTTTTGTGCAGAAAACACTAACACTTGTTCAGAACGAAAGAAAGCACAGAGCTCCAGATTTTATGTTGTCCTGGAGAGCTTGCAGAGCACTGGGGAAAGGCAGGCAGAGAATTCCCTGCTAGCACCTTCTCTGTGCCTGGGAAGCAGAAGTGTTTACATTGCTTCGCAGAATCGCTTTTGTGCAGGAAACAGTAACACTTGTTCAGAAGGAAAGAAAGCACAGAGCCCCAGATTTGCTGTTGTTCTGGAGAGCTTGCAGAGCACTGGGGAAAGTCAGGCAGAGATTTCCCTGCTACCACCTTCTCTGTGCCTGGGAAGCAGAAGTGTTCACTTTGCTTCGCAAGAATCGCTTTTGTGCAGAAAACACTAACACTTGTTCAGAAGGAAAGAAAGCACAGAGCCCCAGATTTTATGTTGTCCTGGAGAGCTTGCAGAGCACTGGGGAAAGGCAGGCAGAGGATTCCTTGCTAGCACCTTCTCTGTGCCTGGGAAGCAGAAGTGTTCACATTGCTTCGCAGAATCACTTTTCTTCAGAAAACAGTAACACTTGTTCAGAAGGAAAGAAAGCACAGAGCCCCAGATTCTATGTTGTCCTGGAGAGCTTGCAGAGCACTGGGGAAAGGCAGGCAGAGAATTCCCTGCTAGCTCCTTCTCTGTGCCTGGGAAGCAGAAGTGTTCACATTGCTTCGCAAGAATCGCTTTTGTGCAGAAAACAGTAACACTTGTTCAGAAGGAAAGAAAGCACAGAGCCCCAGATTTTATGTTGTCCTGGAGAGATTGCAGAGCACTGGGGAAAGGCAGGCAGAGAATTCCCTGCTAGCACCTTCTCTGTGCCTGTTCACATTGCTTCGCAGAATCGCTTTTGTGCAGAAAACACTAACACTTGTTCAGAAGGAAAGAAAGCACAGAGCCCCAGATTCTATGTTGTCCTGGAGAGCTTGCAGAGCACTGGGGAAAGGCAGGCAGAGAATTCCCTGCTAGCACCTTCTCTGTGCCTGGGAAGCAGAAGTGTTCGCATTGCTTCGCAAGAATCGCTTTTGTGCAGAAAACAGTAACAGTTTTTCAGAACGAAAGAAAGCACAGAGCCCCAGATTCTATGTTGTCCTGGAGAGCTTGCAGAGCACTGGGGAAAGGCAGGCAGAGAATTCCCTGATAGCACCTTCTCTGTGCCTGTTCACATTGTTTCGCAGAATCGCTTTTGTGCAGAAAACATTAACACTTGTTCAGAAGGAAAGAAAGCACAGAGCCCCAGATTTTATGTTGTCCTGGAGAGCTTGCAGAGCACTGGGGAAAGGCAGGCAGAGAATTCCCTGATAGCACCTTCTCTGTGCCTGTTCACATTGCTTCGCAGAATCGCTTTTGTGCAGGAAACAGTAACACTTGTTCAGAAGGAAAGAAAGCACAGAGCCCCAGATTTGCTGTTGTTCTGGAGAGCTTGCAGAGCACTGGGGAAAGGCAGGCAGAGATTTCCCTGCTAGCACCTTCTCTGTGCCTGGGAAGCAGAAGTGTTCCCTTTGCTTCGCAAGAATCGCTTTTGTGCAGAAAACACTAACACTTGTTCAGAAGGAAAGAAAGCACAGAGCCCCAGATTTTATGTTGTCCTGGAGAGCTTGCAGAGCACTGGGGAAAGGCAGGCAGAGGATTCCTTGCTAGCACCTTCTCTGTGTCTGGGAAGCAGAAGTGTTCACATTGCTTCGCAGAATCACTTTTCTTCAGAAAACAGTAACACTTGTTCAGAAGGAAAGAAAGCACAGAGCCCCAGATTCTATGTTGTCCTGGAGAGCTTGCAGAGCACTGGGGAAAGGCAGGCAGAGAATTCCCTGCTAGATCCTTCTCTGTGCCTGGGAAGCAGAAGTGTTCACATTGCTTCGCAAGAATCGCTTTTGTGCAGAAAACAGTAACACTTGTTCAGAAGGAAAGAAAGCACAGAGCCCCAGATTTTATGTTGTCCTGGAGAGCTTGCAGAGCACTGGGGAAAGGCAGGCAGAGAATTCCCTGATAGCACCTTCTCTGTGCCTGTTCACATTGCTTCGCAGAATCGCTTTTGTGCAGAAAACAGTAACACTTGTTCAGAACGAAAGAAAGCACAGAGCCCCAGATTCTATGTTGTCCTGGAGAGCTTGCAGAGTACTGGGGAAAGGCAGGCAGAGAATTCCTT